>NC_050451.1:4362788-5050288 GCF_903995425.1 Onychomys torridus | reverse complement strand
GGCACACTGGCAGCTCAAGCCTGCAGGCAGAGGCAGGATATGAGTCCCTGTACCATGGCCAGCATGAGAGACTCAAGACTAAGAAACCACTCTTTGCTCCATTTCTGTGTTTCTAGAATGCTTTCCCAAGTTCTCTCTGATTGTATGTGGATGCAGGTGCCCAACCATTGGGTGCCATTTGTGGTTGAGTGTTTCTTTCCCACCCACCAGCTCCCAAATAAACACACTGAGGCTTATATTAATTATAAATGTTCAGCCAATAGCTCAGGCTTGTTGCTAGCTAACTCTTACATTTAAATTAGCCCATATTTCTTATCTATGCTTTGCCATGTGATTTGGAACCTTCTCTGAGCACAGCATGCCCATCTTGCCTTCTCTGATTCTGCTGGGAACTCCTCAGACTGCCCTTCTTTCTCCCAGCATCCTCCTAGGCTGGTTGTCCCACCTATACTTACTGCCTGGCTAACAGTCAGCTTTTTGTTAAACCAATTCAAGTGGCAAATCTTTACAGTGTACAAAAGGATTATTCCACAGCAAAACTCAATATATTTGTGTTGTTGGCCATCCTGGGGAATGAACACAGGACTTTGTGAGCATTCTAAGTAAGTACTGTCTCTCTCTCTCTCTCTATTGGCCACTCACCAGCACTTTTTTTTTTATTTTGTTTTGCTAATTAGCATAGAATATGATAGCATGTAGTTCATATGCAGCATGATTTCCAGAGTGATCTGTTACATTAACAAAACAATACCATTCCATGGTACACGGCACTCACTGCATAACCCTGGTCCACTGAGTCTGGAGAGTCTCTGGGACAGTGGAAGGAAAATTCCTAGATGTTACCCCCAGCACTAGCATTTCACTACTTTTTCTGCAAAGTGACAATATGAGTCAAAGGGAAATTAATTTGTCTAAACTTTTATCAAAGAAATGGATATACTGCTCCAAAATAGGAGAATGCTGGACAGAGCTGCTTAGGCCAGCTAGCTGACTGGTGATAGGGACCCGGTGAGTGAGTGAGAAGGGGAGGAAACCATAGACTTCACCCACCTCTCCCTCTCCTCCCCGCTCTCCTGCTGCCCATAATTCTGTTTCTTTTAGCAGCAACTCAAAGCTCTGGGACCTTGGAAGCCAAAGGAAGAGCTGGTGGCCTGAGAGACATTCTGCTAGCAGAAAGGAGGCAGTGAGTTCAAGCCACTCGATGTGGGTAGCTGTCTCCTGTGTTTTCGCTGGCAAGTCACATGAGAGGCCCTATCTGCTACTCATTCACATGAGGCTTTCATTTATGAAGCACCATTCCTGCCTCAACTTTTGCAGCAAAGAACAGCAGTGGAGAGCCTGAGTCTGCCATTCCCTGAGACCCCAAAAGCCAAAGGCCTGAGAGGGCCAGGACAGCCTAAACAGCCTGTCTGCCTCAAGCCCTCAGCATCTAAGACATCAGAATCCTTCTGAGCAAGGGGGCACTGAGGAAGACCCAGTCCCCAATTTTAATAAGAGCAAGGCTTGCTGCTCTTCCAGTCATACTGGGCCAAAGACTACCTTCCCAGCACAGAAGCCCCTTTTGAAGCATGGCCTAGCCCATCATTCCTTTCTCAAGGAGCCCAGTCAGCATGGCTGACTTCTGCACAGGGCAGGAAGATCAGAGTCTGAACCAGTGCTCAACAACTGCACAGGATGGAGGTATTTGAGGATGGGATCTGGAGCCAGGAGAGAAGGGATTGACTCACAGAGCTCCTGATGCATACTTAGATGTAATGAGCACATCGACCTGCTTCTCACTACCACCACCACTAACCAGGAAGAGAGGAAGTCACACTCAGAGGCCACTCCTGAAGAATGGCAAAGTGGAGGTGGAAGAGGGCTTCAACGAGCAACATGCTCTGGTCCCCACCCTTCAGGCCCATCTTCCATCTAGAGGAATGTTCCACAACCATGCCAGGTGAGCCAGTGAGGGTCTCTGTGAGGTGATCTTCTTGAGAATGGGCCTTTTCCATCATGAGCTGATCATATATCTGACAGCTATGACTTCTGTGATACCCCAAACCCACTGAGATGCTTGGCCACTTTCTAGAATTGGTATTCTCTTATCTTTGAAGTCCTACCATGGGTTGTTATTACCATGGCAACTCAGAGAGGTACTGCACTTATTGGTACAATTGTTTCCAAGTCTGGGACATGCCAGCCCAAAACAGGGAAGTCTGTCCACAGACACAGTGGAGTACAGAACCTAATCTCAGACCCATGGAGAAGCCAGATTCCAAAGAACCATGCCATCTTTTCTGCCTCTAATTACCTTCACACTTCTGCTTTTCTCTGAAGCAGACACTGAATGCCAACAAGTAAAGCAAATGAAGCCATGGTTTGTACTCAGAAAAGGTTGCATCAGCATCCAGGTCTGATGGGTGATAGGAGCTGGCCAAGAAGAGGTGCTGGAGAGATTCTCTGAAGGGGAAGCGTTAGCCTGTGCAAAGGCAGACTTCTGTCCCCAAGAAAAGCTTCTCTCGGCCTTAAGCTTCCTCCTAGCCCCATTTTTAATTCTGTGCACTTAGTGTCCAGTGCAGGCCTGGCAACAGCCAGAATTGCTAAGCAATGAATAAAATCCATGTAGTAAACACCACATCCTCCTATGTCCTTCAACATTAGCATGTCTCAGTGAACTCAGTTTCCCTACCTATGATCATTATGGGATGGCTCTGGGCAAGAGTTCCCAAACTGAGATGGGGAACTTTTTTCTTTTCTTTTGGTTTGTAACTCACCCCTCCCCTTTATGGGATAAAAGCCAGGAGGACTGGTACAGTGGAAAGCAGCAACCTTCCGGTTTCCCAGTTGATGACCTTTAGCCCCTTTTGTATTGTCTCTTCCTTCTCTTGGTGTCTATACTTACTTGTCTGCTTATAGTTTTTACTGAATCACTTGAAAGGAAACCTCACCAAAACACTTGATATCACTTTTGAAATTGAGGCCACATTAAGACAAAGACATGTAGGCTGGAGAGATGGCTCAGAGCTTGAGTCTTTGCTACTATTACAGAGGACTGGAGCAGTTCAGTTTCCAGCACCAACATGGTGGCTCGTAACTGGCTGCAATTCCCAGTCCAATGGTTCTAGCACCTTCTTCTGGCCTCTGTAGGCAATAGGCACCCATGTGGTGCACATACATACATGTAGGTTAAATACTCATACACATAAAATAGAAATAACAGATATTTTAAATGCCATTAAAAATAAAATAAAAACAAGGACAGTCCCCTATATACCACAATAACTACTATCACATTAAATATAACAAATTGCCAGGTGTGAAGGCACATTTTGCCTTTAACTCCAGCAATGGGGAGGCAGAGGCAGGTGGATCCAGCCTGGTCTAGGTAGTGAGTTCCAAGCCAGCCAGAGCTACAAAGTGAGACTCAGTCTGAAACAAACAAAAACTTAAACTTATTCAATATTCAGAACAATCTGAACCCATGCCCAGTTTGAGCGACATTAGATAGTGACACCTACTATCAGGGAGGGTGATACAAGCCCAGCCACTAGCCAGCCACAGCAGGCAGATACAATAGTGAGCTGGGACTGGGGAACGGGTAAGGGGAGGGAGAGTGGCCAGTGAGCTGAGACTCCAGAGAACCAGAACCAGCGCTGTATGCACACAGTGCCCTGTGACCATCTGTCTGCAGCTACGGCTTGAACGCCAAATTCCGATGCTTAACCTCCTCACATCCTTTTGTTGATGGTTAGTGGTTGGTTACTGTTGATGGCGTTTTGTTGTTGTTTGAGATGGAGTCTCTTGTATCCACAGCCGGGAATGACCTTGCCTCTTGCCTCTACCTCACCACTGCTGGAATAACAGATGTGTACCACCAGTCTGCCAACCCTCTACCAACTGAGTAAATCTCCAGCCCCAATAGCCTTGTTTGTGACAAGGTTTCGGGTAGCCTAGGCTGACATCAAACTTGGTATGTATTAAAGGATGACCTTGCCTCCCCGCCTGCTATGTGCTGGAACTACGTGTCTAAGACCCCTCTCCTGCCCTTTCACACCTATTTCCCTACCCATTATTCAATAAAACCACGCTGCATTTTGGCTGTTTTGTCTCTTACTGTTAGAGGGCCCTAAAGGGGGAAATGGTCTGAATCTGAGAACTATACGCCCTCCTCCTCCGGAATGGTATAGTGTAATAGATCTCCGCTCTTGAAAAACCAGACCTCTAGAGCAGAAGCAGTCCCGGGGGAAGTCGGTAGCCGGAAGCTCTCGCCCCGCGGTGCCAGATGGCCCCGCCCCCTCGCAACGGGCCCAGCGTCCTTCCCTAGAGACAGGAGGGTCCGACAACTTTGCTGTTTAGAGGAGCCGGTAGGTCCGAGGCGGCGGGATGATTGGGTCGGGGGAAATTCAGAGGCGCACAAGTGAGTGGACACCGCGGAGGCACCCTTGCCTGCTTAAGATCACCATTGCCTCCCACAAGTGTGGGTCACCTACCGAGCCTTTGCGGAGCTTGGGGAGCAGGGTATAGGAGAAAGCACCTTAAGGAACCTTGCTGTTAAGTCCTGAACTTAACACACCGTTTGTGGTGCGGATCCTAGCCCTGTGTTGGGAGTGTAACTTGATGCCCTCCTCCCTCTAGCAGGCTCCTGCCAGGATCCCTGCTAGGAAGGAGCCTCACCAGACACCATTCTCTCTCCTTATCTGACCACAGAGTTGTTACAGAGACTGTAACAGAGTTGTTGTTAGAGACTCTCTAGCTTCCTTTACAAACCCCATTCAATTTTTCGTTGGTTCACACTATAATTCAGCAAGTGCATTCTGGGGACCTACTGTGTGCCAAGCCAGTCCCATGGTAGGCACCCAGTTTCCAGAGATCAATGTTTCTTAAAAATCCCTGTTTGACTGGCAGGGGAGAGCAAAGTACCATATAATTTCTGGCTATGGTCAATGGTGCAGGAAGCCGTGGGCACAGAGCTAGTTTTCCTCAGCTGAATACATCGGAAGGATGAAGGAAGTCCCGAGCCTGTGAGAGAGATGACCACCTACCGGATTGTTTGCCCAGTAGTCTCAGCAGAGGCAGAGACTTCCCAGATCCTTTCAAGTTCCCATCCTTTGTGAAAGGAGAGCTTACACACCACTGTGGGATGTTCACAGCGGTAGCAGGGCAGGGTTCTTTTTGAATCAGGGCATGGGTGACTGGAAGCCCTTCTTCTCAGGTCCTCCATGGGCCTGATTTTGCATGTCTCAGGACTTCTCCATGCACTTCTTTGGACTTGCATTTCCTTGTTTGTAACTGTTGATAGTATTCATAGTGCCTGTTTTGTTTTTTGTTTTTCAGGAGCTGAGGCCTTGTGCTTGTTAGTCAAGTGCTCTACCACTAAGCTAAATCCCCAACCCCTCATAGTGCCTGTTATAAGAACCACATACCTCCTCCCAGCCCAGTCCCCACCTCCATTTATCTGTATGCTTTCAACCAAGTGGTTGAGTGTGTGGGTGCCTCTTGCTAGCTGTGAAACATTGGCTAGGTCATGCAGCCTTCTGAGGGTTCATTTTCTTATCTCTGAAAAAAATGAGAATAGTCTCAATTTCCATGTAAGTTTAAATGGGATATGTATGTAATGAGTCTGTGGCCTAATGACACTCACCATCTCTAGTTCTGGGCCAGCCAAGACCAAACCTGCCACCTCACTACCGTGTTTCCTTACACAGAAAAGGGAAGAGAAGGAATACTCAGGGTGACCAGCAGCAGAGGCCTTGCTATGAACCACATGCTCTTTCTTGCTAGCCACATTCGTCCCCAGGTAGAGATTGCTGTCACCCATGGAGCTATGATAAGAAGGCAGAAGTTTGTCTGTCTGTTCCTGCACACACTGGCTTGGTATAGGCTCCCCAAGTTGGGGCAGGACTGGAAAGGATTTGTTGTGATGGGTTGGGAAGTAGAATGAAATGGGGCTCTGAGTCTACAGCCTACCTCCCATCTTTTTTTCTTGGGCGAGGCCTTGATGAACTCTCCCCACAGTCGACAATGCATTCGCCTGCCGCAACCTCCTCAGAGCAAAAACAGCTTATGGAACAGGGGACAATAAATCCACTCACCCAGACTCCTTTGCTCCAGGCACACTGCAGTTTCCTAGACAGTCAGATGTGTGCTAATCCCTAGTAAAGCAGGCCAGACATACTGAATATATTGGCTGGAGACACCAAGACCAGAATGCTTTCCTGTGGAGATGGGAGACTGGCCTCTCCCAGCCCAGCTGTCTGTCTGATGATTTTGTTCAAAGATGATGTCTGTGCATTTGCAGAATGAGGAAGCTGAGCCTCAGGGAGTCCTCTTGTCCTCTATGTTGTCCTGAAAGGGGCAGTGAGTGTCACATAGGTAGGCCAGACTTGGTGTTATCGTCAGTATCTGCCCTACGAGGCAGCTGGCCACCAGGAGTAGGTTCAGATAGTCTCCCATAGGGAGGCCTGTCATATCTGCCTACTTAGAGGGTGGTGAGCCTTCACTCTGGGTATCTGGGGCTTCTACCAGAGCCCTGCCTGCCTTTGTTTGTCCTTCAAATGGCCTTCCAACTCTCCATCTTCTACTTAGAAAGTGCTCAGCTGCTGCAGTTAGCTTCTGATCTGCTGGGCAGCTTTGATCCATAGAGGCCCACCCCACTCCTCATGGTACTGTAGATGAGACAATCTACTACAGTGTATAAGGAGATGCCAGCAAGTAAATGTTTGTCACCAAAACTGATGAGCTGAATTCAATCCCCAGAACCTCCATGGTGGAAGGACAGAAACTCTTGAAAGTTGTCCTCTGACACACACACACATACACACACACACACACACACACACACACACACACACACACTCAATAAATGTACAAAAATGAGGAAATGTCTTGAGGAATATAGATGAATTAAGCCCCTGGCCTCTACATGTGCACACACAGGCAAGCACACCCAGACACATGTGCACATCCAAATTCATGCAAAACACACATATGATATTTTTTCATTCAATTTTTTTTGAGGCTATTGTAGACTTTCTTTTATTTCTGTACCACCCTTACATGAAAACCTCTTCTTCCCCCCACATATATCTCACTTACTGTAACATTCTCCTGCTTAAGGATTTCCTCTGGTGATAATGTTTTGAGATAGCTAAAAGGCAGCTGTGGTATGGGAAGGGCTTGCTAATAATCACCTTGTCCTCAAGGCGGTGGATGTGCCCATAGCCTGGAGACTCCCTGCTACTCCCTTTGTGAAGACAGAAAGGTGACATTCCTTGAGCTGATCTGACACTCTGAGTCAGGGTGAGTGAAAGCCACTTTGTGGCTTCTAGGAGGATCTGTGGGCCCATGGATGGTCAAATTTTTCATCCTATTGGCGAGAACATTTCATCCTCTGACTCCTAGGATATGGGGAAATGGATTGGGCAAGCATAGGTGTGAGTGGGTATGGCAGCCTTGTGACCATATCGAGGAGGAGGAGAACAGTCTAGCAGGTCTAAGCTAGGACACTGGAACTACTTCTGACTGTATGAAAGCCTTTGGGGGGAAATTCAGTGAGTGAATGAGCTCTGGGTCTCCCCCTTTCATCCCCTACAGCAGGGAAGCCAGGCCTTGCTGTCCAAAAGAAGAGAAAGAGTGGAAAGGTGAGGAGGCACTAAGCTGGAGGTATCTACAGGTTCCTTCCCTCAATCCTCGATTCTCAAAGAAGGCCATTGTCATCTGTGGGACTCCTGGCATTGTCCTCTTCTGTTACCCGTGGATAGTAGACTTAGACTTGATGTAGAGAGCCAATCTGTCCAACCGTGAATTATAGTTACCTGGGCTGAGGCAGAAGTGTCACGCCCGCCTCGACCAGCAAGGAAGACGCGACACCAGGATCCTTCTCATTACAGTTTAATCAGATCCTTGATTAATTGCATTGTGTCTCTCTCGCTGGGGCAAGCCTCTCCCAGCACCTAAGTAGGGCTGGGCTGCCAACCCCAAGCAGCCACGTGGGCACTGTCCACAGGTTCACGCATATGCCAGCAACACACGAATCCAGCCACAGCCAAATAAGGAGCTGTTTACCATAAAGAGTGTTTGCCATCGGGAAGGCAGAGGGTAGAAGCCAGAGCCATCTTTAGGGTGCGGCTACACGCGGCTCTCTACAGTTTCCCCCTTTTTGTTTTACAAAGCAACAGGCAAGAGTAGAGGTCTGATCTCTGCTAAAATGGAACATGTACTAATGTTTGTCCAGGCGTCGTCCACCCAGAGAACACTAGACCCGTCCGATACCCTTTTCACAGAGGTGGGAGTTAGGGTACCAACCTACATGTAATCAGACTTGCTCTTCTTGAGGTCAGCGTATCATAACCTCAAGTGCAGTGCGCAGGCCTCGCATCCTGTGCCTAAATATCTTTTAAAGTAGCCAACCAGGCTTGGGGAGACTGTCCTGCATCAATGGCCATAAAGGCTTAGACAATCATGGCTGCATGGCGACGCTGTGAGATCCTAATGCGACAAATGCACCACAAGCATACTAGGGAGGTGAGCACCAGTAAGCCTACTAGGGCTCCTATTCCCGCCCACTCATGTGGCCCATGGCTGTAGCAATCCAGGAAGACAATCCCTCCACCAGTCCGGTATCCACTCGAGTCGAATTCACCGTGACAATAGCCACTCTCAGCTGGACCATCAGGTTATCGAACTCTCCAGTCCAATTACCTAAAAGATAACTAGACAACTTTTTAGATAAATCTGCAGCAGAACAATTGGAAGCATCCAAATTCAAAAAATTCAGAGTAAATAATGCAAGAGAAAGTCTGTCCTTAGGGGTATGGCCATAGCCTATTCCCCCTTTTTGTTTTTGAAGCAACTCCTTTAAGGAGCGATGAGCACGCTCCACAATGTCTTGACCTTGTGGATTATATGGTAGGCCATGTACAATTTGCACATTTATCTGTTGACAGAAGGAAGTGAACTTCTGTCCAGTATATGTAGGACCATTGTCTGTCTTTAACTGTTGAGGCTTACCCCATGTTGTCCAAGCTTCTAAGCAATGAGCAATGACATGAGAGGCTTTTTTTCCTGTCATTGAGGTGGCATGAATGATTCTAGAACAGGTATCAACAGATACATGTACATATTTGACACGTCCAAATTTAGAGATGTGTGTAACATCCATTTGCCATATTTTTAGGGGGAGCAAACCGCGAGGGTTAACTCCTGAGCTAGAAGGATGATGAAAAATGACATATTGGGAACAATCTAGTACCACCTTTCGTGCCTCCGCACGTGAGATAGAAAACTTTTGTTGTAATGTCCTTGTATTAACATGAAATTCCTTGTGGAAAGCATGTGTTCGTTGTATGGCAGAAGCCACAAACATCCATTTTTGTTTAGTACATTGATCTACTATATCATTGCCTTTAGTCAATGGACCTGGCAGACTGGTATGTGCACGGATGTGCTGCACAAAAAAGGGATTTTTACGTTGCCAGATCAGTTTCTGTAATTGTCCAAACAATGAGCTAACCGGGCTAGAAGATTTGATGGGTCCTGCACATTCAAGGCTTTTCAAAGCATTAACAACATAACTAGAATCTGACATTAAAATAAATGCAAATGGACAAGCCTTGAAAACTTCAAGAACTATTGAAAGCTTCACCTGTTGAGGTGCATCTGGCAAG
Organism: Onychomys torridus; assembly: GCF_903995425.1. Classification (NCBI taxonomy): domain Eukaryota; kingdom Metazoa; phylum Chordata; class Mammalia; order Rodentia; family Cricetidae; genus Onychomys; species Onychomys torridus. Next base: position 5,040,641 of record NC_050451.1, on the reverse strand, counting down.
AATTGATGCTTTACAGGTTCATTAGAATCCACCATATAAGCACCACAGCCTGTCTTAGACCCATCTGTAAATATAACACTTGCTCCTGGAATGGGCTTTGAAGCAATTACTTTAGGGAAAACTACAGGATGTTCTTTAAAGAAAGTTAATAGTGGATGTTTAGGATAATGGCAATCTATGTGTCCTGGATAGGTACAATGCAGTATTGCCCAATCATCTATGGCAGCACATAATACCTTGACTTGAGTAGAATCATAAGGAACAACTAGCGTTTGTGGTGATGTCCCAAAATATTGTAAACATTGTTGAATACCCTGTTGCGCAAGTAATGCTACAGCAATAGGGTAATACTCAATTGATTTTGTAGGTGAGATTTTAGTATAAATCCATAACAAGGGTCCTTTTTGCCATAAAATTCCCGTAGGTTGTAACTGGGTAGGCAGAATGCACAGGGTAATATCATCATTATTTTGTATTCTTTGAAGAAAAGCTCTTTGTAGTCTATCTTTTAATTTTGTTAAGGCTTCTCGGGCTGTATTGGTTAATTGTCTCGGTGAATCCAAGGCTGCATCTCCAATTAAAATATCATATAATGGTTTTAACTCATAATTGGCCATTTCTAAACTTTCTCTTATCCAATTTATATCTCCTAATAATTTTTGAAAATCATTTATTGTGTAAAGATGATCCTTTCTTAACTCTACCTTTTGTGGCATGATATGATGTTTAGTTATTTTAGAGCCAAGATAATTGACAACTTTGTTCTGTTGCACCTTTTCAGGGGCAATACAGAGTCCCTTTTGCTTTAGCAGTTCTACAAGTGAGCTATATGCTTCTTGAAGAATGTTCTCTTCTTTAGCTGCTAACAGTATATCATCCATATAATGGAGGCATTTCAAGCCTGGAAAACGTGCTCTCAAAGGTTCTAAAGCAGTTGCTACAAATAATTGACATATTGTAGGACTATTGGACATGCCTTGTGGCAATACAACCCATTGATATCTTTTATCAGGTTCCTCATGATTAGTGGACGGTAAAGTGAAAGCGAATCTCTCACTGTCCTTGCTATTTAGTGGAATGGAAAAGAAGCAGTCCTTAATATCTACCACAATAATAGGCCAATTTTCAGGCAAGGCTGACAGCAATGGAAGACCACGCTGTACAGGTCCCATAATTCTCATTTGCTCATTTATAGCTCTAAGATCATGTAACAATCTCCATTTTCCTGATTTCTTCTGATGACAAATATGGGTGTATTCCAGGGAGAAAGAGAGGGTTTAATATGTCCTTCCTCTAATTGCTCTTTCACTAATTGATATGCAGCACGTAATTTCTCAGAGGAGAGTGGCCACTGAGGAACCCAAACTGTCTCCTCCGTTACCCAGGATATGGGAATGCCCTCTTCAGCGGCCCCTAGGAAAAAGCCAACCCTTGTTTGGGTTTCCTAGGTACTGTTTGTATTGGCTCCTTTCTGCCTTGTAAAAATTTTCCCAGGCCAAAATCAGGATGACACCCCATGTTTTTCATAATATTTTTAGATTCTTTGGAGTATTCATTACTTAACTGAAAGCCCATGGATTTCATAAGATCCCTCCCCCAGAGGGACACTGGAAGCTCAAGGACATAGGGTTGCATAACGCCAGAGTGACCTTCGGAATCTTGCCAATTTAACAAATTTGCACTAACATTTGGAACACTGGCATAACCCAGTCCCTGCAATGTTTGTGAGGAAGCCTGTATAGGCCAACCTCAAGGCCAATCTTTGCTAGCTATGATACTGCAATCTGCACCTGCGTTCTGCTCCAGTATCCAAATCTAGGTCTCTTCCCAATTTCTCCCAGGAAGGCACTGTGAGGCTTCCTGAAATTGCAAACCAAGGAGCAAATACATCACACTGTTGTAAAAATCGCTCCAGGGTGTTTCCTTTTATTTTCAGTTTCTTAGAGAGAAGCAGCTCGTTAAGAGCCAAAAAAATTGGGTGCGAGGAGGAGGCGCCCATGTTAGTATACTTTTTTTCTTTCCTCAATTTGAGAAGTTTCTCGGAGGTTTCTCAGAGCCTCTGCAGAATTGCTCCAGCCCTCCGGTTTCCCTGTTTGTTTTGTCTAATTACCGCTTTTATCACGGCTCTAGAATTACCCGTCTGCTTTTATCGCAGCTCTGCTATCCCGCTCTCCCTTCTACAGGTGAGCATTACCCGCTTTTGTCGCGGATCCCCAGTTTTTTCTGAGGACTTACCGGTATACCGCCTGACTGTAAATGAGTTCTGAATCTGGAGAGAGCTGTGGTAATTGTCCCCGTACGGGCCACCACTTGTCACGCCCGCCTCAACCAGCAAGGAAGACGCGACACCAGGATCCTTCTCATTACAGTTTAATCAGACCCTTGATTAATTGCATTGTGTCTCTCTCGCTGGGGCAAGCCTCTCCCAGCACCTAAGTAGGGCTGGGCTGCCAACCCCAAGCAGCCACATGGGCACTGTCCACAGGTTCACGCATATGCCAGCAACACACGAATCCAGCCACAGCCAAATAAGGAGCTGTTTACCATAAAGAGTGTTTGCCATCGGGAAGGCAGAGGGTAGAAGCCAGAGCCATCTTTAGGGTGCGGCTACACGCGGCTCTCTACACAGAAGTTGTCAAAGTGTGAGTGATGCTGTATGTTTTCATAGGAGGTCTGGCTGGGGCAACTCTCTGAAGAGCAACATGGAAGATCGTAGTAGGAGAGGATCAGGAAAGAGCTCTCAAGGCTCATATTGCTGCCCAGTGCCGGTTTCTGCAAGTGAAGACAGTGACCTGGAGAAGATACTCAAAGAATCCACTTCTCATATACAAAAAAAGCCTTCATCTCCTGAGCCCAAGCCTCCACCTTTAGCCCTTTCAGACTTAGGGCAGCCCCGGAAGTCACCTCTGACAGGTGCTGAGAAGAAGTACCCCCTAATGAAGCAGCGTGGGTTCTACTCTGACATCCTCAGCCCTGGGACCTTAGACTACCTTGGGGTGAGTATGACAGCTGTCCCTTGCCAGCCTCGATCCTTCCATGTGGGTTCCATTTGCCCATCTTTTTGTCCTGCTCAATGTCAATTCATTGGTTCACTTAGCTACTTGACTGTATCTATCCATCTGTCTATCCATCCATCCATCTGCCTACCCACCTACCTATCTCATTCATCAGTCCATTCTTTTGCAGTTCATTGCTAAGCCCTTCCTATGTTCCAGAACCAAGGCTGAGCATTGGAGACATAGCAAAGATAAGACATTCACATCTCTGATGTGATGGCCTTCAGAAGTCCCCCAGTGCCAATTCTGGTTAAGAAGGGGTGTGTGGATGAGACAAAATTCTGCTGAGATCTTAGTTAGGAAGCCTTAGTAAGATTTTAGGCAGGGGAAAGACTGGAGAAACAGAGGAGACCCACTGGTACCCGGCTCACCAGTAGTGCCAGAGTGGCCCCTGGGAAAGGAAATACACCTAGAGACAACTTTACAGTTTCTACCTCATAACTTGGTCCTTGGACATAACTGGAGTGTTCTCTAGAAGGAAAAAAAAAAACTATGTTGGACTCAAATAAAGCAGCCAAGGTGTCCCAGGTGGCCTCAGTCTCTCGTCTACCATGGCCTTTGAGTAATGTGTATAAGCTCACCCCTATACTCCTGGGGTGCTCTCTGGTGGAAAGTTGGGAAACATCCAGCCTTGGAGTCACCCCTGAGTCCTGACTGTGGAATGTTTGTATACACTCAAGGTTTTGGGTTTTGTTTCAGAATGTGTGCTGTGGCCCCTACATGTCCCAGAATTTGATTCGTAAAGCTGACCTCGACAAGTTCACCCCAAAAGGTCAGTGCCAGGAGGATTGGGCACAGAGTGCTAATGGACATTCAGACTACCTCAGGCCTCAGGGAAATGGCCTCTTCCTGGCAGAAAGCCTTAGTTTCCTCAAGGGTGAAATGATATTAGTGAATTATGAGCTTTGCAAAGGCCCAGTTCACAGGAGTACTTTGTCCTGACTCTCAGCAGAGCTGAGTAATGGCTTGATGCTGGCCTTGGGCTCCCGAGGACCACAAGTCTCTCTACTGAGTTAGGCTCAGTAGGATGTGAGTTTTCTTCATCCCCAGAATATGGGCTGTAGGGAAGCCAAGGTCATGTTTGAGCTATATCTGAAACAGAGCCTGGCATAGGTAAATGCCTGAGAGACTGTCTGTAGGTAAGTCTCGAACATGCCTGAGGCAGAGAGAAGATACAAGAAGGAGTTTGGCCTCACTGTTTTCCTCCTCCAACAGACAGTGTACCCCTTCCATCAAACCCAGATACCCCACAGTCCCAGGTCTACCCCAAGAAAGGCCTTGCTCCTTCCTAACACTGTTCAAAATAGTTCTGTCAGAGCCCAAGTCTGTGAACCCCTTAAAATGGCCCAGAAAACATCACAACCATGATCATATGTGTGCTTGTGCAAGTGTCTAGCTTGTTCTCAACAGGCTCACAAAGCAGCTAGGGTTGAAGAAATGGCAATGAACCATAGGGCTCAGCCTATGGGGGGTGTGAATGATGCTCCTACCATCCATGACAAGGGTAGGCCATGGGGAAGGCCAGTGGCTCAGCAGCCTACCCTCAGAAGGAGGAACATCCCAACAGGCCCAGGAGGGTGCCAGGCAGAGGCCTTGGCAGACACTGACAGAAGTCTATTCAGCTACCTGAGGCCTCTACAAAATCTCAGATACTAGCCCAGGCTTCTGTGGGATTCCAAAGGATACCCCTAAAATTAGCTCATTCATATAACTGCTTTTTCACTCCAGAGAGGAGGTGAGGTCTCAGGATGGGATCATCAGGATCATATAGAACATAGGGGAGAGTAGTAGCCCATTCTACAGCATAGTCCCATACCCCCTTTCTTTACCTGTATGGTATTGGTTCATCTGGTACATTTCCCTGAGCATCTTATGTCTCAGGATACCCCTGTCCTGGCCAGCTGAGATGGTAGGTCAGCCTACCTACAACTCTCTTCCCACTGTCTCCCTCTCCCAGAATTAGAATGGATGCCTCTGTCTGCCATTGTCTAAATAGGGGCAGCAACCATCTGATGTCATAAGGGTCCCATGGAGGGCACTCCTACAGTATCCAGAATGCCTCACTCCTGGAAACAAGCCCAAAGAACATGTGGGACTCTAACATGTAACACACCGTGGGTGTCTGAGATTGAGTAGCAGGAAAGGATCCCACTTTATCTTCCTGTCCAGCTGTGACCTTCACTCATCTTGCAGCTTAAGCATTGGTCCCCAGTATTAAAATAATTGGTAGCTTGAGAGGGAATGGGCAATGCTGGCCTTGGATTGCCATAACAGCCCATGGTTTCTCATTTCTCCCTGACTCTGCTAAGCCACAGGCAAACCTAAGCATCCCATATCCCAGGACATGTCTACCTGGTTCCTATCTTAGGATGTGTCTTATGGGATGGCTCAGAATAGAGCTGTTGGCCCTAGCCTGAACCCTCAGCTGCTGATGTTTCCTCTACCCATAGTTGAATCATTCAAGATTCCTGAGGACTTTCAGGAGCGCGTGGATCAGCAGTGCATTGGTGCTACCACGCGGCTGCTCACTCAGACTGACTTCCCGGTACAGGCCTATGAGCCCAAGGTGCAGGTCCCATTCTATGTACTGCCCAGCCAGTGCCCTCGTAAGACTGAGATTGAGAGGTATGCCTGGAGGGCTGAAGAGGGAAGCCTGTCCCAGGGAGGCAGCATCTGCTGGGCTCGAGGGTTGGGGGACTGGAAACCACGAGGTGATAAGCCCCACAGCAGAGCATGTGTAAATGTGCGAGCAACTTTTCTTTTAATAGGAACCAATGGCTTTCCTTGCTGTAGAATGTGGGAGGGCAGCCATTAAGTCAATGAAGTGGGGCTGCCAGGGCAGGATAGAAGAGGCAGTTGGTACACACACACACACACACACAGACAGAGAGAGAGAGAGAGAGAGAGAGAGAGAGAGAGAGAGAGAGAGAGAGAGAGAATAAATGAATGAGGAAGTCCATAAAGTAAATACAAATGAAATACATTAAATTAATAAAGTTAAGGAAGAAGAGGAGGCAGTTGGGGCCCTGAGTCTTTACTGACATCCCTGAAGTGACTTCATAAGCTGTCATCCCTTGACTCTGCTTAGGAGGAAACAACAGTACCTGCGCCTGGACATTGAGCAACTGTTGGCCAGTGAGGGCATCGACTCCAACAAGCTCATGCCCAGACACCCAGACCTGCAGCACCCACAAACTATCGAACAGGGCCATGACCCACTCTTCCCTATATATCTCCCATTGAAGGTGAGTCATACTGCCATGATTGCTGATAGATGGTGGTTCTGAACCCCAGGTGAAGCTGGAAGAGTCACACAACAAGAGGGGACCCCCACTCCAGGCAGAGGCATTCAACTGTTACACAGTGGAATGATCAGAACTCACCCTAGGTGTTTGTAGATGCTGTGTGGAAGCAGGAGTGATCCCCAAACCAGTAAGTCATCAATTCCCTACTTCTTCCCTGGAATCCTAGACAGCCCAGTGTGCCTGCTCCGTACTCCAACCCTGGCCACAGCCATCCGTAAACAGCCAGGTTGAAACGTGGAGGAGAGTCCTGACCCCCTGACTAGAGACCCCCTGATGATGGGAGCTTATGAAATGAGGAGAGGAGGGATGAGAGAGGAGGGATCTGGTACCTCTTTCTCCAGGGAAACTGAATCTGGGGAGGAGAAAGAGGAAGCATAGCCAGACCCCAGCTCTTGCTGTCCTCTCCTCCCTTCTACTGTGGCCCCCATGGGAAGCAGAGCTGAATCCAGATGAGTGTCACTCTACTAAGGTTGCCCACTGATAGCCCCAAGTCTCTGTTGTTCTGATCAGCATGGATGTCTCAGGAAATCTCCGAGTTACCTGTCCTCTTGGGCCTGAGCTTGGTGTTTTCCCACAGTAGTCAAGAGAGTCCACATCTTTCTCTGAGACCCTGGACCCCTCAGACTGAGCCTTGGCTGCCTTAGCTAGACATAGATCCAGGGCACCCCCCTCATTCAAACACTGTGGGTCAATGGAAGCAGCAGGGATCTTACAGATCAGCCTAGTACAGCCTATAGCTAAGGAGGCTGCAGAGGCCTTCAGCATGCTCAGTTCCAGTTGGACAATTGCCTGCTTTCTCCAAGGTGTTTGATAATGAAGAGTTTGATTGCCGGACTCCTACCGAGTGGCTCAACATGGGCTTGGAGCCAGGGTCTCAAAACAGGAAGCCTGTCCCTGGAAAAGCCCTTCTTCCCACCGACGACATTCTGGGCCACGGTGAGCAGGACCACTCTGGGGTTGGGAAAACTGTCTTGTCCCAGCAACCCCTGGCCAAGACCCTTAGTCTCCCCCCAGGACCTGGTAGCCAGGAGAGCTAAAGTATCTGTTGAAGTCCCCCCGGCTATGATGCAGTCCAAGAATCTGGTCGCACAGAGGCAGGGCCACAAAAATCAAGGATGGCACTGGGGCTGTGCTCAACAAACAAACTTTGAGAGGTTAGGGAGATGGCTCAGTGTGGAAGAGCCCTTGCTGCTCAAGCATGAGGACCTGAGTTCAGATCCCCAGCATCCATGTACAAAGCAAAGTGTGGTGGGCATACCTATAACCACAGTGCTAGGGATGTGGACAGAGACAGGGAGATCTCAGGGACTTGCTAGCTGCCAGCCTAACCAAGAAATGGTGAGTTCTGGGTTCAGTGAGATACCTGGTATCAGGGGAACAGGCAGAAAGCAATAAAGGAAGACTCTTCTGTCCCTCTTTGGCATCCATGAGTTTGTGCATAGGTATGCTTTCCTGCACACACAGACACACACACACACACACACACACAGACACACACACACACACACACACACATAAGAGCACACAAAAAAATATTTATTGGCAGTAAAGTAAAAATATAAGTGCTCATTGGAAATGTTTAAAGGCACAATTACAGACCTTCCACCCATCCACCCTGAAATCACTATTGTTTCTTCACTCAGCAACCTCAGCTCCTTCTCTCTCTCTCTCTCTCTCTCTCTCTCTCTCTCTCTCTCTCTCTCTCTCTCTCTCTCTCTCTCTAATGGTTTTCAAGACAGGGTTTCTCTGTATAGCCCTGGCTGCCCTGGAACTCACTCTGTAGACCAGGCTGGCCTTGAACTCATAGATCCACCTCTCTCTGCCTCCCAAGTGCTGGGATTATTGGTGTGTGCCACCACCACCCAGCGTCGGCTCTTTCTCTTTTGTGGACAGTACACTGTCACAGAATTGCTCACAGGAGCACACACACAGTTTGTCACATACATCCACAATCACATTCACTGTATCACACACCATCCCCCTTCCTGGCATGTTGTTGTATTTAAACACATCCCCACAGCACACACTCATGTATCTATTCCACAGTCGCACATTTACAACCAGTGTCACACATATACCCATGGGATGCCACCTAGATTGCCTACATCTGTTTACAAAGTGCTTATGTCTCCTCCACTGGCCTCTGATCTGCCCCGATGGCCACGGAGGTTCTCTTCAATTGCCTGCTGTTAGGAACAGTGACAGAGTGAATATAGATACCACTCTGGCCTGCATAACTGGGTCCTGTGCAGCCTTCCCAGGAAGATTCCTAAGTATGGTTTGGAGGTTGGTAGTGGACGAGCTGAAAGCTGTTCCCTGTTCTGGGGTGGATGGCAGTGTGTGGAGTGAGCAGTCCCAGTCACCCAGCAGGACTATATGAGCAAGGATGGGGTTAAAAGTTGTGTATCCTCTGGGAGGTCCATGACAGTTCTCAGAGAGGCTACAGATATGCTTCATTTTGAAAATACATCAATACTGGAATCCGTTTCTCTGAAGCAGACAAGAAGCCCAGAGTGTTTCCTTCACTTTGGGCTTAAACTACAGAAATGTTTAACTAAATTGATTCCAGTTCTCCAGTTCCTGGAGTTCAATTAAACCATAAGGAATGGGGCTGTGTTAACCTTAAATGCCCTGAATCCTGGCCTCCTCCATTCACTGGGGCCCTGGCCTTGAACAACAGGGAGCATCTGCCAGGGACCTCTTACTTTTGGCCGGTAGTCTCTTGGAACATATTTTCCTATAAGTTGAGCCAAGGTGAAGTTGATGTTTTCAAAAAGGAAACATCCCAGGAAGAGAAAAGCAAAGTAGAACTAGAGAGGGAGGGCACACGGCCATGGCCTCCATGACTATCTGATGTCAGAGGCAGGTGCCTCTTGCCAGAATTCCAGCCCTTCCTGCCTTAACCCAAGCTGGAGAACTCACCAAGTTGCTTTAAGCTACTCCGTGTGGACAAGTTCCTTGCTGGGCACTGTGTATGCATCTTACTTCTTCAATAACATATTTAATATCAGCTCTGCACCAATCTCTGTCCTGAACCCAAGTCTTCAGCTGTGCTTAAGGTGGGACAAAAGTGACTCCTGCCTTTAGGGAAAGGGCCTGAGGCAGAGTAAGTCACAAGGATAGACAGATAGATACACAGTGTATGAGTGGATCGGTCGTTCCTGACCCTGCCCTGCCCTGTCCTGTCCTGTCACACAGAGGTCAGTAGCCTTATATCCAGAGGTTCCTTGGTCACATAAAGAGAGTCATCTAGCTTCACCCATGTTGGCCACTTGTGATCATCAGTGTTCTTTGTATTTCTGGTCTTTGTTTTGTTTTGTTTATGGATATGTTGCCTGCATGTATGTCTGTGCACCATGTGTGTGTGTGCCTGGTGCCCTTAGAGGCCAGAAGAGGGTGTCAGATCCTCAGAAATCAGAGTTCCAGACAGTTGAGAGCTGTCTTGTGGGTGCTGGGAATCAAACCCCAGTCCTCTAGAGGAACAGCCAGTGCTCTTGACTACTAAGCTGCCTCTCTAGCTCCCAACCCCCTTTTAAAAACTTTTCATGTTGAGACAGGATGTGACCAAGTTGCCAGACTGTCCCGGGCTCACTTTGTAGCCCAGTCTGACATTGAACTTGTGCCATCCCACTGCCTCCATGTGGCAAAGTAGCTAGGACCACAGACACGTGCCACCAGGCTCTGCACCCAGCGTGAAGAGTTTTTGTTTGGCGGCACCTTTCACCGTTCCCCACTGGCCTGTGTCTCCCTCTGCTCTGGTGGGAGTTGTGCCCTGAGGCCTGGTCTTTCTGGGTCCTCTTGGGACTGAGGCTTTCTCAAGGGTCAGCTCATCTGAGAAGACATGGGACTGCTACTCAGCTGGAGCCAGAAGGGGTGTCCTGGGGAAAGAGACGCCAGTCTAGTCACCTCTGAGCTCCATTCCCAACGTCGGCTGCCACACTCAGAAACCTCTCTCCACTTCTATGGCAGAGAGTATGGTAGGGTGCCCCTGCTCTGTTTTAGAGGACCCCAAGAGTCAGAACCTGGACTACAGATGGTGTGATGTCGGCGTCCTCGACTATGATGAAGAAAAGAAACTGTACTTGGTGCAGAAAACTGACAAGAGAGGCTTGGTGCGCGATGAGATGGGGATGCCCATCGTGAATGGAGGAGTCACCCCCAAAGGTACAGGCTCTGTGCCTTCCCCAGGTGAGCGCCCACTCAAGCTTGGCCCAGCCTGTGACTAGAGCCCAATCCCACCAGCTCAGTTCGGAATTCTACTGCACTGGGTCTGTTAACCAGGGCCTGGCCCCTGCTCAGTTTGAAGCAGAGGACCTGGAGAAGTCAAGTTGCCGCTCATTGGCCTGTTGGCTGTGAGCAGCTGGCCCCGCAGCGGCTTTCAGCACGGTGTTGTAAAGGACACCAAGGCCTGTTAGTCATGTTTGCTCTGGAGTGTGGAGGAAGGAAGGGACACCTGAATAGCCCCTCCTGTGTTAACTCCTGCCAGAGCAAGGCTCTTTACAGTTTACCAAGTATTTTCACATGCATCCATAATGCCTTATGAAATGGGCAGAGCAGGAAATGTCCTTGGCTCATTTCACATATTTGACTGTGAGGGGCACCACACCCCATGATAACAATGACAACTTGCTCAGAGTCACCAGCTGAGGCAGAGCTGACCAGAAGCCACTACTCCAGCCCAGGGAACCTGACTATATGTCCCTTTCGCCTTCCCACCTGATCCTTAGGAAGGCCACCCCTTCTGGTCTCCCAGTACTGGGTGCCGCGGATCCAGCTGCTCTTCTGTGCCGAAGATCCTCGAGTGTTCGCACAGCGGGTGGTCGAGGCCAACGCTCTGCGCAAGAACACAGAGGCGCTGTTACTGTACAACCTGTACGTGGACTGCATGCCCACCGAGGGCCAGCGGGTCATCAATGAGCAAAGCCTGAACAAGATAAAACAGTGGGCTCTGAGCACGCCACGCATGCGCAAGGGGCCGCAGTGAGTTGGGTGCTGCAGCCTCCCGGACCTTTCTATAGGGGTAGTGTTGCCAGGGTACAGAGCAACCGCTGACTCGTCTCTGTGTGGGTGATGTCTTAGTTGGGGCTTCTTTTTTCATTTTCTTTTTTTCTTTTCTTTCTTTCTTTTTTTTTTAATTTTTTAATTATTTTTTATTTTTTTAGCTGAGGACTGAACTCAGGGCCTTGCACTTGCTAGGCAAGTGCTCTACCACTGAGCTAAATCCCCAACCCCCTTGGGGCTTCCTTTACTGTAGTAAAACACCATGACCAAAAGCAACTTGGAGAGGAAAGGCTTTATTTCATCTTGTGCTTCTGGGTCCATCACTGAGGGAAGCGCAGGAACTCAAGAACAGGAACCTGGAGGCAGGAACTGTAGCAGAGTCCATGGAGAGAGGCTGCTTCCTGGCTTGCTCCTCATTGGCTTGCTCAGCCTGCTTTCTTTGATACAACCTAGGACCACTTGCCCGTGGGTGGCGCCAGCCCTGTGTGGGCTAGACTCACTCACAGCACTCATTAATCAAGAAAACATCCTACAAACTTGCCATCAGGCACTCTGATGGAGGCCTTTCTCCATTGAAGTTTCTCTTTGCAAATAACACTAGCTTGTATCAAGTTGGCACGGGTGACTTGCTGTCTACATAGGGACTCCGACTCCAAGCCATGTCTGGGTGTCTCCAATTGCCTTCCTGTAGCTCCTTCTGAACTCATGAATTCTTGCTGTGTTGAAAGGGTTAGAACGTGTTACTGCTTCTTTCTAATCTCTGTCCTGAAATGTGACCCATGGCCTCTTCAGGCTAACCTCGTGTCTTTTTACTAAGTCCTATCATGCTTTGAGTATGTTCTTACTTCCTAGCACAGCAGGAAGTCTCAGGGTTAATTTGTATTTTCCCAGGTCCAGCCTTGAAACTAGCTTTTACAAAAGACTTTTAAATCTGGTTTTTATTTTATGTGTATGAGTGCCTGCTTGTATGCAACACATGTGTTCCGAGGGTCTGTGGAGACCGAAAGTGGAGTCAGAGTCCCTAGAACTGGAGTTACAGATGGTTGTGAAGGGCTTTATGGGTGCTGGGAACTGAACCCAGGTCCTCTGGAAGAGCAGACAGTGCTCTTAACTGCTGAGCCATCTCTCCAGTCCCCAAAATAGGCTTTTCTCCAAGAAGCCCCAGTTGCTTTTAGTGGGGAATTTAGAACCCAGGATTTAGGCATTAGATGTATTGCTGCAAGGATCTTAGAGAAAAGACATCTGAGGGAAAATGTTTTTCTAGACATAATTAGTATTATATATAGCACCTCTATACACATCCTTATTTTCTCTATGTCTATCCATTTTTTTTTCAAGTGAGCCCCAATGATACTTTCAAATTGACTCTAACAGCACATGGCTCATTCTCACTTTGACATACTTGTGGCTTTCTTCACCTGAAGAAAATTGGTTCCCATTGTTCAACACATGGTGGTTTATATGCCCAGTCCTATAATAATACACCCAAAGTACCTTCAAATGGCTGGTCCATGACAGTTAGAAGAAAAACTCTAAACAGTTTTTAAATTTTATTTGTTTTGTTTTGCTTTGTTTTGAGACAGTCCTGAATTCAACATCCTTCTGCTGCGGCCACTCCAATACTGGGAGTACAGGCATAGGCCTCACTCCCAGCTTCTTAGTAGACTTTCTGGCCCTGTATCCTTTTTTTCCTCTTTAGGATGGGAGAATATAGTCAAATGTTGTGTTCAAAGATTATTTGAGTTGATTCTTCCTCACAATTAGGGTATTTATATATTTTATGACATGTAGTTTGGCTCAATTATTTTAAATTACATTTGTTTAGAGAGAGAGAATATACATGCCACAGTACATATAGAGGTCACAAGATGACTTTGGGGAGTCTGTTCTCTCCTTCCACTACACAGATTCTAGGACTCAAATGCACACCACTGGGCTTGGTGACAAGCACCAGTGAGCCTTCTCACTGGTCCTCAGTTTGTTTCTTTTACATATAAACCATATTGCACTCATAATTTATACTCAGCAGAGTGTGGGAATCCCCTGACTCCCTGTATCCCTCTCTGTGGCAGGGTCCTAGAGCACCTGAGCAGCCTGGCCAGAGAAGTGAGCCTGGACTATGAGCGAAGCATGAACAAGATCAACTTTGACCAAATTGTCTCTTCTAAGCCAGACACGTTCTCCTACGTGACTCTTCCCCAGAAAGAGGAAGAAAAGGTGCCCAGTCATGGTGAGAGCCATAGGACTCTGTCTGCCCACCTGGCTAGCTCACCCCGCCCCTGCCCCGCTTTCTGTTTAACCACTCAGGAGGGCCTCATAAACCTGGTACTCCCTTGGATCCACCCTGTTCCTAGCCTTTATACCTTTCTTTTTCCAGATGCCCAGGAAAATCTTGTCTAAGGAATAAAACTCTGTGTGTGTGTGTGTGTGTGTGTGTGTCCCCAGTAATGCAGAAGCCACAAGGTAAATATGTACCAGGAAAGCCATGGTCAAAAGCAAAAGTAGACATTAGGATCCTGATAGTCAGGTCTCAAAGGTATATCAGCCTTTCTTCCTTTAGTAACAAGAGCAGAGTTGCCATTGCTACAGCACCATGGACACGTGGAAGACCAAGTCTCAGAACAAACCCCAAGAGTTCTCCTTGCTTTGAGACTATTCATGCATGCGGAGTACATTTCCTGGCCCCAGATTCTTGTGTGTGATGTGCCCAGGATACAGGCTGGGCTGTGGATATCAAACATTCTTACAGCCAAATATTCCTTCTTTGGGGATCCAGGGTAGGCTCCAGACCAGCCTCCAGTTTCATGTAGCATGGGTAGTAGATAGGGAGGAGCCTACAGGTACCTCCCACTATTCAAAGGGACCAGTGACCACTAATGAGCCTGGAGGGAATCTCAGAGCAGGTGACTCACTGTGGGCCTAGAGTAGGAAAAGAAGGGTTCTGGGAATAAAGTTGGCGCTCCTGGGAAGGAAGCAGTGTGTCCCCTCCATCAAGCACTCTGTGGATGAGTCCTGGCCTCAAATGCCCCAGGTCCAATGCTGGCTTTTGTCCCCACCTCTGCAGGGCTGGTGAGTATTCCCAAGTACCCCTTCCGGGAGCAAAAGGAAGATTTCACTTTCGTGTCCCTGCTCACTCGGCCAGAAGTCATCACGGCTCTGAGCAAGGTGCGGGCTGAATGCAACAAGGTGAACGCCATGTCCCTGTTCCATTCAAGCCTCTCCAAGTACAGCCGCCTGGAGGAATTTGAACAGATCCAGTCTCAAACCCTCTCCCAGGTACCTGGGCATCAGAGCATGGAGGATGGGGCCCTCAGGCCCTCACAGCCAATAGTACAGGCCTCTAGGCCCTGCTGGAGTGAGACAAGGGTGGGGAAAGGGTGGAGCTCATCTTTCAGAGCAGGGAGATCCAGGGCGGGCTCCCTTTCAGTCCCTCTGAGCCAGCTCTGGTGGCCTTAGGGCAGATTTCTTCTCTTAAGAGAGAACAGGAATCACCCCCATCCCACTTGGCACTTGAGGACCAGGGTGTGAGGGGCATGGTTGCAGCCCCTCTCCGCTCAGCCCTGTCTTGCTTTCATTCACGTGTTCTCCCTCTCTGCCTCCTCCTCTTCTGTATGCCTGTCTCTTTCCCACGGCTGCTTCTGAGGCCCATGTCCCCTGCCTCTCCTCCAAGCAGCCCTGGACCCCAGATGTCACACTGAGGGTATTGATCCGCAGAGCTTGGCAACAAGTTGTAGGAGATTTCCCTCCATTGTCATATGAGTCTCAAGAATCCTGGTATATTACCTCTGAGCATAGCAGCTGTGGATGGTGGTCCCTGGGGTGGCTTTTTGTAGACATGTGTGTCCACCCCAGGTGCAGATGTTCCTCAAGGATAGCTGGGTCAGCACACTGAAAGTGGCTATGCGAAGCAGCCTTCGAGACATGAGCAAGGGCTGGTACAACCTCTATGAGACCAACTGGGAGGTCTATCTCATGTCCAAGTTGCGCAAGCTGATGGAACTCATCAAGTACATGCTGCAGGACACGCTGCGCTTCCTGGTGCAGGACTCCCTGGGCAGCTTCTCGCAGTTCATTGGCGACGCTTGCTACAGCGTGCTTGACTGCACAGACAACATGGCCTGGGGTGATGAACTTGTCAACAGCCCCTACAGGTGGGTTCAGGTGGGCAGAGGCACCAGGAAACAACTTGGTTGGGCACCCGATGGCAGGGCGCCCAACACACCAGGTTCTCGACATCAGAGAGAGTTTGGCTATCTCCAGGTCACCCAGAAGGGTCCCCTCCAGCTCTGGCTTACCTTCTGGTGATCACCATTCTTTGGGTTGCTTTGATAATACTGAGCCCTTACCATGAACCAGATATTGGTCTTAGGGGACTCTGAGATACAGTCTTTACTGTATCTTACTTTAGTGGGAGGCAGGCATAGTAAGACATTTAATAGATACTGTCATTTGCCAATTTCATGATGTACTCTGGAAATGGGCCTTTGCTTGGGGTCAGGCAGGAGGTTGCATGAGGACACTAGAGGCAATTAGCAGGATGGAACAGATCAGAGGTTCCGTCCAGTCTAGACCACCAAGCACTTCCTGGGTTCAGTACTGGGGGCTGGATTTATTTTTAGTAAATCAGAAGCTATCAACAGAACCCTCACTGGAATCTATCAGAAGGGCTTTTGATGTGCCTCAAACTCCTGAAGCTGAGGATAGCTGGTTTCCAGGAAGAGCATGGGGGTTCTAGCAAGCACCTAGGCCAGGCAAACCTGCCCAATGGCCTCAGGACCAAGGCAGGATGGTGTTACCTCTGTAGTGCCCCAGGATTTCTGGGGCAAGAGCCAAAGAACCTTTCTGGCTGGCTCCAAGCTTTCGGTCTAGTACATCGGGGGTTCTGTGGGGAAAGAGAAGGCAGTGTTATGGTTAAAGAAGCCTGAGATAGGGCTGGAGAGATGGCTCAGTGGTTAAGAGCACCAACTGCTCTTCCAGAGGTCCTGAGTTCAATTCCCAGCAACCACATGGTGGCTCCCAACCATCTGTAATGAGATCTGGTGCCCTCTTTTGGCCTGCGGTCAAAACATGCTATATACATAATAAATAAATCTTTAAAAAAAAAAAAAAAGCTTCAGATAACAATACTGGTAAGAAGGGGTAGGCATTCTCAGTCAGCCTAGTTATTTGCCTCCAGGCCCCGGAAGAATCCCCTGTTCATCGTAGACTTGGTGCTGGACAGCTCAGGGGTGCACTACAGCACGCCCCTAGAGCAGTTTGAGGTGACTCTGCTCAACCTCTTTGACAAGGGTATCCTGGCCACCCATGCTGTACCCCAACTAGAGAAGGTATGTGCTACTGGCTGAGCAAAGCCTAGCTGCTGAGAGCCACAGAGTGCTTTCACAAACGCCAGAGTAGTTGGTTACCACTGTCCTTCCACTTCATGGGCTCTGAAATTCATAAAGATCCCCTTTAATCCTCACCACAAATGGACTACTAGCACCACTACTGCCTTGTAGATCTGGAAAAAATAAACCTAGTTTACAAGACAGTTAAGTATCAGGACATCAGTTTGAATCTTAGACTTATTGGAATAATCCTGCCACAGCCACATCTGCCCTGCATCCCACCCTCTTCATCTTCTTCAGCTCCAAGCCCCTTTCCCCACCTCAAGTGTAGACCCAGGTAGAGTTACACACACAGCAAATATCCAAGGTCTCAAGTCACCACCACTGCACATACACCGAGCTGCACACAGCCCACTCTCCAGGCCCAAGAGCCTCCATAACTCAAGTCCCTTCCTGTATCTCCTGCGTTCAGTTAGCACCATCAGCAGCCTGGCTGCCTCATCTGCTCCGATCCTTGGCAAGTCTGAGTCAGACCAGGCAGAGAGAATGTGGTCCCTCAGTTGGCCTCACCATAGCTTCCGCATTTTAGTACATAGTAATTTCTCAGATGCACCATTGCAAGCCCTTCCCCCACTCCTGTGCCATCTTGCCTGTGCTCACCCCACATTGCTGCCTGCTCAGTCTTTAGACCACTCTGCCACCCACTCTAGGGCTCGTCCAGCTCTGCCTTCTCTTGTCCTTTTCCTTAAAGCTGGTAATGGAGGACATCTTTATCAGTGGTGACCCTCTGCTGGAGTCAGTGGGGCTCCATGAGCCACTGGTAGAGGAGCTGCGGGCTAGCATCACCAATGCCATCCGCAAGGCCATGATCCCACTGCAGGCCTATGCTAAGGAGTACAGGAAGTATCTGGAGCTGAACAACAATGACATTACCGCCTTCCTCAAGTATGTGTCTGTCTGTCTGTGTGTCTGTCAGTGTGTGTGCATGTGTGTGTCTGTCTGTCTGTCTGTGTGTCTGTCAGTGTGTGTGTACATGTGTCAGTGTGTGTCCATGTGTGTATGTGTCTGTCTGTCTGTCTGTGCATGCATCTCCTCCCATCCTGATAACCACCCTCTGCTTTCTGCACATGTACACTGCCTTTAGGACCTATCAGATTCAGTGCCCGTCAGCAGAGGAGGTTCGAGAAGTGGTACTTACCCACCTGAAGGAGAAAGAGGTCCTAGACAACTCACTGCCTAGCAGCATCGTCATTGGGCCATTCTACATCAATGTCGACAATGTTAAGCAGAGCCTGTCCAAAAAGCGCAAGGCCCTGGCCACTTCTATGCTGGATATCCTAGCCAAGAACTTACACAAGGAGGTAGACAATGTAAGTAACAACTAGCCTGGCCCCAGTGACCATGGCAACACACAAGCAGCCTTGCACACATGGTGTACTCCCACTAGTGAGATGTCCTAGGTGAAGTCTGAGGGTGTCTTCAGGTGCCTGGGTCAAAGAAGGGACCTGGAAGTCACCCTTGCTTGACCCCTGCCTGCATTCATCTGTCTCCATGTGTTACTAGGTTGGTACCTCCATCCCTAGACTTTTAGAAACCTGGGAAGCTCTTGTGAAGGACAGCCTGAGCTGGACTGTTCCATAGCGTGTGCAAGCACAGATGTCAGAAACCCTAAGTGTGTTCCTGAGGAAACTGAGGGTGGAGCACACGGGGCTCAGAAGAGATCTCAGCAGCCTAGTGAGCCTGTCAGGAACCTCTCCCTTGGAAAAGCATGGCAGAGTATGGCCATGGTAGAATGACTGACTTCCAGGCCCTGGGGACCTTGAAGAGAAACAGGGCAGGCAAGGCACATAACCCTCCCTAGAGCCCTCCAACATTACCCACCAGATCTGTGAGGAGTTCCGCGGCATTAGCCGCAAGATCTACGAGAAGCCCAACAGCATTGAGGAGCTTGCTGAGCTCCGAGACTGGATGAAGGGCATTCCTGAAAAGTTGGTAGTGCTGGAGGTAAGGCAGGCACACTGGTGCTGGGTGTCCAGGAGCCTGGTGGGACCAGAAGCTGGAATTGGGTGGTGCATTAGGGACCCAGGGGCTGGATACCTAAAACTATTGGTCAGAGCCTGGGACCTGGGACAGAGGCTGAGAGAGCAGAGCCAGGTGGTGAGATAAAACAGATACACAGAGACTGGCAGGGGTCAAGGGTTATAGTTTGGGGTACTGTGGAGATTCAGAGCTGTGCTCCCTGGACAAACAGGAGGACTGAAGACGTAAGTCAGAGATATGGTGGCCATGGCTCTTGGAGTGCTGGCCTGGCTTTAAAACCTGTTGAGGCTTCCCCTCTCTGGAAGAAAGCACCTTCTCCCTAGCTCCCAGCCACTTTGGAGGACTTGTCTAAGTAACCCCCTCTCCAGCATGGCTTATCATTCCCTGCTCATGCAGGAGCGGATTGTAAAGGTCATGTCTGACTACGATGTCATGGATGAATTCTTATACAACCTTACCACAGACGACTTCAATGACAAGTGAGTGGGAGCATTGTTCCTGACACAGGATAACGGGTGGGCAGCAGAAGATGCTGAGCTGCAGTGGTGAGCAAATGTATCAGCTGTCACAAGCTATGAAGTCACACCAGGAATGCCCTGCCAAGATGCTCTAAACCATGACTCCTCCCAGGTGCCAGGGTCAGGCAAGCCAAGAGGCCTGTGGACTGGGGGCAAATTATCTTGGTCTAGGGACCACATCTCTGTCCTGTCAACAATCTAGTATACACATCTACCCTGGTCATGGAGTAGTTGAGAACAGTAAAGGAAAGCAAAAATCAGTCTGTTGGACAGCTCCTGTGCTATAGAAACCTCACCCAGTTCTGCCTTGCAGATGGAGGTCCCACATATCAGTCTGACATGTTCAGAAGGAGCCCTACCAAGGGTGGACACCTCTAAGGCAGTTGCAATTAGAAACCTTAAGTTCCACTGAGGCCTTGCGTCAGATGGCAGAGGGAGCCGGCTTATTCTGAAGGAAGCTGGCCTGATGGCCCTGGTTGGTCAACAAAGGCATGCATGCAGGCTAGAGACTTGATTTTGCCTCATCTGAGAACCCTAGGATTTAAGAGGAAATATATTGTCTTAGCTAAGGTTTCTGTTTCTGTGATGAAACACCATGGCCAGAGGCAACTTAGGGAAGAAAGGGTTTATATTGCTTACAGTTCTATATCACACTTCATTAGCAAAGGCAGAATGGGAGGCGGGGAGGGGGGGGGGACGGCGGGGGGGGGGGATGATGCAGAGGCCAAAGAAGAGTGTTACTTACAGGCTTATTCCCCACAGCTCACACAACCTGCTTTTTTATAGCACTCAGGACCATCAACCTAGGGGTAGCACCACACACAATGGGCTGAGCCCTTGGACCTCAAACACTAATTAAGAAATGCCCGATAGGCTTGTCTACAGCCTGATCTTATGGAGGCAGTTTCTCAATCAGAGTTCCCTCCTCTCTGATTCCTCTAGCTTGTGTCAAGTTGGCATAAAACTAGCCAGCATACTTGTCGTTACTCTCCTGTTATTTCCCCCTTGCCTCTTTGCATAGGCACACTGGACCTGCAATGCACCAGATGCTAACCATGGCCCCCAGAAGGCAGGGCAGGGGTGTCTCCCTACAGGTGGCAGTGGCAGCCTCCCAGCTTACTCAGACTTCCCAGTTCCCCAGTTCCAGCTAGATCCAGCTGATAGTGTATTTCTTTTATCTCACCCTAACCCGACCCTGCTCACACCCTAGCTGCTTAGGTTTGGGGCCTGGGCACCTGGAATGGTGGCCCTTCCTTTCTACCCTATCATTTCAGCTGTGGCATTTTCCCAAATCCTGATACTCTTCCCTGCCAGATGGGCTGCCAACAACTGGCCCTCTAAGATCCTTGGGCAGATAGAGATGGTGCGGCAGCAACATGTGGAGGATGAGGAGAAGTTCCGCAAAATCCAGATCATGGACCAGAACAATTTCCAGGAGAAGCTGGAAGGACTGCAGGTAGGGCTTGTCTTAGGGCTCTGCTGGGACCTGCTCTCCATCACACACACACACACACACACACACAGAGTGTTGTCCTACAGCTTGCATTTAGGAGATGCCAAGTCAGTATATGATAGATGACTGAATGGACAAATTTACAAAAGGGCTGAGAGAATGAACTAAAAGGCAATAATGGACCCAACCTTCTTGATTGTATGACTGGCATCCCAGTGGGCAGTGAGCACAGTGTTCAAAGATTCACCTTTGCTCCCCAGTCCTGTAACAGCCTGACTGTGATTTCTGGCAAATGGCTTACCACAAAACGAAAATCTTCCAGCCAGGGGTCAATGCCTTGGGTATGTGGAATACACGTCATCACAGGACTCAGGTGCATTTAACCCTTGTTCCTTGGCCCGCAGCTGGTGGTGGCTGGCTTCTCCACCCATGTGGAGATTGCACGAGCACACGAGATTGCCAACGAGGTTCGGCGGGTCAAGAAGCAGCTCAAGGACTGCCAGCAGCTGGCCATGCTCTACAACAACCGCGAGCGCATCTTTGGCTTGCCCATCACCAATGTAGGCCTGCTGCGGGAACCTTGCCCTCCCCCCGGGCGTCAGGAAGCAACTTGGATCTGCAGCCATACCAGAGCCCAGCAGCTATGGGGCAGGGCTCGGGCATGCTAGGGTAGAACTGAGCTGGCTACAGCGGGATAAAGATAACCTTCCTTGGTTCTCAGAATAACGAAGCTAGGAGAAACAAGCAGGGGGCTTTGAGGGTCAGCCTAGACCTTGGAAGCTCAGTATCCAAAGCCCAGACTTGGGAGGAGAAGGGAAGTCTGGACTGGGTCCATGGGGCAAGAGCAGGAATAGCAGCCAAGGACAGAGGAGAGAGGACCTGGCCAGTGTAGAGATGGTGTGGAGAAAGCCCTGTGAGCATCCTGACATTCCCGCCTTCTGCCCCTGTAGTACGACAAGCTCTTGAGAATGGTGAAGGAATTCCAACCCTACCTGGACCTCTGGACCACAGCCTCAGACTGGCTGCGCTGGTCTGAGAGCTGGATGAATGACCCCCTATCAGCCATTGATGCTGAGCAGCTAGAGAAGAATGTCATTGAGTCCTTTAAGACCATGCATAAGTGTGTGAAGCAGTTCAAGGACATCCCAGGTAGCTGAGAATACTTGCCAGTGGGGTCCATGCAAAAGTCAGGGCTTGGCAAGGTTTGTTCTTCCCTGCCCAATACATGGTCAGACAGCATGATAGTCAGCCAGCCTATCTGTCATCTCTCTTCCCTGGACTGGCTAACCTTCATGCCCTCCTTCTTACCCCACAGCCTGCCAGGATGTAGCTTTAGACATTCGAGCACGTATAGAAGAGTTTAAGCCTTACATCCCACTGATCCAAGGCCTGCGCAACCCTGGTATGCGGAACCGGCACTGGGAGATACTGTCCAATGAGATCAACATCAATGTCAGGCCCAAGGCCAACTTGACCTTTGCCCGCTGCCTCGAGATGAACCTTCAGGACCATATTGAAAGCATCAGCAAGGTGGCTGAGGTGGCTGGCAAGGAGTATGCTATTGAACAGGTGAGTACCCAACCACCGGCAGACCTGATCCTACCTGGCCCCTGCTGAACAGGCTGGACTCTAGCTCTTGCAATGACAGCCATTTGGAAGGATAACAGTCTCCATCCCTGGAGTGAGGGTACACAGTATTAAAAGTTAATAATGTAGGTGAAGTGCTTGGCATAATAGCCACCATTTCTATAATACTCAGTTTGCCTCTCAAGACTAGCAAGGAGCTAAAAGATAGCATTATCATCATTTAACAGATGAGTACAGGAGTTGAGGGTGTAGCCAGCCTTAATGCATGAGTTTAACCCTCTGCACTGCTAAAAATTAATTAAGTTAATTAATTAGAGAACTTTAAGGCTCAGGGAGGCTTAGCAGTGGCCAAAATAACACATTCTTTAGGAGTGACCGCACTTCTAACTGGCGCCCAACTGCCTCTCATGTTGCACCCATATAAGCTTGAGTCAACTCTGGATTCTGACAGAGGCCCACTGGGAACTTGCTGATTAGGCAAGCTGGGAGAATCTGCCAGTGGGGCCCACATGAAGGCCATGGCCTGGCAGAGTCCATGATGCCCCTGCCCAGTGCTGGTCAGATAGCATAATAGCCAGTCCTTTCCAAGCACACAGCTCTTGACTGTTCCCTACCCTAGGCACTAGACAAGATGGAGAAGGAATGGTCATCCATCCTGTTCAACGTGTTGCCCTACAAGGAGACAGACACCTACATCCTCAAGAGCCCAGACGAAGCCTCCCAGCTGCTTGATGACCACATTGTCATGACCCAGAGCATGTCCTTCTCCCCGTACAAGAAGCCCTTTGAGCAGCGCATCAACTCCTGGGAGACCAAACTGAAGCTGACCCAGGTGGGCCTTCTTCCTTTTGTCCCCCCACCTCCGAAGGAGCACTGTCCACCAAGCGTCACTTAACTGTATTTAGATATATCACTTTGCCCCTGTTGCCCCAGCTCCTGGATCTCTGACAAGCCTCCATCTGGAGGAGGGTGCCAGGATGGTGCCATTCATGTATGAGGTATAGCTACCAAAAGAGGCAGTCAAGGCAGTCAAGGCTGTGAAAGAGTGGCCCTTAATTAAAACGATGTGGCTGCCTAAGCTTGGGACAGTCTAGTCATTGGAACTTTATGGTTTGGACACTATGAGTCCCCCAGGCGCCTCAGTATTCTTTTCCACCTTGTTCTGAGCCTCCCATTCCCATTCGCATCCCATTTAGTGATACTTTGAGGCAAGAGGCCAGGGTGCTTAGGACTACAGCTGTCTCAGGCCTTCAAGACCAGAGGCAGGGGCTGCCCGCAGAGCCCTAGAGGGTAGGCCTGAAGGTGTGTCTCACAGCCTTCTCCTTCAGTCCTTCTTGGATGTTGTACACATATCAGTGAAGGCCAGAAGTCAGGTGAAGGGGAATTATTCACAAAGTGTTGATCACAGGCCCCTCTGCTGTGCTCACACCTGTAATTCCAGCCCCACCTCCCATCTCCCCCAAAGCTTAGCACAAGTAACTCACCGACTCACCCACACCTCCTGCAGGATATTCCCTTGCTCAGCACCTCTTAAAGAGGCTTCACATACACAGGTCCTTAGTGATCCAGGAGCAGAATGACCGCTAGTGTATTCCTCAAGAATGGGAGCCCATACCTGCTTCCCCTAATCTTCTTGGTGCCCGTTTAAGCCTGGCATGGACCTGATACAGAGCTAACCATGGTGCTAATAATCAATCATCTCTCCTGAGCAGAGATGAAGGAATCAGTTTGCATTGGTGGGTGAAGACAAGGTAAATCCCAGGTGGGGAACTGGGAGACTGGAAGGAAAGTTGCCCAGTAGACACAGGCTCTGGTATGGGTGCTCTGCCCTGCACTCTAATGGGGTGAAATGTCTCCATCATGGACACTAAACCCTATCTGAGCCCCCAACTCTGACAGTACATGCCCTGCCTTCCCAGGAAGTGCTGGAGGAATGGCTGAACTGCCAGCGGTCCTGGCTCTACCTGGAGCCCATCTTCAGCTCTGAGGATATCACCCGGCAGCTGCCCGTGGAGAGCAAGCGCTACCAAACCATGGAGCGCATCTGGAGAAAGATCATGAAGAATGCCTATGAAAACCGGGAGGTGAGCCATGGGAGGGGGGACCAGAAGATAAGCCCCAGGGTCCTGGGAAGGCTGATAGGACCCCCAAGGAACCCTAATTACATTCCTGGGGCTTCCTTGGTCCTTTCCCTCCCTAAACAAGGATTAAGGACCAATCTGAAGGCTTTGGTTGTGGCCTATGTCCTTGGGAGTGGACTCCTGGTACCAGAGATGCCCCTCAGAAACAGTGGTTTTAGCATTTTAGAGATCCTGCCCAGTCCTGCAGCAAGACAACTCCTTAGCCTTATTACCCTTCTTTTTTGACTACGGAATGGTTTCTCGGAGCTGATGGAGGCACTCCTTAGACCAGGGGTCAATTTCCTGCCCCTCACCTTCCCTGGCAGTGAATGGCTGGCATGGGCACTGTCTGGTGAAACCATCCTACTCACTCCCACTTTCTCTCCCTGGCTGGTCTGGTTCCTGCAGGTGATCAATGTGTGTGCTGACCAGAGGCTGCTGGACAGCCTGAGGGACTGCAACAAGTTGCTGGACCTGGTACAGAAGGGCCTCAGCGAGTACCTGGAGACCAAGCGGAGTGCCTTCCCCAGGTAGGTACCGAAGCCCAAGACCCACACTGTGGGTCTCAAGTGCTCTTCCAAGCTAGTAAGCACCATGTCAGTGGTTTGGGGGCTGCCGGGGTCCAACAAGTCCACCTGACCTTTTTCATCACCAATGTTCCCTTGGAAGATTCTACTTCCTGTCAGATGATGAACTACTGGAGATCTTGTCACAAACCAAGGACCCCACAGCTGTGCAGCCCCACCTGCGCAAATGCTTCGAGAACATCGCCCGGGTGTGTAGCCAGGCCTGAGGTGTGGCCAGTGTCCTTGGGTACTCTCCAGAGGAGACGTCTCTCCTCTCATGCCAATCCCTCTTAAAGATGAGATGGCAAGAGAGACCCTGGTCCTCAGAGATATGCCTGGGGCTGGTGGGAAGGAGGTGTTAGCAAAAGAACCCACCCCTCCCCTTGGGTCTGGGAGCCCTGGGGTCCTAACTCAGCCAGCAGCTCCTGTCCTCCAGAATACTGAGATCCGTGAGGGGTGGAAACGCAGAGGGCAAGCTTGCTTAGCCTCATCCCCAAGGACTTGGATACATCCTTTCAAGTTGCTGTTGGGGAAGGCCCAGTGAAGGGAATCACCAGGGGGTAGCCCTACACAGAGCAAGGGGCAGGGGTCTGGCCAGGTCAGCCTGGGGCTGAGGGCAAACCCAGCCTGACACCCCAGAGTCATCTGCTCCCACCCACCCATGTTGCCCTTAGCTGCTGTTCCAGGAGGACCTGGAGATCACACACATGTATTCAGCAGAGGGGGAGGAGGTGGAACTGTCTTTCTCCATCTACCCTTCCAACAATGTGGAGGACTGGCTGCTGGAAGTGGAGCGTAGCATGAAGGCCAGCGTGCACGACATCATCGAGCAGGCCATCAAGGCCTACCCCACAGTGAGTGCAGCCTTCCTGCTCTGCCTCCAGTGTGCTCCCTCCTCAGTGGCCCTCTACCCCAGCCCGCCTCCACCCCCAGCCACCAGTCAGCCCTCAAGAGGCTCAGTGCATAATAGCTGCTGTCTTTCTGAGGGAACATTTGAGCCCAGAGCTTGAAAGGCAGAAGCACAGACAGACAATGTTCAAGCGAGGAAGAGGACAGGGTCAGAGCTGGCCACACCTGAGTCAGTCTGCTCTTGTCTTTCCAGATGCTCAGAACTGAGTGGGTTCTAAACTGGCCAGGCCAGGTGACCATTGCTGGCTGCCAGACGTACTGGACAATGGAAGTAGCCCAGTCTCTTGAGGCCGGCAACACCAGTAGCAAGCTTTTCCCCCAGCTCTCCAAACAGGTAGGGTTGAAGATTGGCGTTCCCCACACCCCAACACCCCACACCCAGTTCTCCTAGGAACATTTTCCTGCATCAAGCCTGGAAGAGGGCAAAGGTGAGGTCCAAGGAGCAGATCAGGCTCCGTAGCACCAGAAGAGGGGCCCTAAAGAGGGCTCTGAGCCTGGGCAGGTGCCCCTCTCCTAATGGCCAATGAGGCCGTCCCTAGGTTTTTCCTGTAGTCCCTTGGGCTATCCATGATCCGTGCTTATCGCCGCACTCCAGACTCCATTCCCAGCCCTGAACATAGCGTTGGCACTGCACACCACCAGGGTGGGGACCATGCGTGTGCGCTGTGTGCTCTTCCGTCTTCCCTGGCCCAGTCCTTGGCTCTCCTCCCATCTCAGACCAGCGGAAGCCCCAGAATACAGAGGCTGTCATGGCAGAAGCCTACCCTCTGTGCGAGGGATGAGGGGCTCCCTGCAGAGCTCAGATCTCAGCAGCGATTTCCCCATCCCCTCAGCTCAGTGACCTGGTGGCCCTGGTGCGAGGGAAGCTGTCCCGCATGCAGCGGGCGGTGCTTTCGGCACTCATTGTGATTGAGGTCCATGCCAAGGATGTGGTGAGCAAGCTGATCATCGAGAACGTCGTCAGCGTACATGACTTCGAGTGGATCTCTCAGCTCAGGTGAGGTCACGGAGAGCGACCCCAGGGCTGGAATGGATGAGGCTGCAGGTAGGGATACTGTCAATCCACACGAGGCTTGTCCCTGGCCTCGAAGCTGAGAAAAGATGGATAAGGTTATTTTTGTGTCTTTATTCTCTAAAATAGTCTCCTCTTTTTAACCATACACCTACTCAGTGGCCTGTGGCCCCATGTCCAGAAACCCGTTTCCCTGCATTGCTAGGTACTACTGGACAAATAATGACCTGTACATCCGTGCTGTGAATGCTGAGTTCATCTATGGCTACGAGTACCTAGGCAACAGTGGGAGGCTGGTGATCACTCCCCTCACTGACAGGTGAAGGCCCCTCCCCAGCTGGCTTTTGAATAAAGGAAATGGGTGGCTTTAGGTCAGCCAGCCCAGGGTGGGGGGTCTCTAAACGAAGCTCAGCAAGGCGCAGAAATGGGGCAGGAGAAACTACCCTGGTACCCAGCCCCAGGCTCCCGTCCTGACCCTGGCAGTCGGGGCTGGCATACCTGGACCTGAGGGGAGCGGAGGAGAAAGAGCTGCTGATCCTCAGTGTCCTGGGGCGGGGCGGCGGGGGGGGGGGGGGGATGCAGTGCCTCGGGTCTGTGGAACAGCCCAGGAAGAGGAGCACCCAGGATGGCTGTGGCCCATGCCCACCTCATCTCTCTCCCACAGGTGCTATCTGACCCTGACTGGAGCCTTGCACCTCAAGTTTGGAGGGGCACCTGCGGGCCCAGCTGGCACAGGGAAAACAGAGACCACGAAAGACCTGGGAAAAGCCTTGGCCATACAGACAGTTGTGTTCAACTGCTCTGACCAGCTCGACTTCATGGCCATGGGCAAGTTCTTCAAGGGCCTGGCCAGGTGAGAGCCGGTGTGAGCCAGCACAGGGAGAAGCAGGGGGAGAACGCTCAGAGGTGTCTCCCAGGGGACAGGGAGGAGTGGCAGAGGTCAAAGGCTCAGCTCAGTGGGCTAGGGGTGGGACAGGGATAGGACTGAGGTCGAGCTGGGGGTCACCACTGAGCGCTTCCTCCCCAGGGAGGTCTGAGGGTTGTTGGAAGGAGGTGCTAGGTATGCGCTGAGTGCATGCCCCGCCAAATGCCTTGTTTTGCTTAGCGCTGGGGCCTGGGCCTGCTTCGACGAGTTTAATCGGATTGACATCGAGGTGCTGTCTGTGGTGGCACAGCAGATCACCACCATCCAGAAAGCACAGCAGCAGCGGGTGAGCCTTGGGCACCCTAGGAGGATGGCACTTCCCCCATCACCCTGAGTGCCATGTCTAAAAGGATTTTATAATCCAGTTCCAAACCACACATCCTTCCCTCAGCCCTTACCTCGGGTAAAGGGAGTCCTGTCCTACACCCTGGCTCTTATGGAAAGCCCAGGCCATCAATCCTCTCACCTGCCTTGTTCAGGGTAGCCAAGGATCTTGACCAAGGGACAGGAGCTGAGAAACTGACACACCCCACTTGAAGTAGAGCCCTAGGTTCTGTTCTGGGCTGGGTTTGAGTAATCTTAAGGGACCAGTCAGAACTGTGAATAGTGGATGTAGGGAAGCAGCAACTGTGTGGAGACCTCTGAGGAACTGGAGCCAGGTCCTGGTAGCCCGTGAGAGATCACTGAGACCTAAGGTGCTTAGGATAGATCCCGGGAGGTCTAACCCAGCACCAGGAATCCAGTCTGGCTGACCTCAATGGCATGAGGGAGCCCAGTCAGAGGACAGGAAGGTCTGGGCATCTCTTTAATGTGGGCTAACCCCTGTACCTCACACACAGGTGGAGCGCTTCATATTTGAGGGCGTTGAAATCCCCCTTGTACCGTCCTGTGCCGTGTTTATCACCATGAACCCAGGATATGCCGGCCGCACCGAGCTACCTGACAACCTGAAGGTAAGTTGAGGCCCAGGGTGGTCAGAAGGTGAGGGAGCTCTAGCCTGGACTCTAGGATGCTGATGTTCTAATTTAAGAGCGCACAGCCAGCTGCCTGGCCCAAAGCACTGGGGCTCCCTGTGGTGGCATTCCTGTCCAGGGAACCCACTGGACCACACCCAGCTACAGAGGGAAGGCCCTGGACGTGTCTTCAGGGCATGGGAGATGTCTGGGATTCCGGTGGGGCAGGGGGCAGGGTTGTCTGACAGAAGATGCCATGGTGGATGTGTGAGAAAAATGGGAAGACAGACAGCGAGAGGGGCCCTCTCCTGGGAGTTACATGGAGAAGGCGTTCATTGGCACAAGCAGCTATTTCTAGTGGTAAGTGCCGCACAGCCACTGCAGAGTGGAAGCCTCAGTGTGCCCGTGTGGCACAGAGCATCCCAGCTGGGATCAGATAGTCCAGAGGATGGGCAAAGTCCCAGGGTGGGCCTGTGATCTGTCTGCCTTTCACGTGTATGTTGTATGTCCAGGCCCTCTTCCGTCCTGTGGCCATGATGGTCCCCGACTATGCCATGATCGCCGAGATCTCCCTCTACTCCTTTGGCTTCAATGAGGCCAACGTGCTGGCAAAAAAGATCACCACCACCTTCAAGCTGTCTTCTGAGCAGCTCAGCTCCCAGGTAAGGCCCCGGTTAGTTCCACAACCTCGGGCTGGAGGGTCACCATCCACTCCCACCTCCAGAGCTGTTCCAAATTCACCTTCTATGATGGGAAGATTCAGAACAGGTATGCCTATAAGCCAGAGAGTTGTAGGGAGGCTGAAATAGAAGGTCCCATAGAAGGGGCACCTAGCCTAGGCTACAGTGTATGGGCCTGGGGGAAAAGGACATCTCAGCTACAAGACAGGGGATGAGGCACGGCCAGGTTCCACATGGGAGGCAGTGTTGACGAGACAGAACCAAGGACAGCACCTGCATGAGCTTCTTCCCATGGTGCCAAACAGGATCACTATGACTTTGGGATGAGAGCTGTGAAGACTGTCATCTCAGCTGCTGGGAACCTCAAGAGAGAAAACCCCACCATGAATGAGGTGAGCTCTAGCCACAGAGCTCCCATGGAGAGGGCTTCAGAGGGTCCCCGCCTTGGAGGGGGCAGTCCCAACCCACCACCCTGAAGCCCTTGCCGGCCACCTACTACAGGAGCTGATCTGCCTTCGGGCCATCCGGGATGTGAATGTGCCCAAGTTCCTGCAGGAAGACCTCAAGCTCTTTGCAGGGATTGTGTCCGACCTGTTTCCTACCATCAAGGAAGAGGAGACTGACTATGGCATCCTGGACCATGCCATCCGCAAGGCCTGTGAGAAGAGCAACCTCAAGGATGTGGAGGGTGAGCTCTAGCCCCAGGATTTCTACAGACCTATGGTGTTCCAATCTGAGGAGGTGCTGCCTCCAGCCACCTGAGAGTGAGTCCAGAGCTGGAGACAGGGACCAGACGATGCTGTCTCAAGGGTCCCTCGCCACTGACCAAGGTGCCCCTGGACTTGTCCTTACTAGCTCTCTCCTGGAGATGGGCAGCATGTATCTTTACCAAGACCCCACAATTTATCTTGTATAATATTTGAGGAACCAGCCTTAGTATTACACATCCCAGGGGCTCTGAAGAGAGAATTACTAATGAGGACTATTTTTGGAAAACAGAATCTCATCACACCGAGCTCTATAGTCCACTTGCTTTAATTCCTCTGGCATAACATCCTATATACACAGCTTCAGTTCTGTTCCTGTGCCTAGCTCCTTTCCTGCCTGATTTCTCTCTGTATTCATCTACTGCTCCCTCTAAGTTCTATCTTAATTCTCTCGTCTTAATTCTGCCTCTTCTAGGTCCTTTTCACCTTGTTCTTACCCAGCTAGTACTTCCCCATCTGGCTCTTCCTCATCTTCCATCTCATTCCTCTAGTACTCTCTTCTAGTCCTTCAATCTAGTTCTTCCCCATCTCAGTTTGTTCCTCCCAAGTTCTTACCCATCTAGTTCTTCCATTCTCTTTTCTCTTCTCCATCCTCCACGTTCCTCCTAAGTCTCCCAGGAATCTAGTTATAAACCCAAGCAATAGTAAGCCCCGGTGGAGCTTGAATTCTACAGGGTCATAAAGGCAGGTAAGAATTTTCCTCAGGCAATGACCACCAGACTTTCTTTTACAATCCAAAATGGGAGTGGTAAAAGAGAAGGTCAACTGAATGCTAATGACCAGTTAGCATATCAAAAAGGGGGATCTATGTGTTCAGTCTACATTCCTAGAAGTAGTTAGGTAAGAAATTAGGGGTCTATAAAGTTAGTAAGGCTATTAGAAGGGAGGGTCCGAGCTAATGTGTGTAAAGCTATTATTTAGCATCCACCTGACCTAGGCAGTGTCTCCCTGTGGAATTTATCTTATATCAGGAGACTTGCAAGTGGGCTGTTACCACTGTTAGTCCTTGAAAGTGGCTAAGGGAGATATCTGATTCCAGGGAAAGCCTCTCCTGAGGCTGTTCTCCAAATTCCTGGGATGTGTATGTCCAGAAAGTAATCAGTCCACACTGTTAGCCCTTCTTAGGGAAAAATCAATTGGGAAAACTATGAAGGCACACATGATTTTCATAACAGAATACAGCTGATATATAACAAGCCAAATAATACCAGAAGCTCCTTGGAATTTGGCTTCCTCTGGAGGAATTCCCTGATCCCTCCAGGTAGTGACTTTGCCATAACCAGCTGAGTTCTTATGATATATTCCTGCGGCCTGCAGCAAATTTAGGTCTTCTGCCCATGGTAGGAGCCATCCCAACCCAAAGTCCCTCTCTAGCCTTGCTTCATGCAGCAGTGAGTATTTGTTGAGTGTCTTAGAGTTTCTGTTGCTGTGACCAAAACAATTTGAGGAGAAAAGGGTTTATTTGGTCTTACAACTCGCAGGTCACAATCTACCACTGAAGGAAGTTAAGGCAGGTCCCTGAAAGCAGAAACGGATGCGAAGGCCATGGAGGAGGGCTGCTTACCGGCTTGCTCCAATGGCTTGCTCCGCCTGCTTCTTGTTTGTTTGGTTTGGTGTTTGCTGCTTTTTGTATGTTTTGTTTTTTGAGACAGGGTTTCTCAGTGTAGACCTGACTGTCCTAGAACTCGCTCTGTAGACTACAGCTGGTCTTAACTCAGAGATCCACCTACCTCTACCTCCACAGTGCTGGGCTTATAGGCATGCACCACCACCGCCCACCTGGCCTCAGCCTGCTTTCTCATAGCACCCAGGACCACCAACACAGGGATGGCCCCACCCACAGTCGTGAAGAAGATGCCACATGCTTGTGCACAGTCCAATATGATGGGAACTTTTCTCAGCTGAGGTTCCCTCTTCCCAAATGGACCTAGCTTGTGCCAAGCTGACCTCCACTGGTTGAGACTGTCCTCTCCCCAGCTTGGCTGCTGGGTGTAGGGGAACACCACAGCCTGGTCACCACGTGTCCATGCAGCTGGCGTTCTTGATCCCCATAGTCACAGTCACTCCGCTTCTCATCCCAGCACCTCCCAGAAGGTCCTTAGGGGCGGGGACTCTCTAAGGAAGGCATGTCTGGCCACACATCCCTCCAATAGGGCCTGATCAGTTCATTTGCTCATCTCAGCCCTGTGGGTCCCCTTCCTCGGTGCTTCCCATGGCTTTTTCTGTTCCGTATGTAACGTAACGCTCCCTTCCCTGGCCTCCAGCAAGCCTGTTAGATCAAGCCCTGGGCTCTTCTCTTCACCCACAGCCTTGGGTCAGCTTTGCTCTCCCTCCTTTATTTGTACCCCGTCCCATTGGCAGGGACCCCTGAGCCTGACAGAGCTATGACCTCCCCAACCCCTTGGGCCAAAGCTACATGCTCTTTCCTAAAGCTCCTGACTGACTGGGATTTGGCCCCTTGAATTTTACCTCACACCGGAAAGCACTTTCTCAGGCTGGTGCTCTCAGGAGACTGGGTAGTTGCTTCAGGAAAGAAGTTCATTCTGAGGCCCATAATGGCTGCCCCAACTAGACAATGGTAGTAACACTAATACTGACAGGCATCTGGAGAGGTTCTACTCCATGCCCTGTAGGCCCTGTGCTTGGGGCTTCACCTGCCCCTGCCATGGCATAGGCATTACTGCCTCCCCCACTTTGCAAATGAAGACACTGAGGCTCAGGGGGTCAAATGACACCTCTAAGGCCACACAAGCTAGCTTCAGAGACATGACTCGATCCCACCCTCTAACCCAGGTTCCCCTGCGTTGTCCCCTAGGCTTCCTGATCAAGTGCATCCAGCTATACGAGACCACAGTGGTACGGCACGGCCTCATGCTTGTTGGGCCCACGGGCTCTGGCAAGAGTAATGTAAGCAGAAGCAAGTGCAGGGCCTGGGAGTGGCGGTGGGGGTCGTGCATCTCCAGCAAGGGCATCAACCTCCACCTGTAACCCACTGGCCTTTGGAATGCCCTCCCCACTTCCTGTAGTCCCCAGCCCACTGCATCCATCCCTGCCTCTGAGAGGCCAGGAGGTTCACTTTCTGGTGGTGACTCCACAGTGTTACAGAGTCCTGGCAGCGGCCATGACGATGCTGAAAGGGCAGCAATCCATCAGTGGTGGTGTGTACGAAGCCGTCAACTACTACGTGCTCAACCCCAAGTCCATCACAATGGGCCAGCTCTATGGGGAATTTGACCTGCTCACCCATGAGTGGTGAGTGGCCCCCAAGTTGCTCCAGACTGCACTTGCTCTCAGGCTGCCTGCAGCAGCAGTTGGGAATTGACGCTCTCAGCAGAAAGCCTGGGGTTATAGCCAGCACTCCACTTCCTCCCCTGGTGACCTTCCTCTGTTACATCATTTGCACAGTGATGACAATAATGGCACTGTGACTGTGGCAAGGAAAGGAACCTAACACATGAGATGTGCCAGGAACAGTGGCTGGCATGAATGAACATTCAGCAAATGGCTGTCTTTACCCAGAGAGAGACTGAAGATGTCACTTCTGGGCCTTGCTCCCAGGCTAGGGCATGCATGTTCAGAAAGATGAGTGGGTCTGGGAGAAGGGTAACTGAGTGGAAACCTCCTTGAATGCTGAAACCTGCTCTTGAAAACAACAACACAAACAAAACAAAACAAAAACCCGATTCTATTTCTCCAAAGCCACCCTCTCCTACTGGAAGTATCTTCTTAGTTGTGGTGCTCCATAAGTCCAGTAAGTGATGGGCGCTAATGAGAGTCACCTTCCTTTTCCAGTGTGGACCTGCTCTACTTTTCCCATTTCTGTGTAATGGTCTTTCCCACACCTACTCCAGACTCATGGTAGTGGGGGTGAGGCCAGGAAAATGTCCCATTGAAGAAAACAGTTACTTAACTATAACAAGCATGCTAAAGAACACTTTATTCAGGACCATGACCACATATAGGGACCGCTGGGGCAGGGTCTCAGGGTAAGGAGCAGAATGTCCTCAACTCCAAACACAGCACAGGCCAGTGGGGCCCGGCAGACACCAGTGGGTAGAAAGTTTCAAAGAGGGCCAAGTAGTCAGACCTCACCTGAGGGAAATGGGGAACCTGAACAGGTGTTGAGGTGGGTAAGTGTGTGGGGTGAGGGCTTGTCTAAAGTGACTTAGTAGGCTGGTTGCTAATGCTGAAGTGTGCATGTGGAGCCTAGGAGACTACCGGGAACCAAGTAGAGACTCTCCCTGGCATATAGAACTTCTGTAAGCTGAGCCTTTCTTAGATTCTGAAACAAAACTTGACCCTTCTCCAGCTCTTCCCACCTTCTAGAACTAAATGTGCCTCTCTGCCTTTGCTGGCGCCTCTCCCATTGGGACACCACCATTTACTTTCATTTAATGTGACCTCCATGGGAACTCCGCAGAGAGGGATATAAACATGTTCTCATTATACCATGTTAAACTAAAAACCTCCGTTTTTCCTATTATGATTTTTTAATGAGTGAAGGTGTGATAGTTTAAAAGATAAGAACCAATGATCTCAATGCATTATATGTAAGTAATATACAAAAAAAAATTAAAGACACCTTTAAAGAAATCAATAGACAGGTCATAAATTTGTAAATACACTTGTATCTATATGTGAGTTTTTTATTCAAAATATAATCCCCATCAGACATTTTATTTTCTGTAGATTCATTTACCTGAGGTCAAGCCCAATCTGTAACTATTTAAATTGTACACCCTTCTGAGCAGAGGAAAGAAATCTTGTACTGAGCCATCCCATGCCACCGTGAGGAATGAATTGGTCCTTTGCCCAGTGTGTCCATGATGTATACACTACCCCCCTTAGCACTTGTCAGCCATTCAGTCACCACATTGACTCATGGTCTCACTGCTTATAATTAAATAAACCCTGTTTTAACTAACTATGGCCCCATAGTGTAAACTTTTATTACAGTGTCCTGTTACAATTGTTCTGTTTGTTAATGTACCTCAAATATAAATCAACTTTCTCATATAGATTTACATGTAGGATGAAACAGTTTATATATAGTATTATGTACTATACACAGTTTCAGATATCCACCATGGGCGTGGGAGGGTCTTGGAATATATCTCTTGAAGATAAATCAGTATTTTTAAGTAAGAAACCTGTTTTGTTTTGTTTTGTTTTGTTTTGTTTTTCAAAATTGACCAATACTTCAGTAACCAGTTGGCAAATACATCAAAAACTGCATTATATCAGCATATGAAGACAATATAATGAAACCTGTTATCAAACATAATTAATATATGCTGGGTAGCCAGGTTTCCCTGGGAGCCATTTGTGCCTACACCCTGTGTTCCTGGCACCTACAGCTCTTTCCTCCCTGGTGGTTACAGGACAGATGGGATTTTCTCCTCCCTCATCCGGGCTGGGGCCATTGCTGCTGACACCAACAAGAAATGGTACATGTTTGACGGGCCAGTGGACGCTGTCTGGATAGAGAACATGAACACAGTGCTGGACGATAACAAAAAGCTGTGCCTCAGCTCCGGGGAGATCATCAAACTCACAGAGGTGTGCTGCATGCCTACCCACCCAGTCTCTTCCCCAGCTACACCATGGTGGCCAGGCCTCATGTCACTCTACCCTACCTCACCGAGGAGCCTGGAAGGCAGGATCTTTGGCCCAGCCCCCGGCACCCCTCCTCTAAGCCATGTCCTATGCGGCTACCTTTCAGAAGACCTTCTTCCTAAGGTGTTCCAAGCCTAGGGCCGTGACAGCTGCCCTATTGTTCCCTAGATTATGCCACCTCATGCCTCCCAGGTCCACTCCACTTTGGGCTATGTCTACCCATTCTGCTCTATGTTTTATATTAACCCGGCTCTAGCAATGTGTTAAGGGGCTGGGGACTCAGTGGCACAAACCTGGCCACAGGGACCTGCTTGTTTTGTGTAGCTCAGCTCTTGAGAAAGCCAGTTATAGTCAGGGTATGAGAGCATTTCAGAGTGCATACTGCACTAAACTCCTGAGATCATGTGGCAGTTCATATGAGCCTGTGTGTGTGGCTGGAGCTCTGAAGCAGAGCTCATGTGTCCTATCAGGTTTCCCAGACCTCTAGAAACTCCACACTGGCCGGAAAGTCCAGGACTCCCCAACTTTGGCTCTCCCTCAGGGCTCTGTGGATGGCTACATTATCAGATGATGATCTAGGCATCACTGAA
This sequence comes from Onychomys torridus, assembly GCF_903995425.1. Taxonomy (NCBI): domain Eukaryota; kingdom Metazoa; phylum Chordata; class Mammalia; order Rodentia; family Cricetidae; genus Onychomys; species Onychomys torridus. The sequence continues at coordinate 5,004,216 of NC_050451.1, read as the reverse complement.
CCTCAGCCCCAGCCCTGCTCCACCCTACAGCTGCCCACAGAGCCTCCTGGCAGGATGGGCAGACAGCTTTCCAAAGCCCCAGATCCCTCTCCCTTACTTGGGGGTAGCCCACTTACATGTTGTATCTTGGCACCAGGCAATGACCATGATGTTCGAAGTGCAGGACCTGGCAGTGGCCTCACCAGCCACAGTATCCCGCTGTGGAATGGTGTACCTGGAGCCCAGCATCCTAGGGCTCATGCCATTTGTTGAGTGCTGGCTAAAACGTCTCCCTTCCATAATAAAGCCCCATGAGGAACATTTCCATTACCTCTTTGTCAAGTTTCTGGAGGTAAGTGAGGCTACCCAGCCAAAGGGGTCGTAGGGTATCGTCACCACCAGCCATGAGAGCCTGGTGCTTCTTCCCAACAGAGTTCCATCTCCTTCGTTCGAGCCACAGTAAAGGAAGTGATTGCCTCAACCAACAGCAACCTGACCATGAGTCTCCTGAAGCTACTCGAGTGCTTCTTCCAACCTTTCCTCCCCAGAGAGGTACAGCTCAAACTGTAGGGCTGCAGGCCTGGTCCCCCTTGTCCTCTGTTCTCCCAGCTTGTCCGAAAAGAGCCTATGAATTCCACCTCCAGCTTCCTAGAAGAATTGGATTGACTCCCCACAGATCATGAGCCCACCCCATCCAGTGTGCATTGTAGGGAAACAAACTGCCCACTTAGGCTTCCCACTACTGCCCCCAACATAGCCTAACACTATTCCCTTTGTTCTCAGGGCATCAAAAAGATACCCTCTGAAAAGCTGAGTCATATCCCAGAGCTGATAGAACCCTGGTTCATCTTCTCTCTGGTCTGGAGTATAGGCGCCACAGGGGACTACAACAGCCGCCTCAACTTCAGTCAGTGGCTAAGGATGAAGATGTTGTTAGAACAGGTAAGAAGTGGTAGGACCAGGCCAGACCTCCAGGCCAATGACAGGCCGCACACCAGGGCTCACGAGTCTGCTTTCCTGGGTCTTGACAGGTGAATCTACATTTCCCAGAAGAAGGGCTGGTGTTCGATTACCGACTGGATGATGCTGGGATCAGCAGCACTGAGGAAGAAGAGGATGAAGAGGAGGAGGGCAAACAGGTGGCCATGGGCTTTCCCAGGAATGAGGGAGGGTAGAGTCCCACCCCATCAATGAATAATGGCCACTTAGAGAAGGCCACATTGATAGCCACCGGGTCTGAGACTGTTGGCTGTTTCTGTTACCCCCCGGAACTCTGCAGTCTCTCGGCTGTTTACTGTTGTGTTCATTTTATAGACATGGGAATTGAAACACAAAATAGTCATCATCAGCTAGTCAATGGTAGAGCTGACCTTGGGCATGGAGTTTGGAGGCTTCACTTCCCAGACACATATTTCTTCTGTGTTGATGATGAATCCAAAGGCTGGCCCCTCTTTTCTAGTTAGCAGTCCCCCTGTTCCCTGGAACCAAGCTCCCTAAGGGCCCAGGAGCATGCCTGGTACCCTGCTTTAGTGTGCCCATCTTAACTGTCAGCCAATGAGAACTTCAGAGTCCACAATTATTCCAGGGCCAGGGCCCCCGAACCCCAGAGGAGGCCACAGAAAGTCACTATGTAGAATCTTGCTGTGGAACTTCAGGGTATATTTGGGTCTAAGAGTCAGAACTGCCACCATGGGACATGTTGGTCTGGCCAGAGTGAGCCCTTCATCAAAGAAGTTTTGTAAAGGCCGTGGGTAAGGGAATTCATGGGGTAGGGACAGTGAGGAGACAGTGTGAGGTGGCCTCTCCATATTCAACTGTCAGTGCCCTGGGCTCTGTTGTCCCCACTCTTTGATTAACCTAAAAATAAACAGTGAGCACCTTTGCCTTCCTGGGATATTCAGTTCCCAGAGTATCATTTTGCCAAGACCTAGGGACTGACTTGACTGACTGTGTGTAGGAATGCCACCACTCAGCAGCTGTAGTCAGGGAGCCCCCACCTGCTCAGCTGTGTTCAGAGAACCTCTACTCCTGGTGGTTTGTGTTGGGTGCCTTCCATCCCATGCAAAGAGCAGACCACAGGAATTCCTATCTCTGTCAGAAGTAGCCCTTCCCCTAGATGTCCTTACCAAGACCCTGCAGAACAGTACCTCATCCTCGGGTTGTACTTAGCAATGGGGCCACAGCCAGGAAAGGAATGGGAAGGGATTTCAGACCCACCCTGACCCGGATGTTCCAGGTTGCCTGGGTAAAGTGGATGGACTCCTCAACTCCCTTCACCATGATGCCAGACACCAACTACTGCAACATCATTGTGCCCACCATGGACACCATGCAGATGTCCTACCTGCTGGGCATGCTGATCACCAATAACAAGCCTGTAAGTGCCCCCATCATGCCTGTCCCAGCCCACCCAAGGCTCGGGTTAGGACATGGCTAGTCTTCCACACCAACAAGTTGGTAGCTCCCTCAGCATTAGCCCTGTATGTGCCCCACCTTCCTAATTGGCGCTCTCCTAGGTGCTGTGCATTGGGCCGACAGGCACAGGGAAGACGCTCACCGTCTCCAACAAACTTCTCAGGAACCTGCCGCTGGAATATATCAGCCACTTCCTCACCTTCTCAGCCCGCACTTCTGCCAACCAGACCCAGGACCTGATTGATAGCAAGCTGGACAAGAGGCAGGACACCGTTGGCTCCTTCCTCAGCCACAGTGTCCCCAACCTTACTGACCCAGCTGTCTCACCCCTCCCCACCAAATTACGATCCTGGCTTTGCCTGAAATGACACAGCAGAAGCCAGAAAGCCCACTAGGGGCCTAGGTTGCCTTTCAGATCTCTCCTTGCCTCTTTCAGGATCTTCCTAGTCTTTCTGCGGGGCTTCCACTGGCCACTAAGGCAGGGCTGTGGGCTGCCTTAGAGATAGTGATTTTCCACCTTTCTGGAAAGTAGGACTCTTGTTAAATACCTCAGATACAGGTCAGCTTGTCCCAAATGTCCCAAGACAAAGGGCTGGTCATGAAGTTTAGCAATCTAAAGATGGATAAAATTTAGTGAGGTCCCATTCGGCTGATTCTTAGGTTCTTGGAGGACCTGGTGCCCATGGGTGCTGGGCTAACACAGCCCACCCCCCTCCCACAGGCGAAAGGGCGTGTTCGGGCCACCCCTGGGGCGCAACTTCATCTTCTTCATTGATGACCTGAACATGCCAGCCCTGGAGATATACGGGGCACAGGCGCCAATCGAGCTCTTGCGCCAGTGGATGGACCATGGTGGCTGGTATGACCGGAAGATCATCGGTACGTGCTGTCCTGGGATGGCAGGCAGTGGGCCGCATGTGCTGGGTGACAAGCACAGTGGGTACAAGGCAAAGACCATTTTAGGGGTCCACAAAAAATTTTTTTTGATTTATTTATTTATTATGAACACAGTATTCTGCTTGCATGTGTCCCTACAGGACAGAAGAGGACACCAGATCTCATTACAGATGGTGATGAGCCACCATGTGGTTGCTGGGAATTGAACTCAGGACCTCTGGGAGAGCAGTCAGTGCTCTTAACCACTGAGCCATCTCTCCAGCCCCACAAAAAAAATATTTTAATTCCTCTTAAAACTGGAGGGAATGAACTTAGGTCAAAGAAAAGTTTCAGTGCCTATTAACACATTCTCTCTGTATCAGTACTGTTGTAAATTACATTTTTGGATGCATATATGTACATGTGTTTGCAGGAGTGTGGGCACATGTGTTGGGAGGGAGGTCATGCTGAGCATGTTGATCACTGTCGACTTAACTAGGCAGGGTCTCTCACTGAACCCAGAACTTGCTGGTTCAGCATGCCTAGCTAGCCAGTCTTCCCTGACTCTACCTCCTGAGTCACTAGGATTACAGACAGCCTGGCTGTAATTATGTGGGTACCTGGCATGCAAATCCTCTGAGCCATCTCCCCAACACCATAAATCCCAGTTTTAACAGACATTCTTATCATGGGCAAGGGGCCCACAGAAGTCATGTCATTCTGAGTAGACCCATGACTGACTTCCTACTCCCACTCAGGAGCCTTCAAGCACCTGGTGGACATCAACTTTGTCTGCGCCATGGGTCCCCCAGGGGGAGGCAGAAACGCTATCACTCCAAGGCTGACACGCCACTTCAACTACCTGTCTTTCATTGAGATGGATGAAGTCAGCAAGAAACGCATCTTCTCTACGATCCTGGGATGTTGGATGGGTGAGTACAGGGTCGGGGCAGGAGAGGCCATGGACAGAGGCAGAGCCCCAAGCTGGTTGTCACACCAGACAGCTAAACAGCACTGGGCAGGAAGAAGGCACTGAGCTGCTGACTGCAACCCAAGCCTTACCCCTTTACTCAGTTGTTACAGCTGGCAAGTTCCTGAACCTCTGTTTCTTTAGCAAAGGCTGCTAATATTAATACCTACCCTCCAAGTCTTGAGACCTAAGGTATGGCACCTAGCACCTAAGATAAAGCCGTGCAGCAATTCTGCACACTGCACATGTGATAGGCACATATCTCCGTATATGTGTTCATTCACATAAAGAAGTGCTAGTGTTCGCCCAGAAGCTCACATAGAATGACTGTAACTTTTTGTAGAACAGGAAAACACAGGAAGACCAAAGGGACAAAGTAGCCCTGCTCCATCCTGGGGCTTGGAAAAAGTCCACCCAGGATGCTGTTTCTCCAGTAGCCCACCTCCCGCCCAGCACACCCCACCATGGAATGCCACTTGGCACCATGCTGGGCAGAGTGCTAGAAGTCAAGCCTTCCATCTGGCATGGGCCACCCTGCCAGAGCTATAGACCAGGGCTCTCTTTCATGTACAACTGGGGCAAGGGGCACACTGCTCTGAGAAAGGGTGGGAGGCAGCTGCTTCAGGAGCTCCCAGCAGGATACAGCTGGCCAAGCTGGCCCGCAAGGGACCACCTAACTCTGAACCTTGCATCTGTCCCTCAACCCTGCAGATGGACTCCTTGGAGAGAAAAGTTACCGAGAGCCTGTGCGTAAGTGTGGCCTGGGCCTGGGAAGATCTTGGGGGAAAGGGCTCACCTGGAGTCAACCCTGGACTCTGGCTTTAGCTGGTATGCTAACACTAGGGTCAGAGACCATGGTGGGCCTCCTAGAGCTGCTTGCTCTTCAGGCTCCCAAACCACTCTTGGCCATTCCATCGATCATGCCTCGGTTAGCGTCACACTGGTAGCAGGAAATAAACAATGAGTGGATAAAGGAAGGGATCCAATGAACTCTGCTGTCTAAAAAAACCACAGTAACAAGAAAGCCAGCTTCTCCAAGCGGCAGGCATGAGCAGGAAAGCGAGTGGCAGGCAGGCATCCCTCTTCTTCTTTTTTTTTTTTTTAATTAACTTTTTTTCTTTATTTTACATACTGACCAGTTTTCCCTCCTCCTCTCCTCTCATTCCCCCCAATTCCTTCCTACCCCCCTCTTCCCATCCATCCATTCCTCCTCCATCTCCATTCAGAAAGGGGCAGGCCTCCCATGGTCTTGAATAGCGTGGCACATCTAGTTGAGGTAGGACCGAGCTCCTCCCCGCTCCTATAAAGGATGGGCAAGGTAATCCCTCATGGGGAACAGTTTCCCAAAAGCCAGCCAAGCACCAATGTATACTCTTCAAAGATGCTTCCCAAACAATCTTCTTCCTCCAGCCCAACCTGCTTCCTTCACATATTCATTATGAACCCCATTCAGTAAGCATTCATCAATTAATTGATGAGGTGAGTGTGCTCATGATCCAATCATCTCCAAATGATTGGATCTACCAGCTAGAGACCCAAGCTTTCAAACCACAAGCTTTTGTAGGAAAGCACTTCAAACACAAACTAGGTACCCCATCTTGGACTAACTAGGCTTTGACCTCCAACCACTTTACCCTCTTAAATGTGCTGTCCTCAGACAATCTCATCCTGGCTCAAAAGTAAAGTCATCATTATGTCATCAGCATCCAAGTTCATACCCTCAGCTCAGATTTCTCCCCTAAACATCTAACTCCATATTTCTCAGATGTCAACTGTGTATCTCAGACTGAACCTGTCCAAATCCAAACTCCCAGATGCCCCGTCAGTCCCCTTCAGTCTCTCCACCTTTGGTGGTGACGGCTCTATCCTTCTGGATGCTCCTGACAAGAATTTTCTCCAACCACATAACAACTGTCAGAAAACCTCTTGGCTGTCCCTGCAGAGTCTGTCCTGAATCAACTCACCACTCTGTCCTCATTCACCCCACCACTGGGACAGTCCCTTCCCTGGTCTACTCACTCTGTGTTCACTTACCAATGATCCAGCCTCCTTTTGCAGCTAGAGGGACCTGTTAAAACATTAAATCAAGCCAGGCAGTGGTGGTGCGTGCTTTTGATCCCAGCACTCAGGAAGCAGAGGCAGGTGAATCTCTGTGAGTTTGAGGCCAGCCTGGTCTACAGAGTGAGTTCCAGGATGGCCAGGGCTGTTACACAGAGAAACCCTGTCTCAAAAAGAGAAAAAAACAAACCACTGATGTAAGATGGGTATGCTGGTGCCTGCCTGTAGTCCCAGGCACTTAGTAGGCTGAGGCAGGAGGATCACTTCAGCCCACTAGTTTAAGACTAGCCTGAGAAAGTTCCTGTCTCAAAAATATACAAGACCAAGAATAAAAGGATATGTTCTTCTTCTCAACTGTCTTGGCCAAGCAATAGTCCAAGTCACAACAGTGCCAGGAAACACTGTCCATGCTTTGCATCCCTCGTCCATCTCCCACTCAGCCTCTCCTCATTGGGGTCCTTTACTTCCCATCTCCAGGGTGGTGTTCTTGCTGGCCCCTCTGCCCATTGGTCCTTTACTTCCCATCTCCAGGGTGGTGTTCTTGCTGGCCCCTCTGCCCATTGGTCCTTTACTTCCCATCTCCAGGGTGGTGTTCTTGCTGGCCCCTCTGCCCATTGGTCCTTTACTTCCCGTCTCCAGGGTGGTGTTCTTGCTGGCCCCTCTGCCCATTGGTCCTTTACTTCCCGTCTCCAGGGTGGTGTTCTTGCTGGCCCCTCTGCCCAGGACACCTTTTCTCCAGCAGTGTACATGCTTGCAATCTCTCTTCTCGGCCTCAGCTTGACTGTCTCCCTTCTCAGCGTGACACCCCACAGCATTTCTGTAATCACTTCAAAACCTAACTTGGAGGTTCCCCAAGCCTTGCTTTTTTTTTTTTTCCTGCAAGCCCCTGTGTAGCATTTTCTACCTGGTCGCTGTCTCTCTGTCAATCCATTTCTGAGACAAAGCTGTTGAGGGGGAGGGATGTCTGTCTGTCTGTCTGGGTCAACCTCTGTGTTCCTCACCTAGAATACATTTGTTCTCCTGACCCTTCTGCCATTTCCAAGTTCTTCCTGCACCTCAAGTCTGCACTCTCAGAGTTTAGTTCCGGGTGGAGACGGGTATTTTCCATAGAACAAGCACGTGGGTATGGTAGTGATGAAACACAAGACGGAACTTCTGCAACTCCATGGAGGGTGGTGAGGCCCCAGTGTCGGGCCTGAGATACAGGTCACCCTTTACCCACCATCAAGCACTCTGGAAGCCTGTGAGGACTTAGTGACCCTTGCTCATATGTCACTCAGCACTGCCATGTTCAGGCCTTAGCATAGACTCATTAAGGCAAGGCAGGAAGGGCCCGGCAGTACTGAGACCACTGATCCCCACAGTTCTGTGACTACATCTCAGTGCCCTATGCACGGCCAGTTGTCAGGAATGTGGGTGTAAATTTAGGGCACACAGAACAAGAGATCTCCACTCTAAGGTCGGGACATCAGGAAGGCTTTGCAAAGCAGGAAGCGTCTAAGAAAGGGCTGGAGCATAAGGAGCATCCAAGCCTAAGGCTAGGGAACGGGTGCTGGGGAATCACAAGAGCCCGGTTAGGACCTGTAGAACCTGCACTGGGACACTCCTGTCAGTGTGACCCGGCCCATCCTCCTGTCCCCACAGCTGGGGCTCCCAACATCGTCCATTTAACGGAGCCCCTCGTGGAAGCTACCATCAGGATATACGCTACCATCACCTCCCAGCTGCTGCCCACTCCAGCCAAGTCCCACTATACCTTCAATCTGAGGGACCTCTCCAAAGTCTTCCAGGGTATACTCATGGCTGAGCCATCCAAGGTTGAGGTGAGGATTGCCAGACCCCTCCCCCATGCCCAAGTCGCCCTTGCCATCCTCTCCAGACTTCTCCCAATTTTAGGCCTTTCTGCCTAAACAGTCCCCAGCCCTGGTTTAGCTAGGCCCTGAGGAAACTGGGATATAAAGGGTCAGGCCAAGCAGAGCCAGGCCTCAGCGCAGCTAAGCCTATCTTGTTAGTCAGACTCATGTCCAAAATTGTGACCATGGTAAGGACATACAAAGAACAAGCCAGGAGAAGGCAAGGAAGCAGGATAATTTCTAGTAGAAGCCTTATGTGTGAGAAGACTTGGGTAGAGGTGAGCCAGGTGCCTTTGAGAGCTAAACATGTGCAGGTATGAGGTGTGGGCAATGGAGTGCACAGGAGCCAGAGAGTACAGGGCTGTGGGTCCAGCATAGAGCTCAAATGGGGAGCCACATGGAGCCACTGGCTAAATAACCAAAGTGTGCTAGCCCTGGGAAGGTGGGGTGAATGAGACAAAAGTCGGTTCTGGCTTTGCCAGAAAAAAGTCCAGAACTCCCTTCATGTGCCCAGTTACCCTGAGGGAAGGACATGGAAGCTGGAACAGTAGGCAATGGATCCATACACGGAGAAAGAGGTTGGCAGGGCTTACTGAGCAGTTAGTTGTGGGGTGTTGGGAAGTATCAGGAGAACGAGGTATCTTTCCCAGGTTTGGAGTCTGGAGGTTTAAATAAAGAGAAGTGGTGTCTTTAGGATACCCATGACCAGCTACTAGTGCTGGGTGCCGAGTGGGCACTGGGAGCTAGGAATAGGGAGGCCTAAGCATTATTCTGCAGTTGGCTTGGTCTCCAGTTCGCCACAGGCACATCTCCCAACAGCTTATGCATGTGGCTCTGGCTTTGAGTCAAAGGAAGGAGACTAGTCCCAGGAAGCATGTTCCTACCCTCTATCTCTCCCCCGGGGACTTCAAATGATGACTCAGGGCCCAGGACCAAGGCAGGCACTGACCCTGGGCACTCACAGGACAAGGTGCAGCTGCTGCGACTGTGGTACCATGAGAACTGCCGTGTGTTCCGTGACCGACTGGTGAATGATGAAGACCGCACCTGGTTTGACCAGCTCCTCGAGACCCAGATGGAGGAACTGGGGGTGGCCTTCATCAAAGTCTGCCCCTTCCAGCCCATTCTTTATGGGGACTTCATGTCTCCAGGCTCAGATGTGAAGTCCTATGAGCTCATTACCAGTGAGAATAAGGTGAGTTTATGCTCTACTCTGGTAGGTCCAGGGGCCCCCAAGTGTAGTGCCTAGAGAGTCCAAAAGTCTACACAGGATGAGTGAAAGACCCCAAGCCCTCTCCTATCACCATTAATGAATCACTGTACTAGACTAGACAGTCAAATAAGCTTTTGGCTTCTCTGAGTCCCCATTTCCTCCTTCCTATGGGTTTAGCTAGGCAGCCCATCTGTGAGAACAAGCCTGGAGATCATCTGGAACAAATCTGCAAACTGTGACATACCACGTCCATCTGAGATGCTACCGTTCTCACTCACAGAGGGGCAGAGGGTTTGGGTGCCATAACTCAGTTATGACCTTGGGGACGGGGTTGAGGTTTTCATCAGTGGCCCCCAAGCTGTGAGGCCGCAGTGGAATGCCTGGGAGTTTTTCCCTATACACATCCTCTCCTACCTCCCAGGTGGTCCCCCAGGGTTGCTTCAGACTGGTGTGCTCATAGGCCAGGCAGACATGACTTTCCTTCCATGTACAGAAGAAGCAGAACTAGCCATGGGAAGGGTCAGTTCTGTATCAAAGAGGGCCTGGCACTCATCACTGCAATGTTCCAACCATCGAACCTATCTATAGCTAGAGCAAAAAATCAGTGGCGGGGGTTCCTACAGGGGCCTCCCCGAACTCTCCTGAGGCAGAGCTGACTAGAATCCAAAGAAAACAGCGCTAGGACCCAAAGCATTTGTTGGGGACTTTATGAATAGAGGGGGTTACAGATTTCTCGTGAAGCACATGGACACAATGTATCTTAGTATGTCGGCAATGAGGGCAAGAGCACAGAGACTTGGCCTCCGCATAGGGTTCTTTCAGCACATCAAGTGACAACCTGAGCCAGCTTGTCAGTACCTGAAGATATGCACGGTGCAAGATTGAGTTCTAGCCCACAGGAGGAAATCTGCCACTGGCCACGTTACAGAGTGCTCAATCACTCCCATTTCTGGGTCTGAACAGAGAGGAGTGGGGGATGGGAGACCCTTCCATGGAGGATAGCCTGCCATTCCCCACCACCTTCTTGTTCCCAGATGATGCAGGTGATTGAGGAGTACATGGAGGACTACAACCAGATCAACACAGCCAAACTGAAGCTGGTCCTCTTCGTGGATGCCATGAGTCATATCTGCCGCATCAGCCGGACTCTGCGCCAGGCACTGGGCAATGCACTCCTGTTGGGTGTGGGTGGCAGTGGCCGTAGCTCCCTCACTCGGCTCGCCTCCCACATGTAAGGGATCATAATGGGCAGTGGGTGGCATGCGGCAGACTGGCTAGAACAGATAGATGCTTTTCCACCATGGTAGAATCAGTGGTGTATCCCCCAAGAGAAACCTACTCAGCATGTGAGCTCTGGAAGAACTGGAAATGGGGCCTGGACCCCAAGAAGAGGCAGCAACAGTACCCTTTGCTGCTATGGGAGGGAGGTTGGAGGCAGGCATCCCAGAAGGATGCCTAGGAGAGGTATCCATGGGCCTGCTATCAGAATCAGAGCATGGAGGGTTGGGGATGGAAGGGACAGGATTCTAGGCTCTAGGAATAGTAGGCAAAGGTCAAGAAATAAGAGAATGGGTGCAGGACCTTAGAGAACCTGTAAGTCCATTCGGGATAGGAGCAAGTAACCTGGGGTATGCACACCCATCATCCATCAGTGCCTGGCCTCAGGCCTCTGGCCCACCTTGACCCAGACCCCTGCCTCCAGGGCTGAGTATGAGTGCTTCCAGATCGAGCTGTCCAAGAACTACGGCATGTCCGAGTGGCGTGAAGACGTCAAGAAGGTCCTGCTCAAGGCTGGCCTGCATAACCTACCCATCACCTTCCTGTTCTCAGACACCCAGGTGCAACCAGCACAGCAGTGGGCAGGGCTCGGGGTGGGCTGAACGGAGTGTCCCCAAGTGGGATCCTATAAGTGGTCAGTCCTATATGCTCAACTCCCTATACAACCGGACCAGGTGGGATTATGACTGGATTGGTCAAGAGAGGAACCAAACCCAGTGTCTCAGGGCAAAGGGGAGGCAGAGATCACTATTTATGCTCCAAGCACAAAGAAGCACACCACTCACAGGCCAATGGCTTCCTGCCATTAAGGACTACATGTTGGTTCCTGAGGTACAGAGGACCCACAGCTCCAGTTTTGGGGGCATAATGCCTCTTTCCAGGTCTCTGGATAGAGAGAGCACAACACAAACAATGCAGCACTTAAACCTGGCTGGCAGTACAGGTTGTGTCGGGGGACCAAGGCTCCAAGATCAAACCCCAACTCTAGACAAGTCCTTCCCCTCCTAGACCTGTCCAACCCCTTCATATGGTCAAGAAAGTGAGGTTTCCTTCTAACACAGGCTGGATGTCTCTGTCAGTTGCCATGGTTTCTTCCTGTAGTAAAATAAAGCCTAGAGGAAAGCTGGAAGGGGATCAGGAAGATGCCACAACACCAACCAGGACCTGGGGGCCTGCCACAGCCCATAGGTTATATTCAGAGTTTCCACAATGGGGAAGATCTGAGTACAAGTCCAGGACTTATGTGACCACTTGAGTGACACTGGCCTAGGTCTATATATGGGGCTGTTACAAAGGTCCAGGAAGACTGACTCTTCATGGAACGTGATACACAGGGGCTTCTGCAAAGGCTTAGCTCCTACCCTTTGTCCTTCTCCAGATCAAAAATGAGTCTTTCCTAGAGGATATTAACAACGTCCTGAACTCAGGTGACATCCCCAACCTCTACAGTGCTGATGAGCAAGATCAGATTGTCAACACCATGAGGCCCTACATACAGGAACAGGGCCTGCAGCCAACCAAAGCCAACCTCATGGCTGCCTATACTGGACGTGTGCGCAACAACATCCACATGGTGCTGTGCATGAGGTACACACAGTTATCACCAGGCCACACTAAGGTCTCAGGGATCATAGACAGTACTTCTGAAATGAAAAGTGGCCCCAGGCTTGGCCACTATGCCATTCAGACCAAACTTCTAGTCTGGTCTGGCAACTATGACATGGGGCTATAGATGGGCTCTGAGTCCTGAGCACATATGTATGTCAGTGTCCCTAGGCCTTACATGGACCCTTCTCCCTCAGTCCCATTGGAGAGGTCTTCCGAGCTCGCCTGAGGCAGTTCCCCTCCCTTGTCAACTGCTGTACCATTGACTGGTTTAATGAGTGGCCGGCAGAGGCCCTGCAATCTGTGGCCACCACGTTCTTGAATGAGATCCCAGAACTGGAATCTTCCCAGGAAGTAATTCAAGGGCTGGTAGGTATCTTGGTGAGAAGCAGTCTCTTGGGGAGGAATGTCTCACTTTAGGTAGAGGCTTAAGGCCACTGAGGCAAAACTTTGGTGAGATGGCATTACCTGTCCATGCCTCATTTTTCCCGTCTGTGAGCAGACAGGAAAAATGAGGCCATGACTCATATGGTGACTTAGTTTTCTACAAATGGCTAGCATTCCCCTTTCTTCCACGAGCCCCTAGACCCCTCTTTAGAGACCACAGACAGGCTAAGCCAGAGTTGTGTGCTTCAGTCTCAGAGAACTAAGATGCACCCAACATCTCCCCGCCTCAGACCCAGCCTCTGAAGGGACACTGTCTTAGGGCTTCCAGGGATTTCAGAGAGACGGCTCAGGGAGCTGCGGCAAGGACTCTGGGCCACAGCTGGGAGACACCTGGGCCCATGTCCGAGGCCAGCTCTGTTCTTTTTTTTTTTTTTTTTTTTTAAGATTGATTTATTTATTATGTATACAGTGTTCTGTCTGCACATATCCCTGCAGGCCAGAAGAGGGCACCAGATCTCATTACAGATGGTTGTGAGCCACCATGTAGTTGCTGGGAATTGAACTCAGGACCTTTGGAAGAGGAAGCAGTGCTCTTAACCTCTGAGCCATCTCTCCAGCCCCGCCAGCTCTGTTCTTGACTAATATGGATCTTGGGCTTTTCATCTGCAGAAAGGATTACCTTGACTGGGAGGTTGAGAGGATCTTAGGAAACAGTGAATATGAGGTGTAGAAGTTCTGCTATAGCCCTTTCCTCGAGACCAAGACACAACGGCTTTGTGGGTACCTGGTACCTGGTCTTTGCTGAAGTGCCGCAAGCGTCCATGGTCTCTCCTTCCACAGATTCAGGTCTGCGTATACATCCACCAGTCTGTGGCCACTAAGTGTATTGAGTACCTGGCAGAGCTGGCCCGCCACAACTATGTGACTCCCAAGAGCTATTTGGAGCTGCTCAATATTTTCTCTATCCTCATTGCACAGAAGAAAATGGAACTGAAGACTGCCAAAAATCGCATGAAGAGTGGCCTTGACAAGGTAGGCCTGAGAAAGGCCTTTCAAGATAATGGTTAGCTTCCTGTGGTTCCAGCAGTCTTAGCAGTCTTTGATGCCAAGGGGACCCAGAATTTCAGACTAGAGCCCAAAGTGCCGCCAAGGGTGACTTCCTTCTCAGTGAAAGAATAGAAATTAACAATAAAGGGAAAGGGCAAACGAAGACATATACAGCTTCTCAGGGAGTGAGGCATCCTCCTCTAGTGACCACCAAGCAACCTGGGGCCATGAATGACAGCAATCCAGTAGGGCCAACTCCTCAGAACCCTACAGACTTGGCCTCTCTCTGGGCCCTGTAGGACCTGTGGTTTTGTTTTGTTTGCTTCCCCCCACCCCGCTGCTCTTCCCTAACTCAGCTGCTGCGTACCTCTGAGGATGTGGCCAAGATGCAGGAGGAGCTGGAGATTATGCGCCCCCTGCTGGAAGAGGCTGCCAAGGACACCTTGCTCACTATGGAGCAGATCAAGGTTGGGGTGCCCACCTCCTCTTTGATCCCATCTGAGGATCTAAACATCTCAAAACATTATATGGCTAGCCCCTGGTCTTCACAAGTCCTTCAGCCTTGGTGTACTTGGTTTTCCTCGTTCACAGTTGTCCATTTACAACTGTTAATACTCTAAGCCAGGCTCTCCCCAGGCAGCGGTCCTACAGAGAGCAAGGCAGATGAATCCAAACAGGCCAGGCAATGCTGATGATCACAACTCAGACTGAATGGCAGATTCTGCACAGAATCAGGTTACAGTTAAGGGCCCAGTCCTCCCAGCATATACCACCATTATTAGCATGACAGCTTTCTGCCAGCATTCAAGTGTCCTGCTCCACAGAGTCAGGGTATTACAAAATGTTCTCTGAAGAAATGGGGAGGTGCATCTTTGCATCTTTGCATCATGTACGGATGGCCGTGTGGGCCTACAGGGCTGGAATGCCCAAACCTAGAAACTCCTAAGCGCTATTCTGTAACATGGAAGGAACTCCTGACCTTCTCAGGTCTCTACAACCTATTGCAATGAAAGGGGAAAAGGTGGACATCTCAGCCCTCAGAAAGGGGAGGATGATGTTCCCATCCTTGCCACTGGCCACTACCTGGACCCCCTGCCTCCCATCCCCAGGTGGACACAGCTATAGCTGAGGAAACCCGGAAATCAGTGCAAGCAGAGGAGATTAAGGCCAATGAGAAGGCCAGCAAGGCCCAAGCAATTGCTGACGATGCTCAGAAGGACCTGGATGAGGCCCTGCCAGCTCTGGATGCAGCCCTGGCCAGCCTTCGGAACCTCAACAAGAATGATGTGACAGAGGTGGGCAGCCAGGCATCTTCTCCCACTCACTATCCTATCCCTTTCTGGTGTCCTCTTGGGTCCTGATGGTGTCCCCAAGCCCACCCTCTGCACATCTTTTGGTGGCTGTGTACCAATAAGTGAGGGCAGAATGAGGGTCAGCTCCTTGTTCCACTTTCCTTATGCCGCCCCCAGGAAGTCCCAAGGCTCTAGGACCTATGGCAGTAAAGACTTGGTTGGTGGGACCCACCTTGCCCAAGGGTAGGACCTTCCCCACCTACACCTCTTGACATGGCCCACAGGTCCGCGCCATGCAGCGCCCACCCCCGGGAGTGAAGCTGGTCATAGAAGCTGTGTGCATCATGAAGGGCATCAAGCCCAAGAAGGTGCCTGGAGAGAAGCCAGGCTCCAAAGTGGATGACTACTGGGAGCCAGGCAAAGGGCTGCTGCAAGACCCAGGCCGCTTCCTTGAAAGCCTCTTCAAGTTTGACAAGGTACCTATGCAAAGCTTATGGGTAAGCCAGTGGGTAGAGCACAGTAGGATGGAACTGGAGAAGTGCCTGTGTCTACAGGTGCTGTGACCTCTGGTCTACCTCTGCATGTCCCGTCACCAGCTGCAGCACACATGCCCCTGGGGGACATAGAGGCATCTAGGACCATGGGACATTAGAGCCATGCCCCCGCCCCCACCCCAAGAAGCTGTCAGGTGTGATGACAGCCTCCCCCTCCCCAACAGATGTCTAGTGAGGAAACTGGGTCCAGGGCAGGTTCCTGTGCCTATAGGATGTCAGCCACAGTCACTCCAAGGCTCCATGGCCTGGATATCCCCACCCCCACTGGTCCTCGTCAAGAGGTTCACCTCCTGTTCTGTATTATCTCCCTCCCTGAGCTTCAGCTCCCTCTGGCTGTCTCTAGGTCCTCTGTACATCTATCCATTTGGGATTTTCAGTGTCCATAGGTATCTGCTCTCTTGGACTGTGCCATGGTTAGGTCATCCTAGAGCCTACAACCCCTTCAGCGAACCCCTCTCCAGTCCAGAAGTTCACTGAATGCCAGTTGCCTGGCCTGCATGGGCTACCCCCTGCCATCACAGTATCATAGCAACTGGACCCCCTCAGGGCTTCCTTAGCCTTCCTCCTGTTCCATTAGATGAGAAATGAGAGATCTGCAGGCCCAGAGACACCCTTCTCAGAGAGGCACCCAATCCAGGAGGGCTCACAGCCTGAGCTCCGATTCCCTTAGCTCTGACCTCTGAGAGCCTGCTAGCAGCTCAGTTCCCAGGCCCATCACCAACAAAGGCAGAACAGAGCATGGGCGTGGGAGGCTCTCCGGCACCTGAGATGTAAGGAAGCAGTGTTCTGAGATCCATGATTTCCACCTCAGGATAACATTGGGGAGGCAGTTATCAAAGCCATCCAGCCATATATTGACAACGAGGAGTTCCAGCCAGCTGCCATTGCCAAGGTGTCCAAGGCCTGCACATCCATCTGCCAGTGGGTGCGCGCCATGCACAAGTACCACTTTGTAGCCAAGGCCGTGGAGCCTAAACGGGTGAGGACTATTCAGAGGTAGTGGGGACCAGCTCCCCTACTCAGGCACTGGCTGAGCACAAGCAGGTCCTCTTTCTGCCTGCAGCAAGCCTTACGGGAAGCCCAGGATGACCTGGAAGTGACCCAGAGGATCCTAGAAGAGGCAAAGCAGCACCTACGTGAAGTGGAAGATGGCATCGCCACCATGCAGGCCAAGTATCGAGAGTGTGTTGCCAAGAAGGAAGAGCTGGAAATGAAGTGCGAGCAGTGTGAGCAACGCCTGGGCCGAGCTGACAAGGTACATGCCCCCTCCACAGAGCCCACAGGCGGGCCCACCGGGAAGAAAAGGACTAGGTGATAGAAGACAATTATGGGCTGGCTCTACCCATCCCCTTCTCAGCAACTGATGGACAGGGCCACAGTGGGCAGAGCCAGCCCCAGACCTCAGCCCAGCCTCCCAGAGTACACTCCACAAGACTGCTTTTACAGCTCATCAATGGACTATCAGATGAAAAGGTTCGCTGGCAGGAGACTGTGGAGAACCTGGAGAACATGCTTGACAACATCTCTGGTGATGTGATGGTGGCTGCTGGCTTTGTGGCCTACCTGGGCCCCTTCACGGTAAAGAGCCCCCACCCTACCCCTGATCAGATTCATCCCACAAAGAGACCCTCCTTTGAGGCCTTACCTCTGTGAGGGCGACCTTTGGAGTACCTCTCCTTCCCTCCCCTATGTAGCATGCAGATGCTGAGCAGGTACACAGCTATGCACACAAGTCAGAAGACCCCCTTGAGAGTAGTAAAAGGCTTGCATCTGTGCCAGACACTGCTCTAAATGCTTTGTTGTGTCCCATTAATCCTCACAGCCATCTTTCGGGAAGACATTGCAGGCATGTCAGCTCTCCTAGACAAGGGTCCATGGTGTGTGGATCCAAGCAGGTCTGGAGTGTCTGTAATGTCTAGCTCTACATAAGAGCTTTGACTTCTGCACGCCTGTGCCAAGCAGTGTTGTGGCTTGAGGTGAGGAGGACACTGTGGCTCTGGTGTGGTGGCCTTAATTTGTACGTCTCTCCAGGGGCAGTACCGCACAACACTGTATGACCAGTGGGTCAAGCAGCTCACGGTTCACCATGTCCCGCACACCTCCAAGCCCACACTGATTGCAACGCTGGGCAACCCGGTGAAGATCCGTTCCTGGCAGGTAACTATCAGGAGATGGCAGGGTGTGCTTCCGGCTGGGCCTAGAGCCTCCTGCCTCCTTTCCACTCCCTTTTCCAAGCCTCACTCATGGACGCCCCCTCCCGGCCCTCCTGGGTGCAGCAAGAGGAGGGTGAGAGAAAAAGAGGAAAGAGCCAGGCCAGGTGTGTCACAGGTGCTAGCAGCTGTAGGGAGAGTTGGGTTTTTTCTTTCTTTCTTTCTTTTCTTTTCTTTTTTTGTTTTGTTTTGTTTTGTTTTGTTTTGTTTTTCGAGACAGGGTTTCTCTGTGTAGCTTTGCGCCTTTCCTGGAACTCACTCTGTAGACCAGGCTGGCCTTGAACTCACATAGATCCACCTGCCTCTGCCTCCTGAGTGCTGGAATTAAAGGTGTGCACCACCACTGCCTGGCTATGGTAGATGTTTCTTAAAATAAAAAATAAAAAAGTCATGTCTGAGCTAGGCCCAAAAGGCAAAGAGAGAGGCCAAGCATGGGCAAATGCAAGAAGGGCCAATGGGACAGGGGTACCATGGAGGTGATGTCACTAAGCAAGTGTGTAGAGGGCACGTGGACAGAAAGGCCCAGCAAAGGAGGAGCAAAAGAGAGTCCTGGAGACAGGACCTTACCCACACTGCCGCCTGTATCCCTCACGTTCCCCATCCAAAGCATACAACAAAGAGGAATCTACATCCAGAACAGAGTTGAGAATAGCTAATGTCCCAGCCAGCTGTGCTCATGTAAGAACCCTGACTCAGCATGACATCTGCTGCCCACAGATCGCTGGCCTCCCCAATGACACTCTATCAGTGGAGAATGGGGTCATCAATCAATACTCCCAGCGTTGGACCCACTTCATTGACCCTCAGAGTCAGGCTAACAAATGGATCAAGAACATGGTAAGCATATCCTCTAATGCTGCCTCCTCAGGCAGGCTCAGCCAATGCTAGGGAAGCCACTGAGCCTTGGGCCGCCTCTAAGCTCCCATAACCCCACTTTCCCCTGCAGGAGAAAGACAATGGGCTAGATGTGTTCAAGTTGAATGACCGTGACTTCCTGCGCAGCATGGAGAATGCCATCCGCTTTGGCAAGCCATGCCTTCTAGAGAATGTAGGTGAGGAGCTGGATCCCGCACTGGAGCCTGTGCTGCTCAAGCAGGTAGGTCTGTCAAGGAAGGGGAGGCTAAGGGCTAGAGGCCTGCACGGGGAGCCATCCACACTCCACCCACAGTGCCCGCCCATCCTGCCTACCACAGACATACAAGCAGCAAGGGAACACGGTGCTGAAGTTGGGAGACACAGTGATCCCCTACCATGAGGACTTCAGGATGTACATTACCACCAAGCTGCCTAACCCTCACTATACACCAGAGATTTCCACCAAACTCACTCTCATCAACTTTACATTGTCACCCAGGTAAGCCTCCACCCAAGAGAACACAAGCATCAGCTGTCCCTTGGCCATCTCTTGGCCATCCCTAAGCTGCAGGACTCAAGAGGTCTGTCTTTCCTGCTTAGCAACCCCATCAGCTTCCTCCCAGGTACTCTGGCATCCCAAGGTTTTCCAGACCCTCCACGGGTCCCTCTTACTTCATTCCCCCTTACACACACACACACACACACACACACACACACACACACACACACACACACACACAGGCCTGCTACATACTAAAGCCTCCATTTGAGTAGCTACAAGCAGTGGGAGGGGAAACAGACACTCTGAAGCCTTCTCTTACTTGATCATTCATAGCCCCCTTTGCCAAAGAAGAACTCAGGATCTAGCTGGCCGACCCCTGCTATTCAAGGTCTCACTGACAGCCATTGGTTTGAAAGCAGCCCTGCATCAGTCCCACAGACTGAGGCTGACAGTGGTAGTGGTGCTGGGCTCTTGATAGCTAAGTGTGGGCTAACACTGATCCCTGGAGTTCCCAGGTGTTAAAGCATGGTCTTCCACCCCGGTAGTGGCCTAGAGGACCAGCTACTGGGCCAGGTAGTGGCTGAGGAACGACCTGATCTAGAAGAGGCCAAGAACCAGCTGATTGTCAGTAATGCCAAGATGCGCCAAGAGCTAAAGGACATTGAAGACCAGATACTGTACCGTCTTAGTTCCTCTGAGGGTAACCCTGTAGATGACATGGAACTTATCAAGGTGCTAGAGGCTTCCAAGATGAAGGCTGCTGAGATCCAGGTTGGGAACTGCCTTCCCACCAACCTGACCCCTCCCCACTTGCCCCCCCAACCCTGCTTCAATCTACCTTCACCTACTGCTCTCTGCAGCCCCCCTGAACCTAACACCTTGCCTTTGCCCCTCTCTCCAGGCTAAGGTCAGGATTGCAGAGCAGACAGAGAAGGACATTGACCTCACGCGCATGGAGTACATCCCTGTGGCTGTCCGCACCCAGATCCTCTTCTTCTGTGTGTCAGACCTGGCTAATGTGGACCCCATGTACCAGTACTCCCTCGAGTGGTTCCTCAACATCTTCCTCTCAGGCATCGCCAACTCAGAGAGGGCAGGTAGCTCTGGCACACTGGCACAATAGGCCCACTTGGAAATGGATGGAACACTTACAGGCACATTTCTATGGTGGAACTCACATATGAGCCCTCATCTCTGTCCACTCTTACATCATACACTCATGATACCAAAGGAGACATCACCTCCCATCCCTACCCTACTTAGAGCCCCTTTACTGGAAACACTAGCTGTCCATGGAGATGCACAGACTACCCTGACAGCTGCTGGGAGACTTTCGAGGCTGGGCTAGACCCTGAGATTCTCTCTTCCATTTCCCCATGCTCTGCCGCCACTTCTCCTGTAGACAACCTGAAGAAGCGCATCAGCAATATCAACCGCTACCTAACCTACAGCCTCTACAGCAATGTCTGCCGCAGCCTCTTCGAGAAGCACAAACTGATGTTTGCCTTCCTGCTCTGCGTCCGTATCATGATGAATGAGGGCAAGATCAACCAGGTGCAGAAGCAGGCAGACAGCTCAGGGACTGTCTGTCTGGGGGTCACCCCACTGTGGGTCTGAGAGCACAGCATAGGTATTACAGGAAAGCCAGGAATAAGGGCACAGTACAATTAAAGAGGACAGAGGTCTTTGGAAATACAATTCCTTGCTTAAACACACCAGGGATCTCTGGGTTATATGGCCTAAATGATGCTATGAACACAGGTCTTCTAAGAGCCTTAAATGTGCTGCTGAGCAGAGAATGTCCCTAGAGAGAAACAATCCTGAGCCTCCCATACTAGTTTAGTCAGGAGCTTCCATGGACCTCATGTCCAAGAAAGGGCAGAAAAGTAGACACTAAGAGTAACCCAGTTTCTCGGGTGAGGTACCTAGAGACACAAAAGAGCTGTCTACAGGGTGTAGGCACCAACTTGACCTGTACTCGGCCAGGCTGAGTGGCGCTACCTCCTGTCTGGAGGCTCCATCCAAACCATGACTGAAAACCCTGCACCAGACTGGCTATCAGACCGAGCCTGGCGAGACATCTTGGCCCTTTCAAACCTGCCAACCTTCACCATGTTCCCGTCTGGCTTCACGAAGCATCTCTCAGAATTCCAGGTCATCTTTGACAGCACGGAGCCTCACCGGTGAGCTGGATCCCAGACTATGCTACTAGGAACACAAGAGAAGACCCCAGAAACAGGCTTGCCCAGAGGCCTTCTCTGAAAAATTACCTAGCACTGCCTTGCACCTCTGGCCAAGACTCCCTGTGCTTCTAGCCCTGGGAAACTCCACCCTTCTGGCAAAGTCCATGGGCCAGTGGTTTCCCATGGGCTGGCTCTCAAGGAGATGTGGGCTTTGTTGCAGGGAACTCTTGCCTGGCATGTGGAACACATACCTGGATGAGTTCCAGAAACTGCTTGTTCTCCGTTGCCTGCGTGGGGACAAGGTTACTAATGCCATGCAGGACTTTGTGGCCAACCACCTGGAACCCCGTTTCATTGAACCCCAGGCAAGTGCTGGTCTCCAGGCAGGGCTGGTATCCTGGGTCTCCAGGACATGGCTGCCTTGAGGATTACCTTTCAGCCCTGTCCAGGCTAGAACTCTTGAACAGGGACAGTCTAGGACCTAGAAGGCCCTTCTGGAACTGCTCCAGGAACCTCAGGAGCCCTTGCCCGTGCCCTGAACCCTGTCTCTCATCAGCCCTGTCTGGTCTCAGCATCTCTCCTTATCCTTCCAGACAGCCAATCTGTCTGTGGTGTTCAAAGAGTCCAACTCCACAACACCTCTCATATTTGTACTGTCACCTGGCACGGACCCTGCCGCTGACCTCTACAAGTTTGCAGAAGAAATGAAGTTCTCCAAGAAGCTCTCTGCCATCTCCCTGGGCCAGGGGCAGGTAAGGGTAAGGCAGGGAAGAAGGAGTAGGCTGGGGAGGATGAGCAGCTGCCCCCACTCCATGTTCCCATCCTACAGGGCCCTCGGGCAGAAGCCATGATGCGCAGCTCCATAGAGAGGGGCAAGTGGGTCTTCTTTCAGAACTGCCACTTGGCACCAAGCTGGATGCCAGCCCTGGAGCGTCTCATCGAGCACATCAATCCTGACAAGGTGTGCCATGCTGCCTGTCATTGGGTCCTTCTCAGTGAAAGAAGTAATTAAACCACCCACCAAGGACCAAAGAGATAGTCCCACAAAGCATGCAATCCAAACCCAGATACACAGCCTATGCACCATGATGCAACTACATTATTCTGGACTGTTGTTGTTTGTTTGTTTTTCAAGACAGGATTCTCTGTGTAACAGCCTTGGCTGTCCTGGAACTCAACTCTGTAGACCAGGCTGGCCTCAAACCCAGAGATCCGCCTGCCTCTGCCTCCCAAGTGCTGGGATTAAAGGCGTGGACCACCACCGCCTGGCTATTCTGGATTATTAACTAGATTATTGGCCCTCCCAGCTGAGTCTCAGGCGATTGGTAACCTCCCTAAGGCTACCCAGCACAGACTGGTGACCCTAGGATTTGCCAAGCTCTGTTCTTAGCCAGTTGTCCACATAGCCGTAGATCCTAACCAATTCAGGGAAGGAGTAAGTCAGGGGTGAGTATGAGTTTCTAGGTAAGAAGGAACCTAAGCCAAGGTCTTGGTGCTCATGAGGTGCTGTGGCCACCAGGTACATCGGGACTTCCGCCTGTGGCTCACCAGCCTCCCCAGCAACAAGTTCCCAGTGTCCATCCTGCAAAACGGCTCCAAAATGACTATTGAACCACCACGTGGTGTCAAAGCCAACCTGCTGAAGTCCTACAACAGCCTCAGTGATGACTTCCTCCACTCCTGCCAAAAGGTGAGGCTCCAGCTGGATGGCTCAGTGGTTAAGACCACTGGTTGCTCTTCCAGAGAACTTAGTTCAGTTCCCAGCATCCACATCAGGCAGTTTACAAGGACCTGGGACTCCAGCTTCATGAGGATCTCATACCTCTGGCCTCTGTGAGCAACAACACTCATGTGCACATACCCACATACTCATACACATAATTGAAAATAATTTTGAATGTTTTAAGTGAGGTACATTCTAAGTTCCTACCTACCCGTTCCATCCCTTCCTCTTATGACCCTATCCCTTTCTGTCCTGCAGGTAGTGGAGTTCAAGTCCCTGCTGCTGTCTCTGTGCTTGTTCCATGGGAATGCACTTGAACGCCGCAAATTTGGGCCCCTGGGCTTCAACATCCCCTATGAGTTCACAGATGGAGACCTGCGCATCTGCATCAGCCAGCTCAAGATGTTCCTAGATGAATATGATGACATCCCCTATAAGGTAGGCAGGAGGCAGACTGGGGGCCACTGACTTGGGGACCTATAATAGGGACCTTTACTCACCTACCACATAGGTTCTCAAGTACACAGCTGGAGAGATCAACTATGGTGGTCGTGTCACGGATGACTGGGACCGCCGCTGTGTCATGAACATCCTAGAAGATTTCTACAACCCTGCTGTGCTCTCCTCTGAGCACAGCTACAGTGACTCTGGCATCTATCACCAAATCCCACCCACCTATGACCTCAATGTGAGTCCACCCAGGGGGCCACAGGGGTTCCTGGAGTCCCATGGAACCTTGATACAGAGGACAGTAGAAAGGAGGTATAGCCCTGCCCTCCAGAACACCTTTCTAGTGGAAATCCCATGCCACAGCAAGTCACATCCAGTGGAGACCAGCTTCTGTAGGGGGAGGTAAACCCTGCCTCACCCATTCCAAGTATCACTGTGTTATGGTAATGCACACTACATGTGGGGTAGGGACACTCTAAAGATATACTTCTAGGGTAATGGGGAAAGCATCCTGAACTGAGGCTAGGTTAGGTGAGTGCCAGTACCTGTGGCAAGAGGGAGCATGTTAGGTTTGAGCAGCTGGAAAGAGAGGCAAGGAGAGGAATGGCAGTAAATGGCTGAGAGGAAAGCAATAGCCATGATCTGCAGCATCACAGAGACCATCTCAGTTCTAGAAACAACAGGAAGGCGAACCGGGAAGGAAGGCTGCAGAGCAAGCCAAGGCCTTCATTCAGCCTTCTTGCTTCCTAGGGCTATCTCTCCTACATCAAGAGCCTTCCACTCAATGACATGCCTGAGATTTTCGGTCTGCATGACAATGCCAACATCACCTTTGCCCAGAATGAGACTTTCGCCCTATTCAGTGCTATTCTCCAGCTGCAGCCCAAATCATCCTCTGTGGGCGGCCAGAGCCGGGAGGAGGTGGGTAGTATAGTAGAGGGAGAGGGTCAAGGTCTGGGCAAGGCCAGGCTGCCCCATCCTGCCTGCACCTGTGAACAGAACTCTTGAAGTAAAATCCTGCGTGGCTAAGGGTAGCCAGCCTCATCCCATCTTTTTGTCCCTACAGTTAGTAGAAGATGTGGCTCAGGACATTCTGTTCCAGATCCCTGAGCCTATTGACTTGCAAGATGTGATAAGCAAATACCCTGTGCTATATGAGGAGTCAATGAACACAGTGCTGGTACAAGAGGTCATTAGGTAATTTCTTGCCCACTTTAGCCAACCCAGTCAGGGGCCACTGTGTCATAGAGAAATGACAACAGGTGCTATTAGCCAGCTGTCATGCTAAGTACTAAACATCTGTCTTCTAATCCAGCTGCTTATTTCCATTGTATTTATTTTTTTAAGATTTTATTTATTTATTTATTTATTTATTTATTTATTTATTTATTCATTCATTCATTCATTATGTGTACAGTGCTCTGTCTGCATATATACCTGAAGGCCAGAAGAAGGCACCAGATCTCATTACAGATGGTTGTGAGCCACCATGTGGTTGCTGGGAATTGAACTCAGAACCTCTGGAAGAACAGCCAGTGCTTCTAACCACTGAGCCATCTCTCCAGCCCTTATTTCCATTTTATAGAGGAATAAACTGAGGCCCCAAGAAGGTTGACTGTCTTAAATCACATATTTAGTAAGGACCAGTGCTGGGATTGTACCCAGAATGCCTCACCCACTTCTGCAGTTAGCTTGTCTGTCATTGTCTATGGTCCCAGATGGAAGGGCATAGGGACTGCCTGCCACAGATCCCCATCCCACTAATACCTTTCCACTGCCCCCACAGGTACAACAAGCTCCTAGTGGTGATCACACAGACACTTAGTGACATGCTCAAGGCACTCAAGGGGCTAGTGGTAATGTCCTTAGAGCTGGAGCTGATGTCCACCAGCCTGTACAACAACACTGTGCCCGAGCTCTGGAACTCCAAGGCCTACCCATCACTCAAGCCACTGGCTTCATGGATCATGGACCTGCTGAAGCGCCTGAACTTTGTGGAGTGCTGGATCAAGGATGGCATTCCACCTGTCTTCTGGATCAGTGGCTTCTTCTTCCCTCAGGCTTTCCTAACGGGCACTCTGCAGAACTTTGCCCGAAAATTCATCATCTCTATCGACACTATCACCTTTGACTTCAAGGTCTGAACACAGGTGGGGGGAGGGGTGCACTGTGGCCATAATTACCTCAAAGTTGGAGCAATCCTGAATAGGAAGTAAAAAGACCAGGAGCCCCAAAGTTATTCAGAGGGGCAGAGGGCAGACTACAGGCCACAGATTAAAATGGCAGATAGGTGATGGGCAGGCAGCAGCTTTCAGGAGGGAATTTGTGCCCCCTGATGTAAATCTTAACCTTGCTTCCAATGTGGGTGCCCATGTGCCCAACACAGGTGATGTCCAGGACACCATCAGAAATTGAGGAAAGGCCCGAAATAGGGTGCTATATCCATGGACTGTTCCTGGAAGGTGCTCGCTGGGACCCCTTGGATTTCCAGCTGGCTGAGTCACGGCCCAAAGAGCTGTATACAGAGATGGCTGTTATCTGGCTCTTGCCAATAGCCAATCGAAAGGTTGAAAACCAGGACTTCTACCTGTGCCCCATCTACAAGACTCTGACCCGTGCTGGTAAGGCAAACCAAGGCAGGCAATCTACACTATAGGTGGAAGTCTGGTCAGTTTACAAGGATCCAGGTTAGCTGCTCAGGAAAGCTGATGGAGGTTTGGGCCAGTCCAGAGACCAATGCAAGTCAGCGTTTAGGGCCTTAAGTCCTTGCCTGCTTGCCTGACTCCTTAGTACATCCTAGGAGCCTACGGGCCCCTACTTCCACCAGGGGCTCAGAGGAAGAACTGAGGCCAAAACCAGGGACGAGTCAGTGCTGGGCTCAACAGGGACTGAGAGGGGTGGTAGCACTTCATCCTCAGGGCCATAACTCTAGGCAGGCCTGAGCCTTGATCAGATCAAGTCACCAAGGAGCCTTTGGGGCCCTGGTCCCTTCCTATTCCCAACTCAAGTCTGTCAAACTCACTGTTTATGTTTATGCTCTCCCCCTAATCCAGCCCTTCTTTAGTGGTGACAGGGTATAACCTAACTGTCCCTCTTTCTTGCCTGCTTCAGGAACATTGTCAACCACAGGCCACTCAACCAACTACGTCATTGCTGTGGAGATCCCCACTGACCAGCCTCAGCGACACTGGATAAAGCGTGGTGTAGCCCTCATCTGTGCCCTGGATTACTAGACCCAGTTGGAAGGGCCAAGGTTATTAAAAGGTT
Source organism: Onychomys torridus (assembly GCF_903995425.1). Classification (NCBI taxonomy): domain Eukaryota; kingdom Metazoa; phylum Chordata; class Mammalia; order Rodentia; family Cricetidae; genus Onychomys; species Onychomys torridus. The sequence goes on along the minus strand of NC_050451.1, from coordinate 4,977,499 downwards.
TCCAATAAGTCCTGCTGTGCCTTGGCTGTGTACATGAGGCCCCATCTACAGGACCACTGTAGAGGGAAAGGGGTAGATATAAGAGTCTCAGTAGGGAACAGTCAGTAAGGGAAAGGGGGTCAGAGGCAGCTCTGGCCTGCTGTACCTATCCAAATGCAGTAAGGGATGAGACATACAACCTCTCAGGCCCTAGTGCCCCTCAAAGAATTCACCAGGAAGATCTATTGGCAGCCTTGCCTTGATCCAGGGCTCCAGAACCTTTCAGGTTCAAAGCCATTAGATCTGGTGAAAGCCGAGCATTTTCACCTCAGTATACCTTGTCCATAGCCCATCTGAAACATTCCCCTCAGTGTAGGCCCTGAATCCCATTTCTGGCCCAGGAATACGTACTGCCTTGCTATCATCAACAGAGCTTTGGGCCGGAGACTAGCCTCTCATTCCACCACACCCCAGCCTATAGTCCCGCAAGACAGCAAGCAGAGGATCACTTATTAGCACACTTTTATTCACTCACTTATCCAATATTTACAGAACTAGTGGGGTAAGACTGCTGCACCATCTCCCCCACAGTTACTATATACAGATAAAGGGCCTGCTTGGATCCCCTAAATCTAGCAGAGGGCACAGGGCTGTTTGGGGCTGGAGCTTGAAGCAGTGCTGTGCTTACTACACCTTGTCATCAAGCCCTCTGGGAACACAGGCGTTCTAACTCATCTTGACCCTGTCCCCTGCCCTGAGTACCTTGCAAGAGGCCAAGGAAGCTGGTACAGTAGGGAGAATTGAGTGGTACCAGTTTCGTTCAAGCAGCCCTGTCTCTAATATCCCTAAAAGGAGGGAGACATGGTAATACTGAGGGGCTGGGCAGAGGCTCCTCTGAACCCCAGAAACAGAGATTAGGAGCCCAAGGTAGGCCCATAGCCAGGGCCACAACACTGAAGACGAAGAGCCCCAGAGCCTTGCTTTGACAGCATTAGCAAGTCTGGATGGAAGTAGGAGTCTGCATGCCACTGGGACAATTCAACACTTCTCTCCACTATAGCTGTGGGACCCCGGTAGGCTGTGCATCCTACTAGGACACCCCATATCCATTCTAGCTCAGCAGCCAGGTCCCTGAGTTTGGCTCTCTCCCAAGAGGAATAAAGAGTAGGCCAAGCTTCCTCACAACAAGGACAGGCTAGTAGCTGGGGCTGGAGCACCAGGGCCAATGCCTTCTCAGTTTCCCAGCTGGGACCCTGGTGTCATCCCCAGCAGGATGACAGCTGCTGGGAGAGAAAGCAGAGTCAGGAAGCTGGCCATAATACAGTGGCAAGAGGGGCAAGAGCCCAAAAACCAGACTTCTCCAATAGGTAAAATGTATATCCTGCTGCCCAGGCAACAAGGCCAGGTCCTGCTGCTGCTCCATAGATGGTTAGAGGCCACAGCACCCTCCAGTTTCAACTGCTGCTTCCTGAGCATTATAGGGCTGACTTGCCCCTGCCAGGCCACAGAGTATATGCAGGACATACAGCTTATTCCCACTCCCAGGGCCTGAGCTCTGGCTGAACTACTCAGTAATACTAGGAAAAGAAGAGTGGGACAGGGAGGAGCCCTGGTGAGGGCCTTGCGGCAAGAGAGGCTGCAGAATCAGGGCCAGAGGTCCTCACTGGCGTTTGGCCTTGTAGGGCCGAGAGCGTTTCCGCCGGTCAGGCTTCCGCTGCTTGTGAAGCCGACCAATGCTGACCCCTTGGCGGCGCCGCACAGAGATGTTCTGTTCCACTAGGTTGGCCAGCATACCTGTGTAAAGTAGAAACTCCTTAGTAGGTGGCTGGCTTCTAAGTTCCTTGTCCGACCAGCCTCAGAATTCTTTTTGTTGTTGTTGTTGGAGCTGAGGACCGAACCCAGGGCCTTGAGCTTGCTAGGCAAGAGCTCTACCACTGAGCTAAATCCCCAGCCCCTCAGAAGAATTCTTGAAGGGGTGTGCGTGAGGAGTTTGGGGGACAAGACCCTCAGCAGGTAGGACAATGAAGACATTCTAGGAACCCCCTCACCTTCCTGAGCCAGCATGGATATGAAGGTACAGATAAACTCATCATAGTTGTGGGTCCTTCGCTGGTCATCAATCTGTAGAAAAGAAGGCACATGAGGACACCAGAGCTCATCTTCTCTGAGTAACTGTCCTTGGGAGAGGGCAGAGGAACAGACAATAGAGGGATCACCCACCTTGAACTTCTTCCTCTTCTCCACCTCCTCCTTGAGACAAGCCTCATAGTTTGCAATCTCCGCTTCTACACACTTTAGTAGTGCCAGCAGTTCCTGCCAGAACCCAACATTATACCTTGGGGGTCTGACTAGCCCCAAAGCTCCATCACCAAAAAGCAGCAAGAAGCAAGGGTGAATAGCCATAGTCCATGGGGCTACTGAGGCCAACCAACCCAGAAAAGCAATCAGGCACCTGGCTCTAGTCACCAACTTTCACAACAAAATTCCAATCAAGAACCACCCAATACCAGCCAGGTGTGTTGGCTCATGCCTTTAATCACGGCAAGCAGATCTCTATGAGTTCAAGGCCAGCCTGATCTACAAATCAAGTTCCAGGACAGCAAGAGCTCCTACATAGAGAAATTCTGTCTCAAAAAACAAAACAAAACAAAACAAAAACAAAACAAAAACAAAAACAAAAACAAAAAAACCAATACCCAGGGAGTAAGCCCTGGGTCTTTCCCTCTGCTAGGAAAAGAAAACTGAGAGATTCACCTTAGGTGAATACTTCTCTCCACTCAAGGGCTCACTGGACCTGTTCATCCCAGACTTGTCTCTGCTATCTGTGGCTTCCACAAGCTCCTTCTCCTCTAGGTTGCTGGACCCCTGGTTGCCTTGGCTTGATCTGGTAGAAGGTGAGGAACCCTTTCCACCCTCTGAAAGAGGACATAAAAGGATGCATCAGAGACCATGATACTTCTATCGTCACCTGGCCACCTCCCTCCTTCTCCTCGGGTGCACCAAGTGGTCAGTGAGGCAGCCCAAGGCCCACCTGTGAGCGTCAGGGGACTCAGTACACCATCTTCAGCAAGGTGCAACAGTCCTGTGCTAATGACAGGACCCAGGTCACGCACAGCACGGTTGTAGCGCATGCAGTCAACACGCAGAATGCTGTCATCTTCTCCAAAAAGCACCTTGGAGATGTGAGAGGTGACAGGGCTGGAGGGCCGTGTTGGGTTGGCCGAGCGGATGGGCGAGCGCAAGGGTGAGTTGAAAGCACTGCCAATCTCAGAGGCTGTGTCTGTGCTCTCATTGCTAGGGGTGGGTGAAGGCTGCGAGTGTGTGGGCACAGCCACAGCTGGACTCCCAGCCCCACTGCTAGTCTTGATGGACAGAGGAATTGACAGGTCTTTCTGAGACTCCTGGAGCTTCTCAGTTAAGACATTGATGGTGTTGGGCTGTAGCACTGACAGCTGCCCATCTGAAGAATTGCTCAACGATCCTGGCTTCCCTGTCCCCTTCCGCTTGTATCTGTGGGGTCCAATAAGAGGTAAAAAGAGGGAATGGACCAGGTGACCACACCCAGCAGTATGGCTCAAATATATCCTCTTCTCCCCAAGCCAATCTGGAAGCTCCTTACACTTGGTCCAAGCAATCTGACCAGCGATGGCACCCTAAGTGCCACAGTGTAGACAGGTGGCCTCAAAGGACCTGTTCTATTCTAGCTACCTCACTTCTAACCTCCAACAAAAACTGCCATCCTACTCAATAAATTATTGCTCCAACCTCTTCTCCTACCCAATTCCTTGAGGTCCGGCTGAAAGATCACCAACAAGACATGTCTTGATTCATGGTAAGATGCTTACCTCCCCTTAAACCCACAAGTTCCTGAAGACTTGGGGTTAGCCCCTCAGGCAAGTCCCCTCCAAAGCCTTACATTCTCTAAGTGCCTCATGTTCTCTGTGGAAATGCCTTCTCAGATTCAGGGTGGAATACTCAGAACAGGACCTGAGGCTCCCAAAGCTTTTCAGAGCTGGGACTGACCTGATGGCAGAACTGGTGTTTTGCACATCCTCCTCCTCATCCTCATAGTCATCTTCATCATCAGAGTACTGTTGGGGTGGTCGGACCGGAACTCGGCTGCGGCCCACACCTGCCGCCAGATCTTCTTCCTCCTAGGGCAGACAAGAACAGTAATGAAAAGGGCTACAGAATGGCATTGCAGCTAGGGAGGAGGTAACTTGGCTCTCTCTCAGTTGTGCAAAGCGCTTCTGAAAGAAACAGAATGCCCTGCCACATGGTTTTGTGTTACCAGGAGAAACCATCCCATACAGAACCAAGGAGTATGCCCAAAAAGCTCTCTTGGCTACCTTAAGGGCATGCTATTGTGCTATGGGGGGGCCTATCAGTATTAGGAGACTAATCATCAATGCCCAAGGAGAGTCAAAGAATAACACTGAGGACCCAACACTGTGGCCTCTGCCAAGGTGCTTCCATCTTACCTGCATAGGGGATTTGGCATAATTGTGATTGTCTAGAAAGGCTGGCAGCCGCTGGACAATAGGAGCAGGGTTTGGGGGAACCCCATTGAGGCTCCCTGGAGGTTTCACCACCAGCTTAGATTTGCTGGGAGGACTGTGGGTCGGAACTTGTGGGCATGAACCAGCCACCTCCTCTGCACCATCTGAGACAAGGCAGAGTTTAGACAGGACATTCAGTTCGATCCTTAAGAAAAGCCTACAGTCTCCCCAATCCTACAGTTGTTTCCCCAGTGGGGGGGGGGTGGGGGTAGGGCAACAAGAAAGGCAGCCTATAGAGAAAATAACAAGTGGGGGAGGGCAATATAGAGGGACAGGGGTTCAAGGTCATACATGGTAGTCCCTTACAGATGTCATTTAAGAAAAGCTCTCTCTACGGTCCCTTGGTGTTTCGAGAGGAAAGCTTCAGGTACTGGGATTTCAGACCTCCTGCTCAAGCCCCTGCACCACTGCCAAAGTACCTTCTAGAAGTGCTTGGGCCTCCCATGTCAAGCTATCCTAGATGGTTGAGGCCTCAAGTACCTGTGTGAGCGCACTCAGAGGCCGCTGGGGCCCTGCCTGCCTCCAGCCCGATAGGGGACTTGCTGCTTGCTGGCTTGGTCTCCTCAGGCAGTTGTGACTCTTGAGATTTGTGGGTCTGAATCAGCTCCGGCTGTGTTACTCTAATCAGCTTTAAAACAGAACTCAAAGCTTAGAGGAGAAGGAGTAGAACCAGGTTTCCATGTTAGACAGCTAAGGGCCTTGACCCTACTCATTCATTTATTTACTGGAAAATAAAAAGGCCAAACCACAGCTTCTTTTTAGAAGCTTCCTACCCTAAGTTTTGCCACCCTTACAAAGGAAGCAAAGGAAAGAAATGGTCAGTTAAGGGGCTGGAGAGATGACTCAGAAGTTAAGAGCACTGACTGCTCTTCCAGAGGTCCTGAGTTCAATTCCCAGCAACCGCATGGTAGCTCACAACCATCTGTAATAAGGTCTGGTGTTCTCTTCTGGTTGATTATACATGCTATATACATAATAAATAAATAAATCTTTTTAAAAAAATGGTCAGTTAAAACCTGGATCTATAAGACAGTGATTTGGAAAGTAGAGATAGATGCTACAGTGTAAGAGAGATGGGAGTCATTGGGTTGACATGGCCAGGCAGGAGGCCCACTTACCTGCTGCAGGGCCTCCAGGACTGTTTGTCGGTTCACCTTCAATACATGTAGCCTGGCCTCATACTTAATCCTGCGGTCAGGCACCACGGCCATCAGGTTGAAGCGTATGTCATGGTAGGGTTCCCTACAGTCACAGTGACAGCCATCAGAGAAATTCCCACCCAAGCCCTACTGTCAGATTGAGGCAAGTATCTTGTAGTTGTAGGCATAGGCCTCACTCCAATAGGCAGGCAGCAGACAGCCACATACCCAGAAATCTGAGCTGTACCTTTCCATATGAGGGCCTGTCAGGAAGTGAGTCAGCACACCCGTGCTACCCAGGCCTCCCTGCTCCCCAAAGGCTTGCCCCTCCTTGAGCCTCGCCCAGAGCAGGCCACAGGCAATCCAGGCAGGAAGGCAAGAAGTTAGAAGCCCAAGACCCAGGCCTGATCTTGCCAGATATACCATGTGGTCTTACAATTTACAGATCATCTCTCTTTCCCGCCCAAAGGAGACATAGTTCCAGAAGGAAACAGGGCAAACTGAAGGTCCTTACCCTGCAGTAGCAAGGCCGATTCGTTCCATGATGACCCGTCGAGCTTTATCTGTCCACTCCTCATCCTCTCCCCAGGGCCCTAGGGGAGAACAAGATGAGGAATCAGCAGGTGGGAAACGCTGAGATGGGGTGACCAGGGAAGAGAAGGAAAACAGATTAGTGTGGATGAGCCAGGTCCAAGCTGGTCACATAACTCGGTGCTACTAAGTCTCAAGAACCTAAGGGCCCTGAGACCCAGATAACTAGAAGGAAGCACGACAAATCCAGCAGGCCCCTTCCACAGGATGCCTACCATGATCAATAGGGTAGACTTTCAAGCCATCCAATTCAAAGAGCCGCCCTGTAATAGGCACATAGCTGACAAAGTGGAATGCCTCCATGGTCCGCACTGCACTGAGACCATTCTGCTTCTCAGGAAGGTGACGTGGTTCTGGCCTGGAAAAGGACAAAGTCAGAGACATCCTCCACCACCCTTATCCCCTATTGGCAGCCACAGCTCTCACCTACCTGGCATGGCTATTATGTGCCTTGGCCAGCTCAGGAGCATTGCCAATTGCATATCCTTTGCTCTAAGAAGAAAATAAGACTATATAAGAACAGATTTTTTTTTGGGGGGGGGGGGTTCGAGACAGTTTCTCTGTGTAGCTTTGCACCTTTCCTGGATCTCGCTCTACAGACCAGGCTGGCCTCGAACTTACAAAGATCTGCCTGCCTCTGCCTCCCGAGTGCTGGGATTAAAGGCATGCGCCACCACCGCCCGGCAAGAACAGATTCTTAGGTGAGCCTCTGGGTAAGAGCAGAGTTCCAGAGAGCAGGTTTAGAGGGATTCCAGGAATCTCAAACTTTCCTACAGGGCTAGTAGTGGCAGACAAGAGCATAGGACCTCCCAAAGGGATGGGCCATACTGGCTTTGCACAGTAATCAGTGGCTACTGGGGAGCAACACCGCCTGCTACAAAAAGTCACAAGAGAAAAGGTTCTGACATCGGTGACTTAAGTCTCTTCCTTCTCTACTTCCATCAACTCCTTTCTTAAAACAGCGAAGCCTAAAATCAACTACCTTCCACATTATTTATCAATCAAATAGACATTAATTGTCATTTGAAAAAGAAAAGGCCAAACAGTACCAAATATTACGTGGTAGCATTAACAATGGCTCTGAGGATCAGATGTGCCCAGCCAGCTGTGAGCCATGATTTAAGGCAATACAGCATACCTCTGGACTGAAGCCTTTGGTGAAATCCTTCATTCGACTCAGGGTGGGCCCCAGATCCACATTGCTGCAATTCAGAAGCACGCTCAGCAAGGCATGAGTGGCACAAGAGTTGGGAATCAGCTGTAAATCAAAAACAGTCACTCGTATACCCTTCACTCACCCTTTACCCCACCCTTCCCCAAGCCGTCATTCACTGAGAAGACTGAAAAGAAGGCCAATAACCCCTATCAGTTTCCTTTGTCTTGCTGTCTTTACTCATGTAACACAGATCAACTAAGTGCCAAGAATCTAGGGCATGGAGACTATCCTGAGATGCTGAAAGAGCTGGGTTCTGTCTGCCATGGGGTCCTGCAACAGCCACTCTTACTACCCATCTAGCCCTTCTCCCTGCTCCCCACTGTCACCTTCCAGCAAAACCACTAACAACATAAACAAAACAGAACATCCCGCCCTTCCAACAAGCTCAGAACTCAGCAGACCTGGTGGGCAAAGAACATGTTATTCACAATATCATCATCGATCACTGACGTATCGTCCACCAATGTAGAAACCTTTCGTCGGGACCTGCGTTCTTCGATCCATTTGAACAGGAAGATAAATCCATAAACAGGCCTAAAGCAGGAAGAGGCAGATGACGATCAGCATCCCCTTCTTTCTCTCCCTAATCTTCTGCACTGGAGTGCTATTGCTCTGAGCCCATCACTCGTACCAATACTGTATCCAATATGGCTCTGAGACCTCACACCCAGAAGCCTATCACAGGCAATCAAATGTGAGCTTGATACTCCGAAACCCCACTCAGCCTCATGAAGTCTAGGCAAAAGAAGAAGAAAATCTGGAACCGGTGGCCCAGGACAGAGCAAGGTGAAATCACCACATAAGGCACAAAAGTTCTGATGAGAAGTATCAATTCTCATTTGTGGACCTCAGCCTCAAGCACTAAAACTAGGGACACATATGAACTCCAGGAAATGAAAGTAAACTTCTTGGATCATTACTGTTAGCAGGTTTCTCTATTCCACAGATCACCAAACAAGAACCTGAGTTTAGGCACCTGAAAGGGACCTTGTCACACCAACCAATCAATATAAGGCAACTCTTGTTTAGTTTTGTTGAGACACGGCCTCACTATGTAGCCCAGGCTGGCCTCAAACTCAGATATGCCTGCCTCTGTTTTCCGAGCCCTGGGATTAAAGGGACACATACCCCTCATGGTCAGGACAAATTTTGTGTGGTGATGAAAGGCACAGCTCATGTGGTATTGTAATTAACGGATTGCACACAAAAAAGGCACTGTGCAACCGGAGGTTTCTCACTGCAAAACCAGAAAAGGCAGCTGAATTGTACTCCAAGAGTGGTTAGGGTTAAAAGGTGGACTACTACTTCCTAAGGGGAAGCGCTGAGGTGAAGACTGGAAATTAAAAAAAAAAAAAAAAAAATGTCAGCCGGGCGGTGGTGGCGCACGCCTTTAACCCCAGCACTCGGGAGGCAGAGCCAGGCGGATCTCTGTGAGTTCGAGGCCAGCCTGGGCTACAGAGTGAGTACCAGGAAAGGCGCAAAGCTACACAGAGAAACGGTCTCGAAAAAAAAAAAAATAGCCCAAGGAGGACACCCACAAAGAGTGAAGCTTTCTTATGTGAATCTTATACAACTTGGGTCTTCTAACACTGCCTCCCTTGAAGGGGTACTATCTCCTGCCCTTCCCCAGCCCTCCGGAGGCAAGGACCCGGCACTCACCCCTGGCATTTACTCTGAAGATCGTAGATCTCCTCCACTTGCACCCCTTTGACACCTACGACCAGGAAAGAAGAAGTCGGCAGGCAGCCCCCCGCCCCAGGCTCTGCAGCGAGAACTCAGGGAGCACGCCTCACACACACCCCAACAGCCAGGTCCCAAAGGTCAGGGGCGGGTCTTACCGAAATCTTCCACCAGGAGGGTGAAGAGGCCTGGGTGGGACAAGAGGAGGAGGGATTGTCAGGCAGGCGCGTCCGGGACCCATCCGGCCTCCCCAGCCCCCGGCCCGCCGGGGCCCCTCCGTACCCGGGTCACTCTCCAGCTCCAGCCAGCCCTTATTCATCTTCCCACGGGGCGGCCCCTCAGCGCCATGTCCAGGCCCTGCCAACCCCGCGCCGCTCCCAATGGGAGCGCCCACCGCCCTCCGGGCTCCTCAGCCCCACACAGACAACGGGCCGCGCCGCGTCACAAGCCCGCGCCGGGAGTAGACGTCATCATCCCACGACGACTCCAGCCCGGTGCCTGCCTTCCGCCCGCAGAACCGTGGAGGCGGGCTCGCGCGCGCTGAGGTGGGCATGCGCACGCAGGGAGTCTGGGTCGGGCGCGCGGCCGTTAGCGCGCGGCCGTTTTAACGACAGTTGGCAACGCTGAGGTCTCCGGGGCCCATAGAGTCCGCATGACCCAGCCCCCGTTAGCGCGCTCGCCTCCTTCGACGGCGCAGTCACCGCGCGGGGCGGCCGTCCGTGAAGAAGCTACCACGGCTTGTGTCAACGAATAAATCTCCCGGACAGCGGCGCCCTCGGCCACAGCTGGGTGGGCAGCCTGGGCTGGGAGCGGTGACTTCCGTGAGGAGCGAGAGGTGGAAGCAACCTCCAGCCTGGCCCCGCACCAGCTGCCCGGCGGGCATGACCCGAGCCTGGTCTGGCATGCGCGGAATGCTGCTTGAGCCCCTCTTCTGGCTGTTACCTTCGGGGGACGGTTGTGGCCACACCGACACGTATTTTCCAAATAAATCGTTTATTCTGGCAGCGGCGGAGCCGAACACGTTACTATATTTTTAATTTTCTCAGCAAGCATTTATTCAACACTTTTATACAGTGGAACAACTTGTAAACGTTTTGAGCAAGCATCCGCCTAGTTAGGAAGTCAAGGACTGAGCAACTTGCTTTTGCCACGTCCGTCCTCAACTGTTTTGAAGATTGTCCCATCTTGTAACTACCAGTGTGCACAGACTCCTACTCAAGTAACGTCGTGGTCCAGCGATGCAAAGGACTGAAGTCTCAAGGTTTATTTCTATTCTAACACGGTTGGGTTTCGCGCCAACAGCTACGAAGTGGTTAAAGTAGATCCCATAGGGAAATAGCAAGGTTAGAGCCACAACATCTCCCGTCTATCACGTTTAGTAAGAAAACAGATGTCAACTCTGTTAACTGCATCTTCTGTGTTGGGAAAACCTAGCCTGAAGTTTCCATGGCTTGTAGCAGCTAATATTTATGTAGAATAGTTAGACGTTAATGAAAATATTCATAATCTCCAGCCTTGATCTGAGGCTCTGGGTACTGAAGTGTATGTCTCTGGAGGAGCTCAGACTCTCTTTAAGAAATGTTGCCCAGGAGCTGGGGATTTAGCTCAGTGGTAGAGCGCTTAGGCAAGTGTAAGGCCCTGGGTTCAGGCCGACAAAAAAAAGAAGAAGGAGAAGAAGAAATGTTGCCCTTCTTCCCCTTACTAGACATAACCCTTTTTAGGGTGACTTCCCTACTTCCCTCATCCCAGTACACTTCTGGAGACTTTGTAATGGCCAGTGAAACCTGGGTAACTTTGTAATCTGCTTACATTGGTAGCAAGAGCGGCATTTTACTTAGTTTACATCTAGACAAGGATGGGACAGGCCAAGCCTCAATGGCCGTCTGAAGCTGGGAAAAAGGAGAAGAGCTAAGGGGGTGATCTGCACTGTTATTTCTCCCTCAACTAGATGGAGTTGTGGCTTTTCAGCTGCCAACTCTCTCAGATTCTTTTCGCTAGGAAAGAGCTACCTTGTCTAACTGGATAGAAAAGGCACCCACACTTGGGTACAGAAGGTCCATTTTTCTTGAGTGTTGTCCCATGCACTTAGCAAAGAACCGTTTAACTAGGTCAGTCAATGGTTCCAACATCTTACACTGCTGTGTGCTGACATTCTAACATGAGAGTTGATGTTAGCCTCTGGAACTTCAAATCTCACCTTGGATCACTGATTCTGACCTATGTCTCAGTCTCCTCAACTTGAAAATAAGGGTGTTAATTGTGTCTCAGTGTGTGGTAAGTGCCTAGAATGGTTCTTGGCACAATTTGGTTATTACTGGCCAGTGCTGGCATGACGAATAGATATCCCCTTTTAGAGTTTTGATCTTGTAGAACTTGATAACCAAATGTAAAATTAAATTGCTAATCTGCCTTGTTTATATTTATAGCTGGAAAAGCCTGTGTTGTCTTCATAATAGTACGAAAGAATTCTAGATAGGAAGGAAAGAAGGAAGCAAATGAAGACAATAAGAGAAAAGAAGGAACGTCCAAGATTGAGGTAGAGTAGGTGACCTGAAAGAGTTGGGGAAGATACAGTGGCCATTGACACATATTGCATTTTCTGCTCCCTTGGCTAGGGCTAGACAGTATGAAAGCCAACACCTGTGCGACATGTCCCCAGTGGCACAGTGACAAGTGTGGGACTTTATTAGATAAATCTCTATCACACCTGTACTGCTTGATGACTGCAAGGCCGGAGACAAATTATTTATGCCTCAATTTACTCAAAAATATGTGTTATAATAGCATTGCCTTTGTAGAATGTTCTGCAGAGTTGTTGACCTAATTCATGATAAAGGAGCAAGTGTAGTGCCTAGCGTTGGGAACCAGTCAACGTCAGTATCATTTCAGTGTACTCTGGGTAATTAGCAGAAGAAAATAAAAGAAGGGTTACTCTTTAATTCATTCAACACAGGCAGCATAGGCACTGAGATGGTCCTATCCTCAAATAATTTAGTATATTTTATACTTTAAAAATGAAATGTGGCCGGGTGGTGGTGGCACACGCCTTTAATCCCAGCACTTGGGAGGCAGAGGCAGGTGGATCTCTGTGAGTTCGAGGCCAGCCTGGTCTACCAAGTGAGTTCCAGGAAAGGCACAAAGCTACATAGAGAAACCCTGTCTCGAAAAACCAAAAATAAATAAATAAATAAATAAAAATAAAAATAAAAATGAAATATGAAAAGCCTTTAGAGAATTTGGTCTTTAATGAAATTATTGGTGGCATTTTAAGTGAAACTCAGAAGGCTTGTCAGTAGTGTCCTTACATTTTTTTTCTCTTATATAGAAAAACTGCCAGAACTAAGAAGGTAACCCAGAGGAAGCTATCTTCAGGTCCTGGTAAGAGAGATGAGGTGGTATTCAGTAGCTACTTCCAGCCGTTAGTGGAGAAGGCCGCGCCCGTGGGGCAGCCAACCTGCTGTTCTCATTGTCAGCCCCATTTGTCTCCCAGTTCTCTTAGATTAAGATCCTAAGGACTCTAGTGTCTGTAGTTTTAAAGTTTCATAGCTGACGTTCAAGAATTTAATTAAAGCCAGATGAGAACAAAACAGTATAAAGTGTTAGTCGCAGCCTACTCTGTCAATGTGACCAAAATTATATCAAGGCCTGATACCCAACAAGAGTTAACTTTTGTTCTTGCCAGAATTACCCTGTTCCCGATAAAGATGCTTCCTGACTACCATGTTTTAATTTGTTTCGTTTTTTACACTAAGGTGATGCAAAAGTGCCATGCATCAATAGAAACCACACTTCATATTTAGGGTTTTGATCTTTTCCCAAGATAACTAATGATAGCTAGCACAATATGCTCTTGCAATGCTGGGCATTGGCAGCAAGGCACAGCTCCCAGTAAGCCACATAAGCATAATAGGAAGCAGCCAACTATTTGCAGTATACTGTGCTTCTAAGCTATGGTGTTCCATAGGCTACATGTAGTAAGTGCACTTCCAGATTAGGAAGTTCATGTATGGAGAGTTTATCTAGCTAAAAGCCCTGTGTAAGTAAAGGAGCCTCTACTCTTTGCTGTTGTTAGATGGTTAGCTCCACTTTTCTATTCTTAGTGATCAGCTTCAGCCAAGCCTTTATTCTTAATGTTCACTCTTCCAGTTTGCTTGCTGTGCCTTCAAGAACCTGGTGACCCTGAAAAACTAGGAGACTTTCTTCAGAAAGACAGTCTTTGTGTGCACTATTTCTGTCTTGTGAGTATAAGGCCCTCGCTGCTCTATGTGTCTTACAGCTTTTGCTAAACAGGCACTTCTGCATCTAGCCTCAAATTTACAGCTGTTTGTTTTTCCTTACAGTTTTTAATCTTTTAAAGTCTATGTTTTAAATAACAAATGACATAATCCCGACAATATAAAAGCCCTCTTCCTTAAATCATATTCTTTCTTCCTCCTGCTTCAGATGTTCATTTAGATTGGCTTCCAGTTAATTTTCCCCAATATGTTTTTTAATGAATATAACCCGAATACTATAAAATGAACCAAGCTTCTTTTTTTTAAGCTGAGGATCGAACCCAGGGCCTTGCACTTGCTAGGCAAGCTCTCTACCACTGAATTAAATCCCCAACTCAAAATGAACCAATCTTAAGTGTACAGTCGAATGAGTTTTTTAAAGATTTATTTATTTTTATTTTATGTCTTTTACCTGTACTATGTCTGTGCAGTGGTTCAGAGGCCAGAAGAGAGCATCAGATCCCCTAGGAGTGGAGTTACAGGCAGTTATGAGCTACCATGTGGATAACTAGCACCCAAAGCCTGGTCTTGCACAAGAGCAGCCAGTGCTCTTAACTGCTGAGCCATATCTCCAGCCCTATATTTTTGATATATTTTTGTATATCCCCATGTAATCACCATCCACATGAAAATAACTTTTTAGTCACCTCAGAAAATTCACCTCATGCCGTCTTCTAGTCAGTACCACCAGAGTTAGTCACTAGAAGGATTATTTTTGCCTATTATTTTACTTGATATAAATTAAACTATACAGTTTATATTCTTTCTGTTAGGTCCCAACCCCAAAAGTGACAGTCTGGGCCCAGTTCAGGCTGGACACACTGTGACCAGGTAAACAGAAGGATTGTTACTTAAAATCAGCATTCCTCAGAAACCTTGTAAAGTGGGTTTCTGTTTGTCAAGAAAAGCCATTTCTTCCCTTATCTGCTTGCCCCCACAACCACCTACCAGCGGAAAGGGCACCTAGTTCCCTATTAACTGGAGCAAGCCTCCAACAGATCAAAGCCCCATGCTAGTTCGAAGGCTCTTCAACTAACTCACCTTCCTCTCTCCAAAACACAACTCCTATTACTGACTAGTCTCTGTCTGTCACACAAGAGATAGCCATGCGTCAGGTTGTCAGGTTCATGTTTCCAATAAACATTCCTTTGTATCCATCAAGTGGTCTTATTCGGTTGTTTCACTGCACCCTTGCTTACATCTAGTGCAGAAACAAGGGAAGAAACGTTGGGCCCCATCCTAAAGGGGCTCTGCCTCTTGTAAGCATATGTTGATTTGGCGCTCCTGGGTGCAAATCACTTGCTTCTTCTGACTCCTGCCACCTACCAAATTTGACTACAAACCTCTCCAGCATTTTTCTCTCCTCCACCTACTTTATTCACTTATCCTTCAGATAAGTGTCCTCTCCAAGCTGCCTGCTTGGGCTCTGGCTCACTGGAGCTCTATACACAAGTCAGGCAAGCCTCCCTACACCCTCCAGTGCTCCCCATCACTGTGGACAAGGGACACCTGTCCACTGACCCTGGGCATTTCTCTGACAAGTCTCGATCCCCTGGGGATGCCTTCAGTTTGAGATTGTTGGTCCTGTGGCACTTCCCTCCCTGTGTCTCCAATCCTATGCTATTGGAATCCTCCCTCTGGCGAGACTGCTAAGTCATGTCTTTTTCCTGAGCCTCTCCCTCTCCTCCTCCTATTGCCCTGTAAATCCTTCACTGCCACTCCTTAGAGGATGTCTCCCTTTCTTCTTGGTTGGTCTTTCTCCCTGTCTTTAGTCTTCCTGCCAGACCCTGAACTAACCATGGAGTCTTACTAGATTCGCCAGCCCCTCTCTCCTGACTCCTCTAAGCTTTTCCCTCCTCAGACTCAGGTTTCCTTAAGCCTGGTTTATAGCTGCTGCTGAAATGATTTTTTCCCAGCAATGCTTGGACATGTTAAAGTTACCTTTTCAACAGTTGGTGGAAATTTGATTTGTTTTGGGTTTGGTGGACTTTTGTGAATAAAGCTGCTAAGAACATTCATGTGCAAGTTTTTTGTAACATGTGTTCTTTCTCTTGGGCAGATGCCTAGTAGTGGGATTACTGATTACATGTAAGTATACATGTGTGAAGTTGCCAAGTCATCTTTCCAAAGTTGTTGTACCAGTTTACTCGGCCATTGGCAACTTATGGGAGTTGCAGCTGACTGTTTGGTTACCAAAACTTGTTATTGTCAGTCTTTTCCATCTCAGCCTTCCTGCTGGATGCTACTGGCATTTTACTGCGCTCTTAATATGTGCTTCTTTGAGGAATAAAGATGTTGAGCTTTCCATGTGCTTATTCACATCTTTTCTTTTGATCTGTTTGAATATTTTTGTCCAATTAAAAGAAACTGCATTATAAGCGAGGCACGGTGGTGGCACACACATTTAATCCCAGCACTTGGGTGGCAGAGGCAGGCGGATCTCTGTGAGTTTGAGGGCAGCCTGGTCTACAGTTCCAAGACTGCCAAATCTACACAGAAAAACCCTGTCTCAAAAGAAGGAAGAGGAAGAAGAAGAAAAGAAACTGGATTCTATTGTCTTACTGGATTGTAAGAATTATTTATATATTCTGGATACAAATTCTTTTCATATATGTATATATTGTTTCTAATAATATCTTTTGAAATTTTTTTAAAATTTTGGTGTATCGGTTTTCCTTTTATGGCTAGCACTTTTTTGTGTATCCTAAGTGGTACTTAAATACCACTGAAGTACCTACAGGCCTTTATCAAAATCAGGTGGCCATACATGTATTTGTGGATCTGGATAATTATTTATACCATTAGTCTCTATTCATATACTAGCACTTCACTGTCTTAATTCTTGTGGTCTTAGAGTGTCTTAGAACCAAATATGGTCAGTTAGGCAGTCTTTTGGATATCAATTCCTTTCTCTTTTGTTGTTTTTGTTTTTTCAAGACAGTGTTTCTCTGTGTAACCCTGACTGCCCTGGAACTCTCTATAGACCAGGCTAGCCTCAAACTCAGAGATCCACCTGCCTCTGTCTCTTGAGTACTGTAATTAAAGGCATGCTTCACCACCAGAGGCTCAATTCCTTTCTGTAGTTTGGGTTTGGTTTTTGTTTTGTTTTGTTTTGTTTTCTTTTTTCTTTTTTCACTCTTTGGGGGCCCACCACCTAGCTCCCAAATTAAATGCACAGAGACTTATTCTTACTTATGAATGCCTGGCCTTAACTTGGTTTGTTTCTAGCCAGCTTTTCTAACTTATCCTGTTTCTCTTTAACTACATTTTGCCTCTGGGCTTTTTTGTTTTGTTTTGTTTTGTTTTTCCGAGACAGGGTTTCTCTGTGTAGCTTTGTGCCTTTCCTGGAACTCACTTGGTAGCCCAGGCTGGCCTCGAACTCACAGAGACCCGCCTGGCACTGCCTCCCAAGTGCTGGGATTAAAGGCGTGCGCCACCAATGCCCAGCATCCTCTCCTCCTTTTCTTGCTTCTTGCTCTTCACTCCTGAGCCTAGATTTCTCCTCCTATTTATTCTCTCTGCCTACCAGCCCTGCCTGTTTCTCTCTTCTGCCTTGCTATTGGCCATTCAGCTCTTTATTAGATCAATCAGGTGTCTTAGACAGGCAAAGTAACACAGCTTCACAGAGTTAAACAAATGCAACATGAAAGAATGCAGTACATCTTTGCATCATTAAACAGATGTTCCACAGCATAAATGAATGTAACACATCTTAATCTAATTTCCACAACATCTTTCTTTTAACTTTTTTCCATAGTGTTCTATAGTCCTAGTGAAAGGTTGGTATTGTGAATCTTTTGTTAAAAGTTTTTCTAAATATTTTGTTGCTGAATTACAGAAATGCAATTATTTTGTATATTGATTTTTGTATTCTATAATTTTAAATTCACATACCAGTTCAACAAAATTTATTTGTTTATTTGGGATTCTCTGGTTGTGTATATAGTCAGTTTCATGTGTAACTGAAGACAGTTCTGCTTCTTTTCCAAATGTCCTTTTTTTTAAATAAGATCTTTATTGACAGATAATTCACACAGTATTCAATTTTCCTGTTTGCACAATTTGATAGACTTTAATCCAGCATCCTCATAGGCCCATGACACCATCACCACTTCCTGTTTTAGAACATTGCTGTCCTCAAATTCTTTCTTTCTTTTTTTTTGTTTTTTTGTTTGTTTGTTTGTTTTTTGAGACAGGGTTTCTCTGTAGCTTTGGAGCCTGTCCTGGACTAGCTCTGTAGACCAGGATGGCCTCGAACTCACAGAGATCCACCTCCTCTGCCTCCTGAGTGCTGAGATTACAGGTGGGCGTGCCACTGCTATTGAAGGAGGGAGGCAGTTTTAAATACAGGTTTACAGCACAATTGGAGAACCCCCGGGGGGCAGAAGTTCACTTCTGATGTTTGAATCTTGCATCTAAGCTGTTAACGCCCAATATGCAGGATACAAAGACAAGGAACTTCCCCTAAGCATTCAGGAGGGTGGAATCTCACAGGGAATTAGCATAGGGAGGATATCAAGGTCAAGGTCAGCAAGCAAGGCAACAGTTACCCAAAACGGGGGTGGGGAGTCCTACAGGTCTTCCCCTTTTACTAAAAAAATGAGCTTCTGTGTTGTCCTTTTTGTAAAGATAGGGTCTCATGTAGCCCAGGCTGGCCTTAAACTCATCCTGTACCTTGAGTATGACCTTGAACTTCCTTTCTTCTTGTGTGTTGGGGGAGGGAGTGTACATATGTACAGATTCATGTATGCATGCTTGTGTGTTCAGTTGTGTGCATACATGTGTGCATGTGGAGATGAGGTTGACATCAGCTGTCCTCTATTTCCATCTTTGTTCAGACAGGATCTTGGAGCTCACCAATCCGGCAAGAATACCTGACCATCCAGCTCCAGGGACTCTCCTGTTTCTGCTTCCTTAGTGCTAGCAGTACAAGCACACATCACCATCCCCCAGCATCAGGTCCTCGTGCTGGTGCAGCAAGGCTTTACTGACTAAGCCATCTCTCCAGGCCTGACTTTGAACTCCCAAGTGTTGAGATTGCAGGCATTTGCCACAAACTCAGTTTGTTTGTTTGAAAAATCACTTTATATGTATGAGTGTTTTGCCTACATGAGCATGCCTGGTGCCTGCCTGAGGAAGTCAGAAGAGTGGGTTGGAGCCCCTAGAACTGAAGTTATAAAAGGTTGTGAGCCACCAGACAGTGGAGGCACACGCCTTTAATCCCAGCACTCGAGAGGGAAGAGGCAGGTGGATCTCTGTGAGTTCGAGGCCAGCCTGGGCTACCAAAAGATGCAAAGCTACACAGAGAAACCCTGTCTCAAAAAACAAATAAAAGCAAAACAAAACAAACAAAGAAACAAACAAAAAAATGGCTGTGAGCCATGTAGATTCTTGGAACTGTGTCTTTGTCTTCTGCAAAGTGCTTTTAACTGCTGAACCATCTCTCTAGCTCCCCTGCCCAGTATTTTTGTTTTGTTTTTGATTTTTTGAGACAATGTTTCTCAGTGTAGCGTTGGAACCTGTCTTGGAACTCGCTCTGTAGAACTCACAGAGATCCCCCCTGCCTCTGCCTTCCCGAGTGCTGGAATTAAAGACATGTGCCACCATTGCCCAGTCCCCTGCACAGCTTCTAACGTTGTGCAAAAGATTGAACCCAGACCTCATACATGCTAGGCAAGTACTCTACCAGCTGAGCTGCATCTCCAGCCCCCAGTTTTTACCTTTTATTTCTCTTTGCCTTTTTAACTGGCTAGGGCCTTCAACCTAATGTTCAATAGAAGTAATATCAATAATTATTGATGCCTTTTTCACAGCATTAGGGGACAGCTTCTAGTTTTTCATCATTATAAATATATTAGCTTTAAACTTTCTCAGATAATGTTTTGTCAGATTGAAATTCTCTTATTCCCAGTTTGCTGAGGGTGTCACAAATGTGTGTTGAGTTTTGGAAATGTTTTTGGCATCTACTGATGTGATCTTGATTTTTCTCTTTTTATGGTTTGTTATACCAACTGGATTATCTAACATGAAACTAATCTTGCATTCTTGGTACAGGCTCTTCTTGGTCATGCTATATTCTTTGAATATGGGGCTTGGCTCAACTTACTAATCTTTTCCCTTTTTTATATCTATCATAAGAAAAATTGATTTGTGATTTTCCTTTCTTGTAAGTCCTGCTAGGTGTTAGGGCTTGGTTAATTCTGATGCATTAATAAGCATATACATTTTAATACAAAATTAAACATATACAATGTTTTGTAGGGTTTTCTTTCCATCTCATGTATTTTGGAGATCTCTTCATATACAACATATAAACCTAGTTTTTAAGTAGCTGACTGGTGTCTCATAGTATGGATGTTCCCAAAATATTAAACTCCTGTTAAAGAATATTTAGAACTGGGCATGATGGTGCACACTTATAATCTCAGCACTTGGGAGGCAGAAGCAGATGACTGCGAATTCAGAGTCAGCCTGGGTTATATAAGACTGTCTCAAAAAATAAGTAGATATCAAAAAATTTAAAAGGATGAGCTAGAGAGATGGCTCAGCATTTAAGAGCACTAGGTACTCTTACAGAGGACCTGGATTCAATTCCTAACACCCTCGTGGCAGCTCATAACTGTAACTCCTTTTCCAGAGGACCTGACAGACACATACAAGCAAAACACCAAAGTACATAAAATAAAAATAAATCATTAAAAAAAAAATCTTTGGCATGGTGGCACATATCTTTAGTCTCAGCACTTGGGAGGCAGAAGCAGGTGGATCTTCATGAGTTTGAGGTCTACAAAGCAATAGCCAGGACAGCCAGATAAACCCTGTTTCAAAAAAGTTTTAATAACATTTGAATTGTTTCTGTTCTATATTGATTTTTTTGTTGTTTGTAGAAATAGCACATGCTTGGTGGGGCGGTAATGGTGCACACCTTTAATCCCAGAACTTGGGAGGCAGAGGCAGGTGGATCTCAGTGAGTTCAAGACCAGCATGGGCTACAAATAGAGTTCCATGACAGCCAGGGAGGGCTGTTACACAGAGAAACTCTGTCTTGAAAAAAAAAGAAAGAAAAGAAAGAAACAGCACATGCTCATTGTAAAAAATAAAATAAAATAAAAAGACTAATATTTTAAAATATAACTAAAACAAAAATCACTCATAATAAAGCCTTGAGATAGTGATAAAATGTGTGAAATATTTTAAGCCTCACCTCTAGCTATAAGCCAAGTCATCTAACATAGGATCATCTCTCTAATGTTAAAGTAGGATTAAATGATAGACTTGGAAGACTGAGGCAGAAGTATCACAAGTTCAGGACCAGCCTGGACTACACAGACTGGCTCAAAAATAAAGATTGGGGCTAGAGATATGGCTCGGTGTGAGAGTATTCACTGCTCTTCCAAAGGGCTAGGGTTTGGTTCCTAGAATCCTCAAGGCATTTCACAAACATCTGGAACTCCAGTTCTAGGGACTCTGACCTCCTCTTCCAATCTCTTCATGGACTGCACACACACATACATGAAGACAAACACTCATACACATTAAAAATTCTTTTAAAAAATAAATATATAACCTAAGTTCCTATTACACATTTTATAATCACTGCAAGAAGCCCAATATCCTAATACTTTTGAAATAGATTTAAGATAAGCAGCATGTCCCAATGAATTTAATAGAACCATATAGCTTTTTTTTCTTATTACCCATAGAATCAATCATCTCTGAAAACTTTAAAGAAACATCTCTTTAAAGTATGCTTTTAAAAGTACAACTCCCAACCTTTTCTTATTAATGCAGAATGGCCATTAAAGTGAAGACTTTAAAATCCCATTTACCTTCATATAATACTCTGAGAAATATTCTAAAAAATCCTGTACTAAAGGGAAATACAGCAAAAGGGGTAAGAGCTCAGACTCCATAGGCCCGAGCATGAACGCCAGCTTTGTAGTTCCTTGCCATGTGGTTCCAGCCATGGCACTTGCCACATTTATACTTTAGTGGCCTCTGTGAAACAAAAGCCACAATAGCTTCTGTTTTTTTTATAAACATGAAGTGAATCCATCTGGAGAACATGAGCCCAGTGTTCACATAATGGCAGGAACAAATGAGGGGCAGACTAGTACTGCATAAAGGTACTGTTCTGCAGCTCAGTGGCCTCTAACAAGTTCTGTTTCTCCTTCTTGGGTTGTCCAAAGAGTTAATAATTAGAAAGTGCTGGAGTATCCAATACATGCCACTATATCAGACTTCATTAAATAGATTGTCATATATATATATATATATATATATATATATATATATATATATATATAAACATGTCCCACCAAGCTTCATTTCTTAGTCCTCGTCACTCTACTGTACTATTTCACTGACAAACTGATATTGACAGCCTGGTTCTGCTGCTCCCCTAGATCCTATCTAGCAAGTTGCCTCAGAAGGGCCAACCCAAGAAAGGTCTCCATGGATTTATGCCTGAAGACATCAAAAAGGAGGCAGCCCGGGCTTCTAAGAAGGTCAGAATTTCCTGAAATGGGGACCTTGGGATAGGCCTCTCCTCATACATGTTTCAGAATTCCTCTGTCTGTCTGTCTCTGGGAGACAAACCCAGGGCCAGGGTATGATAAGCAAGCACTCTACCACTGAGCCACACCCCTAGCCCAAGTCTGTCTTAGGTCCCATCTCTTCTGGAATGTTTCCTCAGTAATGAGAGGAAGCAGCACCCTGAGAAAAGAAAAAAATGCAGCACTTCTTGAAGTTCAGTTCTAGGGTGCCACCGAGGGAAAGGGAATAGCTGTTGCTTCCCAGAATTTCCAGGCATAGAAGAACCACAACCTCTGTTTGTCTTTCTCGGGTCACAAAACACTGTCTGGACTCTATCTCGTTTGCAGATCTGCTTTGTGTGCAAGCAAAAGGGAGCTGCTATCAAATGCCAGAATGAGCAGTGTGTCAAGAACTTCCATCTGCCCTGTGGCCAAGAAAGGGGTTGCCTTTCGCAGTTTTTTGGAGAGTACAAGTGAGTGTGGGAGGAGACAGTTGGGTTGCCCTTCTGTAACCTACTGTATAGACACCCCTGAAATCAGGACCCAGTTCTCACAAGACTGTGCGTTCTCCAACAAATCTGTCCCTCCACTTAATGATGGGAAACAGTGTCTTGACTTGGAAGGTTCACAGGAGTTTCTTCTTGCTTCCTGTCCCCTCCTTAAATTACAAACAGCTGGGGTTCTTAGACAGCTGTTCATAACTAAATAGGGCTTTCAATAATGGGAAGCTATGGAGTCAGTCTTCGAGCTTTGCTTAGTGTGTAAGCAGCCGTGAGAAGTCATGCCATGGTTCTTTGCCTGCTTTTCTGAGGGGTATAGCTATTCACTGGGCACCAAGCAAATAGCTGATTGCCCTTGCTAGAGCAGGCAGCTGGGAATCGGTATCAGTGACAAGCCAGAAACCAAGTCTGTTTACCCACCACAGATCATTTTGTGGAAAACATCGCCCAACACAGGACATCCAACAGGGGGGTCTGGAGGAGGAAAGCTGCATCTTGTGTTGCGAAGACTTATCCAGAATAAGTGTTGAGAATATCCGGAGCCCATGTTGTAATCAAGCTATCTACCACCGAAGGTGTATCCAGGTGGGCTTTCTCTGCTCTGAGGAGGGGGGCCTTCCATGAGTGCTCTGGCTCTGTGCTTGGAGCCAAGGCAACCTGGGAATGCGCAGGCACGCCTAAGCTTTAGAACTACGCACTGCAGGCCTGTAAACAGTAACTGTTTCTGGGTCAGTGAGGGAATAGTCAACCTAGTCTCTGGTTATCCTTGGCCTAAAGCCTCATTCATAGTAAGATTTAGACTAGGCAAAATCATCAGGATTGCCAAAAACAAATGGGTATTTCCAAGAATGAGTCAGAGCTCAAAATCCGCCTCACTACCAAGATGAAAGAAAAGGGAATGTATCTCACTATCTCACAAGTGCCTGACCCCTGCTGAGTCAGCACTGCCAAGCCCCACAGCCGCAGCCGACAGCTGAGGCACTCCTGGGAGCTCTTCAAAAGCATTCTGGGCACAGGCCTGACACCTGGTGGCAGCCCTCATCTGAGTAGCCCAAACTGCCTTTCCTGAACTCCCCTGCGGTGAGGGTGGGAGTAGGCAGGTGGCCTGTTTTCACAAATGCCTTCATCTCTTACAGAAATATGCCCACACATCGGCCAAGCACTTCTTCAAGTGCCCCCAGTGTAACAACCGAGAAGAGTTTCCCCAGGAGATGCTGAGAATGGGGATTCACATTCCAGACAGGTAGTGCGAAGTCTGCGTGGCAGGAGCTGAGCCAGGGAGTGGGTTGTTTGGATTTCTAGACAGGAGGTGAATGTGAGGATAGTTCAGAGACTGGCAGCAACTGAGGCACTGATGTACCGTGAGGCAAGAAGAGTGCTTGTCAATCATCCAAGAAAAGGGAGGGGAAGTGGGCAGAAGGCCTTTTCCTGAGAAGGTGCTTTAAAACCTAACAAATGTCTGGTGATGGGGAGTTTGTTCTCCAGGGTGGAACTGAGGAAGCCCCGTGTTCCACCCCAGTGCATTAATCCTCTTCTGGCAGCCAGACTGCTTGCTCAGTCTTGTTGGCAGTGCTCAGGCAGCCTTTGAACTCCTGCTGTGTGTAGCTTGGATTCTTCCAGCAGATTGTGTATCTCCTAACAACTAGCTCCTTTTCTCCCTGTAGAGATGCTGCCTGGGAACTGGAGCCAGGGGCTTTCTCAGAGCTGTATCAGCGCTATCAACACTGTGATGCCCCCATCTGTCTGTATGAACAAGGCAGGGACAGCTTCGAGGATGAAGGGTAGGAAGAAACTCCTGGGCAGCGCCATCTTAGAAAGCAGGAAGTCTGCTCTTGTCTACAACCTTCTGGATGAACCCAGTTGCCAGGTCCCACTTTTGACCAGCCCCTGACTTACTCATGCACAAATGGGCAGGCAGGTCTCCTCTGCAGCGTCTACTGTTTGTGCACATTGAAGAGACATTCAGGGTCAGTTCCTTTCCAGATTCATCCTGCTGGGTGGTGTACCCACCTGTCGCCTCTTAGAATCAACTCTGCATCCTAGAGCCACAGGGTGTAGTAAATGTGTATAGTAAAATTAAATTAAATTAAATTAAAATGCCCTTGGGGTTGGAGAGATAGCTTAGTGGTTAAGAGCATCAACTGCCCTTCCAAAAGACCCATGCCCTATTCTTAACATCCACATAGCAGCTCCCAACTGTCTACAACTCCAGTCCCAGGGAATGTGACACCTTCTTTGGCTTCCATAGATATTGTATGCACATGGTACATACACATGCATGCAGGCAAAACACCAATACACATAAAAAAAATTCCCAGGAAGTTCTCCTCACGGCTGAGGCTGGATGGTAGGTAATATTCAAAAGTGACAGTTGGTGTCCTGATTGGCCCTACATCTCTGTATGGCTCTTCCATAGGCGGTGGCGCCTCGTTCTATGTGCTACATGTGGATCCCATGGAACCCACCGAGACTGCTCCTCTCTTAGACCCAACAGCAAGAAATGGGAGTGTAATGAGTGTTCACTTGCTTCAACCATGGGTAAGCCTTGAAGGATGGTCTGGTATAAGAACTGAGATGGGAGCTAGGTGGTGGTAGCAGTGCATGCCTTTAATCCCAGCACTCGGGAGGCCTAGGTAGATCTCTGAGTTCAAGGCCAGCCTGGTCTACAGAGTGAGTTCCAGGACAGCCAGGGCTACACTGAGAAACCCTGTCTCGAGAAACCAAAGAACTGGGATGGGGATTTGTCATGCCTAGGAATGGGGAAAGCATGTCACAGAAGGGAGCTTTGACCGGGAACTATAGCTTTGAAAGCTGCTGATGAGGGTTTCAAGACCTGTCCACAGGAGAAACCGAGGGCTGAATTTACCTTCCCTTCTCTACCTTTCTTTCACCACAGATTACATATCTGAAGACTTGGGTGACATCCCCTGATGTAGCAGTACCTTCCATTCCCAGGAGCATCACTTCAGGGCCACCAACCTGGAAGAGAGTCCAGGCTCTTCCTGGACTGAGTGGCTATGCCCTTCCCCATTAGAAAAGCCTGAGTCCTCTGGCGGCAGAAGGCGGCGCTCCTGGAGATCCAAAGGAGTCAGGATCTCTACGGGCTGCAAAAAGCCCAAGTAACAGCTTCAGAAGAGCTGCCGCCAGGGACAGTGGTTTGGAGAGGTAGCATTTTGAAAGCTTGAGACAAAAGGGGCCAGCAGTGAGGTTAGTGGCCAGGTGAAGAGGTCTGGGGAGCCTGAGAGTAGAACTGACTCCATATGCCAACAACTGAGTGTAAGGGCACCTCTGCTCTTTCTCTTCACTTCTTTTCCTTTCTCACCAAGATTCTTCCACTCTAGATGGTTCTCATGTGCCTCTTCCTGCTTTAGCCATTTGTTATCTACAAATAAAGTTGTCTCTCCAGTGGTGGCTCCTTCGGAATGTTCTCTGGAATCTATCTAGTACACTAAGGAATCTGGAGGGTGGAGTGAAGGAATAAGAACTCAGCCCTCTGATCCCCAAGACGAGTCACTAAACTATTGAACATAGAGCATAGATGTGTTCTTTGGGAAGGAATCAGCTTGCAGGGTCACTGGGGTTCCAGGGGCATAGAGTGTCACCCTTATGCAAATGAGTCCCTAAATTCTGGGCAATTAGCCAGCTTAGCAGTCCACTTTGGTCTAAGAACAGGCCCTTGCAGCAAGGCCGAGGTCCCTGGACTCCACATAATAGGATTGCCATACTTATGTGGGCAGGCTTCCACTCCAGCCAGTGTGGTCTTAGCTCTCTAGCTAGAATGAGCCACCCTTTCCCCACTGCCTGGTGGCTGGAGCATTTCTGATTAGTGTAACTTGAACTTGCATAGCACAACATCCACATTAGGCAAGGCAGCTAGGATGGGAATCTGGCAGAGGGCCTGGGGAGAAACTGAATAGAACCTATCTTACATTTATATGTTTTTAATGATTTCATGGTGCTTGGATTAGTGGGAGAAACTCAGAGCATTGCCACATACTGAATTCCCTAGGTTTCAGTGAGTCATTGTCACTAAAAGTGGAGGACAGAGTTTTCATTTCAAATATTCCTAAATCCTGCAGACTTAGATCCAAGATGCATATGGTGATTGCCTCCAGATTTGACTAGATTCACTTGAAAGCATCAGCATTGTTTTGTTACAATTAAAATATACAGGAAAGTAATATATTCTTTTTAAAATGTTAAGGTATGTATTTTTAAATCTGTAATGCATTCATTTAAAAATCTGCAGTGCCTAGGAGTGGTAGGACACATGCTTACCATGTGTAAAGTCCTGGCACTGCTCACCCTCCACCACTTCCATACTCATGAAAGTCATTAGACCGTTAAGTCCTAAAAGGACAATAATGAAAACCACTCTTAGCTCACCCTTCTCTATTTCTAGTCTTACTTCCTAAAGGCAGCTACTGCCATTGTTAAGCAGTTTCTTGATTTAGTAATATTAGACACCATTGACTTCTTATGTTAGAACAGGTTTAGCACCTTAGGAAATTACCATTTTCAGTCTCTCGTGATAATTTATATATCATGATTATAATAATGTGATTTACTACTGATCCAGACAATACATTATGTTTTAACTTTCCTTTCCCTAAATTAGTCACTGTAGTTGGAGAGCTTCTAGGGCTTGGCGGGGGCTGGAAAGAAACTCTCCAACTACAAGTCACTGCCCTTTTCTGCTTTCTTTTGGGTTTGGGGTAGGGGTGGAGAGGCATTGTTTTCTTTTGAGACAGTATCTTGATAAGTAGTAGCCCTGGTTGGCCCAGCACTTGCTATGTAGGTATAACTGGGTAGCCTTGAACCCACAGAGATCTGCATGTCTCTGCCCCTCGAGTGCTGGCATTAAAGGCCTGTACCATCACTGCCTCTTTTATTTGCTGTGTACCTATTGTAAGGACTATGTTCTTAATTACATCATCAGCCTGCGATGGTGTCCCAGCCTAAAGAGCAGGCGGGCCCTCTGTGCCTTCCTTTTCTCTTTCCACTCTCTTCCCTCCGTGAGGTCTCTCTGTTTCTCTGGTCCTCTCTCTCTCTCTCTCTCTCTCTCTCTCTCTCTCTCTCTCTCCCTCCCTCCCTCCCTCCCTCCCTCCCTTTCTCCCTCCCTCCCTCCCTCCCTCCCTCCCTCAATAAAGCTCTAAAAGGTAACCATGGCTTGTGACTTTCCTCCAGCATTCTTCTCCGTTGGCATGGCCACTGCAGGCCGCGGCCAGCTACGGGCAACACCACTTTAACCAACAACTATTGCTAACTCTAGATAGTGTACCTCTTTTCTGGGAGGCCCGCCTTCTACAGCCTATCCTAAGCTGGCTGGCTGCTCCTGGGTCTTCTGAACAACTACTCTCCTAGGGCTTCCTGGAACTGGGCCCCTTTTCTTCATTTTCTACTTCATAGGTTTGATGGGCAAGACATGTCTTGTTCTGCAGCCCAGGCTGGCCTGGAACTCACTGCAACGTAGGCTGGCCTTAGCCTCTCAAGTACTAAAATGACAGCTTTGAGCCACAATTGCTTTAGTTGACTTTTTTTTTTCCAGACAAGGTTTCACTGTGTAGCCCTGGCTGTGTGTTGTGGGCCACAGGAATATATCATAAGAACTCAGCTGGTGCTGGGCGTGGTGGCACACGCCTTCAATCCCAGCATTTGGGAGGCAGAGGCAGGTGTATCTCTGTGAGTTCGAGGCCAGCCTGGGCTACAGAGTAAGTTCCAGGATAAATGCCAAAGCTACACAGAGAAACCCTGTCTTAAAAAAAAAAAAAAAAAAAAAAAAAGAACTCAGCTGGTTATGGCAAAGTCACTACCTGGAGGGATCAGAGAATTCCCCCAGAGGAAGCCAAATTCCAAGGAGCTCTTGGTGTTATTTGGCTTGTTATATATCAGCTGTATTCTGTTATGAAAATCATGTGTGCCTTCATAGTTTTCCCAATTGACTTTTCCCCAAGAAGGGCTAACAGTGTGGACTGATCACTCTCTGGACATACACATTCCAGGTATTTGGAGAACAGACTCAGAAAAGGCTTTCTCTGGAATCAGATATCTCCCTTAGCCACTTTCAAGGACTAACAGTGATAGCAGCCCACGTAAAAGTCTCCTGATTTAAGGTAAATCCCACAAGGAGACACCGCCTTGGTCAGGTGGACCTTAAGTAATAGCTTTACACAAGTTAGCTTGGACCCTCCTTTCTTAACTCCCTCCTTTCCCAAACCTTACCTCTAGTTCCAGATCTCCCTTTAACTATCACCAGAGGCATCTAGCTGTACACTAGGGACTGAACACACCTTCCCCCACCCTGCAGATAAACGGCAGTTAGCTTGGACAGATAGGAGCCACAGGAAAAAAAAGAAGGCAGTTTTGTTTTCTCCCATTGACCTAGAAACTTATAGATTCTTAACATTTTCTACTAATCACATTTAAGACCGTAGTTGAGCACATAAGATCCCTCTTCTTAGATATTACCTGAATTTAGCCTTTAGTTAATTCATTCCCCATTGGTCACTTCCCTTTGGGGTTGCAAATGGTAATTAATGGTTATTGCCTCTCTATGTGATTATCACCCCTCCGTTTGACCCTGGAAACCTGGCTTTGCACTGCCAAGGGATTACTGCTTGTAAGTGTATATATACCAGGACTTCCAGGGCACTGGGGAACGGAGAAGAGAAAAGAGAATGGAAGAACTAGATGGGTAAGAACTTGGGAGGAACAAACTGAGATGGGGAAGAACTAGATTGAAGGGCTAGAAGAGAGTACTAGAGGAATGAGATGGAAGATGAGGAAGAGTCAGATGGGGAAGTACTAGCTGGGTAAGAACAAGGTGAAAAGGACCTAGAAGAGGCAGAATTAAGACAGAGAATTAAGATGGAACTTAGAGGGAGCGATAGATGAATACAGAGAGAAATCAGGCAGGAAAGGAGCTAGGCACAGGAACAGAACTGAAGCTGTGTACATAGGATGTTATGCCAGAGGAATTAAAGCAAGTGGACCATGGAGCTCAGTGTGCTGAGATTCTATTTCCTGAAAATAGTCCTCACCATTAGTAGTTCTCTATCCTGAGCCCCTGGGATGTATATTATTAAGGCTGATCCCTCTAATATTATACAAGAGTTGTGCTGGAACTCACTCTGTAAACAAGGCTGTCCTGGAACTCAGATCTATCTGCCTGCCTCTGCCTCCCAAGTGCGATTAAAGGTGTGTGCTGTCTGCCTGGCTGTGCTTTACTTTCTTAACCTGGAGTTACTGTGTCATGGTCTTAGAGATTGGTGTTAGTACCTTTCTGATTATAGGACTCAATCTGTATAATACTAAATTGCAAGAAACCATCATCTTGACTGAAAAGAATAGCTCCCCAGCAGTGATCTTGAAACTCTAGCTTTGATGAAAAGGCAGAGTTTATGGTAGAAGTGTGGTGTGGGAGGGTTTTGCACCCAGGCATTCAGCCGTCCTACTTCTGTGTGCATCTGGCCTTATGGGTGCATGTGCATGCGCACACACACATCTATCAAACATATCTTCCTCTACATTTATACTCTCTACTGATATTAATACCTAATCCCATTCTTATAGGCCAGAAAAATCAATTTTATACTACACTTCCTCTGGTTCAAGCCAATCATTTTCTATTAGATATCCAGATTCTCTTTAACAAACTTTTTAAGGATTTATTTTATACATATGAATGTTTTGCCTGAATGTATGAATGTGCACCATCTGTGTGCGTGGTACCGTGGAAGTCAGAAGTGAGTAGGACCCCTAGAACTAGAGTTACAGATGGTTGTGAGCCTCCATGTGGGTGCTTGGTCCTCTAGAAGCCCAACAAATGTTCTTAACCCCTGAGCCATCTCTCTAGCCCCTTAAACAAAATTTTCATTTTAGTGCACGCCTTTAATCCCAGCACTCGGGAGGCAGAGCCAGGCGGATCTCTGAGTTCAGGGCCAGCCTGGTCTCCAAAGCGAGTTCCAGGAAAGGCACAAAGCTACACAGAGAAACCCTGTCTCAAAAAACAAAACAAACAAACAACAACAAAAAAAAACTACACAGAGAAACCCTGTCTCGAAAAAAATTCATTTTAAAACAGTTTACAGGGGGAAATGTGAAGATAATGTAGAGAATTCTTACATATCCAAACCCAGAACTAATTACTGATGTCTTAGATTCATATGGTGAATTTCTCACAACAGATAAACCAATATTGTTACATAATAATCCACTAGAGACCACACATTATTCAGCTTTTCTTGGTTTTCCCCTATATTTTTCTTTTGGTTTGTTTCAGATTTCTACCCAGGACTACATAGCACCAACTCATCTTTTTGTTTTGTTTCTTTGCTTTTTGAGACAAGGTCTCACAATGCTGCCCTAGCTGGCCTGGAACTCATCAAGATCTGCCTGCCTCTGCCTCCTGAGTTCTGGAATTAAAGACACCATGCTCAGCCACACTGAGTCATTTTCAAGTTCCTCTTGGAGGTGACAGATTTTTCTGTGACAGTTTTGTAGAATACTATCAGGTATTTTGTATCATGTCCCTAAATGGGATTTATCTAATGTCTTTATCATGAGTAGACTGGGGTTATGGGTTTCTTAGGGCACAGAGGTAAAGAGCATTTTGGCATATGAAGTACCCTGCTGGCAGCATGGTGGAAGGCAGCTGTGCCCCTTTGCATGCAGCCTGCAAGGTGTGGGGGACTTATGTGCCCTCCTCTTTGAGAACATAAAAAAAATGTGGAATTCTTCTGGAGAGATTTACCTATTTTCTCCCACTTATTTATTTTCTCAAGCACTTTTACTTTTTATATTTTAATGTATATTTTTCATTTTATCGTTAATATCAATATGGGATTGGAAATGTGCATATTATACTTTGGGTTTCGACTCAATATGATTTTTTTTTTGTCTAGATTGTTCCAGCTTTGGCCATTGGGCATTTTTGTGTCCTTTTCAAACATCCCTATCATTGCATTTTGTTTTGTTTTTCAATACATCTTTAATTTCTGGAATTTAATGTGTCCCAACATTATATTGTATTTTTAAATGCTTTTTTTTTTCATAGCAGATGTGTCTATTGGAACAAATTACTAATGTTCAATTAATGACTATTTCATAACTGAGGACCTGAACAAATGCTTCCTTTGTGAAAGACAGAATGAATGGTCACTGAAGTTCTCCAAGGAGCATGCTCCCCCTAAGCTGCTTCTCTTTGCTGGAGCCCTAGGTGAAGGTCAGAAACCTGGGGTTTATTCTGCTTTCCTCCCTGATCCACTGCTTTCTTGTCAGTTCATCTGTTCTCACACCCCCCTCCTCCTGCTGCTGCCAGTGTTCAGCTCAGACGCACCCTTTTTCCTTCCGTTACCATAGAACACGTCACAGCTTTTTGCTTAGGGTTGGTGTCCATGGCCTTTTCTCATACAGGGCTATGCACAGCTGCATTTCCCACAGCACCCCACCCATGGGCATGCTGCCCTGTTCTTTTCTGAACCGTGGGGCCTCAGGTCCCTAGAGTGGAAGGCCCTAACTTTCATCCTTAGCCTGTTGAACTGAACGCAGTGGCTACCTCTTTGTCGCTGGGTTCTCACTTCTGGTCTCTGCTTGTGCCCTTGTAGCCCATGTCCTCTGTCAGTCCTACAATTGTAGGTCCGTCTCTACTGCTGGATTGGAAGCCCCTTGCAGTCAGAGACCTGTTTCTTTACTGTTTTTCTTGTTTGTGGTGCCTAGCCCAGCCACCTTCCGAGGCAGTTTGCCATCTATCCACACTGGGTTCTCGATCATATTGTTCTAGTATTGAACACCAGAGGGCAGTGTTAGCACGTTGAGAAATGAGATTATGAAAACCTTGCTTCTGTTTGGGGAATTAGCATTAATGTGCTCACTTGTTCTAAACACGTTAGTTCAAGTTTATTCATAAAGTGTATTTATGTTTAGGGTTTGAGATGAATATTAAAGCTAACAATGATACTACCACTCAGGTCACATCCTTAAACAAGGCTACCTTTATAGTTCCTCTAGACTCAAAGTGGCCTTCCTAACCCTGGCTTGCCTTCCCCCACCACCAACTGATGACTTCCAGTCCTAAGGGATATTTTAAATGGTTCTATTGCTCTTCTGAATTGCCTTCCCACCACATATACATACACATATGTGCACACATGCAGACACCCACACACAGCCACCAGGCTGTGGTTGGTGGTCCAAAGGCATGGACAGGACAGAGATGCTGTGCGTCTCCACAGTGTCACCCTCACCCCGCCCCGTGTTCCAGGCGGACAGGAGGTGAATTACAACATCATGGAGGCCCTAGATGAAAGAAGACTCCTTTGTGACTAAGCAAGGAAACCCCACTTGAAAGGATCACACATCATGAGGCCCAGATGGAGGAGTGAAGCCTGACAGGCCCTCCCCCTTGACCCTGACTTCTCAAGCCTAGCCTGCACGCATGCCTGATAAACAGGAAGGCATCCGCACCATGAGTGGCCATCGTCTAAGTGCATCTGAAACCTGTCTGGGCCATCAAAGCCATCCCTAGCCATCAGGATCAGACAGAAGAGACATCATCCTCAAGGAAACAACCCCATTGTGCTCCACTCCTTGGAAGTGGTCAGTTTGTAAACAGGCTCTTACATTTAGACAGATCCTGCCCTGGCTTTGTGTGGGAGTGTTGTTTTTTCTTCCCTGAACAATGTCCTTTCCATTTGAGCCAGCCGTTCACACTATTGTCCTAGACCCTTGGACTACAGGAAACAGCACCAGATTCTTATCAGCTGAGGCAGTGGAGGTGCTCTGCACAATGAGATCATGCCCACAAAGCAAGCTGCTGTTCTGACAAATCATTCTTCTATATCTGTATCTGTGAGAACAGAACTGCCCTGACCTCCCAACAGGCCAATCTGGACTTCAAGTGTCCCCAGTACAGACCCTTTTATTTGAAGGTAGACACCTGGATTCTGTTCCAGGACTTTTTTTTTTTTTTTTTTAATTCATCTTGGAATCCTAATCAGGTCACAGCTTTCTGATGGCCCTGATTGTCCTCTCTGTCCAGTGGTATATACATGGGAAACAGATACATACCATTGTTCCATTAGAGACTTTGAGCCTGCTCCTCCCTGCATCCCCCATCAGCAGAGCTACCAGCTGGCTGGAGGCCTCTGGGAAGAAAGCATCCCTTACAAGCCTCCCTGGAGACTTTGTAGCAGTTCTTATCCCCGACATAGAAGGAGTGAGGAACTAGAAATTTCCTTAATGCAGCTCCATTGAAGAAAGTGAAAGGCTTCATTATATATAAGGTGGCCTCGGAGGGAAAGGGGCCAAGGTGAATATCCCGGGCAGGGGGAGTGGGCACCAGGCCTGTGCTGCCTTCCTCATCTCCAATATTCCAGAGAGGAAGGTAAGTCCAGAAAAGAAGCTGGGTGGGACCCCAACAATCCCCAAGCTTCTTATCAGATATTGAGTCCAAGTCTGGCCCTGCCTACTCCTTTCTCTCCAAGTTTGTAGTCTTAGAAAAACATGGAAATTGGTTTCTGTTATGTTCAAGCTTCTCCTCATGGAGTGCCCCACCCCCTGAGGTCCAGGATACAAATGAGACAAGGCTGGGTCATCATTTCGATGAAAATTGGACTATTTCTGAATACCTCTCTCCTACTTTTAAGAAAATGGTGCTTGGGCGATGGAGGTGATCTCTGTGAGTTTGAGACCAGCCTGGTCTATAGAGCAAGTTCCAGGACAGCCAGAGCTACAGTTTCAAAAAACCAAACCAAACAAAAAAGGTGCTACACAGAGAAGCCCATTTCCTGGGCTGACAGAGGTGTGTGAGTTGGTCTTCCAGGGAGCCAGGCTGCTGTCAGCCTCCAGTGAGGATTGTCTTAGAGGAGACGTCTCCTGGTAGCTGCTATATGTCCATTCCTCAAGAGTCTTGGGGCGTCTGAGACCTGAACCAAGCTTAACTAAATGAAAGAGATGCACAGAAGCCATTTGAGACAGCAAAAGAGGCTGTTCCTCTTGTTCTGATAAGTTCCCCACCTTTCTGGAGGGATTGCTCTGCTCAATTTCAGGCCAGCCACAGGCTTGAGGTGAGACTCAGCCACCCTTTCTCCCATACACACTAGACACTGGAAAAGCCGGAAGAGACTGAGGAGACAGGCTGAGGATAGGAGAATGGGAGCCAGGGCAAGAAGGACCCCAGACCCACAGTTCCTATGCTAGTGGGTTTACAGCTCTACCAGGGTGGAAGGGCCTATTTTGGTGAAGGAAGCAGAGACTGACTGACATCTGGGAGTCAGGGCCTCCAGTGTTTACCGACTTGGGAGGCAACGATTAACAAATTAATCTCATGTGTAAAGGGAAGGAATTAATCTAATCAGCACTTTTTAAAAATGTGCTCTTCAGAACATAGAAACAAGATGTTAGCAGC
Source organism: Onychomys torridus (assembly GCF_903995425.1). Classification (NCBI taxonomy): domain Eukaryota; kingdom Metazoa; phylum Chordata; class Mammalia; order Rodentia; family Cricetidae; genus Onychomys; species Onychomys torridus. Next base: position 4,942,621 of record NC_050451.1, on the reverse strand, counting down.
CCTGCAAAAATGCAAACGAGACAAAAGGCCATGTCACAGTAGGGAGGAGATGGGTGAGAGACCATCACAGGAGTCCACAGGGCAGTAGCCTCCAGGCCCGGGGCAGCCACGAACACAGAAATCCTGGAATCTGACAGGCCATGGAGATCAGGAGGTCAGGGAGCATTTCCTGGGATTAGCAGTTCACAGGACACCATCTTGGCAACACTTGACTAGTCTCTTTGTCTACGCCTCTTTTCGGCTTTAAACCTGTCTGGGAAATCATGAACAAGGGGTCCCAACAGCAGCAGAAGTATGAGACTCCGACAAAGATGGAGAGAAGGTGAAATTACTGAGGCCGGAAATTGGGCTTGAGCTGAGAAGGGGGGCAGGGGGAAGAAGGGAGAAGACTTTGGGAACATGGGTGGCAGCGGCAGCGGCCGCTGGGAGCAGGAGCTGCACAGTGTGGCCAAGGGGAGAAGCGGCTATGGCCACATTTGTACTCTGGGCTGGGCCAGTGCCAGGTCAGCGCAATGTTGACGTTTCTTAGTCAGTGGTGATGATGGCTTGAGGTGGGGCAACGGAGCATCAGGTTCAATGAAGCCTAGTGTTTGTAGAGGGGGCCCAGGTTAAAAAGTGGCCCTGGCCCCAGGGCCAACCTACAAGATGAGACCAAAGCCTGACGTGTTTTGCTAATCTCCAAGGGAGATGCCACGGCCAGCTTCCTGGGGAGGTAGGCCTCCATGTCCCTCTGTCTTTGAAATGTTCCTTGTAGTTTTTCCCATCTCCCCGAGCATCACTGTAGTCCATACTTTGGGAAGGATGTCACATGTCTGTGGGGCAGTGGGGATGGTGTGTGCAGTCAGAAAGCCTTCTGAGCATGCCCAGTAGCTTACTCTCAAGACTTCCCTGCCTTCCCAGAAACTGTAGTCTAGCCTGGTCTGGGCATGATTTTAGTGGCCTTAATGTATGTACATTAGTGCTTGGAATGAAGGCAGCACAGGCTAGAGGCACAGTTACAAACATCAAGGGTTTTTGTGAGAAAAAGGAGGGGAGACGCCTACGTGCCTGCCTGCCTGCCCTTGCCAGCTTCTCCTGCCCCCTCAAAAATCCTTCTGAAGTTCCAAAAAGGTCAGTTTTCTAAGGCCGCAGGACGGGATTTTCCTTGCATATTGAGCAATCTTTGCTTTATAGGCAAAGTCGTCTGACTCCTTCCGCCGCCGTCTATTGCCCTGTCTGCTGGAAAATGCCACCTAGGCTGACCGTTTCCGGGAACACATAGTGTTCTTCCTTCCTCATTCATAGCTCATATCCATCAGCTCAGTACAAAAACACACAGATACAGTCATGATATAATTGGATGACAGAAATATTTTTTCAGCCCTTTCTTTGCAGGCTCTTTCCTCAGCAGAGCTCAAAGGCAACCACGACAATAAAAACATCAATAGTAATTTCAATAAGTATGCTTGGAAGACTGAGAGGCCAAAAGGCTCCTTTCAAAACACTAACACAGACACAGTTCACACATATGGGTGTTCCCAGGGGCTCGTACCAGTACCACGGGGAGGTTGGCTGTCGGCAGGAGCTGTCCTATTCCCAAGTATAGGGGCACATAGTTCAGGATAGTGAGTTCCCTTCTCCCTGTGTTTTCCAGGGCCATTTCCCCAGAGGACCCTACCCAGAGCTTGCCAAACGTAGACTCGGGCCAAAGGCCACTGAGGACTGGGCTGCCGCTTTCTGTCTTCTCAGGGTCTCCTCTCCCCTTCCATCACCTCCATCTCCCCATCCCTTCTTTCCTCTGGCTTCCACCCACTCCTCTCTCCTCTTCTTTCATCCCAAGGGGCTGCAGCCACAAGCAGAAGGAACCTGGGTTTGGGCAGGTGGATTTCAGGGCTTCTCTTTGCCAGATGAGCAAAGTGGAGAGGGTGTGAGCATTCAGATCCCAGCACCCTGGCGGTGCCAGGATAGAGGAAATAAACCCAAGGTTTGAACCTCAGCAGAACAAGAACCTCTATCTTGCTTCTTCATCTTCTGCCCACCCCCTTTTTTCCTTTTTCCTTCTTTTCAAAGGAGGGATCTCAGACTTGCCCTCTTGTCCATCTTGTGCGTCACTAACTTATTCACCCTCAGGCTGGGAATAACTTTTCATTTAATTGTCCTCCTCCCCAACCCTGCTCCCCAGCTGGAGAGACTACTGATGGCAAAGTTCCTCCTCCTCAGCCCAAGCCAGATGTGCCCTTGACACTCAGCCTCCCCCAGAACAGCAGGATCGCCATTCTGTCAGCTTTCTTCTCCACATTCTCCCCTCAGAGAGAGAGACACGAGTGAGCTGGGACATGACTCAGTGGTACAGCACTTGTCTAGCATGCATGAGACCCTGGGTTCAATCCCGAGTAGCATGAGAAACACAGGAGTCCTAGAAATGAACCATCACGACCATCCTGTGTATAGCAAATATAGACTCCAGGGCTGGAAATATCTGGCCTATCCAGAGACTCCTGAACTAATTGATGTCACTTTGATTCTTGAGGACACCTGTCATGGACCCATGGACCCACCCCTCTCTAGTTCCTTGTAGCCCTAGCCAAAGCCCAGGATACTGATCCTGACCACAGGCTGCAGTTCTCAGAGAGCCCACTCGTAACCTCACAGGCCTGAGCGTGCCTGCCTCACCCTTAGAAAGGTAGCTCATGCTTCCAGCCCCCACCCTGGATCTGCCTTCTTCCTCTCTCTGCCCCACAGACCCTCATCCTGACCCTCAGGAAGGGACCCTGATGGTGAGGTGTAGGTACCCCACAAACCTGGCCTGATAGTTTGGGACCTGGAAAATAGGTAGCATGTTGTGAGACAACTCTTCCTGATGTAAAAAGGGAGCCAGGCCACTTTCAGGTTCTAGCAATTTCTGCCTAAGTCTGAGATGGTGGTGGACTGAGGCAACATCTAGATACCAAAGCATGGAGGCAAATGAACAATGCTCCCCGACCTCCTCACTCCACCACCTTCTCTCACACCTCTGGTGGGGCAAGCACTTCTTCACAGGTGCCAGCTTACCAGGCTACTTCCCCCTTCTCTGGTGGGTGGCCAATATGTCCCCTCAGAGCCACCCATACACCCACTCAGAATGGCCATTGTTCTGCAAGCTGAGAAAGAACCACCCAACCCATTTGCCTCTGGGCACAACCGGAAATGTGCTCCGGAAGCCACACCATCTCTGAGAACAAATAGCAGGCCCCTTGGGACTACAAGTGGTCAGGCGGTGCCAGCTCCAGCCTGGGACTGGGAACACAGAGAGGGGTAGGCTGAGGTGCATGGACCCTCCCACCAGCCTCCAGTCTTTCCTGCAGGTGGTAGAGATTTCCATCTCTAAGAGGTAACCAGGTGCCCTGGCCTCTGTCCTAGCTGGGTGGGAGGAAGATGTTATTGAGTCTCCCAGCCAGCCTGTCCACCCCTCCTCATCCATCCACTATGTGGCTTCTACCTCCCTGGGTGTCCGATTGTGCTCAGCCAGCACCCGGCTCTTCACCTTCTTGCCCAATTCTAGCCCTGCCCAGCTCTTCCCCTTAGCCTGCTTTCCCCTGCCCCGGAAGGAGCCTGAGCGCTCCCCAACACCCCTACACCATACACGCTCACAGTACTCATCCACACGGGGCAGGTTGGCGAAGCCAGCGAGCTGAAGGATGTCCTTATACCAAGTCTTGGGTGAAGCAGAGGAGGCCAGGCCTCTCCAGGCCAAGGGCTCCTCTAGCCGTGGCTCCCGAAGGAACAGGCTGTCCAGCTGCACAGCTGCAATCACCTCCAGGGTAAAACGAACCACAGTCTGGGAGAAGCCATGCTCCAGTGTGGTACAGGTATAGTTTCCTGCATCCAGGCGGCTGAGCCTCCGGAACAGCAGCCCCTGTTCTGTTTGCAGAACTCGCTCATCTGTCTTCACCTACAGGGTGGGCGGGGGAGCACAGGAGACCTTAGCAAGGAGTTGGGGAGGACGTTCACCTCATTTTCTTTGCCCTGTGTTTCCACATTTACCATCCTCAGGGTCCAAGCCTTGGGCCCTCTCTTTTGCCTATTCTCTTCTTCCCAAGATGGGCCTAGTAGCTTAACAGGATCTCAGGGCAGACTATAAGCTAATTGCAGGCAGGTAGGCCCTCCTCTTCCCACAGCACAGGACAAGGACCTATAAAGGAGGCTTCAAAGACTGAATGGCTGTGTGTCCCCAGGTCAGAGCCCTAAGACACCAGCTTCATAAATTCTGCAGATCACCCAGGGAGCAGAGGAGTTAGGTACTATCTAATGAGATTTTACTCTGAGTTAAGGAAAATTCTCCACACACACACACACACACATTCACACACACACACACACACACACACACACACACACACACACACACATGCAATCATGCTAGCCTTTCCCTGTCTTGGTCTGTCCTGTTCACTCCTCCACAGTGTGAGGCCCACAGCCCAAGCCTGGGGTGGGCTAAGTGCCCACTTGAGTGTGGGAGGCAAGAGCTGGCTCTGATCCCAAGCTCTTCTACTAACCCTGTTCTGGGCTTTGGTCTATGCATCTGCGCGCTGAGGGTGAACCGCCTGGGTGGTTAGCATTGTGTAACCTCATCTTGCTCCCCCTACTTTAGGGAGTCTCACCAGTGCCCAACCCAACAGCTGGTCCCAGGCTTGCCCTCCCTGGCTCCCGAGCTGAGGAAGAGCCCCTCCTGTAATCAAAGTCCTCCTCCTCCTCTTTCCCTCCCCATGGGAAAACCCTTCCCAACTCTGCTATGCCTCATGCCCCAGACTGAAGCCATCTTGGGGGTTGATAGACCTTCCCAGTCAAGGGGGAGAAGAGGGCTTGGGCACACAACTGGCTTCTGAGGAAGAAGCATAGGGCTAGGAATAGGAGGTCGGGCGGTGGTTGCGCATGCCTTTAATCCCAGCACTCGGGAGGCAGAGCCTGGTCTACAGAGTGAGTTACAGGAAAGGTGCAAAGCTACACAGAGAAACCCTGCCTCGAAAAAACAAAAAACAAAAAATCCAAAAAAAAAAAAAAAGAAAGAAAGAAAGAAACTCTGGGGAAGAGAGATCCTTTCAAAGCTGAGCCACATGTGTTAGGATGAGAACTTCCACACCAACATAGACCTCTCTTCAACCTCTGCCGCCCCCTCACAGGCCAGAGAGACTGTAGCTACATCCAGCCTAGGTACATCCTCCAGAAGCAGAAATATGGGCAGGTCCTCATAGCCACTCCGGGTTATAATTTTTCTCAGGATGATCTTTGCCAGTTCACCCCAGAGTCCCTTTCTAGAGCTTAGGGAGAAAAGTGAATCTCAAGGCAGGGCCTTCACTCACCTGGTCGGTCCCCTCATCCCCTGGTCTCTGTAAAAACCAGCGTACTGCAGCTTGGGGAGATTTGGGCACACACTCAAGGAAGGTGCTGTTGTGCTCTGTGCCAAAGACTCTGGTCACCAGTCTTGAAGCTTCCTCTGTAGAGAGGAGCAGGTCACATCAACTTGGGAACTCGGGGAGCCAGGCTCTGAGGACCACAAACTAATTCCCATAGGATACCTATGTGATACTTAGACATCCAACAGTCCCAAGCCACTCTCAGTGCCAGAAGACACTGTCCTAAGGCCCTGAGTGTAGCTGCACGGATAGGGGAACTGGGGACTTTATTATAATACGACTTTTTTTTTTTTGGTTTTTCGAGACAGGGTTCTCTGTGTAGCTTTGGAGCCTGTCCTGGACTAGCTCTGTAGACCAGGCTGGCCTCGAACTTACAGAGATCCACCTGCCTCTGCCTCCCGAGTGCTGGGATTACAGGCGTGTGCCACCACCGCCCGGGGAAAACAGGTTTTTTTGTTTGTTTGTTTTTTGTTTACAATGTTTTTGTTTGTTTGTTTACAATGTTTTTTGTTTGTTTGTTTGTTTGTTTGTTTACAATACGACTTTTCTAAGGCCTTGCTTCCCAGGGCTGGAGCCCAGTCCACAGGCTGACCCACATCCTGAGCCCACCACTCACTGTCTTGGCTCTGGCCCTGGCCCAGACACTTCAGAGCAGGGTTGCCATGTCGGATGTCCAGCCTTCGGAACCGGCGCTTGCCCAAGCTGGGGCGGTACCGGGTACAGGAAGCACCGTCCCAGGCACAGTACGGATCCCTGGCCAGGCAGCACTCAGCACAGGCCGTGCCGTAAATCTCACACTGGTGCAGCCGCAGCCGGGCCACGCCCCGTGGAGAGCCCACATACAGCGTTTGCTGGGAAGGAACACAAGCAGAGTCATGGTGAGCTGGGCTTCACCAACAGGCTCTCAGCCCCCAGGGTTTCCCGAGACCCATCAGTTTCAGGAAGGCTTCCAGAACTTCTCGGATTCATTCACAAGACCAGAGATGCTGAATGTGTTCCAGATCCTGTGCTAGGCTGTGAGTGGAGGGGGGTGGTCTGGTGGCTTTTCTATAAGAGACTTCTTCAGACCTTCTTTGCTGTCAACCTTTGCATGCTAGCCTAAGGGACTTCGTGTGATTGGCCTCTCTCTGACTTCAGAACTGTACCTTGCAGGCCTGGCCAACCTTTTGACATTGTGATATGGCGCTGTAGTCTGCAAATTCATGTATGAGCAACTGAGTTATCAAAAACAAACTGGGGTGAGGAAACCAACTCATCTTTTAAGTTTATGATTTTGTGTTGAACCATACACTCATAGCTGTCCTTAGCCCCATGTAGCCAGTGGGATGTCGGCTGGACACATCTATGGTAATCCCAGTATAAAAGCTGAGATTTGGACCAGTGAGATGGTTCTGCAGGAAAAGGCACTGGCCACCCAGCCCTACAATCTGAGTTTGCTCCCCCATGTCACACGTGGTAAAAGGAAAGAATCTGCTTCTAGAAACTGTTCTCTGATCTCCACCCTCCATTTGCCGTGAGAACTTTTAGGGCCCTGTAGACTCAGCTACTTGCTCACTGCAACTTGAGCTTGGCAGGATATTTTTTAAAAATTTAAGAAGTTGGGATTTACTCCCAGATGCTAGGGCAACAGCTCAGTTAGTCAAGTGCTTGAGCACAAGGCCCAAGCTCATTCTTCAGAAACTACATGTAAGAAGAGCAGGAGATGGTGGCCCCAGTAGCAATTCCAGACTGGAGAAGCCAGAGACATGGGGCTTCAGGGCTTGCTGGCTAGCCACTCTAGCCTAATTGAAGATCTCTAGGCCAATGAGTCCATCTCATAGAAAGGTGAGCAGCACCTGAGGAATGACACCTCCAGCCTATACATAGACAGACAGACAGACATGCATGTATGCATGCTTGCACACATGCACGCACGCTCGCGCGCGCGCGCGTGCACACACACACACACACACACACACACACACACACACACACACAAATATAAGCTGTGATTTACCTAAAGACAAACTGGGACAGAGTATTTGCGATTCGTTAAGGGCATACAGCATACCACTAAAAGAAGTAACTTTGATTAGAAATCTGGATTTTGTTTCCAAGCCCATTTGTGTCCCTTAGAAGGCTACCCCAGGGGCTTTTGTGGCTTTATCTGAACACATGAAGCTCTGATCCCAGCTGGACTTGGCCTTAGCTGCAAGACCTAACCAAATCTGATAGGCCCAGCTCTCCAATAGAATCCAAGGCAAGTTTAAGGGACAGGACATGGAGGAGGGGCAGCCTTACCCTTTTGACAGAGATCTCCATCTGGGTGATGGGTGTCGGCACCTAGAGAAGGGATGGGGTCTTAGGATGGGTTGGTGAAGGCTGTGCACAGCATCCCTGCTTTCAGCATTCCCCCAGCCCTGTGTGGGAGCCAGTTGCCACCCACCTGATCACTACCTCCTGGCAGCAAAGGATTGGATGGGGCTAGGGAAAGGTGGTGCTTGCCTGTCACCTCAGCACTTGAGCAGTCAAGGCAGGAAGTGGTCAAAGCCAGCCAGCTCTATATGATAAGTCTCAGTCTACACTAAGCTACATGGAGATCACGGTCTCAAAAATACAAACAAATGCTGGGTATAGTCACACAGGCCTTTAATCCCATCGCTTGACAGGCAGAGGCAGGTAGCTTTCTCTGAGTTTGAGTCCAGCCTGCTCTACATAGTGTGTTCCAGGATAGATATATTGTCTCAAACAAACAAAGTCTGGATAGTCTTTTCCTGACATCCAGAAAGGTCCCCTCATCCTGGCTGGCCTCCAGGCCAACTGGGAGGCTTGACACGGAGTTCCACTGTCCCCTCCCCAGCCATGAACTAGCTAGCTGCCCTAAATCATTTATTTCATGTCCAGAGTCAAAATAGCCCCCCTGTTTAAACAGAGACAGTCCCTGTCCAGATACATGGGGGAGGAGAACTCTTGGGGACTTGGAGTCTCAGCCACTTTGTCACTGCAAAATGAGCCTGACAAGGCTGTGTCAAAAGCTCTCACCTCAGCTCTCCCTCCCCAGAAAGCACCAGGCATTTGAGTCCACAGTCTGCTGCTACCTCGGCTCTCCCAGAAACTCAGAAGCACCCAAGGGTCTCTTCAGCAGTGTGTGCCATATTTTGAGCCTGTCCCCTGGGTTCACTCCCCTGGAACCTACCCCAGGCCCAAGGGTGGGAGTCCCAGCCTCTCACTAACCCACGCTCACCTTAAACACCTGGAGCTCCTCCAGAACTACCTCTTCAGGCTCAGCCAAGCCGCTAACATGGAGGGCAATGACTTTGAGCACAGACCCTGAATCTGGAGGAGAGGCACAAGGGTTAGTGAGACAAGAAGGAAGGAGCCACCCCCTCCCCACAAACCTGGTTACCTCTGTTCAGCCCTCCTACCAGTCCCTAGGAAGATGACATCATAGGTCCCATCCTCGGCCTCCACTCGGTCCACCACAATCTGGCGCAGCTGCTGAGCTAAGTTAGTTTTGACCAGGACAGGGCGTCCACGCCTAGGCCTCACAGGCTGGAACATGAGTGGGTGGTCTCGGACAAACTGCAGCACCTCATCCGGGTAGTCCTTGGTGCTGCCAAAGGGTCGCCCTGGCTGTGCCGTCATCTTGCTAGGACACTGGGAGCAGAACACAGGGGACACTTGAAGTCCCTGGGATGGCACGCCCAGGCCTCTTTCCACCTCCAGGGGCCATGCCCATAGCAGAGGCTCTCCTCCCAAGCCCTCTGGAGGTCCAGCCCACTACTGCCATGGGACCAATGTAAGCCTGAATGAAACTTTTCTGTGGAGGAGCCCTCCCCCACCTGCATCATCTACTTAGGGCTCCTTTGCCTGGTTCCAAGCAGCTGCTTACCACACCGGGGCGGGGGAAGGGCACCTTGCCCCCATAAGGTCCCCACTGATGCTGAGGGCCATCTCGGTGGGCAAAGGGCCCGTTGAAGACCTCCCAGATGTCTGCCATGTGGTACACACAGACGGCGAAGCCCCGGAACACAGTACTGCCAAGGACAGACAGGGATAGTCAGGCCAGGCTGGCTCAATAGGTAATACAGAAGTTGACTGTGTCTGCTGAAAACAAAGACTGGAGCCCAGAACAAAGAGACACGTGACAGAACAGAGATAACATGAGAAAATAGTCACAGTGTCACCAGGCCAGGGTAGCCGGGTGCAGGAAGCAAAGTGTGCTCACCTGATGGTGCTGAACAGCGCATACACCTCCAGGTTCTTCCCTGCCTTAGGCCACAGCAGGAACACGTCCTCTGGGACACAGAAAGAGGCATCAGTGTTACAGCGGCTGCCAGTGCTCTGACTTACCCTCTCTGAGCCCTCCCTATTCCAACTCCCTGGTTGGCCATTCCCTTACCCAGCTGGTCAAAGTGAGTCTCAGCCCCACCAGGGCCAGGCACAGAGCATATCAGCCTGGCCTTGAGGAAGGTACTCCACTTGTTCACCAGCACCCGCTGGCCACCAGCATCACTCTGGGGAACGGGAGGTTGGAGTGGGTTTTATGTCCCATGAAGGTGGGCCCCACCTCCTGTTCCTCCACCCCAACCACAGGAAGCAGTACGGATGTCAGCGCTGCATGCTTGCCTCAGTTTCTCTACTGTGGAGGGACAGTCTAGGAAAGAGGTCCCAACCTTGGTCTTGAACCTCACCACCCCACCACAGCTCTTACCACACAGACTCGGCCCACACGGCTGATGGTGACATGACCTGGGCCACCATCTGGTGATGGGACAGTCTCAGAGAAGAAGAAATACACCTTGTCGTCATCCCTGTCTGCGTTATCTGGGATCCGAGCAGCCATCACAAACCGGGGGTCTGGGAGAGTGACAGGGTAAAAATGGGACAGGGCAAGCCACCATGCCTCTCCCAACCCAAGAGCTGGAGGTGTGACCTCTCCATCTTGAGCCACAGTCTATCTATCTTCTAACATCCCAGTTAGAGAGGTGGGTCCCAGGCAGCCTTGCCCTCAGGGGGCCTCACCGTGTAGGAGGCTCTGGTCAGAGTCAGAACGAAGGGCTGGTTTGGGACCCCCACTCCGGAAAATCATGGCTTCACGTCCCAGGAAATCAGCAGTGAGGCCTGTGTACAACTCCCCACCTAGAAGGGACCAGAGTCAGGCCTAGCAACCAGCCCATCCCTTCCCAGGGCCACAGGCCAACTCTCACCCTCCTGGCCCACTCTGGCTTGGTATCACCCACCTACAAAGGTGCTGGCGAAGGGCCGGCTTGGCTCATGTGGGCAACGCCCCCTTCCACTTTCCACAGTGCTGGGCTCCAGGTGAAGCACATGCTAGAGGTAGGAAAAGGATGCAGGAGGGTGTCACCTGGAAAGAAGCGGGCCTCAACCCAGGCAGTGACCCTTGCATGCAACTGGAGCATGGGGCTGGGGGTAGGGGAAGAAATCTTCATTCAAGGCCTCTCTGATGGGGTCAGGACCCCAGCACAAAGGCGTCTTTCAAGCCCCTCCCTGCTCTGTCCAACCCGGGTTCAATGGGAAGCGTTCAGGCAGCAGGGAGGAAATGTCACTGCTTCCCAATCTCTCATGGGGCTGGGCCCAGGCTCACTTCCCCTCGATGCCCCACTGCGATGAGGGTACAGATGGGCTGGAAGGCTCCAGTGCCACAGGCCAGCAGGTGGGTCCGGTTGTGGGGTTGTAAGACCCGCACAAAGTTGGCACACTCTGTCTGCAAGAGAAGGGAGGGGCCCAAGGGTGAGGGAGAAGCGCACCATGTCCTTTGGTTCTAAGGCTCAGCCCCGCTTCATATCAGCTCTGAGGACGTGGGTGAGGGTCACATTCTTCCCAGGCCTCCCAAACACCCAGGATCTGCTCCAAATGCTCCAAGCAGAGGCACCAGGGGAGTGGCTGCAGGGCATTTTGAGAACCAAGGCCTGGTACTGAGTGGGCTCTAGAGGTCCTTGTCAACAGTACTCACCAAAGGATCTCTTCCCTTTTGGACACACTCTGCCCTCTGTCCTGGCTGAGGCAGCCACAAGACCTGAAACACAGCCAGTGCTTCAGTGCCCTTACACTCAAGGTTTCAGGTTCTCCATCTGGCCCCCCATCTGGGGGTGCCCCACTTTCACCCCACCAGTCCCGCTCACCTCCCGAGGGTCTGGCCATGCCTGATCCAGCTTTAAAGAGTAGAGGGCATCACGGCCTCCCAGGAAGAGGCGATCCCGATACTCATCCAGGTACATGACTTGGAGGTCTAGGGAGCCCCGTGGGCCCAGAAAGAGAGCAGAACGGTTGGCAGACAGGAGATCTAGAAGAGATCGAGGGAAGAGGGTTAGGGTCTGCTACTCAGCCTGCTTCCCCAGCCGGGGGAATGGAGTTCCCAGCTGTGCACCCACCACACATGTACATCTGGAAAAATGTAGCCATGCACAGGATTGCTGGTTGGCTTTGGGGACATGGTTCTTGGGGCAAGTAGTACAAGTAACTCTCAGCCTGCCCGCCCCCCCCCCCAATCTAGCCCAGTTTACTTTCTTTTCTTCTTCTTCTTCTTCTTTTTTTTTTTTTTTTTTTTGGTTTTTCGAGACAGGGTTTCTCTCTGTAGCTTTGGAGGCTGTCCTGGAACTCACTTTGTAGACCATGCTGGCCTCGAACTCACAGAGACCCGCCTGGCTCTGCCTCCCGAGTGCTGGGATTACAGGAGTGTGCCGCCACCACCACCACCACTTGGCCTTTTTTTTTTTTTTTTTTTTTTTTAAGTGGTCCTGGAGATTAGACTCAGGGCCATGTCGCCACCTTCTATCATGCTCAGCACCCAAGCTGTCTGCTACCAAGAAAATCCCCACTAACCCTCCTGCCTCCACTCTTCAGACCCTTGATCTTTCAGCTGACAGCCTCCCTGGATCCTACCTGCACTCGCTAAGGGCCCAGGGAAGACAGCTCTACCAATAGAGCTTATGTCAGCAAGCCTGGCAAAGAGCTCGGAGAGCCAGGAAGAGGGTGGCAGAGGGCGGACATTTGCAAGACTGGCTCCGCCAGTAAGGTAGACAGGTCCAGGCAGAGGGAATGCCACGGCCCAGGGCAGATTAGGCACGGCCAGACGGAACTCCAGCCTCAGATTGTGGGCGAATGCCATACTCCCTCACAGACACTGCCCTCCAGCTGACCCCAGAGATGGAGGGACCAAGGGCCCCAAGGGTTATAGGTCTTGCCCTAGTTCCTTGGGGAGATGAAAGTGATGTCTCCCCAAAGGACTGGCAGATTTCTCACTGGGGGAAGGCCCAGAGTGACCCTTTGCCTAGAGCTCCTCAGGCACGCCACTCCATCCCCAAATGCACCAGTGGCCTCTTCAGGAAGCCCTCCTTGGTTGATATAAACTCTGAAACTTCCCTCTTCTAACAGTCCGATCTCCTCTCAAAGCCACAGCTCTGGGAACAAGGACACCTGTCCCCCTTGGTCTCCACAGCGAGCTTGGACCTTCCACCTTGTAAGTGAGGTTCCCAGGAGAAGGTGATTCTTCTCCCTAAGAGAATCTGCAGGTCTGGTGAGATGGCTCAGCAGGTTAAGACACTTGGTTGCCAAACCTGACCACCTGAGTTTGATCCCTGGGGCCTCACATGGTGGAGAGAACTAATTCCTGCAACTTGTCTTCCTACCTCCACACATGTACATCATACACCGTAGCACATGGGCTCCTGGACAACACATTCCCTCTCTCTCTCTCTCTCTCTCTCTCTCAATAAATATATAAACAGATAAGATAAATAAATGCAATACGTTTTTTATTGAAGAAGTCTGTAATGAAATCTTAGCCTCAATCATCTTTCCCCATAGACTATCAAAGGAGGCAGTACCACACAGCTAGACAGAATGGTAGACCACCTCTACAAAAGCGCGCGCGCGCGCACACACACACACACATCCCACGCTGCATGGCAGAGGGAAACAGAGACTCTCCAGGACAACAGACGAGAGGAGATGATAAAGTGAGCTTGGATGGTAAGGCAGGACAGGCTGTGAGAGGTGGGAGAGGCTCCTCCCTTCCCTTTGGCTCAGGACTAAGTCAGGCTTCTACCCACTCCCTTGACGTCTGCCCAGACCCTCTCTCTCTGTACCCTCCCTTCTGCCCAGACCCTCTGTCCCCCTTCTATCGCTGTGGCCATCCCTACGGAGGTCTCTCAAGGTTTCGGTCTCCCTCTCTTCCCTTGTAACAGCTTCCTCAGTTTCCACACTGTATCAGTCTCCTCCTTTGGCCATGGATCCCAGGATGCGTCTACCTTTCCCGCCCACAGTCACCCTTAGCACCATCCGGAGGCTGAGCAGGAAGCCTTTCCCAAGGGATGTGCAGGACCTGGCTCTACTACCCTTATCGCTGCTGGCTGGCTGAGGGGTGTCCTAGAGCCACGGCGTTCACAGGCATTCACAGCATGCTCACAAACAGGGCAGCACTGGCCAGTACCTCGGTAGGAGAGCCGCAGACGAGGCACACTGGGGCTGGGACCGGGGCTGGGGCTGCCCCCGTGGGGCAGGAGGCTCCCCAGGAGACAGCAGCAGATGGCCCAAGCCGAGGGGGCCATGCTGGGAAAAAGGAGCTGCCCTCTGATGCAGCTGCTGGAGTAGTTTGCGCTGCTGCCCCAGGTCTGCCACTTATAAGGCGGTGGCTCCACCCAACGCTGGCCCGGGAGGCGGGGAGGCCGGGAGGCGGAGGAAGCTGAAGAGCGCCAAGCCTGCCATCTACCTGCAGTTTCTCCAGTCACCTCAGCTGGCCCACACAATGCCGGTGCAGCAAGCCAGCCTGTCCCCCTTAGGAGATTCCCTTCTAGCTGAGATGTGGACAGTCTGAATGACGGACACTCACAAATGCAAGTACCCAGGCTCCAGCAAAGCGGCAAAGGGGTAAGACAACCTGGAAAGGAGGTCAGGGATCATCAGGTGGGGGCCAAGGGAAGGAACCAGCAAGGAACTGGATCTGGGTAAGTGGGAACTCCCACACCACCATTTCAGAGCAGTTTCTGTCTCCACTACCCCTAGCTCCTACCTCACCCCAGCCCACACCCTCCTTTTAGAATCCGTGACTTTCAAAGTTAGAGCTCCCAGAATTCTAGAAATGCCTGTAGGGTGGGCCTCCCAGATGGAGTGGCCTGAGCCCTTGGGAGGTGGATGGTGGGAAATCCACAAGCAGCTGTCAGAGAGAGACTTGACTCCACTCAGCCCTGGAGCCCTCTTTTGCTTCTGGGCTTCCTGGAGGGTGGGAATCCCAGGACCCTATCTCCCTTGCCTGTCTCATCTCTAGAAAGGAAACAGATTAGCCCTTGGCTCAGCATGAGAAGGACCCAGGGCTTACAATTCCACCTCCCTATTCCCCTGGACCCCTAGAACATTAATGTGGTGGGGCTTTTGACCTGGAAGCCGACCAGGGGCTGCTTAGAGACACTACTAGCAGTGGCCCCATCCCACCCCTGCTCATGAGCCCTAGCCAATGCCCTTCACACCCTGGGTCTGCCTTCTCCTCCTGAGGCCAAGGGGACCAGTCATTCTGGATATGAATTTATACACTGAAGAGTGGAGCCTGTCAGGGGACTGATACAGTGGAGTCTACCCTGGAATCTCAGCAGGGTGGAGAAACTGCCTCCACTTCCCTCGGGAAGCACCGTACCCAGCCCAGGATGAGGCTCCGTGTCTTGCTTGAAATTGAGCTAGACAAGCCCTTCAGCCACCATGTGGCCGCAAGTTGAGTGTGAGCAGGGTGCCTCCTCAGGCCACCACCCCGGGGGTCTACGCTCAGCCAGACCCTAGCTGTGGCTGTAGGGAGGCCTGCGTCTATCAGGACAGGCACGTGGGGTGGGCAGAAAAAGCCTGGGACAGGGCCTGGGGGCCCATACTCAGCTGTGCGGATTCAGTCAGGTTTCTCCCTCTGTCGCTGTCTCTCCATTCCTCCCTTTCTCCTTCTCTTCCTCAGTCTAAACAGCAGAGTATGGACCCTTCCTCTCAGCTGCAGACCCAAAGGCACGCTGCAGCCTCGCACAGACCCCTGGTGCCACCTAATGGACAAAGATGGAATTTCATGAGAGATCCAAAAAACGCCAATCTGGTTTTGTGCTGGAACCTGCTCCTGAGCAATCAGGCAGTTACCTAGACACCACAATGCAGAGAAGCAGAAGCAGGAAAGATGCTCCGGGATTTCTTCTAATGGAAAAAAAGAAATCAAGGGAGGCTTCGCGGAGAAAG
Source organism: Onychomys torridus (assembly GCF_903995425.1). NCBI lineage: Eukaryota > Metazoa > Chordata > Mammalia > Rodentia > Cricetidae > Onychomys > Onychomys torridus. The sequence continues at coordinate 4,927,046 of NC_050451.1, read as the reverse complement.
CCCTATCCAGGAAAAGAACAACAAAACTCCACAGTGGAGAGGCCAGAAATAGGTGATGCATGCGAGTGCTGTGGCGTTAGATGGCGGGCGCTTGGGATCTCTGAACTGATTCCTATGGCATGTGTGTGTTCTTGTAGCAGGTGCGATCAGGTGGATACATGCAGGGTTGTATAGCCCAGCCATTCTGGGTACACTTCTGAGGCAATAATGCCTGGAAGGAATAGCTCCCCCTTTTCTGTCCTCAACTGCCATGGCGTTTTCTAGAACTCCCTTTAATGAATGGGTCATGACCTCCTTCATCTCTCCCAGAATGGTTCCGACCTCTGGCAGCTGATGAAGAGAGCCAGGAATGGCAGGGACATTTCCCCTCTCCTTAATGCCCCCTTCTGGACAGTTCTCACGTCTAAACCCCAGGCAAAGAGGCAGCTGTGTAGCAGGCTTAGCCAGCATAGTGGCCTTGACTCTGTTCCCCTCCCCAGTCACTGCCCATCACCCTCTCTCCCCCCACACATACCTCAGGCACTCTTCAAGTGCTCGCCCAGAAGAATATGCCTTTCTGTGCGCATCTTTGGAACACGTCCTCCTTCCTCTGGGTTCTACCACTACACTCATTATCCACACCCACACCAACACCCACACCACAATCTTTCACCCACCGAGGCCACCTGCCTGCCCTCTAGTTAAAATCTTGGGCCCAGCACTATGACCCAGCCTTGTGGACAATGGTGGCCCAGCCTCTCCATCGCCCTTGATGGGTTGTTCCCATTAGCACACCGATCATTCCCTACCCATCCTCAAATCTCCCTAGTCTCTGTTATTCCTCTGATTTTGATGGTTGTTCACACCATTCTCTGTCTCCCAGACCACTGCTCACTCTCTTCAGCCCCCTCTAATCAGACTTTCATCCTGCTGGGACCCTCCCATCCAGATAGCTAAGGCCTAGAAGGAGGAGGCAAGGAATGAGGGAGGGCTCGAATCCCAAAACCCTGGAGCCATTAGCCATCATTCAGGCCTCTTTCTTTCACCCATCAACTCTTTTTTTTTTTTTTAAAGTGGGCTTTGGAATTTTTTTTTTAAGATTTATTTATTAATTATGTATCTCATTACAGGTGGTTGTGAGCCGCCATGTGGTTGCTGGGAATTGAACTCAGGACGTCTGGAAGAGCAGCCAGTGCTCTTAACCTCTGAGCCATCTCTCCAGTCCCACCCATCAACTCTTATCCATGTGTCCTACCCAACTGCTTACGTCAGGTTCAGGCACCCGTTCTCTGCCACTTTCTCTGGGGCCCTCATTCATGGACAAAACTGGAAAAGGGTTTCCCGCTCTGCTGACACCATATTCCTGGCTCTTACTTCGCCCCTCTGTTAGCTCTCATCTGTGCATCTCCCCACCAGCCTCTCCCAGCATCTCAGCTTTGATTCTTCATCTTTCTTGTAATCAAGCCATCTAAACTGCCCCACCTAAAATTTCTGAGGAAACCCTCCCGAACTTTGAGAGAGTCTACCAAAGAACCAGCTTGGGAGCTGGAGTGGTGACTCGCTTGGCAAAGTGCCTACTCTGTGAGTGAGAAGGCTTGAGTTTGAACCCCAGAACCCACTTAATAAAACAGGTGTGGTGGCAGGTTCTTGTAATCCCAGCCCTGGGGAGGTAGAGATAGGGCCATCCCTGGAGTGCACTGTTCGGTCAGCCTCACCAGTGAGTCCTCAGGGTGAGTGAAAGACTGTCTCAGAAAAGATTCTGGACAGCACCTGAGAAATAACACTCTGAAGCTGACCTCTGAGCCACACTCACACACACACAGAGAGAGAGAGAGAGAGAGAGAGGGGAACAAATAAGCATGAGGACCCGAGCTTGACCTCCAAGACCCTCATAAAAAGTCAGGCAGGCATGACCACACATGCACCTGCAATCCCAGTGTGGGGGCAGATAAGGATAGAAGCCGGCCGAGCTCAGTTTCTGTGAAAGAACCTGTCTCAAAGGAATTAGGCAGAGAAATAGAGCAAGACACCCAGAGTCTTCCTCTGGCTTCTGCATGTACTCAAGAGTGAGGGCACACACACACACACACACACACACACACACACACACACACACACCAGAAGGAGCCTGTACTCCTTCCAAATCAAGGTCTTGAAGGAGGAAGAAAGACTGAGAAACAGTCACAAACCGACAAGGAGCCAGGCCAGCTTGAATACATGGGTATCATCTTCACCACACAGTGACTGATCCAGGAACAGAACTCTGGGCAGCTGACAAAACTTGAGTCAGGTCTACAGGTGAGGTAACAGTGTGATGCTCACGTCGATGCCCTCAGTTTGAGCACCGTCTTGTGGTTATCTAAAATGTTAAAGTTCAAATCCGGCTGTGGTGGTGCACACCTTTTATGCCAGCACTCGGGAGGCAGAGGCAGGTGGATCTCCAAGTTCAAGGTCAGCCTGGTCTACAGAGTGAGGTCCAGGAAGGCCAGGGCTACACAGAGAAACCCTGTCTCAAAGAACTAAAACAAAATGAAAGCTCAAGTCCAAGCCAGAGTAATTTTCACATCTGTAGTCCCAGCACTTGGGAGACCTTGGTGGGGGGATGGCACACTTGAGGCTAACCTGAACTACCTTGGGAGACCTTGGTGGGGGGATGGCACACTTGAGGCTAACCTGAACTACCTTGGGAGACCTTGGTGGGGGGATGGCACACTTGAGGCTAACCTGAACTGCCTTGGGAGACCTTGGTAAAGCAGGCCAAAGAACAGCTGAGAGTAGTTTGGATATTTTCACATTTATATATTTGTGTATGTGCATAGAGGTGGGCTCGGGTGCAAGTGTGCCACTGTGCATGTATGAAGTTCAGAGAACAACTTTCATAACTACTCCCAGCATCCCTCCTGGGACAAGCTAGTTCTCCACAAGACAGTAGAGAACAGTAAAGCAGTCCAGGTGTGACAATACTGCGTCCACTGGGTCCCAGGAGTTAGTCTCAGGTCATCTAGCTTGGTAGCAGGTGCCTTTACCCACTGAGGCATCTCCCTGGCCTGAAAATGGGAGTATTTTGTGCTATTTCTACATGTCTTAAAGTCTAGAATTTCACAAAAAGATAAATACCAAAACTGGATGCAAAGACATTTCCATCCCTAAAACCTCTGATCCAAACCTGTGCTTCCCCAGGCGTTCATATCTCAAGAAATGTCAATGTGACCAAAACTCCAAGGGTCACCCTGGAGTCCCTAGTCCTCTCAAGTTCAAGCCTTTGGCAATTTCTACCTACAGCAATTTCAAAATATTCTCCAAAACCTTCCATGCCCCTTTGCTCCAGCATCCCACAGTACCAAGAGCCACCCCGCCTTCTCACCCAGCTGCTGGCAGGGCTCCTGGCTCGCTCAGCCCTTCTACCTCTGCAGCCTCAAGAATGCCTCCCTGCTTCCTTACGTAAGCTGAGTTGTTTGGGAGCATGTAATGTCTGTTATATTGGTAAATTGTTGTATGCTGTTTAAGCATGTAGAAAGTAGAATCTGGGAGCTAGGGGAAGCTCTTCTGTCCCAGACTCCAGCAAGTTTATTTCAAATATTCTCCAAAATGTTTCCTGTGGCAAACTTGCTCCCTAGCTCTGCAACAGGAGAGAAGCAATTAAAACAGTCTAAGAGTAAAAACACTGTGTCTTTGAGAACAGCCAGAAGGTCAGCCGTTTCCAAGTGGTATTACTATTATTTAATCCTATGATGTAAAATGCCTCAAGTGGGGTGGGGTGATGGTCAAGGTCATCACAAGGGAACCCACAGAAACAACCAACCTGGGCTCATAGGAGCTCACAGACTGGACCAACAGCTAGGGAGCCTGCATGGGACCAATCGAGGCCCTCTACATAGATGTGACAGTTGTGTAGTTTGGTCTATTTGTGGGACTCCGGACAATGAGATCGGGGCCTGTCCCTAACGCTTGGGCACCTCATCCTGGGTCACCTTGCCCAGTCCTAATACAAGGGGAGGAGCTTAGTTCTACCTCAACTTGATGAGCCATGCTTTGTTGACACTCATGGGAGGCCTGCCCCTTTCTGAACAAAAACAGGAAGAGTGAATTGAGAAGGCAGAGGGAAGGAAGGCAGGGGAGAGGAGGGGAGGAGAGGAGGGAAAGAGAGGAGGGAGGGGGAAACTGTGGTAGGGATGTAAAATAAATGAAAAATTGTAATTAATTAAGAAAAGGGAAAAAATGCCAGAAGTGAGGGTGAAACCACGGGAAGAAAGCTCAACTGGGAACTGCTGGCTTCTTCAGTTTGTCCTGTTGGCCGGTGCTGATGTTGTCAGAACCTGATTGGACGTTATCTATCTGCGGTAATGTGTTCTGGGTTTTTTGTTTGTTTGTTTGTTTGTTTGTTTTTTAAGATTTATTTATTTATTTATTATGTACTTCAGTGTTCTGCCTGCATGTATGCCAGAAGGCCGGAAGAGGGCACCAGATCTCGTTATAGATGGTTATGAGCCACCATGTGGTTGCTGGGAATTGAACTCAGGACATCTGGAAGAACAGCCAGTGCTCTTAAACTCTGAGCCATCTCTCCAGCCCCAGTAATGTGTTCTTTTACTCATCCAGGAGACGGTCTCCTCCACCTAAGATTCTCTGGACTGGGAATTCCAGACAACTGTGTGGTGGTTGAGTTCCCCCAAATATTGTGCAGACTAGTAAACTTATCTGGGGTCAGAGAACAGGACCGCCACAATATTAAACATGAGGATAGGCAGTGGTAGCACACACCTTTAATCCTAGCATTCCAGAGACAGAAATCCCTCTGGATCTCTGGGTTCAAGGCCTCATTAGAAACAGCCAGACCTGGTGACACATGCCTTTAATCCCAAGAAGTGAGCCTTTAATCCCAGAGAGTGGTGGCAGAAAGAGAAAGATATATAAGGCATGAAAAGCAGAAACTAGAAGCGTTTGGCTGGTTAAGCTTTTAGGCTTTGGAGCAGCAGTTCAGCTGAGAGCCATTTGGATGAGGACACAAAGGTTTCCAGTCTGAGGAAACAGGGTCAGTTGAGGAACTGGCAAGGTGAGGAAGCTGTGGCTTGTTCTGCTTCTCTGATCTTCCAGCGTTCACCCCAATAACTGGCCTCAGGTTTGATTTTATTTATTTATTTATTTATTTATTTATTTATTTATTTAGGAGCTGAGGATCGAACCCAGGGCCTTGCGCTTGCTAGGCAAGCGTTCTACCACTGAGCTAAATCCCCAACCCCTTGATTTTATTAATAAGTACTTTTAAGGTTCCTGCAACACAGCTGCCCACACAGGGCTTCCCCAGCTGATTTTGGCTGGATGGTTATAAGTCTCCAGTTTGATGGCCTTGCCTCCTGTTTGCTCTCAGTGGGGCTGAGAGAACATCTCTGCCAGATGTTTGAATAATGTCCTGCTAGCTACTGCTTCTCTCTACCTGTGGCTATTCTTTTACTTTTGCTTGCTACATAGTTAATAAACTCATTTATAAACTAAAGGCAGACTACGGTAGATCATTCTCTGAGCACTCCAGAACAGGAGGCCAGGCACTGCCCATCTCTCCCTGAGGTAACTGGGGCTCAGCTTCTGTCCCAGGGCTGCCTTCCTGTTTGAGACCCATTTCAAGTCTTCCCATTGTGCCCCACAGCTGGTTCATTGGTGTTCTTCGGGGTTCTGCTCAAGACTTCCTCTTCTAGGAAACATCCCAGGACGACTTTGTGTTAGGCTACTTTCCTCACTGAATTCCTTTGCCTTTTCATTTCCCAGAGTTGGCTAGAGATCCTGAGATTAGGAACAAGGCCTCGCTCTGATATACCACAGCATCTAGTTCTATACTGCAGATAGGGTGTGTGGAGAGGCCACTGAATGACACACTGGCAGGCTGTACCACTCACTGTGGCTTCTCCTCCTCTGGGTCATCATCCTTACTGGGTCACTCTGGATATCTTCATAGTTCCCCAAGTTCTCCAGTTCCCAATCCCAAGGGAAGGCCTGTGGAGACCCTTCTACACTCCTCCCATGGCTCTGCAGGGACTGGGAACTCCTGACAACTCTTGCCCAGGCAGAGGCACGTCTAGAATTCCAAGACTCTCTCTGGAATGTGCAGCCTGTCTGGGGAATGCTTAGGCTGGGGCACAGGTGCAGAGGCGGAGCAGGCGGAGCAAGGACAGCTGCTGACATTCTGGCTGGAGCCTGGTTGTCATTATCAGCTGTCTATCCTGAAAGCATTGCTACCAACACCTCCACTTCCTTGCAAACCCCCAAACCACCACCCCCAGTCACTGTTCTGGCTGCAGCTCTGACCTGGGCACCCCCACTAAGCTGGGGGATGTCTCCAGACTTCAGGCCTTCATTTCCTGTCAGGGAAAAAGATCAGGCAAGAGGCCGATCTCGGAGGGCTCAAGGAGCTAGACAGTAGGTCCAGTTGACCTAGTCTGTCAGAGTCCTTGGCTGGCGGCAAGGTGGCTAAGCCCTCTTGTAGATTTGCCAGATGGCCTTGGCTCTCTGGGCCATTGGGTCCTCGTCTGTAAAATGGACGATAGAGTGTGGAGTAAATTATATGTTCATCAGAGGCCAAGAGTCAGTATTCTCAGTGGGAAATACAAGGCAGTAGGGAGATAGTTAGTGCCATAAGCCTGCTGGATCTCACGAGATTTCGCTTCATTCCAACCAGGATGGAGAGGCTGCTATGCCAAGGAGCATCCAGTACCCACTGAACTAACTGCTCCCCCTCAGAGGATATCTGCTGGCTGCCATACTGGCTGACCCAGGCAGCTCACCTTCATCCCAAAGCTGGCTAAAGTGGGAGGTGGGGGAATGGGCAGCTTTTAGTGAAGGTCAGTGTCAGCTGCACACCTTTCATAAACTTGGAACACTGCAGGTTCTGGGGCTGCTGCAGGGCCCAGTTACCAGCAAGGCACAGAGCAAGATATCTGGGACCTAATGAAAGTCCTCTGGTAGAAGGTGGGTTGAACAGTCAGAACACAGGCAGGAGGGATCCCTGAGAAGAGACTGGCCCCAAGAAAGTCAGAGCAAGATACCAGCCTCTGGGGAGCAAGGATTTATTTGCATTCCCCAGGACAGGAAAGGGGAGAGAGTCCAGATTGGGGTGGAGGGGTGTGTGTGTGTTAAAGGACACAACCAGGTTCAGAGTCTAGAGAATCCAGTTGTACTGGTACCACAGGGTCTGTCTGGAGAGGGAGGACAGGCGTGGGGCAATTCTGTGCAAAGTCAGGGTCTACTCCACACCTTTCATGAATTCCAGGAACTCTGTGGAAAGAGGACCATGGACAGGTCAGATGAGAGCTGAGCAGAGGGTGAACAGCAGCAGGGTGGTCCTCCCACCCACTCACCATCATAGTCAATCCGGCCATCATTGTTCTTGTCTCCATCCTTCATGAGCTCTTCAATGTCATCCTCTGTAATAGTCTCGCCGGTAGCCTGCAGCATCATCTTCAGCTCATCCAAGTCGATGTAGCCATCAGCATTTCTACAGGGGGTGGGGCGGGCAAGGGGTACCTCAGAGCTCAGGAGAGGACAGAGGAGGAGGGAAGAGGCACCCCACACATACAACCCCAGGAGACAGGACAGGGATACTAGAAGATGTCTAGTGTCTTATCACATAGGATGGGAGATAGACTGCAGGGTATCTAGCATTGGAAGGGAAAGACTACCCCTTCCTTCCTCCCTTCCTTCCTTCCTCCCTTCTTCCCTTCCTTCTTTCCTTCCTTTCTTTCTTGTTTTGTTTTTTTCTCGTTTTTTTTTTTTTTTTTGAGCTGAGGACCGAACCCAGGGCCTTGTGCTTGCCAGGCAAGTGCTCTACCACTAAGCTAAATCCCCAACCCTTGTTTTTTTCAAGATAGGGTTTCCCTGTGTAGCTCTGGCTGTTCTGGAACTCACTCTGTGGACCAGGCTAGCCTTGAACTCAGAGACTGGCCTGCCTCTACCTCCAAGTGCTAGGATTAAAGGCGTGCACACCACCACTGCCCAGCTGAGACTACCCCTTTCTACGCTCTGCTTGGGTCAGGGTCAGAAGGCAAGCATGTTCTCACTTGTCAAACATGCGGAAGAGATCCGACAACTCCTCCTCAGACTTCCCTTTGCTGTCATCCTTCATGCACCGAACCATCATGACAAGAAACTCATCAAAGTCCACTGTGCCACTGCCTGTGGGGAGATAGCAGGGCCGGAGAGAGGAGGTTAGCACTCAGGCAGTGCCCTCCCCACACCAACACTGCAGGGCTAGTGTGTTCATTTGCCCACTCCTCTTATTTGAGGCAGAATCTTGCTTTGTAGTCCAAGCTGGCCTGGAGCTCCCCATGTGACCCAATCAGACTGGCTTCAAACTCATCACAGCCATACTGCCTCAGCCTTCTTGGAGTTGCAGGCATGAGCTATTTGTTGAGTCTCTGGATGAGATGGCTAAGAGTCGGAGGCCAGTGAGCCCAGGGTGTTGCATGCGTGGAGACTGGAGTGGGTGAAAGGGCTCACCATCTTCATCCACTTCATCGATCATCTCCTGCAGCTCCTCAGGTGTGGGGTTCTGGCCCAGCATCCTCATCACCTTGCCCAGCTCCTTGGTGCTGATGCAGCCATCCTCCGCACCCAGGACAAAGATATCAAAGGCAGCCTTGAACTCTGTGTCCAATGGTAGAGTGAGGGGATGTGATCAGCAGTCAGGACACTAGAAACCCAGGTCCCTGGGGCCACCAGCAAACCGCCCACCTCCCTCCAAGAGTTCTTTGAAGTCATAGCAAGGCGAACCCTCAGACTGTGGCCTCTAATCTGGGGTTCTTTCCTGGAAAGGCATCCCCACATACCCTCCACCCAGCCCCACTGTCCCCTCAATGGGTGACACTTACCATTCTTCTGCTCTTCTGTCAACTGCTCTACCTAGAGAGGAAAAGGGAACTCAGGACCCAACTTAGGCCTTAGTGGAGACTGCTGTAGAGAATGACCCATTCCACAGGTAGGAAGACTGGGAATGGAAGGAGGCACCCACTCCCAGGTTACAGAGGAAGTCCTCAGTCCTCCTTTCCTGCCCCCAAAGCCCTAAGGTGACCCAGCTGATCTTCCAGAGGCTGGGCTAGGGGCCAAGATGACAGCCAGGCACCCCTTCCAGGAGCAAGGTGTCCTGAGTAACAATACTCAATGACCATTCTATGTCCTTTAGATCACCCTAATGAAACCTAAGCTGCATGGCCTAAGAGACAGCTGTCCCTCAGGTTGAGACAATAAAACTAATGTGGGGGTGAGCAAAGCCTCCCACTGTAACCTGACCAGGGTGGCCACTGAGCTATTTTTAAAGGAGGACAAAGTTAAACCTGGTGATTGTTCTGGGGACTTTGGTATGTGGGGGGTGGGGCAGTGTTATCTGCCCCCTTAGCCTACTGGTGCTGCCGGGGAGCCAAAATTAGTTCCCAGCCCCGCCAGGCCTTGTATGGGCACTAGGTGGAGGGCTACCCCCCCCCCACTCCAGCTCCACGGACTCCTACAAGATCAGCAAGGACACCATAGGAACCAGCTGCAGCCCTGCCCTGCTCACAAGAGGGGCCATATTCTGGGTGTTGGGGGAGAAGTCTCTGGGAACAGCTGTTTGCTAGGATTTTCTTGTCTCTGGAGCAGGTAGTGATTATATCAAAAGTCCCACAGGGTCCCAAGGAGATTGCAAGTCTTGGGGTGATGTTCTTTAGCCCTGACTCCTATCACCTTCAACGTCTACCTAAGCCCTGAGCCTGCCAGACCTTACAAGGACTAAGTTTCAGCTTTCTGTTCCCTCTCCCCTACCTCTCCCCAGGCCTGGACCTTCTAAGCACCTTCCCCATCCCAGAACTCAAGTTCTGCAGCCCTCCTCACAGTTGCCTCCCACCTTCTAAAGCTTCTTCAGCCAGCTAAGGGGCTAGAGGAGGGCGGCAGATCTGAGCGTGTAAGAAGCAGATTGTGAGAGGTAGAAATGGGGTGGGGGCTGGGGATACACAGAGAGACAAGGACTCGGTGAGACAGTGAGGAAGGAACAGAGGTGGAAAGACCCTGAGGAAGACTAATGGCCTAAAGAATAGACACAAAAATACAGAGGTGTGGCCAAGACAGTGACAGACTAGACATCTAGAAACAGAGAGCCACACAGGATGCTAAAAGATGAGACCACATCCTCTAGCTACCTGACAGCCCCCTCCAGATCCCAAGACTCCTACCTTTTCTGCACCCTCCAAATGTCAGCCCCACTATTCCTTTGAGGGGCTTAGCTACAGCTGTGTGGGGCCTCTTCTGAGTCCTCCATCACTTCCCTGGGGCACCCTCGCCCCCCATTCTGAGCTGAGTGAACCCCCGGTGGACCTACCCATCCCAACCCCTTAAAGACTCATCTCTCACCGCGGCTTTGTAGATGTCATCCATGCTGGAGGCAGCTCACGGACAGGCTGCTGGGGTTGCCAGCCAGCCCTCAGCCTGGGCTTAAATAGCCCTGCCTCCCTCCTGCTGCATTCCCAGCCCAGCCCACCACTGCCTGTAATATCCTCCACCCCCTCCCCTGGTCCCTGTAATCTCGGGCTGGCTGGAGTCCCTGTATCCTCTGCCTGGGCCAGGAACTATGAAAGACCATAAGGACCAGGTCCCTTGCCACCTGTTCCCTATACCCCACAGTGAATTCTCAAGAAAAAAACCAATTTAGTATATTTATTTATGTGTGCACGTGGAGGTCAGAGGATAACTTACAGGAGTCATCTATCTCCCTCTGCTACCTAGATTCCAGGATATCAAGTCTTCAGGCTTGACAGCAAGCGCCTAAATGTGTGTGTGTGTGTGTGTGTGTGTGTGTGTGTGTGTGTGTGTGTGTGTGTTATATACATATGCCATCTCAACAGCTCCAAGAAAAGTTTCTTGAATGAGTGAAAACACGAAGTCTAGGCCCAGACAGGAAATGTGAAGTAGTGGGCATGGGCCAGCCAGGCCCCTAAAAACAAATGGTTCAATCTTCTATGCAACACCCCCATTTTCCAGATGAGGAAACAAGAAGCTTTCAAACGGACAATAACTACCTACCGAAAGCCCCTACCTTACATTACTTCTCTCGGGAGGGGGTAACATGCAAACAGGGGCTAACAGTGTAAACCCTGCCAAGAAAAGCCTCCCAAGTAAGGTTCAGCGTATAATATGAAACTGGCCAGGGAAGACGTCACCGGTCCACCTAGGATTGGCTAACCTGGAGCCCTTCAGCCAGATCTGCCATGCCCCAACCTTCTGTCTCTCAAGGAGAGCAATGCCCACCTTGGACTTGAGTCAGCTGTACTCTCTGATTCAACAAGAATTCCTACAGAACCCTATCTATATCAGGATTCTCTTCCTTCATCCTCTGGCTGGGCCACCTCTTCTCCAGCTAGTCCCCATGGCTAATGTTTGCTCAATCAAGCCCTGAAGCTTTTGTGTCCAGGGCCAGTCTGTGTCCCCCTCAATCTGAGCTCTTGCAGGATGTCATCTGGGGAACCAGATGGGCAGCACATATCCCTTCCCCTCACCTGCACCTCTGCTTCATATACATTTCCCGTGAACACTCCAGTTTGCAGCCTAGCACACAACGGGGATGTGCTGGTCAATGCAGAATCACCACACTCAATTCTCCATCACTCCATGTAACGACAGACTCCCCTAGCATCAGAGTCACTCTGGTCCTGCTCCAGCTCTAAGTCCGGTTCTTATCGTCTCCATCTTGCTCTTGCTACACAGGGAATGAGCCTAACAGCCAGGAGAGACCCTAGTCATGTCCCCTGGAAACTGAGACCAGGCGAAGCAGACTGACTTCGGAGAGTTCACAAGGCCCCTGGCCTCTAGCCTCCGTGGCTGAGGGCCTAAAGGACAACTACAACTGCCAGAGAAGTAAGACGCTACACAGGGATACAAAAGGCAACTAGGCCAGCCCGCGGGAGCTACGCATGCGTGCCATTGGCGAGTCCTGTCAATTCTGGGCGAGGGGCGGGGCGAGGGCGCGGGAAGGCAGTGGGGCCAAGATGGCGGCGCGGGTGCGGGCGGGGGGCGGCGGGGGCCGGGGGGCGGCGGGACGCTGACCCCGCCCCCTGCTGCTGCCAGTCTGCGCCGGGCGTCGGCAGCGGCGGAACCTGAAACATGGCGACGGCGGCGGCACTCAGCTTCGGGCCCGAGCGGGAGGCCGAGCCGGCCAAGGAGGCGCGCGTCGTGGGTTCCGAGCTCGTGGACACGTACACGGTGTGCTGGGGGAGGGGGCCCTGGCCACCCAGAGCGGGCATAGCGCCTGGAACCAGGAGTCCAAGTCGTGGGGGCTCGAGGAGGGGCCTGGGTCGTCCATCCCGAGAGGGTAGAAGGTTCTGCGGTAGCAAGAGGGAGCCCTAGAAGTGGGGTTTGCAGAGGAAGGGGCCGGGTTGCACAGGTCCTGGAGGAGGTTCTAGGGCGGGGCGCCTGGAGGGGGTTGGGAGAAAGGGTGCGCGATCAGAAAAAGGAGACCTGTGTTGGAGGAATCAGAGGGTAAAGGAGGACCTGGGGAGGAAGGGATGTGTAGATAAGATGGAGTCCCTCTAACTCCTCCAGGCAAGGAGGGATGCCAGCCAAAGAGATCTTGATAGAGGGTCTAGGAGGAAGGGGACTCGAAAAGGGTGGTCTCTGATAGATGCAACCAAAGGAAAGGGCCAGGGATCCTCAGGTGGTGAAGGAGAGGGGGCGGATCTTGATCTGTACCCCACCCCCACACAAGCCAGTCGCAGCCCTGCGAAGTGAGGAAGGGATGTAGGAAAATGGGCCCTGGGCGTCTGGTGGGAAAGAAATGGACCCCAGCCGTTGGGAAAAGAGAAGTTACCTTAGGGCTGAAGTACAGGACCTGCAAATCTTAGGGGACTTCATAGCTTAGGGAAGAGGGACAGTGAGCTTTTAACGTATCCTTGTAGGCCACAAGGAAGGCCCGACAAAAAAGGAAGGTAGTTATGGTGATGGTGTTAGAAGCCCTCTTGAGTCTGGACAGGGTTGGATGCCAGGCCTGCCAGGTGAAAACTTGTTCTGTGGTGGAGGCTCACAGAGCCTGTCTCCTTGTCCTTTGTTCCCAGGAGGGTGGACAGTGGTAAGGGCCTTGGCCCTGCCTTTGCCTCACCCCATTGGCTCCCATTCTAAAGCCGGATCCTGAGGGCTGTTCCTCTAGCCCTTCTCCCCCCTGTAAGGAAGGGGAACCGTCGCTGTGGAATTATGGCTGGTGGCTCCTGGAGCAACAGGCTGGTGCTGGAGAAATGGATGTCCCTGGGGGTCAGAGGAATCAGCCTAGTTGACTATTCCCACTCACCCTTCCCTGCTACACAGACAGAGAGGGTGGGGGAAGCTAGGACCATGGGGTTTGCTCATCTAGTTAAGGGATGAGGTCACTTCACTATGACTAGCTGCAGTCAGTAGAGGCTCATCTCCAAAAAGCTCTTCTGTTCGGGGCTTTGCCCTTCCTCTGACAGGGAGCAAGGTGGTGATCGAAGCTGACCATCATCGTTTGTCCCTGAGTGTGCCGCATTAGATGTTATTAACATACCTGTCTTTTGTCGGGTGTTAGGCCTGCACAGATCATTCCATAATCATTACTTTACTTGATCCTTAAGCCTACCGGGTTTTAAAATGGAGGAATTGAGGCCCAGAGAGAATTTAGGCTCCTAGTCACTTACATAAGCTGCACACAAGCCACACCCAGGAAATGGGATAGCCGGATTTTTGAACCCAGGTTTTCTTAACCACCAAAACCATATTGTCTTCCGTTAAGGCTGATTGGGCCACTGCTGTAGGAGCGTGGTGGTGCCTCAACTCCTGGTTCAGCAGCAGAATTCAAAATCAGTCAGTGGAAAATGTTTGAAGACCTATTCTAGGATGGAGTCAGGGTACCTGAAAAGATGTATAGCAGAGACACTGGTCCTGCCAAGCAGGGTTCTGCTCTACCTCCCTTAGAAGGGGCAGCCTTGCCTACAGCTCAGGTTGAGTTTTGAATTATGTGGAGGCAGAAGGTCAAAATCTAAGGTGTGTTGAGCTAGTCACATTTCCGTTCCTTCCCGATGACCAGAGCACAGCTTTACTCCAGAGCTCACAGGGCAGTGGGGGAGGCTGGGGAAGGCTGGTCCACCACTGCTCAGTAGGGTCAGGTGCACAATGGATGTGGAAGGATGCCTGACTCTGGATTTTGGGGGAGTGGGGTCTGAATACTTTGCAGCTATTGTGGGGGCAGGGTTCCCTTGCCTCAAGGAATCATTTTTCCCTTTAGGTTTATATCATACAGGTTACTGATGGCAACCATGAGTGGACAATCAAGCATCGTTACAGTGACTTTCATGACCTACACGAAAAGGTAATCTGAGGAGTTGGGAGCCTGTATCTCAGGGCTTAGGCGCTTGAGGACCGAGTCTCCATTGTGCCACACATTAATTTTAGGGCAAACCTGCCTTCACATCTCCTTTTTGCTAATTTCTTAAAAATTTATTTATGGCTGGCCATAGTGGTGCATGCCTTTAATTCCAGCACCCAAGAGGCAGAGGCAGGTGGATTTCTGTGAGTTTGAACCAGCCTGGGCTACAGAGTGATTTCCAGGACAGCCAGGGTTGTTAAACAGAGAAACCCTGTCTTTAAAATATATAAAATGTATGTATGTATTTTAGGGGGGATGGGGATGCACACCCCACATATAGAGGTCAGAGGACAGTTTGTGAGAGCTGGTTCTCCTTTTACCACATAGGCACCAAGGATTGAACTCAGATCATCAGATTCAGCAGCAAACGCCTTTACCAGATGAGCCATCTCATGGGCTTTGTAGTTTACTTTAGTAGACCAGCTCCTTAATGCATCTCACAAAAGAACTGGTTGTTCCTAGGAGTTCAGCCCTAGTATGAGACCTTCTAGAGTAGTACATTTAAATTTTGATTTTAAAATTGTCATATTCTTAAGGCGAGCACAATTTTGAACTTGTTCCACAAAATGTATTTTTACTCTTTAATAACAGATTGAGATTACATTTTTTTCCCTTGCTTTTAGAAAGAGCTGCATTTCTGTGGGATGTTTACAGTAAGAGTGTCTTAAAATATAGCACAGACTCTAGTTTTCATACTTCAGGGGGCCATAAGCACTACTTTTCTCAATGTCCCCAAAGACTGAAGATGGATTTCTCACTTGGAGTTATATAAGTATTTCCAGTACTGGGATCAGAAGAGGCCAGGTCGCAGGCACATCAGTTGGAGCACCAATCCTGGGACTGCTACCAGGAGGCTGTAGAAGATGTGGTCATTGCCGGCCTGGATCTTACAGAGGTCCAGAGCTTCCTGGTCTATGGTTGATATGCTTGTGTTTTCTTACAGCTTGTTGCAGAGAGAAAAATTGACAAAACTCTACTTCCACCCAAAAAGATAATCGGAAAGAACTCCAGAAGCTTGGTAGAGAAAAGGGAGAAGGACCTGGAGGTATACCTCCAGACTCTCCTGGGCACCTTCCCCGATGTGGCTCCCAGAGTTTTGGCCCACTTCTTGCATTTCCACTTCTATGTAAGTTCCCTTTGAGGTTCTCAACTTTGCCTACCCACCCCCAACCACCAAAGTTTACGACATAGACCTCAGCTTTGAGGAGAAGCAGACTGGACCCTGACTCTGAGGATAGAGGATGGAGGAGTGTGGTCAGGTAGAGCATATCATGTTTATTGGTGGGTTTATGTTAAGTCAGACTGGCCACATATGTTCTTCTACTACAAGGCATTTTGTTTTGCAAAAATCTCTCTTGACTTTGAAGGTAGATTTTTCTTCCTAATTAATGAGTGAGGATGGACTAGAAAGAAGGAATACCTGTATAGACATACTGTTGCAGTATTACCTCAGACTCAGTACTAATGAGAGAATTTATCACTCTTCGATTTTAAGATTCTTTTATTTTCATTGTTGTACGTTTCTGTGGGGTGTGTACATGTCAGTGTAAACACCATGTAACTCAGAGAGGATGTTGTGTCCCTTGGAGCTCGAATTACAGGAGGCTGTGAGTCACCCAGGGAACTGAGTTTGGGTCCTCTGTAAGTGTGGTTTGCTCTTTTAACTGCTGAGCCATCTCTCCAGCCTGGAATTAGTCATTCTTAATCAGTGAATTGCCATCATGGGGCTCGTGGTAGATACCCCGCTGCCTGTATATTGAAACTGTGTCATAGAGCAGCTCTCCTCTCCCTTCTGGGGGGACTGGTGTGCTACTGGTGACACAATAAACCCTGCTGAGCAGAGGGGTCATCAGTGTGTGGCCGCCCAGAGCTCTATAGCAAGACTGTGTCTCAAAAACAATAAAAGGGAAAACATAATGAAGTGATCAGACCTTAAGAAGGGCAGGTAGTTTAGCAGTGTGAAGCCAAAGTATCCAAAGCCACTTGCAGTTCACTTCTGAGAACTTATTCTAAGGAGAGACAAGGCAACTGGAAAAGCATATGTGAACACAGGTAGTCATTCGAAGATTTGGAGCAGGATACTGAAAACAGTACAGAGAATGGTGGGAAGAAGTTTCTTTTCTTTTCTTTTTTTTTTTTTTTTTGGAGCTGAGGATCGAACCCAGGGCCTTGCGCTTGCTAGTCAAGCACTCTACCACTGAGCTAAATCCCCAACCCCGGGAAGAAGTTTCTTTAAAGAAAAAAAAAAAAAAATCAAGCCAAGCCAAGAGGTATGATGGCATGCATCTGCAATCCAGCACTTCCCAGTAGTAGTCCAAAGCCAGCCTGGGCTGTGCATCAAGATTTGTTTTGAAAATCCAAACAAGGCTGGACATGGTGGCACATGCCTTTTATCCCAGCAGGTAAGGAGCAGGCACATCTCTGAGTTTGAAATTTGCCAGGGCTACATAATGAGACTCCTATCTACAAACAAACAAAAAAAAACAAAAAAAAAGTGGTCAGCCATGCATTTGGACATTATATTTCTGGTATAGCTGTGGACTGTCATGGGACAATAAATATGTAAGAGGAACAAGTCCTTGCCATTCACACTCATACCTTTAATACCCACACTTGGGAGGCAGCAGCAGGTGGATCTTTGTGAGTTTAAGGCCAGCCTGGTCTACATAGTGAGACTCTGTCTCAATGGCCCCCCCAAAAAAAAGCCCCACAAAGAAACAGGTCATAAAACAGTGTATAGACTAGGATTCTAGTTTTACAAGAAAAAGGGTCACATTGATATAGTTGTCTATGAAGACCTATGTGGGTCAGTTTTCTTTGAGAGGTTTTCTGATAGCATGTATCTAATATTTAATTATTTTCCCCTTAAATGATGAAGATGGCCTTGGCTTCTTTAAATTAAATCTTTCTTGAAATTGCAGAGTAAGACTCCAGAATCTTTTTTGGAGTACTAAATAGAGCTTGGAGATTTGGAATTTGGTGATGTGGCTAGCCTCCTGCCACTAAGCTGGAAGGGACCATACACGTTAGACTGTGTCTGTATACCATCTTCTGTTGTGAATGTCTCTTTACATTTTCTTGTGTAAGAAAAAATTCTCATTGCCTGAGTCTGTCAAATAAACATCACAAACCTTCCATTTTTCACTGAAGAATGAAACCTGATAAACATCTCTTTGAAAATAGGATTTGTTGTTAATGCTCTCTTTGGGGAAGTTTTCCTGGCTGCTATAGGCTTGCACAACACTGAGCAGGAAAGGCCTAAAATGCTCTTTTTAATTAATTAATTTTTAAAACAGTGTTTGCCGTGGGTGTCAGGTTCCCTGGAACTGGAATTACAGTTGTGAGCTGCCATGTGGTACTGGGAATTGAACCTAGGTCCTCCCAAAGAGCAGTTGGTGTTCTTAACCACTGAGCCATCTCTCCAGCCCCAGGAATGCTTTTTTTAGTTAGACTTTCCTGCAATAGTTCTAGGACCAGCCTAACTCTGTGGTTCTGGTTTGAAGCATGACCTTGGAGCTATTCAGACATGTTTGAAATTATTGATATCAAACATATACATAGGTTATATAAATCTGGATTTGAAAAGTAATTAACCTGTCATTAGATTAAGATGGGTTTCTCGGGCTGGAGAGATGGCTCAGAGGTTAAGAGCCCTGGCTGTTCTTCTAGAGGTCCTAAGTTCAATTCCCAGCAACCACATGGTGGCTCACAACAGTCAATAATGAGATCTGGTGCCCTCTTCTGGCTTACAGACATATTGTATACATAATAAATCTTTTTTTTTTTTTTTTTAAAGATTTATTTATCATGTATACAGAAGGGGGCGCCAGATCTCATTACAGATGGTTGTGAGCCATCATGTGGGTGCTGGGAATTGAACTCAGGACCTCTGGAAGAGCAGTCGGTGCTCTTAACCTCTGAGCCATCTCTCCAGACCCCATAATAAATAAATCTTTAAAAAAAAAAAAAAAAAAGATGTCTTTCTCAGCCATGGCACTATCATCTTTCTGAAATATGAGGAACACTGCTTAACAGCATCCCTGGCCTTGATTCACGTCTATAACACTTTCCTTCCTGGGGCCCATCCGCTAAAATTCTGATTTCTAGAGGAGACAATGCCCATCTTCTCCTGGTGGGAGGGGCCAGAATCACTCAGCTGAGAGTCATGGGCTAGCTCCTCCTTTAAATTTACCTTTGAACACAGTCTAAGAGCACTGTCAGCTTTTTCTGCAGGCAGGGGCTCTCAAGGGAATCTGTCTTAGCCAGTATCTGCCTGGGGGTTGTTCCCAAGATGTCTGTCTCTTGTGTGCTGGCATTGGATGAGGTGGATAGACTCAGGGAACCTTAGGCTATTATGGTGTGGACTACTTACATTTTATTTTGTTAAGATAGGCTTTCTCTCCATAGATGTAGTTGGCATAAGATTTGCCCCATAGCCCAGGGTGGCCTTGAACTTGCAGTGATCCTCCTTCCTCTCCCTCCTGAGTACTGCAATTACAGTAGATGCCAACATACCTGACTGCGTTATGGTTGTTGCTGTTGTTTTCTTTTTGTTTAGGGAAAAATGCTTTAGGTTGAGATACAATTCACATACTATACAATTCACTGTGTGTGTACAATTTAGTAGGTTTTAATAGACCCACAGAGTTGTGAGGTGATGAACACTGCCGTCTTAATCCCCGGACACTTCAGCGCCTACAGCACAGCCCTCTATTTAGTACAGTAACTGTCTGTCCCTTCCTTTCCCCAGCCCTGGGTACTCCCTGCCTCTATGAGTTTGCTTGTTCTCATTGTTTCCGTGTAGTGTTTTGTATAATATATAGCAACTTCATTTATTTCCAGGGTCCATTCATGTTGTAGCATTAATCATTTAGTCCTTTTATGACTCACATATTCTTTGGAAATACATTCAGAAATCTCTTTTTAGTCTGATTTTGCATCCCATGGTTTCTGTTGCCTACCGACAGCCATGGTTTGAAAATGTTACATGGAGAACTCCAGAAGTGAACAATTCATGAGTTTTAAATGCACCACTAGTGTAATTAACTCTTTCATAGGATTCAGCTCTTTGTCTGTGTATCAACGTTATACACATAGTCACTTAGTAGGCCATTAATCACTTAGTAGCCATCTCAGTTATCGGGTGTTACAATGTCACAGTGCTGTGTCCAGGTAACTCTGATTTTATGTGGTTATAGCCCAAAACACCTGAGTCACAATGATGGCAATTCAGATATGCCCAAATATAGCCATGAAGTGCTTCCTGTAAGTGGAAAAGTAAAAGTAGAAGATACTTTAAGAGACCACATTACATAAGTTTTATTATAACATTACTTTAATAATTTTATTTTAGAGTAT
Source organism: Onychomys torridus (assembly GCF_903995425.1). Lineage (NCBI taxonomy): Eukaryota > Metazoa > Chordata > Mammalia > Rodentia > Cricetidae > Onychomys > Onychomys torridus. Next base: position 4,907,326 of record NC_050451.1, on the reverse strand, counting down.
TAACATTTGGCTCTGCCTTACTTTAGATTAGACTTTATCATGAGTGTGTGTTTGTAGGAAAGAACAGAGTATATGAACTGTATAGTCTTGGGCATCTGTTTGTTTTAGAGTGTGCCCTTCATGGCTAAGGAAGAACTGTCATACTATATTGTGTTTATCCAGTCATTATCCCCTTATCTGAGATAGTGAGTACATTGCAAGGGCTCCAGTAGGCAGCTAAAGCCAAGGCTAACACCAAGCCTACCTATGTTCTTCCCCACATATGCATATACAGATGTCTTGTTTTTTCTACCCTAAGTTCTTGTGTAGTCTAACCATAACTTTTTCAGATTGAAGTATTGTAGCAAATGTAGCAGGAATTTCTTCTTCACAGTTTCCTGGATAGAAGATTCATTTTTACTGTAGATCTTAACTAATTTATTTTCCTATCAAAGGGCATATCCGAATTCCCACATCTCTACCCCCGCATATTCAGACTATTCTAAATTCAAGTAAGACTGTGGAGCCAAGGTGGCTGCTGATGACTGGGGGACTGCTAGGTGCTGAGTATATTATGTAGACATGCTGGACAGAAGACTGACTCATGTCACTACAGTAGAGACAGGGTGGGACAGCTGGAGAGTTAGTTCATGGTACTCAGAATGCAGTGCAGTTTAAAACTTGTGAATCTTTTTTTTCTGGTTTTTTTCCATTTAATAATTCTGGGCTGTCAGTGATCACGAATGACCACAGAAAAGGGAATTGGGGGAGACTGCTGCATAAGGTTTTGTGCAAATGTGTTTCCTACCTTTTGAGTAGACCCAGAAGAGGAAGGTGAGTTATATAGTAACTCTTGACTTTCTGAGGAACCACCAGGTCATTTTCCATTCTTAGTCACAATGTGTAGGCTCCATTTCCCACATCCTAACCTGCACTTGGGCTTGTCTTTGCTTTATCCTGGGCGTCAGAGTGGGTGTAAGTAGTTCCATTGTGGTTTTGGCTTGCAGTTATTAATTATGCTTAATTATGATTAATGATGCTGAGATTTTTTTTTTAATATATGTGTAGGACATTTATATCTTTGGAGAAATGGATTTAAATCCCTTGTATTTGTAACATTAGGTTTTCTTTTTTTTTCCTTTTTATAATTTATTTTTATTTTATGTGCATTAGTGTGTTGCCTGCATGTATGTGTGAGGGTATCAGAAACCCTGGAACTGGCATTAGAACAGGTTAGAACTGCCACATGGGTGCAGGGAATTGAATCAGGTCCTCTGGAAGAGCAGCCAGTGTTCATAACCACTGAGAATCTCTCCAGCCCCTTTGTTTGTTTGTTTGTTTTTATTTTCTTTTTGTTGAATTTTAAGAGTTCTTTATATATTCTCGATGCTAGACCCTTATCAGAAGTGTGATATGCAAATAACTTACCATGTTCCATGAAGGTTTTTTGTTTTGTTTTTAACCCTTTGTTCTTTTGTTTTGTTTTGCTTTGTTTTGTTTTGTTTTTGTTTTTCGAGACAGGGTTTCTCTATGTAGCTTTGCACCTTTCCTGGATCTCGCTCTGTAGACTAGGTTGGCCTCGAACTCATAAAGATCCACCTGCCTCTGCCTCCCGAGTGCTGGGATTAAAGGCATGCGCCACCACTGCCTGGCCCCTTTGTTCTTTTTTTCTTGCTTGCTTTCTTTTTTTTGTGTGTATTTCAGATCAAATTTAGAGCCTTTTACATACTGAACATGGAGCTGTACCCACAGCTTTTCACTTTATTTTGTAGTTATTGTTGTTCTTTGGTTTTTTATTTTTATTTTTTATTTTTTGGTTTTTTTCCCTCCCTTTGTTTTTTTGAGACAGGGTTTCTCTGTGTAGCTTTGCACCTTTCCTGGATCTCGCTCTGTGGACCAGGCTGACCTCAAACTCACAGAGATCCGCCTGCCTCTGCCTCCTGAGTGCTGAGATTAAAGGTGTGTACCACCACCACCCAGCGTTATTGTTGTTTCTTAAGATAGGGTCTTTATATAGCCCATGCTGGCTTAGAACCATATAGAATAAGCTGGCCTCAAACTCACCATCCTCCTGCCTCAGCCTCCTGAGTACTGTGATTATAGGCGTGTACCACCACATATGGCTTCCTTTACTTAATAATATCCTTTAAAAAATATTTATTTTTATTTTATGTGTATGGGTGTTTGCCTGCATGTATATATGTGCACCACATGTGTGCAGTGCCTGTGAAGGCCAGAAGAAGGTGTCAGATCCCCTGGCACTGGAGTTATGGACAGGTGTTAGCTACGTGGGTGCTGGGAGTTAAACCCTGGTCCTCTGCAAGAGCAGCAAGTTTTCTTAACCACTGAGCTCTTGATAGTATTCTTTGAAACATACATGTTTTAGATTTTGACAAAGTTCATTTTTGTATATTATGGTCACTTATATTTTGGTGCCCTATCTGAGAAACCATTGACTAATTGGTATCACAAAAAAATTTATGATTATATTTTCTCTTACGAGTTTTGTTTTTATGTTTAGGACTTTGATCCATTTTGAATTCATTTTTTGTATATGGTATAAAGTAGAGGTCTAGTTCAATTCTTTCATAGTTTGGATTTTAATGATAAGGAAAAAACATAATTTCTCTCCCCAGCCAAGTCAGAAATGGGAACTCAAGGGATGAGGCAGCCTTTGTCCCTCTCCGCTGGGTAGCTGCACTCCCAGCTTCCTAGACTCCCTGTGATAAGCCTGTCCCAGAATGTCTAGAGAAGTTTCCAAACTCAATAGAATGCCGCAGTCCCATTGAATATCATAACCACAATCATTCTGAGGAGGACACCTCACAGAGGACTTGGAAATAGAGCCAAGTCTGTCTCCCAGACCTGCTCGTTTCAACCAGTTAATTCCAAGTCAGTCATTTAACTTTCCTGGGCCCTGTTCTGTTTTGTGAGCTGGGAGGTGATAATCTGGGCACCTTCTGAAGCCTGCATGAAATTGTACAGTGAATATCTGAGGCTTAAAAGGAATGGGTCAGGGCTCACCACATGTCACCACACTAGGCTGTTCTGGGAAGGAAAGCTGCTCAGTTCTCTTCACAGGGGATGTTTATATCATTTCCTTATTTTAAAGCCATTTGGCTGTAACAAAAAAATTTTTTTTAATTTGAAATGAAAGTATCAACTGTTGGTTTTAGATCCGTTTTATTTTTATAGTTTGTTTTAATTGCACAGGGCTGAGGTTGTGAATGATAACAAGCCTGCTTGGTGTGTTTGTTTTTCAACCTCTAGTCTTGAAGCTCTTTAAAGTTTATATGTGAATAATTCTTCAGTGGGGAATTTTTGCTTATAGTTGAATCACATATAATATGCCTGACTTCTACTAGCACAAAATAAAAGCTAGACAAGGCCCCTCAGCCGTATGTGTATCCAGATCACACCCAGGTGGTGGCCTCAGGGCATGTAATTAATGCCTGGTTAATGCCCACTGACAGGCACACCGCTTTTGCACCAGCCAAGCAGAGGTATCGGGGACTGGGGTTTCTAATTGAGCATCGGCATTGTGTATTTAGGGGTACACTTATAGCTGGGCTCTGTGACTAGGCAAGCTAAAATATAAATAGCCTAAGTAGTCCATGTGGTGTTGATGGGAAGCCCAAAGAGGAGATATAACTAAGGTAGACTGCTTATCTAGAATGGGACAGGCTCTGGGTTCCTTCCCAGCACAACAGATTTTAAAAAGGAGAGAGAGAGAGAGAGAGTGCGTACCTTTTTCTCAGGAGTGCACACCAACATGTGATCCTAGTCAGCAGTGGCATGACTAAGTCTGTAACACATCTATTGTCAAATGTTATTTTACAGATGTGTCACCCCAAAGCACTTCAGGTCCCTCAGCACAAATATAATATGGCATATGGAGAGCTACCAGTCCCCACATTTCCCCACTGAGCCCCCTGCCCTATTTCTTCCTGGCCCAGAGAGAGGCCTGGTGCCGTACGCCTTTGCCCACAGGTGCAGTTTGACCAGGGAAACTAGTGTTTTAGGTTTGCAGCTGGGAATTGCTGTGTTCCACTGGTTCAGGCTCTCTTCTAAGGTGAAGGTCAGCCTGAGGAAGCCAAGTAGGAAGACCAACCACGCTCTTCCTGTGCACAAAGTGGAGAGCAATTGTTACAGTTTGCTTTTGAGATTCCTCAGGAGTTAAAGCACAGCTCTGCCCTTCAGCAGGGCTTTCATCTAGCATGATTCTTTCACTTTGTTCTGTCTGAATCAATACCAGTTGTCCAAAGACATGCGCCCTGGAAGGTGAGGACCGCCTGGCGCTGATGACAGGGCAGGAGGCCCTTTTTCTCAAGAGCCCTTTAACAGGTTCCTTGTGCCTACACAGTGTCTGAGAGGCCTGGGGGTGGGGGGTTGAAGGAAGTGTAGATGGCAGCCTCTGGGACCTTAGCACTAGGTGTTCTGGCTAGAGGAAAGAAGGGCATGGTTCTCAAAAGTGTGTGGGAGACTTGTTTGCAGGCCATTCCAAGCTGTTCCTTCACTTCAGATCCTCACAGCTGCCAGGGGAAACTAATGGGGTTTAGGAGGTGGTAAGAGACTGAAGTTGAGTGTCAGAGAACTCGTAGCCTCTGCCGGCTGGAGCCCTGTTCCTCTGTTAGCCTTTGACATTTTGACCTGTGCCCTGAGCTCTCTAACGCTGAGGTATATTGGTTTATCTTCTCTTTGGCTTTTTGTACACTGAGGGATGAGGTGGGAGAGGAACAGTTCTTATATATAAAAGCAGACTATATAAACACAACTTTTAAAGATCATAGGGTCAAGAGAAAACTGGGATAATATTTTGTTTGGTTGTTGTGTTGTTTGGTTGGTTTGGTTTGGTTTGTTTTTAGAGACAGGGTTTTTCCGTGTAGTTTTGGTGCCTGTCCTGGATCTCACTCTGTAGACCAGGTTGGCCTTGAACTCACAGAGATCCACCTGACTCTGCCTCCCGAGTGCTGGGATTAAAGGAAGGCTTGTGCCACCACCATCTCCCAATGGGATAATATTCTTAATATTCCTGGAGTCAAAGGAGAGACCTCACTGTCACAAAGGAAAAGAATTATAAGTTAAACATAAAAACGAAAACCTCACTATGTTAAGAAGACCACTTTGAACAAAAGACAAAAGTATATGCAGGCTGGGAGGAAATGCTTACTGCACATTCACAACGATTAAAATTGCTATCAGAAGCTGGGTGAATGGCTCAGATCTATCCCAGCTATTTGGGAGGCTGAGGCAGAAGGATTCTGAATTTGAAGCCACCCAAGTAACTTAGAGATTATATTTCAAAATAAAACACAAAAAGGCTGGTTGCTGCAGTTCAGTGGTAGAGGCCCCAGATTCAGTTCCCGGTATTTGAGGGGGTAGTAGCTATGATGTACGAAAGATGGTAAGGAAGAGACAAACAACTGATGGGAAAAACAGGAAAAGGACACCCTGTTCCCTACAGCCTGGTGCTTTTTAAGTCCCATAAATACATAAATTGCGTGTCCTAGTGGCAGAGTGTTCCATGAGTTTCAAGGGTTATTTGCCGCTCCATCTGGACTTGTTTACAAAAAGACATGTGGACTGCTATCAGTCCAGTTTAATTTCTTACCTCCGGGAGGTGGGGCTAGAGGTTTGGGTGGGGGTCTCTAGACCACATGATTGTTTTGTTTTGTTTTGTTAGAGTTTTAGTATTTTATGTGTCTGAGTGTTTTGCTAACTTGAATGTTTGTGTACCATGCCTGTGCCTGGTACCTGAGGAGGTTAAATTCCCTGAAACTGGAATGACCAATGGTTGTATGCCACTATGTGAGTCTGAATCTAAGTCCCCTGGAAGAGCCACAGTGTTCTTAACAACTGAGCCATCTCTCTGGGCCCCCATGATTGTTTTGAGTGCAGAGGCAACTGGTTACGTTTAGAGAGGACCAAGATAACTGCTTTGTTGGTTTATAGCCACATAAAATTGGAGTGTGCCTAAAGCTCTCCCTGTGTAACATGGCACAAGGTAACAGCTACCTCTTATAGGGTGGTGAGAGAAGGCAGTGAGCCAGGACCTATGGAGTACTTGGGCATTGTCTGGTTGACTTCAAGCCAGCATGTTAGCTGTTAATGTGAGTGAGCACTGGTTCTTGCCATGCCTCTTTGTGTCATTTGAAAACCCTTGCTGCGTCTGTCTAGTGACCCTGGGGCTTTGTGGTACTGCTGTGACTCTGGAAGGAGTGAGCACAGGAAAAAGACAAGTATCCACTCTTTCTTTTTTCTGTTTTGGTATTTCAAGATAGGGTTTCTCTGGGTAACAGCCCTGGCTGTCCTGGAACTTGATTTGTAGACCAGGCTGGCCTCAAGCTCACAGAGATCTGCCTGCCTCTGCCTCCTGAGTACTGGGATTCAAGGCATGTGCCACTACAACTGGCTTAGTGTCCACTCTTTAAGAAACATTTGACATGAGACAAGGTGGAAATAGCCATTCCTAGGGAAAGTTGGTATTGCAGAATCATGTACTGTACGGGGTAATCAGGGCCTCTCTTCCAAGAGAAATGGGATTTCTTCTCTGTCACACCCACTCCTGGGGGTCCCAGAGTCGCTTTAGGGAGCTGCTGGCTCCTGGGCCGTGGTACCCTCAGCCCGTGCCTGTACAGACCTAGAGTTGCTTTTGAGGAAACCGTTCAGCTGTCCATCTATCTGGAAATACTTAGTTACCTTTCTAAGCTCCTTGCCTCATTCTGGAATGAGTTGCTTTAGTTGCTCATCATCTGGAAGCCATGTCCTGCTTGCTGCCTGCAGGCCATGTGGTCTTAAGGGAGCCGCGGGTGCAATCCCACCAAACAGTGATTGTTTTGTTGCTTGACTGTGCGGTTCTCAAGCAGGAATTCTGTAGATGAACGGTCTTATTGCAGTGTCAAAAGACTGACACCCCTGAGATCTAGAGTTGGCCCTGAGGAGCCAAGTGAGTACACAGCAGGGAGTGTACACCATCAGTGATGGGCAGACGGACTTCTGACTGCAGTGTCTGTTTCCTCCCCAGGAAATAAACGGCATCACTGCAGCACTGGCTGAAGAACTCTTTGACAAAGGTACATAGCCATTGGCTCTTGAAATGTTGCCTAGTCTAGTAGGTAGCTGTAGGCCCAGGGTAGCACTAAACTCATCTGTTAGAGCCTAGCCAGGTCCCACCTCCTTGAGGGTGTTAAGTCCCTGGCCCTAGCTCCCAGCCCAAGTCTACCCACCAACTTGCCCTACAGCTGAGGATCCTTCAAGTTAAGATTCTTCATTATAATTGTATTATTGTGGGGTATGTGTGTGTGGGCACATGTGTCACAGCACACATGTGGAGATCAGAGGACAACTTGGTAGAGTCAGCTCTCTCCTTCCGCCTTTATGTAGGTTCTGGGGATCAAACTCAGGTAGCCAGGCTTGTGTAAGGTGAGTGCCTGGGACTCACCTCAGTCTCAGGATCTATTCCCAAGCTACACTGGGTGTTGAAAGGTGGCTGGCATGCTGCCATCTTGCACCTGATTTGTCCTTGCTTGGAAGTGTTCAGATTGCAAGTAGAAGCCAATCTTGGGTCATGGTTTTATTAACAATTAACAGTGGTGGAATGAGCACTCCCTGCCAACAACAGTCTTACATGTAGCATCTTACTGCCTTCCCTGAGGTAAAAGTAAGGACACTGGTGGTCAGAAGCTCAGAAACTTGGTAGAAGGAGCAAGTTAAGGTTTAAACACTAGCATCCTAGGTCTATAGTTGACCCCAGTCTCTGCATATTAGAGGATGCAGAGTAGTTGTGACACCTAGACACTGCCTCTCCCAGCCTTCTCTTGGCTCAGTTCCTTAGACCTCTCCTCGGTCTCACTCTTCAGGATGGCTCCCCAGTCCCACAGCCCATCCCTTCTCTCTCATCATGTGTCTAGGATTGCTCTGTGCCCAGATGAGCTCAGAAAGGCTGCTCCAGTGTACCTAAGACTGTAGCTTTGCATGGTGGGTGGGGTGGGTGCATGTCATAGGTGCTTGCTGCATGCTTATTGACTGTTGGCTTCGTGTTTACATTCCCTGGCTGTACAACAGGCTGGGGCGGGGCTGGACACTCACCTTTGGGTTTGGCTGTTACAGGAGAACAGCTTCTGGGAGCCGGTGAGGTCTTCGCCATCAGGCCCTTGCAGCTCTACGCTGTCACGGAGCAGCTACAGCAAGGAAAGCCTACTTGTGCCAGCGGCGATGCCAAGACTGACCTTGGGCACATCCTAGACTTCACCTGTCGCCTTAGGTACCTTAAGGTAAAGATGCAGCAGCAAGATTGTAGGTCATCTCTCAGTTGGCTCTCATGCTTGACAGCTCACCAGCTGGAGTGTGTGAAGAGACCGAGGCGCTTCTGCCTGTGAGCACCAGGGGGCATCCTGGCTCCTTGTCCGAACACCACCGTTGAAGTGGTCAAGCTTTGAGTGTGACAGCTGCTGCCACACTCACTCAAGAGTGCAGAATGGGAGCCATTACTACAGCATCCCTAACTTCAGTCTGTCTTTGGCCTCAGGTTTCTGGCACAGAAGGACCTTTTGGGACCAGCAACATTCAGGAGCAGCTCCTGCCCTTTGATCTGTCTATATTCAAGTCTCTTCATCAGGTGGAGGTAAGGCCCGAGACTGCTAGTGAGCAGGCGGGACTGAGCCCTGCCTAGCATCGTCTTGCACTGTCGTCCGTACGTAGGGACGGTTGTGATAGCAAGAGGTAAGGCACTGCTGCCCTCATAGTTAGCAGTGTGCTGGCAGATTCTGTCCAAGAAAATCAACCAGAAAGGAGCAGGACAGAAGGGGAACCCTTTTCTGTCCTCAGCTGGTTTGCAGCTCTCCATCCCTGCTGTAGGCAGCAGGGAAGAAGTATTAGGGAGCAGAGCATCAGAACTTAGTTCCCTCCAGCCTCTCACGGAGTCAGGAACATGTGTTCTTCAGGTAGAAGTCACGGAATTCATCCTAAAAGCCAGACAGAGGCAATTCCAGATCTTTGTTTTCCAAGTCAGAGCCTTAAAGGCTCTTTGCCCTCTAGGGCACCTACACCTAACAAGAAATGCTTTATATTACTTCCTACTGAATTCTGGTTCTTAACACTAATTGTGTTGTCATTTTAAAAAGAAAGGGGAGTCAGTAATGAACAATAAAAACAGTAAAACCATGTGTTTCCTGAACTTGGCTTTTGTCTTCAGCTCTACCAGTGCCCATGATTCTTGATCAGGTCTCCCCAACTTCTTTGTGAAATGTGGATGCTTTTGTTCTCAGTTTACAATCGAGGAAACTGAGGCTTGGGAGAAGGAGGAAGTTAGACTAGGATATAGAATTTGACTGAATTCCAGAAGCCTGCTCCCATTGACCTGTTCTTACCTCAGGACAATGGGGCAGGCTAGGTAAGCAGGAGAAATGCTCAATGTGCTGTGGAGGAAACGTTCCTTGTTCTCTATCACTGATTCCCATATCCTACCTATTCTGTTGACTTGACAAGCTCCAGGTATCCCTTAGCCACAAAAGTGGTATTTGTGGCTCATATTGAGTCTGAATGTCCATTTTTGAGACAGGGTCTCACTGTGTAGCTCTGACTGTCCTAGAACTCACTCTGTAAACCAAGCTGGACTCAAACTCACAGAGATCTGCCTGCCTCTGCCTCTGCCTCCTAAGTGCTGGGATTAAAGATATGCACCACCATGCCTAGCTAGATGCCTTTCTTACTAGATGCTTAAAATGTTTAGCAGCACTGAGTAGCACTGGGGGATTAAAGAGGCCAAGTTTTGAGTCATCTCTTGTCTAGGGATTTGAGCTTGCCTGTGGGATGAACATCTAGTTCCTGCGGTTTCTGAGGGGCCAAGATGCCATTTCTGAGACACAGCTGTTGTTTGTTCCAGATAAGTCATTGTGATGCTAAGCACATCCGAGGGCTGGTCACCTCGAAGCCAACTTTAGCCACAATGAGTGTCAGATTCTCAGCAACCTCCATGAAGGTAACTCTGCCTTGTGTTCTCCTGGGGCCTGGCCTGTGGGGCATAGCTTTGTTACTGAAGCTGGTAGAACTTCCTCTGAGTCCAGCAAGCGCTGGCTTAGCACTCATTTGTATCTCAGCGTCCATGGCCTTGAAGGTGAGGTATAGAAGGCTGGGCCCTGTTTGGACGTGAGCAACAGAAATAGTGTGGGTGTAGGGGGTTTCTCTCACCATATGTGGATGTCATCATGATCATGTAAACCCCTCCCTTAGCATGGAGACTGCATATGGTAGCGTATTTTGTGACTTCTGATCAAGATTTCGGTTTGTTGAAAATTCTTTCTCTTGAGGCTGCTGACTCAAAGAAGCTTTAGAAAGAGCAGAGGGTAGCTACCTTGTCCTCTGGGAAGTACCCCTTGCCATGTAGCCACAGGAACTCAGGGTGACCCCTTGTAAGAAGATGTCTTGTAGGCATCAAAAGTCAGGCCGAGAAGAGCTGCCTTCCTGTCTTGTGGTGATTGATGCCCATGCTGCTGCTCTGTCTCCATGATGATTCTCTCCCTGTGAAGTCATGGTTAAGGGATTTGTTGTCCACAGAGGAGACCATTCTGAATGCATGGTTGCCTGGCAACATCGTGAATTCAGACCTTCAGCCTCTGAGGGTTAAGCCAGGAAAGACATCACTGTTTAGCAGAGGTCCAGGGGTGCTTGACTAGCATTTGTTCCTGAAGTCATAGGACCAGAACATATTCCAAGCCTTTCGGTTATTTCACAATCGTTTTAAGACACATAAACCAAAGCCCATTTAATGCAAGCTCATTTCCACATGCTAAATATGCTTCAACTCTTCCTTAAATTTTGCAACGATGGCACGTTCTACTTCGTGTTGTGTGAGGATTCAACAGATGTTCTTATGCAGGAAGTCCTTGTTCCTGAAGCCTCCGAATTTGATGAGTGGGAGCCAGAAGGCACAGCCCTTGAAGGCCCTGTGACTGCTGTTATCCCTACATGGCAAGCGTTGACCACTCTAGACCTGAGCCACAACAGCATCTCTGAGATCGATGAATCTGTGGTATGCTTGCAGCAGCCTCCCAAGGTTTTCAGACCTCCCAGGCCCTAGGAATGGCTATTATAGTTTACTTTTTCTGAAGGCCCACAAAAAAAAAAAAAAAAAAAATCTATTCATGCTCTACACATTGTTTGTAGTTTTTAAGTTAAATTTCAAAGTGAAAATGTAAAATGGTGTGTAAATACATAAAACCAAGCGAAGCATATGAACTATGTATGCATTTAATATAACCAAACCATGGCAAATGATAATATTCATTCCTAAGGAATAGCAGAAAATTCACTGCCTAGAACGCAGGTATACCTGTGTTAGAGTAACATCCCAAGGTCTCAAGAGTGTGATCCTTTTGTGACCCTATGGGGTGGGCAGGGTTAAGAAAGAGCAGGTCCCCGCCCTTGTGGGTGTCACCATTGTATTACTTAAGCCAGTTGTTCTGCGGACTCCTTTGGGTTCCTGCTGAGTGGACACTGGGAGATGTCAGTGGCCCTGCAAAGACAAGCCAGCCTGAAATGTGTGTTTAACCACTGGGTACATGGACTGGTGTAGGGCCCTACCTTCTTGAGTAACACTGGACATTCTTTTCTTTCATAAGAAACTGATCCCAAAGATTGAATACCTGGACCTGAGTCACAATGGAGTACTAGTTGTGGACAACCTACAGGTAGTGTTCTCCCACTCGCTCTCTAGGGCCCTGCTCTCCTGATGGTCCAGAGGCTGGAGAAACACGGCACCCTAGGGGCAGCAAGCATAGGTGGGGACTTTGCCTTCCTCTTAGGCATCCAGGGATGCACTGATTGTTTTAGTTCCAACGTGTTCGAAAAGCTGAGTATGTGCAGACTGTGATGGTGGTAGGCAGGCTGATTTTCAGTGCTCACCCCTAACCTCTCTGCTGGGGATACATACCACTAGTTATGGCGTGTAAAAGAGGAAAGAGGGACTTCCCTGCCCAACAGTTGTCAAAAAGATTTGCAAGGCTGCCTCACAGAACTGGTCCCCTTGGGTCTGAAAGGGCACAGCGACCTCTCTGGAGGCCTGACCTGTGCGGCCACTGTGTCTCCCCTGCCACTACAGCACCTCTACAACCTCGTGCACCTTGACCTGTCCTACAACAAGCTCACCTCCCTGGAAGGCGTGCACACGAAACTGGGCAATGTCAAAACCCTCAACCTGGCGGGCAACTTCCTAGAGAGTCTGAGCGGCCTACACAAACTCTACTGTCTGGTTAATCTGGACCTCAGAAATAATAGGATTGAGCAGGTGAGCACTAGCCCTGAGGGCCTCAGGAATCTGGGATTGCTAGGCCTTGGTGTTTGTTATCTACTTGTTGTTGCTGGGTTTTTGTTTTGTGTGTGTGTGTGTGTGTGTGTAGCTGAGGATCGAACCCCTGGCCTTGCACTTGCTAGGCAAGCGCTCTACCACTGAGCTAAATCCCCAACCCCTGTTTTTTTTTGTTTTTTGAGACAGGGTTTCTTTCCTGGAACTCACTTTGTAGCCCAGGCTGGCCTCAAACTCACAGAGATCCGCCTGGCTCTGCCTCCCGAGTGCTGGGATTAAAGGCATGCGCCACCACTGCCTGTCTGGTGTTTGTTATCTTAAAGGAAAGAAAACCAATAGGATTCTGTTCACTTAAAATTAAGCAGCCATCAAGTGTGTAGTCTGTTGCTGAAATGTTCGAAGAAGGGACCAAATGGCACTTATGTCTTTCAGTTGGAGGAGGTCAAGAGCATAGGCAGCCTACCATGTCTGGAGCGTGTAGCCTTGTTGAACAACCCTCTGAGCATCATCCCTGACTACCGGACCAAGGTGCTCTCCCAGTTTGGAGAACGAGCCTCTGAGGTAAGCCCCAGAACCACCAGCAGAGCCCAGAGACTAGCAGGGTGGATTCCAGGTCTACATAGGCAGAACAAGGCTCTTGTCTGCTTCAGAGGGGTGTCTGTCTTTCAGATGTGCAAGTCCACTGCTCCCTGTGGAAAGGCTCCCTGCAGTTCCCAGGCCTCTCCCATCAGTTGTATATTCCCTGAGCAGGCTTCATGTGTGCCAGAACTTCAGGCCAGGAAGACTCCAGGAACACATAAGCACAGAGGGATTGTCTTCAAATTTTAAAAAATTCATTGGAAACTGGGGGTGGTGGCGGCAGAGGCGCACACGCCTTTAGTCCCAGCACTCAGGAGGCAGAGGCAGGCGGATCTGTGAGTTCGAGGCGAGCCTGGTCTGCAGAGTGAGTTCTAGGACAGCCAGGGCTACACAGAGAAACCCTGTCTTGAGGACTAGGAAGGTGGCTCAGTTGATAATGTGCCAGCTCTGAAAACACAGGGACCTGAGTTTGATCCCTAGGACCAGAGTGAAAAGAAAAACAAACCGAAACAAAACAAATAACAGAAACCCTGTCTTGAAGAACCAAAAAATACATTGGATATTTTAGACAAGGGGCATAGGATAAGATGCCTAAAATTATATGTAAGATTTTTATTTAATTTATGTAAGATGCCTAAAATTATCAATTTCTTGGACTGCTGGTAATCCTGTTGCTTAACTACCAACCTTGAGATTTTTTTTCCTTTACTGGATCAATCCAGCCCTGTGCCTGCTGCCTACAACAGTACAGGTGCCACCATGCTAACCAAGACAGTTCTTACTCCTTTCCCTCAGCTTCCAGCAGGCTTTGTCCCCATGCCCACCCTCTCACCAGTCCGAGAACTTATTTCTGCAGACTCCAGGCAGAATCTGAGGGTCTGTTTGCATCTGTCTCCAGCCTTCTCTGTGCCCAGCAAGCCACTTTGTCCACATTATCCCTAAGATCATTTTCTTTCCTTCTCTTTCTTTTGTCATTATCTTTTTGAGACAGGGTTTCTCTGTGTAGCCTTGGCTGTCCTAGAACTCACTCTGTAGACCAGGCTGTCCTTGAACTCACAGATCCCTCTGCCTCTGCCTCCTGAGTGCTGGGACTAAAGGCCTACACCACCCCACTCCCCACCCCCAGTTTCCAGTGCATTTTTTAAAAGTTGAAGACAATCCCTCTGTATTTATGTGTTCCTGGAGTCTTCCTGGCCTGAGTGCTGGGATTAAAGGTGTGTACCACCACTGCTTGGCCTTAAGATAATTTTCATAAGATGTCATCTCTTGCTGGAGATAACTGATTATACTTGTAATTCCAGAACTCAGGATCTAAAGCAAGAGGGTTATCCAGAGTCCAGGGCCAGCCTAGGTGATGTAGTGAGACTGTGTCTCAAAAAAAAAAGGGTGGGGCTGGGGATTTAGCTCAGTGGTAGAGTGCTTGCCGTGCTTGCCTAGTAAGCGCAGGGCCCTGGGTTCAGTGGTAGCGCACGCCTTTAATCCCAGCACTTGGGAGGCAGAGCCTGGTGGATCTCTGTGAGTTCAAGGCCAGCCTGGACTACCAAGTAAGTTCCAGGAAAGGCGCAAAGCTACACAGGGAAACCCTGTCTCGAAAAAACCAAAATAAATAAATAAATAAGCAAACAAACACATAAACAGACAAAAAAGTACCCGTCCAGTGCTTTTGGACAATCCTTTGTGTGGTCTTTCTGCCTGCATGCCAGCCCACAGCTCTGCAGACTCCTGCCTTCTCCCATACACTGTGATCTTCGCCCCACTCCTCCCTTGTCCAGAAGGTTCTCTTCCTGCTCTCTGACAGTGTCAGGTCTGCCTGTGTTTGCCTATAAGTAAGTCCTCAGTCCACTCACTCCCTTCTCAAGAGGCTGCTGCCCCCTCTTAGTGGAGAGGGACTCCTGAGGATGGATTCAGCTATGTGGGACCACCATGGGCCCTCCAAGGTGGTTCCAGGGCACTTACGTCGTGGTGAGGAGCCTCTCTTAGCCTCCAGTATCTTCTCAGGGCCTGTAGGGTGCTCAGACCCCGTCTTAGCAGGACCCACCATTTCTCCAATGTGCTTCGGTGGTGAGGAGCCTCTCTTAGCCTCCAGTATCTTCTCAGGGCCTGTAGGGTGCTCAGACCCCGTCTTAGCAGGACCCACCATTTCTCCAATGTGCTTCGCCAGTCTCCATGCTGTGAGCTACTTTCTGGACTCTGCAGATCTGTCTAGATGATGCAGCAACCACAGAGAAGGAACTGGACACTGTGGAAGTACTGAAAGCCATTCAGAAAGCCAAGGATGTCAAGTCCAAACTGAGCAACACAGAAAAGAAGGTAAGCATTTAGGGTAGGAGAGCCAGCCAAGGATGGAACTTTGCTTGGGGAAACTGAGCCATGGACTCCCTCAGGTCTCTGATCATTACCACCCCCTTCTCCCCATGAAACCTCAGGCTGGGTCCTCAAGTGGTACAGTGATGGGCCTACTGCTTGACTGTATGAGATCGTTTTCAACATCCTCTGGTTGGGGGATGCTAAGCTCTTTCCTCCACATCACTGGCCTCAGCTTTCCTGTTCTTCGTGTTCTTTCCTCTCTCCTGGACTGACTCAGTGTTCTTCCTCAGGTTGTTGAGGACTCCCGACTCTCAGCTGCTCCCTGCATCAGACCCAGCAGCTCCCCACCCACTGCAGCTCCCACCTCAGCCTCCCTGCCTCAGCCTATTCTCTCCAACCAAGGTAATCATGAATAGACCTTCCTCCTAGCTGAGCTGCTTGGTGCTGCCTGGACCACAGGCAGAGCTAGGCTTGAGGGAGAAAGGTTGGCACTTGCTTCCTACAGGGTCAGGAACGGGGAGGGTAGCATCTTCTGCAGGCTGGCTCCTTGGGTGGCACATGGCAGGGAGGTGCCCGGCCTGATTTCAGCGCTATTGTTTGCTTAGTGAGGACCCCTACCCCTTTATGTCACATCCATTTCCTATAGGGTACCACGGGGTGTTGGACAGGAACTGAGGCTGCCCTTTGAGCAGGCTTAGGCTCTTGGCTCATGAGGGTCTGTTCCCCTGCAGACAGTGTGGGCAGGTCAGCTCCTAGAAAGTCAGGCCTTGTTATGTCCCTGAGTCTGGGACCCTTGACCCTGTGGAGAGAGCTTACCTTTATTGTTGTGGTGCTTCTGGCACTCAAGGTCCCAAATACTGCATTCATGGGACCAAGAGGGGCTGTCTGTCCCCATGAACCCTGGAAGAGCACTCCCTTTCATCTGTGAGCATTTTCAAAGGGCTTTCACCTCTGAACCCAGGCGTCCTCGGAGATGAGTGAGGGAACCAGGTGCCATGAGCGTGGCTGCCGGCCTGGCCCCAACAGAAGAGGGGCAGGTATGCCGTCCCAAGTGGAGCTGAGGCTCGGGACACACGGGAAAGAACGCCGCCTGCCCAGGCTCCTGGAGATGCAGAACTTGGTGTGAGGTCTTGAGAAACTAGTTTGGCCCTAGGTTTTGAGAGCCAGAAATACATTTCTACTCCTTGACCTGGTGACCCCAATGGAGGAAACTTTTCTAGAAAGGGCTGAGATCCTGGGGAAAGGGAAGTTCTCCCCACTAGCAGCACCAAACTGTGACATGCACACCAAGGAGAGCAAGGAAGGCATCTGTGGCACAGACCCTCCACAGCAGTCCTGTAGGGCAAGAAGCCTGAGCTACAGGAGAGACGGCACTCCCTTAGGTTAAGGCAGAATCCCTGTGCACAACAGCCTGAGATCACAGCCGTGACATGCAGAAGAGAAGCCATGAAAACGCAGTAGTGGAGCTAGGTGCTGGCACATCTGCCCATTGGCTTTGTCAGACTTTGACAACAATTTTTATTCTTTTTTTTATTCTTCATACAAGAGGAAGAAAGTTTGAGTCTCTGTGAGGAAGTTTCCCTGACCTCTCTTCAGGTTCCCACAGTATTATCCCATATAGAAAGCATGCAACCATAGCCTTCTGGGGACAGGGCAATACTAAGGTCCCGAGGTCCAAGATATAACCTGTTCTATCATTTGTTGAATAAGTATGCGTGTGCGCATGCGTGTGTGTGTGTGTGTGTGTGTGTGCGTGTGTGTGTGTGTGTGTGTGTGTGCGCGTGAGTGAGTGTGTGTGCGCGTGTGTGTGTGTGCGCGTGTGTGTGTGTGCGCGTGAGTGTGTGTGTGTCCGTGTCCGTGCTTGCGCGCGCGCGCGCGCGCATGTCATGGACAGGCAAGTGAGGAACAAGGCCAAAAGCGGCCCCTGTCTAGGCAGGAGGAGCGGCTCTCTCCTCCAGGCCGCAGCTGCCAGCAGCCCTCTTCCTTGTGGTGGTGAAGTCTCTGCAGCCTGGGGCAAGCCTCATCTACCCCTTCCTGGGTGCCCTTTTACCCCTGGGTGCTCTGTAGTGTGTCCCCTTTTCCCCGGGCATTGGACACTGAGAGATGTTGTCACAGATTTACACCTCTTGTAAATAAAACTACAGTGGATGTCTTTGTGTGCACATCTCTTTCCTTTGGGTGAGAAATGACAAAGGTCAAGCCCCTGTCTGAGGACTCCTGATGTCCCCATCCCATTTGCTGAGTGGCCCTTTCTGACCACTTGTTTGTACAGGCCATGGTCCCGGAAGGAAGCAGACAGACTGTCCTGTCTGCATTTCCTCATGCCCAAACAAGGCCGGGGTGGGGGTGGGTAGTGGCAAGAAAATACTGCTTTTTTTCTTTTCTTTTTTGTCTTCACAAATGAAGCACCCACATCGATGTGTGTTTGGCCATGTGTTATTGGAGCTGGCCTGGGTGGACAGGAATTTTTCTGTGTGAGATCAGCTTTTCTGACTTACTCTGGTGGCTCCCAGCCTGAGCTATAGAAAACACACTTGTGAAAAAACTGGGCATTTGAGGCCTACCCGAAGGGGGTGCTGTCCAGAAAACACCAGGCCTCTAGTCGTCACAGCTGTTAGAGCAGTGGGAGATTGTGACTGATAGGGGCCAGTGTCCAAAATACCAGAGTTCATTCTCCAGCCCTGTCTGGGGATGGAGAGAAGGCTGTGTGGTAGACGTGATTAGAAGCAGGCAGGCAGCTGAGGTCATGTTCCATCTTCCTGGCCGTGAGAGCTCAAGCGACGCACAGCCTCTTGGAACCTCTTGCAGCCTCCTCTGTTTTCTCCACTATAAAGTGGATACATGCTACTTCATGGATTCTAAGATGCACCCATTTCCACCCTGTGACTTCTCTGAAATTGAGATGCGTCTTTCAGTCAGTGGCGTCCCCTAGTTGCTGTCAGCCAGCTGATAATCGTGATGGAGTCGTGGGAAAACCTTCCGTGGACATCTCCTATGACCAAGATGGCACCTCATCCACAGATCTTAGATTTGATGAAATGTGGTAAATAACAAGAGGTGCGCATGAGCTAATGCCGGGGAGGTGCTTAGCACTGCTAAGGCTCGACAGAATTGGTAGTTAGGGGCTCCTTCCTTCGTCCTGAGTTGGGGTTTCAGGACGGTGCCTCTAGGAATATGGAGCCACTTGGGGAGAGAGACTGTATGCCTATGGAAGAACAAGGTAGAACAGTTTGGGAATACTTTTAGGACTGCAGCAGAGGTGGTATCAGAGATGACTCTTGAAAGATGGGTTGAGTTAAGATACAGGAGCAAGGGCAACATAAGCCAAGGCCGGGGGCGCTTTGTGCATGGCTGTGTGCTTGCTGCCTTTCTCCCTCGCAGCCTCTGCAGCTTAGCTTCCTGGGGTACCTGGGCTTGGGCTGCCTGCTTACCCTTTGGGCAGAGAACCTGGGCTTGGCAGGTGAGTTGTCCTATTCTAGGCGGCAGTCAAGCTGAACAAGGTGTCATGCATGGACTCTGAGTGTTCAGTCATTTAATTGGGCCGTGGTGGCTGTTTAGTAGCGAAGCCAGGCTGTGGAAGCAGGACTCTTCTAGACCGGTTAGCTACAGTTTGAAGCATGGTTTGCTGTTGTTTTGGTTGTTTTTTAAGTGGGGAGAAGGGATTTCCCCTTAACTAAGTTGCAAACTGGAGTGAAGTAATGGATCTAAACAGACTGACTGTTCATAAAATACCTTCAGTATGGCTTCAGTAACCACTGCCTTTCAAAGTGCATGAGTAGGATGCTACCACCCCTAGGACAGTCAGCTGGGCACCCTGGTAAGGCGGCCTGTGGCTTCAAACTCCAGCTGTGTTCAGCAAGCCATACAAGAGTCAAGTCGCTGGGTGGTGGTGGCACACGCCTGTAATCCCAGCACTCGGGAGGCAAAGGCAGGCGGATCTCTGTGAGTTCAAGGACAGAGCTAGTCCAGGGCAGACTCCAAAGCTACAGAGAAACCCTGTCTCAAAAAAAAAAAAAAAAAAAAAAGAGTAAAGTCTGCAGTCTGCAAAGCCTGGCTTCTTGCTAAAGGAATTTGCAAGCTTGGAATTTGCAAGCCCTGCAGAGATACCAGATGAGGGCACAGTGTCACTTGTAGTCCTTCCTTTGGACAGCGTTCCAGTATGCCTAAGGCTATTGATAAGTATATCCCCAAACTGCTTTCCTGACAGGTGGAGCAGCTTGAACCCCAGTGCCCACCACTTCCTAGTAGGCTGGGCCAAGCTGCATGCTCTAACCAGGTCTTAGTAAGAGCAAAGATAGTCTCCTGTTTCAATGTGTCTTTCTCTGTGAAAGCATTGTTCTGTATGTTCTGTCTACTAGTCATTCTTCCGTGGAATGTCTGTTGATATTCTTTGCATTCTCAGTTTTCAAACAACTCTTTCCCATTCCTATAATCTCTAAGAAGAACTCCTTAAAGGTTAAGAGGTTAAGATATAGGCCTTTGTTTCTATTCCGAGCACTTTTGTTCTCTGTGCATTTTTTTGTCTCAGACTGTAGCGTGCACCTAGGGGTTTGGTCTTCATGATTCCTTCCCCAGCTTGTCTGCTCAGGAAGCCCCCCCCCCCTTGACTGTAGAGAGCAGCCACTTGCTCAGTCCTGAGTTGCTGAGGAGTTACTGAGTTACTGCATTTTATTCTGTGACCCATATAATGACTTGGGGGTCTGGCTAGTGCCTGGCCGTGCCACGAGCCCCAGGCCTAGCCTCTTGTTGAACAGCTGCTCTTCCTGCCCACCTGCCCACCCCATCTCTGCAGGAATCATGTTCGTACAGGAAGAGGCCCTGGCCAGCAGCCTCTCCTCCACTGACAGTCTACCGCCCGAGGACCGGCCCATTGCCCAAGACTGTTCTGACTCCTTGGAATCTATCCCCGCAGGACAGGTAATACCCTTGCCTGCTCCTGGGGACTGTTTCTTCAACCATGATGCTGCTGTCTGACATTGTTTGAAGTGGGATGTGGCCTGTGTTGCTAGGGCTTCTGGGGGCACTTTGCATGACATGCAGTCTTCCTTTCTCTTGTAGTGTCCCCAGTTGGGTCATCTTCATAGACCAAGTGGTTAAGGGTCTGAGTTTGGCCTCCTCCATCCCACGGGAACAGGCGATACTGGGGCCCTGCGGGACAGGGAAGGTGGGCATTCTTTGGGCACATATGAGCTGGCTGCTCAAGGAGAATAGCACCCTGAGGCCACTTTGTCCCTTCCCACATGTCACCTTGGTGGTCTGAACAGTATGACTCTAACGCTTTTTTGTAGCTGTTGTCCAGGCTTCTGGGGCCCATCTCTGTGTCCCTGGAAAAAAGAAGAGGAAAATGAGTGCCTGGTGCTGTATGCCCCATGCCTGGACCTCCCTGCCCACCTGTTCTTGCACAGCAGGGTCATGGTCATGTGATGTAAGACAGTTTGCAGAAGCTTTGTCTGTCCTGAGTACTCTGTCCGTAAGATTATAGGAAAGGGACGTAGTCTCAACCTAGAATGCAGAAAGCACTGGGGGACCTTGCCAGAACCACCTTTCATCATGTGCACTGCCTGGGTACATAGCACAAAGATCCCCCAGATGGAAACAGGCTCCAGGGTTGGGTGTGTAAGCTCAGGTCAGATGGGTGGGAAAGCCAGCCGTACTGAATATTAGAAAGATAGACAAATGAGCATTTCCCCAAGTTCCAGAGCACACCCAGCATGGAGCATAGAGGTGGCCAGGCAGCACCTGCTGAGTGCCAAGGAACAGTTGCAGCAGGTGAGGCTTACCGTTCTCTCCTGTCAGGTGGCGTCTGAAGACTTAAGGGATGTGCCAGGAGCTGTTGGTGGTGCAAGGTAGGCAAGAGAGCTTCAGTCTCCGCTGCAGACTGAGCACACAGAGGGCTCTTGTTAGTAGCCTGTTCGTAGAAGTCTGTCTTTACTCCAGCACAGCTGAGAGGAGCTCTGGCTGGTTCCCCTCAGCTGTCTAATTGACATCGTCCTACAATAGAGGTTGGCAAATCAAAGCCAGTTTGGGCCATGGTCTGTTTGTACAGTGAGCCAGGAGTCAGTGTTCTCTCTTGGTTTGCTGGTGGGGCTTGTGTTGTGCTGTGCTCGAGCTGACCTCATTTTCATGGCGTCACTCCTCTTCAGCCTGAGTGTTGGCATCACAGAACTAAGCCTCTCCCACCTTGCTAGGTGGTGGTGGTGGTGGTGGTGGTGGTGGTTGCTTTTGTTTTGTGTTTGTTTTTTGCCTGAGCCCTGACTGCCCTGGAACTTGTTTTGTAGACCAGGCTGGTCTCGAACTCACAAAATTGGCCTGCCTCTGCCTCCTGTTGGCTGGGATTAAAGGAGTGCGCCATCATGCCTGGCTGCTGCTTCTTTTTGTTGTTACTGTTTTTAACATTTGTTTATTTTTCTGGGCACAGTGGTGTACTTCTTTAATTTCAGCACTTAAGAAACAGAAGCAGACAGATACATCTCCATAGGTTCAAGGATAGTCTGGTCTACATAGCAATTTCCCAAACAGCCAGGGCTACAGAAAGATCCTGTCTCAAAACAAACAAACAAGTAAATTGTTTATTTTAATTCTGAGTATGTGAGTATTTGCCTGCATGTATATATTTGTGCACCACATGTATGCTTGGTGCCTTTGGAAGCCAAGACAGACAGCATCACATCTCCTGCAACTGGAATTACAGATGGTTGTTAGCCACCATGTGGGTGCTAAGAAACAAACTTAGATCCTCTACGAGAACTCTGAGCATATTTAACTGTTGAGCCATCTATCAGGCCCCTAATTATTACATTCTTAAATTCCTGTTTAAACAAAATTCCATGGATAGGACCAGCACACACATCATGAAACATTAACTCCTTGGCCCTTTACAGAAGTCTGTTTTTATTTATTTATTTTATTTTATTGAGACAGGATCTCTACATAGCCCTGGCTAGCCTGGGATTCACTACATAGACAGGCTGGCTTCAAAACTCAGAGAGATCCACCTGCCTTTGCCCAGTTCTGGGATTAAAGGCTTGCCCCGCTGTGCCTGGCTACAGCATATTTCTAATTCTTGTTCATGGGAAGGTTGCAGAGTGCAAAAGGGACAGGAATTTAAATGTGATGGTCCTAGGACCCACTCAACTTGATTTACTGCCTAGAAAGCCAGAATGTCCCTAAAGGTAGTCATTTTTCAACAAAGAGATTCACCTTGGAATACGTCGTTGCCCCTTTGACGCCTGGCAGCATCCAAATGACAGACACTTCTGTTATGGAAGCCAGATTGGTTTGTGCAGGCTGTGGTGGATAGCTGTGATCTGAGTGTGTAGAAACCTGGACTCAGGTTGGCTACCCATCCTGATGGCAGCCACTGGAACCGGCTCAGCTGTAGGAGAGGCTCAGGAGGTCCATGGATTGGCTTCCCAGGGTCAGGGTGCTACAGCAGATGAGGATATGGAATGTGCCTGTGTCCTTGACCCAGTCTCTCCTTGCGCAGCCCCGAACATGCAGAGCCAGAGGTTCAGGTGGTGCCCGGGTCAGGCCAGATCATCTTCCTGCCCTTCACTTGCATTGGCTACACGGCCACCAACCAGGACTTCATCCAGCGCCTCAGCACACTGATCCGCCAGGCCATTGAACGGCAACTGCCTGCCTGGATTGAGGCTGCCAACCAGCGAGAGGAAGCCCAGGGGGAACAGGGCGAGGAGGAGGAAGAAGAGGAAGAAGAGGAGGATGTTGCTGAAAACCGCTACTTTGAAATGGGACCCCCAGACGTAGAAGAAGAGGAGGGCAGTGGCCAGGGAGAAGAGGAGGATGAGGAAGATGAGGAAGATGAGGAGGCTGAAGAGGAGCGTCTGGCTCTGGAGTGGGCCCTAGGCGCTGACGAGGACTTTCTGCTGGAGCACATCCGCATCCTCAAGGTGCTGTGGTGCTTTCTGATCCATGTGCAGGGCAGCATCCGCCAGTTTGCTGCCTGCCTTGTGCTCACTGACTTCGGCATTGCTGTCTTCGAAATCCCACACCAGGAGTCACGAGGCAGCAGCCAACACATCCTCTCAGCCCTGCGTTTCGTCTTCTGCTTCCCTCATGGCGACCTCACCGAGTTTGGCTTCCTCATGCCAGAGCTGTGTCTGGTACTCAAGGTGCGGCACAGTGAGAACACACTCTTCATCATTTCGGATGCTGCCAACTTGCACGAGTTCCATGCTGACCTACGCTCCTGCTTTGCACCACAGCACATGGCCATGCTGTGCAGCCCCATCCTCTATGGCAGCCACACCAGCCTGCAGGAGTTCTTGCGCCAGCTGCTCACCTTCTACAAGGTGGATGGTGGCTGTCAGGAGCGCAGCCAGGGGTGCTTCCCCGTCTACTTGGTCTATAGTGACAAGCGCATGGTCCAGACGGCTGCTGGGGACTACTCGGGCGACATCGAGTGGGCTAGCTGCACACTCTGCTCGGCAGTGCGGCGCTCCTGCTGTGCACCCTCTGAGGCCGTCAAGTCCGCTGCCATCCCCTACTGGCTGCTGCTCACTCCCCAGCATCTCAATGTCATCAAGGCCGACTTCAACCCTATGCCCAGTCGTGGCACCCACAACTGCCGCAACCGCAATAGCTTCAAGCTTAGCCGGGTACCGCTCTCCACTGTGCTGCTGGACCCCACTCGCAGCTGCACCCAGCCACGGGGTGCCTTTGCCGATGGCCATGTGCTCGAGCTGCTGGTTGGCTACCGCTTTGTTACCGCCATCTTTGTGCTGCCCCACGAGAAATTCCACTTCCTGCGCATCTACAATCAGCTACGGGCCTCACTGCAGGACCTGAAGACTGTTGTCATCTCCAAGACTCCTGCAGCTGGACCAGGATCCCAAAGCCCCCTCCTGGGTGGCCAGTCTGCCAAGGGCAGGGCCAGGTGAGACTAGTGCAGGCTCTTGGGACCTGGGGCCTGGGATTGGCTTGGGTGTGCTCGCTCTCTGGGCATTTGTACTTTGTGGGAGTCTGCCTTTACTTTCTCTTTCCTCCAGCTTCTTTCCAACCCTGACCACCCTCAGCCCTTGCTTAGTGCTCCAGATCTCCAGAGGCTTAAAAGCAGCCCAGGCAAGCTGTCCTATGCAGGACAGGTTAAGGGAGCCAGCCCTGTCTTGCTTTGTCCCCGGTCCTAGCACTGTCTTTGCATATGCTCAAGCATGGTTTCTGGGTCGTCGTCGTCGTCTCCTCCTCCTCCTCCTCCCCCTCCTCCTCCTCCTCCTCCTCCTCCTCCTCCTCCTCCTCCTCCTGTTCCGCTGCCGCTGCCAGGGATCTCCTCCTGTGGCTGGCACTGTCAGCTAAGGACTGCTTCAGGTACCCTTCCTGAGACCAGCTCCCAAGCTTATTTTTTAGCACCACACACAAAGCCCTTCTCAGGAAGGACTGAGTTGTGTCTAACTTGGGAACCCCTCCCAAGGGACTTTCTGAAGACCAAAGTGTCTGGGTAGGTCATCTTTTCTTTGAGGGGAGATTGCAGTGCTTAGCAGGAAAGAGTTGGCAGCTAGAGCCTATCCACACTGGCCCCTCCCCTTGGATTCCTTGTGAGTGTCCTGCTTTCTGTTGAAGAATTTCCCTACCTGGGAGCAGGGCGAGAATCTAATAGCTCGGGTTCTCTATCCTGGCAGAATGATGAGACCCTATCTTTACCTTTGGTTCTCCTTAGCATCTCTTGGGTCTACCCTCTCCCTCAGCCAGTCCCCAGCTGATGATCCATAGGGCTTTCAACTCCAACAGCTGAACCCAGTGCCCCTCTTACACCTGTACAGAGGTGGCTGTCCCATATCTCCACTCACCATGTGAAGCTCAGTTGGTATGTACCTTGGCTTCCTTCCAAGCTACCACAGCCTGGCTTTCTCCTGGGACTCCTGCAGAAACCAGGCCCCTAAAGATGTATCTGCACACCCATGGCAGCAGAGTAGCCCAGCAGCCCCAAAAGGCCCCTAAAGATGTATCTGCACACCCATGGCAGCAGAGTAGCCCAGCAGCCCCTAAAGGCCCCTAAAGATGTATCTGCACATCCATGGCAGCAGAGTAGCCCAGCAGCCCCTAAAGGCCCCTAAAGATGTATCTGCCCACCCATGGCAGCAGAGTAGCCTAGCAGCTTCTTGAGTATTTGGTCAAATGCCAGATCATGGCCCCAGGGACTACAGCAGTTGGACTGGATCTGATGGATGAGGAGGGCAGCATCCAAAGGACCCTACCCCTTCATTGGGTATGGTCCTGTGGATGATGGAGAGGGCAGCATCTAAAGGACCCTACCCCTTCACTGGGTATGGCCCTGTGAGTTGAATGCTGGAGACTCCCAGCTCCCATGAGCTTTAAGTTTCTGAGCGTTAACAGGTCTTAGACCAGTGACATTCCAGCATGGCCATGTGCAGTGGTGGCTGAGTAGGCTACATGCCTGGGTTACCTGAAGACATCCCAAACAAACTGAAGAGCATTTTGAGTTTAGGTTCTCCCTCTGCTTGCATACACACCCAGGTTCTAACTTGGGTTCTTGCATAAGTACTCGAGGGTGGCATTTCTAACACATCTAACACCTTGCACCCAAGTCATAACTCTGAAGTGGCCTTTCTGATGCCTCTGGAGTGCTTTAAAATGAACTTTCAGGGCTGGGGAGATGGCTCAGTGGTTAAGAGCACTGGCTGCTCTTCCAGAGGACCCAGGTTCAATTCCCAGCACCCACATGGCAACTCACAACTGTCTGTAACTCCAGTTCCAGGGGAATCTGACATCTTCACACCACTGTACATAAAGTAAAGTTGGATAAATTTCTTTAGAAGATGAACTTTCAGTCCATGAGCCAAAGCCTTTATTACGTGTGTATGGCTGGCTCTGGGTGGGCTGACACTTGCCCTGTGCTGTGTGGACCTCCCATGAAGAGCATAGTGATGACATAGGTCATCCCAGGACCCCCAAGACTAGCACGTGGTATACAGTTGGCCATCACATTCTGATGTGCACATGATAGGAATCTGGATGGAGTCCACATGTTTATTTGGCATTTCTTGGGTCACTGGGAGATGTAGTGATAAGCAGCGACCACAGGAGACCCCAGCAGAAGCTCCGGCTCCAGCTCCAGCTCCAGCTGCAGTCCCAGCAGAGGCCTTGGCTCCAGTTCCAGCTCCTGCAGAGGCTCCAGCTCCAGCGGAGGCTCCAGCTCCAGCGGAGGCTCCAGCTCCTACAGAGGCTCCAGCTCCAGCGGAGGCTCCAGCTCCAGCGGAGGCTCCAGCTCCTACAGAGGCTCCAGCTCCAGCGGAGGCTCCAGCTCCTACAGAGGCTCCAGCTCCAGCGGAGGCTCCAGCTCCTACAGAGGCTCCAGCTCCAGCGGAGGCTCCAGCTCCTACAGAGGCTCCAGCTCCAGCGGAGGCTCCAGCACAAGCTGAGGCCCCTGCCCAGTACCCAAGCAAGCGCCTGATCCAGTCCACATCTGAGGAGAATCAGATCCCCTCTTACTTGCCAATCTGCCCGTCACTCCAACACATTGCCAGTCTTCAGGGGAGTGCCATCGTTGATCTCTTCCACAGCAGCATTGCCGAGGTATTGGCCTGGTCTCGCTGCCTGGCACTTGTGTGGTGAGAGGTATGGGCTCTGCTGTGGTACCAGTCAGTCCTGAGGGTAGGGCAGGGTTTGTTTGGGGACATCCTCAGGTCCCAGGTTTCTCTGACATCATGTGGGCCTCAGCTTCATCTGCTCACAGGATTGAGGATCTGGGTCAAGAGGTTTGCCACTCCTCTCCCAGCCAGGTGCGCCCTCTGCCATATCTAACTGTGTAGCCCTGGTGCAGGTACATACTGCCATGTCCACCTCCTATTCGCACCTCTTCCCTGCTCTGAGTTTATTTGATGAATGAGATGAGCCTCCTGTCCCTTCTCCTCTAAGGCCATGAGCAGTTCCTAGGACCCAGGAGTCACCACAGTCGCGGGGCTGACACAAGTGAGGCATGTGCTGCCTGGAGTCTGCCCTCCAGCGTGCACAAGAAGGCAGGGAGGTGTGGGCTGGCCCATCCACCGCCTCCTGCAGCCTCCCACATAAGCCCTCTGTGCCCAGGTTGAAAACGAGGAGCTGCGGCACCTGCTGTGGTCTTCGGTGGTGTTCTACCAGAGCCCGGGGCTGGAGGTGACCGCCTGCGTGCTGCTCTCCACCAAGGCCGTGTACTTGGTGCTGCACGACAGTTTCCGGCGCTACTTCTCCGAACCACTCCAGGGTAGGCACTCGGCTGCAGGGGCTCAGAGCGGTTAGCTCTGGGCTGAGAGTCCCTTCCCTGAGGAAGGGTGACAACAGCACTTCCCTCTTAGAACTGTCTACGGACCTAAGGCCAAACACAGATGTGCCATGCCAGGAAATGCTTGGGAACCGGTTGTCACATGCAAGGATTTGGCAGCCTCTGCCTCTGGGAGCTCAGTGGCAGCCTCATCCAGTGACTTGGTGCCTCTGCTGAGCTAAACTTGGTTGAGGCTGATACCCCCACCAGTCTCCTAGAAGTCCTCCGCACGTGCAGATGTGGTGACTCCTTGCCAGGTGACCTTCCTGCTGGACATGTTTAACCACAGCCTCTTCTCTCCACCACAGATTTCTGGAACCAGAAAAACCCAGACTATAACAACAGTCCTTTCCACATCTCTCAGTGCTTTGTGTTCAAGCTCAGTGACCTGCAGTCTGTCAACGTCGGCCTTTTTGACCAGTACTTCCGGCTGACGGGTAAGTGACCTGGTATGTTTTGTCGCAGTTTGGATGAAGGCCAGTGTGGCGGTGGCTTCCACCTCGGACTTGTGGGTGCACTATCACTGGACACGTTAGTGGAGAGCCAGCCAGTCGGGTGGGAGGAAGCGGCTTCAGGGACTGCAGAGATGGCAGCACTCCGCCCCAGAGTTTATAGCAGGAGGTGGGTGTGCAGGGAGCAGCCAGCCCAAACTGCAGTGGAGTGCCTAGGGCAGGATGTTTCTGACTCACACTTCCTGAAGACAGAAAGCTAAGCTCTTCCCCTCACGCCTGTATCCCCTTCCAGAAAAATGTCTCAGCCCTTCCTGCCTGAGATACGGCCACCTCCCTGGGTCCATGATGCCCTCCCACATGGACCCTCGGGTCCTGGTTTTCTGGGTAGGGACCTTGCAGGGCATGGGAGTGGTGGCCTGTAGCTGTGACTGGTGCCTTCTTGTGCAGGCCCCTCCCCATCGCAGGTGGTCACGTGCTTGACTCGGGACAGCTACCTGACACACTGCTTCCTCCAGCACCTTATGCTCGTGCTCTCCTCACTGGAGCGCTCCCCTTCCCCTGAGCCTGTGGATAAGGACTTCTACTCAGAATTTGGGGACAAGAACACAGGTACCCCAACTCCCAGAACCCTCACTGCTCCTGTCTCTAACTTTCCCTCTTCTCTGCCAAGCTGGCCAGGGCTTTATGTGGGCCTCTTCCATGGCAGAGACTCCATCCCAGGAGTCTCATCCAGCAGGTGTAGCTCTCAGCCCAGACCTTGGAGAACCTTCCACTACCTCTCATTTAGAGTCTAGGCTGGTGTGGGGCTACTGTTGCTTCTAACCTCACACAGGCTAGCCCAGGCTACAACCCTGGTGTCACATCTTTCTGTAGGGAAAATGGAGAACTATGAGCTGATCCATTCCAGCCGTGTCAAGTTCACCTACCCCAGTGAGGAAGAGGTTGGGGACCTGACCTTTATCATGGCACAGAAGATGGCTGGTCCTGAAAAGGCTCCAGCCCTCAGCATCCTACTGTATATACAGGCCTTCCAGGTGGCCCCACCACAACCTGGACGGAGCAGGGGTTCACTGCGCCCCAAGACACTCCTGCTCACCAGTGCTGAGATCTTTCTCCTGGATGAGGACTACATCCACTATCCATTGCCTGAATTTGCCAAAGAGCCACCACAGAGGGACAGATACCGGCTAGATGATGGCCGCCGTGTCCGGGATTTGGACCGGGTGCTTATGGGCTACCAGCCCTACCCCCAGGCCCTTACTCTTGTGTTTGATGACATGCAGGGTCACGATCTCATGGGCAGTGTCACCCTGGACCACTTTGGGGAGATGCCAGGTGGTCCTGGCAGGGCTGGCCAGGGCCGGGAGGTCCAGTGGCAGGTGTTTGTCCCCAGTGCTGAGAGCCGAGAAAAGCTCATCTCACTGCTGGCACGTCAGTGGGAAACGCTTTGTGGCAGGGAGCTGCCTGTGGAGCTCACCGGCTAGTGCAAGCCATGGCAGCCCTGGCCACCTGCCATGTGCAGCCTAGTCTGGTGCCCGAGAGTGCAAGGAAGCAGGCCTTCTGTGTTCTTTTTAAGGTGTTCTCCCCTCCCTGGATTCCTTACATTGATTGCCTACGACCCCCACACAGCTCCCACAGAGAATGTGAACATGTATGTTGAGTTCCTTCTTCCTAATGCTGGGAAGAAGTGTGCCAGCCCCACCAGAGTGTCCTTGTGATGCCAGCTTCCCTGTGTGCCTGCCTCTGAAGTGGCATGGCCAGGCACACAGCCTTGTTTTGTCCTTGATTGTGATGCTGTTGTTAACACTGGCGCTGTGAACCTGGTGACCTCCACGTCCTTTCCTGAAGTGCTGAGTCCAGTCCTTTGTTGCTGTTGTTGTCATTGTGGGCATTTTGCTGCTAATTATGAAGCTGGTAGCAGAATACACATTGGAAGCTCCCATTTTGTGGGCTTTTCCAAAATGGAGGCCTCCTTAGGTCCAGACAAGAGGAAGTCCTATGAGGAGTTCCCAGGCCATGGGGCCAAGAGGAGCCGGTGCAGGGGACCTAGAGCTGCCAGCACAAGCGTCACTCCTGTTGCCTATGTTCTCTATTCTAATAAAGCAGAGTTTGACACAGTCTGCGTCTGCTAGGTCAAAGACAACTGGGGTCTCCAAAGGGCTTCAACCAAGGTATGGTCAGTACGGGGGGGGGGGGGGGGGGGGAGGACGACTAGAGACAAGGTGGAGGGTGGGGACCTCTGGGGCCATGCTGGTTTGTGGTCAAACATAGCAGCCCACCATCCCTCTTGCACCTCCTCAGGGTGTCCTGCAGCTGGGTCTAGCCCCAGTTGTAGCTTCAGCCTAAGGGTGAGGCCTGAAGACTGGGCTTGCTAATGCGTAGGACCAGGGGTCCTATGAAGATGGCAGCAGGAAGTGGACCAGGTGGTGGAAAGTGGCAGAAAGAGCCCCTGCCTCTCTCTGCCTGTAGTCATGCCAGAGGGCTGGGGGTACCTCGGGGACTGCCAAGTAGGACCTAAGAGTTCATGGATGGTCAATGATAAGTATTGGATTCCTGGTTATTGGGTATCCTCTGCCTATAGAATAAGCCAGTCAAGCCAAATTAATAAGCCTAGGTTTAATAAACAGAGCAAAGCAACTCCTGGGTGACTCTCAGAAAAATCACACAGCTGATCTGGTAACCAGGTCTTAAAATACCCTGTAGACATGGTCTTGAGCAGCCCTGGGGGAGGGGCTGACCCTTGGTTGGCTTTCTGAGGGGCAGGGTCTGGAGAGAGCAGCTCCAGGGGAGGGGCCACCTCTTGGGGCATCGAGGGCAGGGTTGAGAATGAGGCCGCGAGCTGGAGATCCCCAACATCCCAACCTTTTTGGGTACATATGGATGTCAGTTCAAGACTGGCTACTTCCTGCGTTTAAGGGATGACGTGAGGAAGGGGGAGTTGGGATTTGGTGGGCTCACGCTCAACTAGAGGTGTGAATGAAGAAGAATTTGGTTAACTGCAATCCTGGAGACCTCAACCATCTGTTCTTGAGGAGGTGGAGAAGGCAGGTTGCTAGGAGAAAAAAAATGGGTTATTAACACTGTGACTAACACTGTGACCCTATGAACAGGCTAGCTGTGGGAAAAAGAATGGAACAGAGATGTGCCCTGTTTGTACAGAGAGGCAAGGGTGAATGAACCAGACAGACAAAAGAGCAGATAAGTGCTTGTGTCTGGAGAGGTGGTACCAGCACTGATGTTCCAGGAGCTTGCGATGGCACACCAGATCAAGGGATGATGTGTTCAGGGGTACATGAGCCGTTCATCACATCTGTTGTTTCCCTGGAGGTAGGGAGCACATCCATCCTGTAAAGGTGTCAATAAGAGTTAAGAGATAACAGAGCTTTTTATGAGTGAGTATGTGGGTGAAATCAATCTGCCAGTATTCGCCTGGTTGGTATCCTTGGAACTGGTGCAGGGGCTGGCATATCTGAAGGGCCCCCTGGAGGGTGGCCTTGGCACAAGTCTGGCAGGGAGGGGTGGTGGGCCTGTCCAGGGACTAACCTACCATTCCAAATTCCTTGATACAGTGGCAGAACTCTTTCCCAGGGACATATGCAGGTGTCTGTAAAACAACTGGAACAGATTTACATCTTGGTGTAATAGCAAAAAGCTTCTATGCAGTCCTGAGAGCTGGGACCAGTAAAGTCCTGAGGACTCCTGAAAACTGTCTGTAGTCAGCGCTACCACAAAGCCTGTGAATGAGGCACACCTGTCTGAATCTTCAACAGGAAACCTAACTAATGAACTAATGAGCTACCAAGCTGGTTGAAGCCTCGTGGGGGGTCGGGGGACAGCTGTTAAACTGGTAAGGCTATCAGTACCCTAGTCATCAAATGCCATCAGATCTGAGAAGGATAACTAAATAAGCAGGAGATAGCTTTCCCGCTACCTAGGCAACTGTCCCTGGTCTCTCCGTGGTTGTTGGAAGACAGAAGTCCCAAAGGCAGTACCAGTCTTCGGCTGCCAAGCCCAGAAGACTCGACAGACTTTCCTGTGGGGTAGGAATTTGGAGAGAGTGATCTACCTTGTCTTGGCAAAGCGGGGCAATCGGGTCCCAGTGTCTTGCTCATTCACAGTCTGGACAGGGTCTTGCCAGCCCAGCAGTTTAAAGTGCAAAGCAGTTTTTGGGGGGTTCGTTTGGTTTGGTTTTTTTTTTCCTGCATGGCTGGCTTTGCCACATTTAAAGCAAGCTTCCAGGTGGAAGTTCTTCTGTGGTCTTGGAGGAGGTACAGGACGCTGCCAGGGGCTGGCATGTCTCTGTCATGAGAAGCTTTTTTTTTTTTTTTTTTTTTTTTTTTTTTATTAAAATGCTATATTCTCAGATCTCTGAAGCACTTGGGGAATAGGGGATAATTGTCTGAAGTAGAAGAATGTTGTTTAGGCTTAACTTTGAGAGCACATACGTTAAATCTGGACATACAGTTAGTCACAGCTTACCAATGTTAGTAACAGCAAGAAGATTAGAAGGAATATTTCAGTCTCTAGTTTTCAGCTGTGGTTTTAACATATAATCATAAGACAAAACCAAGTTTTAACATCGCAAACAATGTAATGTTTTTTTTAAAATCAGTATCAGGGGGTTTACTCTTTGGTTGCAAAATCTGGCTGCCAGTAAGATGCATCCCTGTACATGAATGCATGGAGGTGCAGCTTTAATACCTCAGCAACCAGCATTGTTTTTAATCCTGTCTTCCATAAAGCTGGTTTTTAGGACAGGACAGGAATTCTCATACAGAAATCTATCCTAATCCAAAATAACTTGGAGACCTAATGTCTCCTGGTGGACCCATTTCCACATGGTCACCTCTATCTAAGATGGTGGAAAAGTCACATATGACCTCCCTCTTCTCTGTCCCTAGTCAAAATGGCAACTGCCCATGTGTTTCCAGAGCAGTTCCAATTTGGAGTCACCAGATTTGTTTGTTTTTTGTTTTGTTTTGTTTTTTTCCGAGATAGGGTTTCTCTGTGTAGTTTTGGTTCCTCCCCTAGGCTGGCCTTGAACTCACAGAGCTCTGCCTGCCTCTGCCTCCCGAGTGCTGGGATCAAAGGCGTGCGCCATCACCGCCCGGCAGAGTCACCAGTTTTAAGTTAACTTTTGTTGCAGATTTTTAATCATACCCAATTTCTTAGCTGTTTTTCTTTAATAAGGTAGAACAGCATAAATTAACTTTTTCTGTCATCACATCAGATTCAGCAAAGCCCAGAGGCAAATCCTGAGCAAAGCAACTAGTTGTTACCAAGACACATGGAACACGTAAGTTCAGGGATTCAAAACCAGTCAAAAACAAGCATACAGTGGCCACATTTCTATCCATACAGGCAAAGTAGGTGGGACTTTTTAACAGGAAGACAAACAAGACTCTAAACCATGTCCGATGACAGGCAGATAGAATTTCAGCACTGTGAGGGGGAGGTGGGGGGGAGGGGCAGAGTGAACAGAGAATGAGACATTTAAGCAGTTCAGGTTGGGAGAGCTGTCAGGAACAGAGACCGGATCTAGTGCAGGCATAAGGCAGCAAACAGGCACTGGGAGCGGAGGGAGGGCAGAGATGCAGATCGACAGGGGGAGGGAAGGGAACAGGAGTACAAGGCTCGATCATAAACATGGGTGAAGCGATGGTGTGAGACAATCCCAATTTGGATAAATTTCGTAGGAGACACCCCAAGGGTGTCTGGGAATCAAATTTGGGCCCAGAAATATCCATTCACAAGCTGTTAACCAGAGACCAGAGACCAGAGACCATGGTGAGATAGTTTGGGGCCAAAACGGTGGGGGGCTGGGATATCCCTGTGCAGGATGTCTCCCAAACAAAGGAGCCCCAAAGGGCAGGTTTTGTCCCTACCCCAGAACAGGCCAAAGTCACCTGGCACTGCAGTGGCTTGGCAGGCAAACCGGAAGCCTCTCACCCAGTAGGTGTGAAGACTTGGAAGGAATCCTGGACCCCTTTATAAGCTTTTGGTTTGGAACGGATGCCAAGCAAAAGTCATTCCGATATGCAGGAGACAGGGAGGAAGAGAGAGTGACTTTCCGGGGCCACGTGGTCGCTGGAAAAACTCTACTTGGGTTCAGCACCAAGTAGATAAGTATTGGATCCCCAATTATTGGGTATCCTCTGCCTATGTAATAAGCCAATCAAGCCGAATTAATAAGTCCAGATTTAGTAAACAGAACAAAGCAACTCGAAAGGCAGGAGATAAAATCACACAGCCGGTCTGGCAACCAAGTCTTAAATACCCTGTAGGCGTGGACTTGGGCAGCCCCAGGGGAGGGGCTGACCCTTGATGGGCTTTCTGACAGGTGGGGTCTGGAGAGAGCAGCTACAGGGGGAGGGCCCACCACTTGGCAGGCTGAGGGCGGGGTTTGGAATGCTCCCCCCCCCTCCCCATCCCAAGCTGAAGATCCCCAACAGTCAACCCCTGTGTCCTACCCTTCACCAATTTCCCACCGCTAGAACAGCGTCTGTTCCCCACTCACCTCATCTGGGCCGGCGTCAGGCAGGGTCGCAGGAGAGGGAAGATGGATTTAGCGTGACTGACAAGCCCCAGGTTGTACTCTGCTGCTCTCCAGTTTGTCTAGTTGTGGGGCTGTTGTTTTTGTTCATTTTGTATCGTCAGAATGGCATCCTGGCATGGAGAACCTGCTGCCCTCAGAAAGAGTGTGGGTGTATAAGAAAGAGAAAGTTCCCCAAGGAAAGGGCTTCTCACCCTCAATACCCCCTAAGGCCAGCCTAGCCCTCCACACTGACAGGGTGGGACATGCCAAGGAAGAACAGGAAAGCATGTAGCCCTGGGTTCCATTCCCAGGACCACACAGCATCCACTCACAAATGCAAGGGGATGATGACACACACTGCCTTAGTTAGGGTTTTATTGCTGTGAAGAGACACCATGACCACAGCAACTCTTAAAACGGAAATCATTTAATTGGGGCTGGCTTGTAGTTCAAAGGTTTAGTCCATTATCATCATGGCAGGAAGCATGGTGACATGCAGGCAGATGTGGTGCTGGAGAGGTAGCTGTGCATTCTACATCTGGATTCACAGACAACAGGAAGAAAACTGTGAGACAATGGCCTGGTTTGAGCATTTGAGACCTCAAAGCCCACCCCAGTGACACACTTCCCCCAACAAGGCCACACTTCTTAATAGTGCCACTCCCTGTGGTCCTATGGGGGCCATTTTTATTCAAATCATCACACACGCGCACACACACACACACACACACACACACACACACACACACGCCTATAACCCTAATGTAAGCAAGAGGCTGAGGCACAATGATGATGAGATCCTAGCCAGCCTGGAGTATACAGCAAGACCCTTGTCTTTAAAATAATAATAATAATAATAATAATAATAATAATAATAATAATAATAAAAATTAAAAGGTAGGCTTGGTGAGTCAAGCCTATAATCCCAGCACTTGGAAGGCCAAACTTCCGAGGCCAGGCTGAGCTATATTGTAAATCATAGGGAAGCTTGTTTCAGAGATCCAGTCTCAGAGGAAGGGACTGGGGAGGAAATGAGAAATTGTAACAAGTAATAGAGAACAGTAACAAGTTAGTAGCGCCTCCCACCCCGAGCCCAGCCATCTCCAGCCTGGTCCTAAGGACACCTCCCGGAAGAGGCTGTCTAAAGTCTAAATTCAGCAGAACTGGGCTCCGAGCCTGTATCCTCGAACAGTAACAGGAATGGTAAATTAACCTTCTTCGTTTTATGCTTTGGCTCTTCCATGCATCTGGACCGGCCCAGGTGGTAAGCCTGTTCTTTCTCAGCTAACACTCGAGGGTAGACAAAAAATGAACTCTTCAGTAGGGCAGTGCGAGCCGAGTGCTAATGCCAGGGGGTGAAATCAGGTACTGGGCTGCCCAGAAGCCTGGGATCAGGTCAAAGAAGTGCCTGAACCCTTGTTTAAAGGAAAACTGGGACCTGGGTGTGTGTGTGGCTCCATAGTAAAGCGCCTGGGACATGTACCAGGCCCAGGGCTTAACCCGGACAACACACACAGCCTTAAACTGATTCAATGTAGCAGAGTTTATTGGAGCAGCCTTCCCAGGCAGCCCTGAGAACAGCATCTAGGGAGACAAAACCAGGCAAGACTTCGAAGAGACGGAAAGGAGCAGAGAATGTTTAAGTCAGGCTTAGTTGGCAGTTGATAAGATAGCCCCTTACACATGACTGGAGCCCCATGCTGCAATCGAGATCCATGTGTCTGGCCTGTCACAGCAAGAGATTTTAGTCCGAACCAATGGCTTTAACCCCAGACACCACATTTACCTAGTAGGGAAACAGTATGTACATTGGAGCTTACTTTAAAGAAAAGCCCCAGTTGACCAAGAAGCTAAAGAGAAAGGAAAATTTTATGGGAATGTGGGGAGGAAAATGTCCAGTTAAAGCCCCATACACATCAAAGTTAAAAATAAAGTGTTGGTGACGCGTGCCTTTAATCCCACCACTCGGGAGGCAGAGGCAGGTAGAACTGAGTTCGAGGCCAGCCTGGTCTACAGAGTGAGTTCCATGACAGCCAGCCTACACAGAGAAACCCTGTCTCAGAAAACAACAACAACACCACTTTCAATAAATGGTGACTCTGAGAAGCCCATACACATGCCCACGGATGTGCTCTAGTTTTTTACACTCTTTTTAATAAAGCCTCAGTTCTATTTCACACGAGCCGCTCCTGAATCTCTTTTCTGCTTTGAACCCATGAGTCCTGGGTTTGCCTGAGTGGATATCCCTAAAAGATTAAAGGAACTCCTCTGGCTGTGGAGCTGTGACTCTGTCCCAGTCACCACTGACATCTCAGCAGAATTGGGGGCATCACAGGAGCCCACCACAGGCGTGGAAAGGGTTGAAGTGTGGTAGGCAGTGGGAGGGACCTGAGCTGCGGAGTAGAGGTGGGCTCAGGGAGGCCATGAGGGTCCAGAGTGATGCAAGCTGGTATGGAAAGAAAAACCTGAGAAGCTACCATGGCGCTAACACTTTCACCTCTTCTGGTGTCGGAGGGAAAAACTGAGGCAGCTGGCCCAGGGGCAGCCAGCCCAGCACAGAACTACCTCCTAGCCAGCCACCAGAAGCCCAAAGCCTCTGAATGGAAAATCGGCTTGACAGATGTGGGAAAATTGTTTATTGGTGTTTGAATTCGCTTCAGAATCTCCCTAGACCCCAGGCAGGTGGCTGATGGTGGCTTTGGACATCCATGGGGCGGCATCCTGGGCCAGGAAGGCCTGAACTGGACCCAGGTCACCCATGCGGGGGTCAGTGGCCAGCGTCTTCCCTTCCGCCTGCAGGCTGCTGATACGCAGGAGGAAATCCTGGTGGGTTCCTGTGGGGGTGAGCTGACGGTAGCTTTTAAAGCGGCTGCTCACCCACCCTGCCCTGCCTCCTTCCTCATGCCTGCCTCTAGGAGCTCACTCACTGCCTGCCACTGCAACCTCTGTCTCCACACAATTTCTCTCTTGGATAGCGGACCTGCCTACCATGGCAGAGCCCCGGATCCTCCTTTTTCTCTGCATCCTGGTCTTCTGTCTGGCAGGCTCCGGCTTCATCAAAGGGCAGAAGGTAAGTAGGAATCAGTCTCAGGGAACAGGGAGGGACCATGCGTAGCTGGTATATGGATGAGTGAGTGGGGGTATCAAAGCCGCTGGTACCTGTCTGACGTCCAGGTTGCCAGGCTGATGTCTGAGGCTCTTCTACCTGAAGTTCAAGGCTACAGCAGCTTGAGCTCCTCTGTGTCTGGCTAGTTGGTTGTGTACTCTGTATGGGCAGCCATTCTGGGTTCCCCAGCCTGTGAGTGAGCAGGAACAAAGCCAGCCCCATCCTCCTGGGCTCCCCAATCTCCTGGCTCCCCACCCAGATGGAGGCCATCGTCTGTGTGGTCCTTACCTGGGGGGTTTTAGATGGGATCACTACCCATCCTCTGGGAACTATAAATGGAGATACTTGTTCAAAACTTGGCCACAAATGTGCCTGTGGCCAGCACTGAGCCCTGTCTTAAGTCTCAGATCTGCCCGTAGCCAACCCTGGGCATGGCCCCTTCATCCTTTCCAACCTCATGCCAGCTTGTTCTCAGGAATCCAAGGCCCACAGAGGATAGTGACAAGCTATTCCCACTAGAGCCACGGTCTGGATCCCAGCCTGGGATTCCCGCGCAGGTCTGCAATTCCCCATGCAGGTGCACTGAGTAGATGAGGGTTTCTGAGTGGTTGTAGCATGGCCCCCTGAGGCCAAGAGCGCCAGGCTGCCTGTCCCTAGGTGTCCTCAGCCCTCAGTAAAGAGGCTGCTGCTTGGGCTTTGGGAAGAGCTCCACACCCGAAGTGTGGAGACTGAGTTTTGGATCTGTAGCTGGGCAAGAGGGCTTCCCTTGTGAAACTAAGTCCATCTCTTTTTGAGCGGCTTCAAGAGTTCCTGTAGTAGACCGGGGATCTGCCACCAGGTAGCCATGGGGCTCTTTGTCTTTACACTCTTTGTGGTCCCACAGGGAAAAAAATAATTTCAGGGCCAGGTCAGGGCTGGGTGGAGCAGGTGGGACCCTGGATTGAGCATGGTGGTGGGAAAACCACCAGACTTCTGGGTTGTGCTGAGCTGGAAATCACCTTGCCACCTGTATTCAGCTTAGAGGTGTGTTTTGTTTTGTTTTGTTTTGTTTTGTTTTGTTTTGTTTTGTTTTCTTGTCAGAGACCTGGTACAGTGCTGAACACTCCCTAGTCTAATTCTGGGACTAGGGCCCAGCCAGTCTGCAGCAGGGAAGAGGTTCTGAAATCCTGTGGGTAGGAGTGGAGCAATGTTGTCCTTACTTCCTCTCACAGCCACACTCTTCCCAGATGTCATGAGACCCAAGCCGCAGCTGCTGGGAATGAAGAAAGAGCATCCCTGAGTCGCACAGCCAACAAAGATGGCAGTAGAACTTGGCACAGCAGGCTTGGGCCGTGGAGGCACCGAGAGCTTCCTGAGGGAGGGTCTTAGCACATGTCCATCTAGAGGCCCTCTGCCCAGGGACTACTTGATGTGGAGCATAAGCCAGGGATCCACAGCCAACGTAGAAAAGCAGGGCATCGCTGAGCCCCCAGCTCTGTCCACTCCTCTGATGCAGAAGCAAAGGAGGCAGCTCAAGGGCCCTTCCTGCCTTAGGGGGTTTGGGTTCCCGGCTGTCAACCTAGAGACTCCCCAGGATCTTGGTCCCAGCTTGGGAGAACTTCCCTCACCTCACTAGTAGGCTTAAGATTCCTGTCTCCTCGGCTTCTCCAGCAGTGCCCACATAGGAAGCAGACACTGCAAACTCAGCCCTGAACTGAGCACCCTGGCAGGTCCCAGGGAGCCCCCAGAAAGCAGACCTCTGATTCAGCTGAGGTCCAACCTCATCCCACCCAGCAGGATCACCAGCAAGAATGTGGACTTCCGTCTGGTGTCACTGGTGGGCAGACTCGGATTTGAGTGTGTGTCTAGGGCGTGGTTCCTGGAGAGGTGCTGACTTGGCAGCTGGCTTATCCATCCATCACCACTTCACACAGGCTCACAAAGCTCCAGCTTCCTCCCGGCCCAGCCCACCCTCACTCTGAGTGACAGCCCTCAGCTCACCCTGAGCCTGGCCCAGCATCCTAGGGTCTTGACCCACCAGGGTGGTGACTGTACTGCCTGCCTCAGCAGGTGGTTTCCAGGGGAGCCTACTGTCAGCCAGCATATGCCCTGAACCCAAGTTTGAGTCACTCCATTTCCTAGACAAGCCCTGGCTGTGCAAGGACGAGCTTTGGGATGGGGAATCCAAACGTAACATCGAGACACGAACAGCCAGATCTGAGGTTGTGCTTAGTTAACTTCCCTCTCGGGAGACCACAAGCAGAGAACCAAACCACAGCAGCAGGGCTGCAGGGACAGGCGCCTGGGGCTTCGTACTTTCCAAAGGAAGTGGTTTTCCTTTTCTCTAGTTTTGGGAAGCCACTCATCTGTAACTCATTTTCAGGGAGGGGGTGTTCTGGATGCACCCCTTTCGAGTTCTGTGTGGTCAGCATTTTCAAGGAGAGAACATGTGGCTTCTCCAAGCCATTCCCCCATCAAAATGTATCTCCTCTGAGAGCCTTCACTCACAACTAGAAGCTCAGTCTGCCCTCCAGGGTACAGCCCTGGAGCTTCTTTTTGACCCTAAAGGTGGCCCCAGTGGAGGATTACCAAGAGTTGTCTCAGGCCACTGCATGGGACTACAGGATGGAGGCAGGCAGGGTCTCTTCAAACCTTCCACCCCCATCATCAAGCTAATCTGTTTCCCCAGCCACCCTTAAATGATGCCCTCATCTCCCCCCGACCCCTGCCCTGACTCAGTTCTCCACACAGTGTTACTTTAAAGCACTAACTGAAGCCGTGTGTGGTAGCCCACACTTGTAACCTGTGGAAGTGGAGGTAGGAGGATCAGAAATTCAAAGCCAGCCTGGGGCTACATGAGACATGCAATATAAACATATATGAAAGCTTTTAAAAAAATAAAATAAATTTACTGGGCAGTGGCAGTGCACGTCTTTAATCCCAGTAGTCAAGAGACAGAGGCAGGTGGATCTCTGAGTTCAAGGCCAGCCTGGTCTTCAGAGGAAATTCTAGGACAACCAAGGCTATCCAAAGAAACCCTGTCTCAAACAAACAAACAAAAAATAAACAAATAAGTAGGTAAACTTAAAAACAACAACAAACCACTCATTAACTTAGTCCTGAGGCCAAGCTCAGCTCTGCCTCACCCAAGCTTAACTGGCTGTTGTCAACCTGGCCTGCAGTCACTCTCCATCCCACTTTCGGGCTACCCTGTGTATCCCACAAGGTCATTTGCTCTTTCTCATGCCAGCCTTGGTTCTGCTACCCCCTTTGCCAGAGCATTGGCCCTGACCAACTCTCCTACAACCTTCAGGTACAAGTCACTGGGATGGTTTCAGCTGTCAACTTGACACAACCTAGACTTCAGGTCCAAGTCACTGGGATGGTTTCAGCTGTCAACTTGACACAACCTAGACTCACTTGGGAGGAGAGTCCCTATGAAGGAGTGCCTAGGTCAGGTTGGCCTGTGCGTACGTTTGTGGAAGATGGCGTTGATTATGTCAACTGGTGTGTGAAGACCCAACCCACTGTGGGTAGCACCATTCTCTACACAGGAGTTTCTGAGCACTAAAAAGTGTGCTTCTACTTCCCTCTGTTTATATAGTGGTATCACTAGCTGTCTTAAGTTCCTGTTGCCTTGACTTCTCTGCAATGATGTACTGTAACCTGGGATTGTGAGCTAAAATACTCCGCTAAGTATTTTGTCTTTTTTTTCCCCTTTGGAACTGAGGACCGAACCCAGAGCCTTGTGTTTGCTAGGCAAGCACTCTACCACTGAGCTAAATCCCCAACCCCTCCTCTAAGTATTATTTCATCACAACAACATCCTGTGTCCTGTTCTGCCAGCTGCCCTCACTGCCTGTCATCACCTGGGCCCTGGGTCCCTATCTACATGTGGGGCCTCGGGCCATGACTGGCATCAGGACGTTCTGGCCCATGGCTGCCCAGTCCAAACACCAGACCAGACCCTCCGCTCAGGGCATGGCTGGTCCTTGGCTGGAAGCTTGTGCCTTGTCCTAATGTGACAGATTGAGGACCAAGTCACTGTGTTCTCTCCCCTCCCCCAAGACTGTGTGTGTGGCCTTGGCTGTCCTGGAACTCACTCTCACTCTGTAGACCAGGCTGGCCTCAAACTCATAGAGACCCACCTGCCTCTGTCTCCGAGTGCTGGGACTAAAGGCATGTGTCACAAGGCCCAGCTGAAGTCACTATTTTCTTGCAAATAGTATGAGGCTTGTTGTGTGTCTCTTTGGACCAAAAAAGGCAAGAAAGAGCTTTATGCCATGAATCTGGGCTCCAGGCCCTGCTTTACATACACCTGTCCTGGTGCCAGGTTGAAAAGGGGTCACCTGGACTTCAATCTCACCTTAGATGGAAATAATTCTCCTGTAGGAAGATAAAGTCTTGAAGGCTTCCAGCCATGGATATGGGGACAGGATGTGGCAGTAGCACTTGTTTGCACTGAACAGAAGGGAAGCTGTGGCCTTGCTGCAGCCAGCAAGGACTCAGGGCTGGACTGGGCTCTGAGCCCTCCCTGTACATTTTGCCCATGGCCCAGGTACGCTCCAAACGCTGTGATGTAAAGACCAAGTTTGTCACTCACTCACCCTGCACCACGTGCGCAGCTGTCAGGAAGCAGCTATGTCCCTCAGGCTGGCTCCGGAATTTCCCAGAGAAGACGCTGGTGGACTGTCGGTATGGGCCCACTGGCTTCTTTCCCACATCCAGGAGGGTGGCTGGGGCCCTGAGGAACCTCACTGACCTCCAGCTGGGAACAAAGTATCATTAACCCACACACCTGTGTCCCAGGGGGTGTATGGGCACCTACTGTCTCCTGGGCCCTGTGCTCCGCCCTAGGCTAGATGGAGAGGACAGAAGTGGGCAGGATCAGATTCCTGGAATTCAGTGTGAGGAGGGCGGGAGTGAAGGTGCCCACCACCTCACCCTCACCGCCTGCCTCCCTTCTCTCTCCTAGCTATGAGGTACAGCTGGGAGGCTCGCTGGTCTCCTTCAG
Source organism: Onychomys torridus (assembly GCF_903995425.1). Taxonomy (NCBI): domain Eukaryota; kingdom Metazoa; phylum Chordata; class Mammalia; order Rodentia; family Cricetidae; genus Onychomys; species Onychomys torridus. The sequence continues at coordinate 4,864,800 of NC_050451.1, read as the reverse complement.
GGGCTGCAGCCAGGAGTGTTGGAAGGACATGGTGCAGAAAGCCTGTTGCCCCGGCTACTGGGGTTCCCAGTGCTATGGTATGGAGGAGGGGGCTGACCCTGCTCCACTCCCCTGGGCCCCAGCCTCTCATCCGAGGGGCACCATATTGCCCTCCACCTTGTGACTGCTCATTGAAAGCCGTCCTGGGGGAGGGGCCGGAGCAGAGGTAAGGGGAGCATTCTGGAAGAAAAGCTGAGTTCTTGGGGTCCACAGAGTGCCCTGGAGGTGCCGAGACACCGTGTAACGGCCACGGGACCTGCCTGGATGGCATAGCTGGAAACGGGACCTGTGTGTGTCAGGTAAGGGCTGGGTAGGGATGAGGTAGCGGTGTTGGGGGAACCCCACTGACTTAGTGCATTCACAGGGAAACTTCAGTGGCTCAGCCTGCCAGGAGTGCCAAGACCCCAACAGATTTGGGCCTGACTGCCAATCAAGCAAACGTGCAGAGCCTCCGGGTAAAGTTAATCCTACCTGCCTCTAACCTCTCCTAAATCCTCAGCCTTGCCTTTCCCTCTTGGCCTTGCTTCCTTCCGCCCTGAGGCTCTTGGTAGTCTCAGGAGCCTCCTCCAGGAAGCCCTCCAGGATGCCTCTCTTTTCACCTGGCTCTCCCTGGGTTTTCCCCTTCCCCTGTGATACTGCACCACAGCTCTGGACTCTCAGGGTTATTCCTACATTCTAAATACACAGAGGACAGGCAGGTGATGTCCCCATATGTACCTTAGTGAGGCTGGGGTTCTGCTGGCTCTTGTATGTCCTGGACTTGTGCAACCATGGGTCACAGGGCGGGGATGGGAGCTGCTGGTGTTTTGCTGGATATGATGGTCTCCCATTGTGACCAAGGTGAGCAGTGCTGCCTGGGGCCTCTTCTTTGTGGCCAGAGAAGGGGAGGACAGTTGGGTGTCAGAGTCTGAGTCAAGCAGGACCTCGGCCTGCAGCCTGTTAGGGGTCTGGGAGTGTCATCCCAGGCTTTTGTCCCAGCACATGCATCTGACCACTCACACACAGAGAAAACTGTTCCCGAGAGGCAGGGGGCTGTGGCCACTCCGGTGGAAACCATGACAGGAAGAGGGTTCCTGCGACTCACCTCACTCAGGCTCTCTCTGTCCTGGCAGCTCCTGACCCCTGTAAGCCATCTCCTTGCTCCCCACTGGCTCGATGCTCAGTGACCCCCAAGGGGCAGGCTCAGTGTCACTGCCCAGAGAATTACCACGGTGATGGGAAAGTGTGTCTGCCCCAGGACCCATGTATCACCAACTTTGGTGGCTGCCCCAGCAACTCTACCTTATGTCTGTACAAGGATCCAGGCAAGGTGAGCTAGGACACTGGCTTCGCAAGCCACTTACACACTCTGGCTGTGAAATTCCTGGCAAGTCACCCCAGATTACACTTCTAAGATGTGGGGAGAGTGTCAACCCTGGTCATTGAGGATAGGTGTCAGGGATGTGTGAGGGAGGCATATGCCAGCAGTTTTCCTGGATTCTCACTGGTGGACATACCGTCCCTTCCCGGCCTTGTCGTTTGCCCAGGCTGTCTGTGTGTGCCAGCCAGGTTTGATCAGCCTTAACAACAATGCTTCTGCGGGATGCTATGCCTTCTGCAAACCACATTCCTGTGACAAATCGGCCACCTGTCGGGTGACCCCTGATGGAAAGACCAGGTAGGCAGGGAGCAGGGAGGGTGGAGTGGGCAGTGGACTCTGCTGTATTCCTCCACTAGGGGCCTGGAAGGGAGGGCTGGGGGAGGGTCAGGGGGATGGCCTGCCCTCCCTCTGACCAGTCTCTCTGAATCTCCAGCTGTGTGTGCAAGGACGGCGAGGTGGGTGATGGTCGAGCCTGCTATGGGCACCTGCTCCGGGAGGTTCAGAGGGCCAATCAGATGGGCCTGGTGTTCCTGCGCTTAAGAGTGGCCATTGCCATGCTGGGTACATGCCCCTCAGCCTACCTGTGACAATGCCCCCCAGACCCACAGAGACGGGAGGGAGGGAGGGAGGGGGAGGGAGGGGAGAGGGCTAGCTAGCCTCAGCACAGACTCTTGTTTCTTTGCTCAAGAACTGGGTGAGGCCAGGATAGATGTGGGAACTGATCCCAGCACTGGTGTCCTCTTCCCACACTAGACACCTAGCCCCACCCCCTTGGGAGCTCCCCATTTTCATCTGACATTACCTTTCTCCCCTACAGAGCAGGGCTGCCAGGAGATCCTTACCACATCGGGCCCATTCACTGTGCTGGTGCCGTCCATCTTCTCTGTCTCCTCTGCCCCCTCCAGTACCATGAATGTGAGCCCTTTCTCCCTGAGAGCAGGTCAAGGTCTCCCCGTACCTGATGCTTCCCTTTGAGATAGTCTTATTCAAACTGAAAAGAGACCTGCGAGGCCCCTTGTCCTCTCCATGACTCAGGCAGAGGGAGGTGCAGAGGGTTGTACTGTCTGGGTTAACCCCACACCCTATCCCTATGCATCTGCAGACGACCCTTGCCCAGCAGCTCTGCAGACAGCATATTATTGCGGGGGAGCACATCCTGGAGGATGTAGGGCCCTCAAATTCACGCAGGTGGTGGACACTTGCTGGCCAGGAGATCACCGTCACCTTCAACCGTGTGGTATGAGAGGGACCCCCAGAGGAGCGGCAAGGGGTTGGCACAGCCGAGGCAAATGTGTGGCCGTGGGACAGCAACGGGCATATGGGACATAGTCCCGTGTCTGTCTCATCAGAGATACACCTATAAGTATAAAGACCAGCCCCAGCAGACGTTCACTATCCAGAAGGCCAACTACATAGCAGCCAATGGGGTCTTCCATACAGTCACCGCCCTACGGAGGCAGCTTCCGCCTCCACTGCCAGGGGACCCAAAGGTGAGTCGGCAAGCTCTTCTCTACCTTGTGCAGTAGAGAATGTCTTGGTGTTTAAGTCCAGGCATGAGGCCTCTCTGGCTTCTGGGAGCCAGGCTCCTCCTCCTGGGACTGAAGCAGCCTCATCCTGCCCCTTATACCTGCAGAAAACTGTTGGCCAGATCCTTGCTTCCACAGAGGCTTTCACACGGTTTGAAACTATCCTGGAGGTGAGCTTGGGAAAAGCAGTTCTACCTAGCTGGGCTTCAAGACCAGAAGAGCTCACTGCCCCAGAATCAGCCCATCCACCTTCCTAGAGCCCATCCGTCACAATCCTGGGGCTTTACAGATCGATGCATTGCTCATGTCTTACACTTAAGTAGCGGGAGCTCCCGGCTGGCTGACAGTGGCAGGAACCAGGTAGGCAAGGATCTATCTAATCTTTCATTCTGCTGCTACAGAACTGCGGGCTGCCATCCATCCTGGATGGGCCTGGACCCTTCACAGTCTTTGCCCCAAGCAATGAAGCTGTGGACAGCCTGCGAGATGGCCGTCTGATCTACCTTTTTACATCAGTAAGCTCTATGAAGAGATGGGGCTGTGGGGTGGGATTGCCAGAGCCTCTCCACCCCCATCAACCTCCATCAACTGACTCCTCCCCTCAGGGCCTTTCCAAACTTCAGGAGCTGGTACGGTACCACATCTACAACCGTGGCCAGGTGAGAGGGTCTCCTCCTTCACCATGTCCCATGTTTCAGGGACTACTGCAGGTTTTGATCTTTCTGGGAACCCAGTGTCCTCATCCTCTTTTCTCCATTTCTGGGGACTCAGAGTCACTGTGTGTGCCACCTAGACAAAGTATGGCCAGTACCCAGCCTAAAACCACTGTCTCCTGCCCCAGCTGACAGTTGAGAAGCTCATCTCTAAGGGACGTGTCCTCACCATGGCCAACCAGGTCCTGTCTGTGAATATCTCTGACGAGGTAAGCTCTGTGAGCAGCTGAGCACATGGGTCAGTGCAGGAATGCTAGCCTTGTTCATGCCTGCCAGTGTGCCCCAAATACCACGATGGGCAGGACCCTTGACAAGGCCCCAGCTAGGCTAGGAAAATGGACGTAGGTCCCACAAGTATGAGGTAAAGCCACAGTGGACAGAAACAGACCAGCAAAGGCTGGCTGGGGTTGGCACATGGGGTCTGTGCTGCAGGGCCGAATCCTGCTGGGACCTGAGGGCATCTCTGTGCGGAGAGTGGATGTGCTGGCTGCCAACGGTGTGATCCACATGCTGGAAGGTATCCTGCTGCCCCCCACCATCCTGCCTATCCTACCCAAGCACTGTGATGAAGAGCAGCACACGATTGTGCCGGTGAGCCCTGCCCTGAACCCGCTCTTCATCCTGTACCCAGATGCCTACCCCTAGCACCTGGTCAGGAGAGGACACTGTTGTCACTATCACAGAATATTTGAGACAGGGTAATACACAGAAAGAGGCTTACTTTTTCTCACAGTTCTGAAAGCACGGTGTGGTGGCAGTTCAGTTCTTATTGACAGAGGGCCTTGTGGCACAAGGGCAGTTGGGCATAGGCGAAGAGACCACAGTGATGAGGTGACGAGTGTCCTGGTTCATTCCATTAGAACCTGCTGTGGTGGTAACTAGCCCATTCCTGCACGAGAGGAGCCGTGTAGCCCATCTGCCTACAGAGGCTCTTCCTCACAACACCTTTCCTGGCCTCTCTGCAGCTTTCTCCCCCCTCATATCTTTGTTGAATGTCTCTGACCCTCTGCCCTGCTCTGTTCTTCCCAGGGTTCTTGTGTGGACTGCCAAGCCTTGAATGCCAGTATATGCCCCCCAAATAGTGTGAAAATGGTGAGCACCCCTGGCCCTCAGGAATCCCTTTTTGCCAGCATCCCAGTTGTACCCAGGTTGCAGTGGGGAGTAGAGGGAGGGAGGCTGGACCATACCTGGAGGCTCAGTGTGTCCTAGCCCCACAGAGAGTGGGAGTATTGGACCAGGGCTGCCTGGCAAGGCTACCCCAGCACCCATTCTGCTGACTGGCCTTATGTGGCATGTCCTAGGATATCTTCCCCAAGGAGTGTGTTTATACCCATGACCCAACTGGACTCAACGTGCTGAAGAAGGGCTGTGCCCACTACTGCAACCAGACCATCACAGTAAGCCTAGGCAGGCCCAGACCCCCTGGGGACACTGGCCACTTCCTCTTTGTCTGGGGTTCCAAGTTGGGTTAAGGGGGCTCCCCTTCCCAGGCATTCTTTTTGTTTTTGTTTGGTTTGGAAGGGTTTTTGTTTGATTGATTTTTGTGTCCATGCTAGGAAGAGAACCCAAAATCTTGCATACTAGGCAAGCACTTTGCGGCTGAACTACACCCAGCCCTGCCTCACATCCTAATGGTTAAAGAGGTGCCACTGGAGGGTCCATCCCTATCTCTGTGCTCTGGAGATGAGACCAGGAAGCTGAAGTGTCCTGTGTGGGAGTTGGCATGGCCTAGGTGTTCATATATGCTCTGTCTCTTGCAGAAACGTGGTTGCTGCAAAGGATTTTTTGGGCCTGACTGCACACAGTGTCCTGGAGGCTTCTCCAACCCCTGCTATGGCAAAGGCAATGTGAGTCCCCACCCTGCTAGGTATAATGAAGGTGATACCTTCCCCAGCGGGAGGTGTCAGAACCAGGCCTGCCTCTCTCTTCCCAGTTTCCCCACTCTAGGTGATTGACGTTGGGCCAAACTGTTTCATTAGAAGTTATTACTTTTGGTGAAAAAAAAAAAAAACAACAAAAAAAGAAAGAAAGAAAGAGAGAGAGAAAGACAGACTTAAGACTTTCAGGTCTAGAGAGACAGCTCAGTGGTTAAGAACACAAGCTACTCTTGCAGAGGACCTGAGTTTGGTTACCAACACCCATGTTAGGTAGCTCACAACCACCTCTAACTCCAGCTCCAGGGGACCCAGCACTTCTGGCCTCTGTGGGTCTCTGCACTCAAGTGTATGCACACACACACACACACACACACACACACACACACACACACACACACGTATACTGAGATAGGGTCTCTCTCTATAGTCCTGGCAGTCCTGGAACTCTCTCTGTAGACCAGGCTGGCCTGGAACCCATAGAATCTGCCTCTGCCTCCAGAGTGCTGGGATTAGAGACATGTGTCACCATGCTAGTTCCTAACCTTTTAAAAAGGAAGTAATTATTTTGATAGATTATTACATTTATTTTCCAATAGATGATCTGCCAGTATTCTTTAGTATTCTGCTTTTGACACTTTGGAATGACAGTGCTATTTTAGTGTCTGCACAGAGAGCACAGGACTTAATGTGTGAGCTCCAGGGCCATGTGCCTCTCAGTAGCTAGCTGGCAGCTTAAGTGATTTTGGAGGTCACTTCTAGGGTGAACCCACCAGAGAGGGAAGTTCAGGGAGGAGGGTATAAATGTACATTTCCTGTCCCAACCACCCAGTCCCAAATAATCGACTCAGAAGCTGAATATGAATTATAAATGATTGGCCAATAGCTCAGGCTTAGTACTTAACCAGCTCTTATATTTAAGTTATCCCACATTCCTTATTTATGCTTTGCCACATGGCTCATTGCTTGTTACCTCATTTTATTTTTTAAAATTTATTTATTTTTATTTTATGTACATTGGTGTTTTGCCATGGGTGTCAAGTCCCCTGGAACTGGAATTACAGACAGTTGTGAGCTGTCATGTAGGTGCTGGGAATTGAACCCTGGTCCTCTGGAAGAGCACTCAGTGTTCTTAACTGCTGAGCCGTCTCTCCAGCCCCAATATTACATCATTTTCTATATGTCCTGCTTGCTCAGTGGCTGGCATCTCTCATGACGCCCCTGACTCTGCCCTTCTTCCTTCCATCATTCTCTCTGTCAGGCTGTCTTGTTGAATCTCTTTTTGCCCTGCTATCAGCCAATCAGTTTTTTTTTTAAATTAACAATGAGCATAATCCACAGTATTTCCTCTTTTTTGTCTAATTAAAAAGGAAGATTTTAACCTTAACACAGTAAAATTATATATAACAAAAACAGTTATTAAGTAAGAATTACGGTAACAATATCCAACCCATTTGTATTTGGCAAAATTAAAGAAAATATTTTATCATCTATCTTATTTTTGTGAGTCCAAAGTTTTGTATCTAATTTTCCTTTTATCATAACTAAGGAAAACTATAACTCTTTAGTCTTCAGCTCTATCAAAGACCCCAAAAGGGTGAAATGTTACAACAGGAATATCTTGCTGCCTGGACAGTCACCCCATAGTTCCTTTGTAATGTTGGGGCATCCAACTCTAGCCTACAGGCCTAGTATATCTGACAGACTTTGTTGTGAAGCAGGGAATTCTGAAGGATTGTCCTACTTTGTCTTGGCAAAGTTCAGCAGTCACCTTTTTTGTGTCCTGTTGGTCTAGTCTGGACAGTAATTGTCAGCAATTGAGGCAAGGGTAGTTTCTCTGCCCACATGGCTAGCTTTTGCCATAAAGAAAATAAACTCCATATGAATTTTTTCAATGCCCAACATCGTCTCTGAAATAGATTGGTGCTGCTAAGAGCAGATGTGTCTCACTGTCATGAAAAGCCTTAGGTTATTAAACATATTAGATGCCATATTCTGTGTAGGTCTTTGAAGTGTTTGAAGACCATCTATCTAAATGTATCTGTTTATGACCTTGAAAACATACCTAACATGACTATAAGTTTGACTGTTATAGATGACTATTAATCTGTATTTTAATTAGGTATTACATTGTTAAATTAGCTGTATAAGCACAATACCCCAAACAAAAGTAGAAACATACATATAGTATAACAAAATTAACTTTAAATTTACATCAATGAGCCAAAATCCATACCAATGTGAAATATTTAAGACTAGGGGTTGCTTTTTTAGTTTAAAAGTAGATTCAATAATCTATCCTTTTATCCTATTATTTGTATATCTCCCCCTTTTCTTTTTACAATGAGATCCCTGAATCTAATCTCTAAACAATGACAACTATCCATAATTTATTTTTGGGAATATAGGTATAGTTCTGTGGACTATTTTCTATTGATTGGGGGCACTGGTAATCTTTGGGGGATCATGAGAAAATTTAGGATTGTGGTCCTGACTGAGTATTCTGTGTGGCTGGATCATCTCAGCCAGGAGCCTTGAAGCTCTTCTGGATGTAGAACTCAGGAAACTGCAACAGAGGTGCTCTGAAACGTTGTATCATCTGGGCCATCTATTCCCAATGGAGATTTTTTTCTGGGGCTTCTTCTTTGATCAAACCTGATTTTTCTTAACCAGAATAAATCCAGAGCCTCTCATTTCCTGTGGAAATAAAAGCAGAACCTCTTTTCCAAAGTAACATATGTTTTGACTTAAATTTTGAGGTCAAGATATTTTTTTAAATATATAGGTTTGTTTAATCTAGGAGCTATCATAATCAAATGTCTCTCAGTAGTTATCATTTGTTCATTAGCGGTCAAAAAATTTAAAGACAAAACAATAACACAGTATCCAGACTCTCTGTGTATTTCTTTATGTGGCTTATTATTTTTTAATTACTCTATTCCTTTTCTAAGGACTTTATTTTAAAACTATATTTTTAAATTTAAGACTGTATATATTCCTTTTCTTCTCTCTCCCAAGCCTATGCATATTAAACACTGTGACCTGTTTAGAGGCTCTTTTTGTCTGAATCTGTCCCTACCGCTCACCTGTAACCTCTTCTGTCTGCATGAGCAAAAAAACTGCTGTATAACTTAGATCATGGTGCCTGGTGCTGGCTCTTCTTCCTTGGTTCCCTGAGAGCCTAGTCTTATGGCATGGTTACCTCCATCTCTGGGAGCCATGTTTACCACCCCAACTCTGGGAAGTTTCTAGATCCGTGCTGCCACTGAGTAGTGTGCTACTGGCTGTTCAAAAACACCATATAAGCATTTGGTAGTAGGGCCTCTTAAAAGAGCCACTAGCAAGTCCAGAAGCCATCTCTTAAAGGAGCCATGCCTCTGCTCATCACCAGCAAACAGAGCCCACTGGGGAAAAGACATGCTTGACTCCATTCTTGTGTATCTAGAATTCTTTTTTTTTTTTAATTAAAGATTTATTTATTTATTATATGCACAGTGTTCTGTCTGCATATATGCCTGCAGGCCAGAAGAGGGTGCCAGATCTCATTACAAGTGGTTGTGAGCCACCATGTGGTTGCTGGGAATTGAACTCAGGACCTCTGGAAGAACAGTCAGTGCTCTTAACCTCTGAGCCATCTCTCCAGCCCTAGATTTCTTTTTTAAGCTCTGTCAAGTTTTATGTGGAAATTTTGATCCCACATCGAGCTCCATATGTAAATGGACATTTCCTGTCCCAATTACCCAGTCCCAAATAACCAACTCAGAGGCTGAATGTGAATTATAAATGTTTGGCCAATATCTCAGGTTTATTACTAACTAGCTCTTGCATTTAAGTTAACCCATTGTGGTGATATATAATAAATTTGCCTGAGGATCAGAGGACAGAGCCAGCCACTAGATTAGACATAGAGGTTAGGCAGTGATGGCACACACCTTTTTAATCCTATCACTTGGAAGGCAGAGATCCATCTGGATCTCTGTGAGTTTAAGGCCACACTGGGCTACATGAGATTGATCCAGTATAGGAGAGAAGCAGAGCTGGCAGTGGTGGCCCACACCTTTAATCCCAGCACTTGAGATTTCATGCCTTTGCTTTGGAAACACACATGCTTTTAATCCTAGGAAGAAATATGGCAAGGCAGAGAAAGGTATATAAGGTATGGGAAAACAGAAACTCACTCTCTTTAGGCTGAGGCACTCTAAAGCAAGCAGGATTTAAGCAAAACATACTGGAGACTTTCTGATAGTTGCTGGCTATTCTGCTTCTCTGATCTTTCAGCTTTCACCCTGATATCTGGCTCTGGGTTTTTATTAAAAGACCATTCAAAATTCGAACAACAACCCATATTTCTTTTTTACACTTTGCCACGTTTCTCGTGCCTTGTTACCTCATTTTCTACACATCCTGCTTGCTCAGTGGCTGGCTGGTGTCTCCTGCAACTCCCTTGACTCCACCCTTCCTCCTCACATCATTCTCTCTGTGTCAGGCTATCTCACTGAATCTCGTCTTGCCCTGCTATCGCCCGATCAGTTTTTATTAACAATGAGCATAATCCACAGCAAGAGGGGATGTGGTGACCACGTCCATGACTGATCCTTTATGCCTGCCATCTTGCAGTGCAGCGATGGGGTCCAGGGCAATGGGGCCTGCCTCTGCTTTCCAGACTACAAGGGTATTGCCTGTCATATCTGCTCCAACCCAAACAAGCATGGCGAGCGGTGCCAGGAAGGTGAGTGATGGTGGCCTGGGCCACCTCCCAGAGACAGAAACTGTGACAAGGACCTCCCAAGAAGGAACAGGGCTCTAAGAGGAATGGTGGCCACAGGAAGTAGTGCCAGCTGGAGAACAGTAATGGATGTTTTTCACCAGAAGAAAACTGTGCTTTAATTTAAAGCAAGCAAGATTTAAGCAAGACACATTGGAGACTTTCTGATAGTGGGTTAGAGACAGAGTAGCTAGAATGATGGGACTAAAACTTCAAAGCTGAGCATGGTGGCACACGCCTTTAATCCCAGCATTCAGGAGGCAGAGGCAGGTGGATCTGTGAGTTCAAGGCCAGCCTGGTCTACAGACCGAGTTCTAGGACAGCCAGAGCTACATAGAGAAACCTTGTCTCAAAAAAATGAAAATAAAACAAATAAATGGCCTGCCTCATAGTTTACTTATCTACTCTTTGAGTCTGAATGCGCTAAGATTTAGGGACCCTAACATAGAGTCAAATAACATAAAGTCAAGTCTATTATAGCCACTCCATTCCCAGCCCCTTACTTTGCAACCCAATCTTGGCTTCCAACAAGCCCTACTTCCTGCCCCATCTCTCTGTTCTCATTCTTTCCCCATAGACTGTGGCTGTGTCCATGGTTTGTGTGACAACCGTCCTGGCAGTGGAGGAGTATGCCAGAGTGGCACTTGTGACCCTGGCTTCCGAGGGCGTTTCTGCAATGAGTCCACGGGAAGCTGTACATCCAGAGGGTTGGCCCAGCTCTGCCACCAACATGCTCGCTGCATTAGTCAGGAGGGGGAGGCCAGGTGAGGACTCTGGCTTCCTTTGTGTCCTGTCCGTAATCACATGTTGGTTTGCTCATTCTCCAGCCTCTTCCCCAGGCTCATGGGGGCCTCTTTCCCCTACTCTAGGTGTGTCTGCCTTGATGGTTTTGAAGGTGATGGTTTCTCCTGCACACGAAGCAATCCCTGCTCACACCCAGACCGTGGCAGCTGCTCAGAGAACGTTAGTTCCTCTCTCCCCTCGCTTTACCTTTTTACTAATGTTCTGACCCAGACACGGGATGGGGCATCCATGGCTCTGTACCCCTGAGTCACTTATCCCTGACCCACACAGGCCGAATGTGTTCCTGGAGACCTGGGCACCCACCGCTGCATTTGCCACAAAGGCTGGAGTGGGGATGGCCGCATCTGTGTGGCCATTGATGAATGTGGGCTGGACACTCGAGGTGGCTGTCATGTGGATGCTCTCTGTAGCTATGTGGGCCCTGGACAGGTAAGGAGCAGAACGATAGCTGGGGACTTGCCTCCACCCAATCTAACTTCAGGAACATCCACTCAAAGCTCAGAGTCTGGACCCACAGATGCAGATGAAGTCATACACCCTGGTACTCATGTGCTGCCTGGGTCCTTATGTGTAACCCAGCACCTGTTATGGGCAAGCTCTCTCCGAGACTAGGGAAGTGTGATACGAAGCAGGTATGGGGAAACACTGCCTCTAGAGGTCCAAATCTGTAGATTCACAGTAATCTGTCTCTGGAACATCACAGTCTAGTCTCAAATACTTGTGGGATCTTAAAGCATTTTGAGGTTCATGAACCCGTTCTGATAAGTGTCTAAGAATATCTAACATGGGCCAGGCACAGTGGCACACGCCTTTAACCCCAGTGTTCAGGGGGCAGAGAGAGACAGATCTCTATGAGTCTGAGGCCAGCTTAGTATGCATAGTGATTCCAGAACAGTCAGAGATACAGAATAGACCCTGTTTCAAAACAAAAGAACATCTAAGGTGGGGCTGGAGAGATGGCTCTGTGGTTAAGAGCACTTGGCATTCTTGCAGAGGATCTGGGTTAGGTTCTAATATCCACGTGGCAGCTCACAACTGTGAAACTCCAGCTCCAGAGGATCCGACACCTTCATCTGGCCTCTGAAGGCACTGCATGCATACACGCAGTGCACAGACATAATGCAGGCAAAACCCATATATAAAAATTAAGCACAAATAAATCAGGGCTGGAGAGATGGCTCAATGGTTAAGAGTTTTGGATGCTCTTACTAAGAACCCAGGTTTGGTTCCCAGCACCTACAGGGCAGCTCACAATGGTCTGTAACTCTAGTCTCTGGGAATCCAGAGTCCTTTTCAGGCCTCCACAGGAATTTTAGAAGTGAAAATCTGTAAGATTGAGGGTTACATAATTTATGATGGTGATGAGTAATTTATGAATATGATGATTTATGATGGTCAGGAATGCACATGGTATACACACACATGTAGGCAAAACACCCATACACATAAAATAATTTTGTATACATACATATTTTAGAAGAATACCTATGGTACCAATAGGAGGCTAGGTTGACTGGTTCAAAGTCACCCTCTTCCCAGCCCTGTCCTCTCAATTCTGTGATGGCCTCTGGGCCGACAGTTTGTGGAGTGTTATCCCTAAATCAGACTGAAATCTGAACCCCATCCAGGAGCTGGGGAGCACTCAGGAGGCAGAAGTGGGGATCTCACATTCAAGACCAGCCTGGGCTATGTAGCAAGAGCCTGTGAAAGGAAAGAGAAAGAAAACTTAGAACTGAGGCTTTGAATGCTTAGGTGTAGATGACCCCCAACAATTGAGATGGGGGTGAGGGTCTCACTTGGGCTTATTTGCAGTGTAGACAAGCCAAAGGCATGTCCATTAGGGGAGAGACAGTAACAGTTGACTGGATGACAGAGCAGGAGGTGGGATTCCAATGTCCCTCCTGGGGCTGGCCTTGGCCAACCCCTGCCCATTTGCCTCAAGACACTGACCTCAAGCCAAAGGCCTTGACAAGGTTCTGAGTACTGGGTGGTGCTAAGTTTCCACGGAAGCTTCTAGTCAAGGCCATCTCTTGATCAGCCTTACCCTGAGAACTGGTTTCCCCTTGGGGCTCCAGAGCACAGATCTCCAAGGGCAAGATAGTAAGAGCTCATCTGAGGTGTGGGCAGATCTCCTGGGGAGCTGAGGGGCCTGTGGGGAAATCATACTCTGTCTCCTTGCCTCCCCAGAGTCGATGCACATGTAAGCTGGGCTTTGCCGGGGATGGCTACCAGTGCAGCCCCATTGACCCCTGTCGGGTAGGCAATGGCGGCTGCCATGGCCTGGTAAGAGGAGACAAAGGCTTCGAGCCCCTGGGGAGGCTCTCGGGAGGGCCTGCTGCAGTTGGGCATGTCTGTCCTTAGCACTTATATCTTTCTAAATCCCAAGCCACGCCACCACTCCTTCACTCCACAACAAGATAAAGCCCTTGTGCTGCTTTCCTAAGGCCAAAGGCCCTCCAAGAGCCCCCAGCCTGCCCAGTCCCTCTTATTGCCTCCACCCCACTCTGTTCCTTGTTCCTTTGGCCCTGCCAAGCTCCTTGCTGTTTCTTGACTTCCCTCTGCCCTCCTACCCTACAGCATCTCTACCTTTCCCAGACACCCCTCAGGCCTTGCCCCTCCTGCTTTCAAAAGCTCAGGCTCCTGCAGGCCAGGGTTACCTTTGTTGCTCTATAGGCCTGGCTCCCCAAGCCCCTAGTTACGACCAGTGGGATGGTCCCCATGCCCAGTGCCCTGTGGTCCTGGGGAGCAGGCCTACTGAATGGGCTTTGTGAATGCAGACAGGATAGCTGGAGAGGGGCACAGAAGGACTCAGCCCCCCCCCCCCCCCCGCACAGGTGAAGGGGGGGTGATAACAAGAGGAGAAAAAGATGAGAACAGCTGGTATCCAGCTGTTGTTTGGGTGATGAATGGAGGTGATGAATCCTGCTCTGTCATCCAGTCAACTGTCTGTTCCTTACCCCTACCAGGCTACTTGCCAGGCAGTTGGGGGAGGTCAGCGGGTTTGCACATGCCCCCCTCATTTTGGCGGTGATGGCTTTAGTTGCTATGGAGACATCCTCCAGGTAAGTGGTGCACAGGTTTGTTCTCTTCCCTAAGTCTGTGCTGTCTTCCCATGTACCTGTGGGGAAGGGGGTGATTGGGGACTTGAATTTGTCCTTAGGTCTATGCCCTCAGCCTTCTTTCCCTGCCCCTTAGGAACTGGAGGCAAATGCCCACTTCTCCGCCTTCTCACAGTGGTTTAAGGTAGGGAGGGGGCAGGATGCTAGGGTTGGGCTCGTGTCTACGAGGCCTTCGGATACAGGAATGCTACCTAGCACTCCAAGAGTCAGTCACCTTCATCTCCCTGTCCCACTTGCTGTGTGCAGAATTCAAGTGTCATTCTCCCTGCTGACAGCAAAGTCACAGCCCTGGTACCTTCTGAATCTGCCATCCGGAGGCTGAGCCCCGAGGACCAAGCCTTCTGGCTGCAGCCAAAGATGCTGCCAGAACTGGTCAGGTGGGACAGCTGGGAAGGGTCTGGGTCATGGAGGGGATTCTGGGTGGAACCTTGGACCCTTCCCAGACAGGGTTGAGAGGATCTGGTTCTTTGTTTACCGTGTATCTACACAAGTAGGGAGAACTCAGGCTTAAGGTTCTTTGTAGGTCACACTTCACACTAATCTGGTTCAATGCCTCCCAACTGTTCCCCTTAGGGCCCATTTTCTCCAGGGTGCCTTCTCAGAGGAGGAGTTAGCCCGGTTAAGTGGACAACAAGTAGCCACACTGAGCCCCATGACACGCTGGCAGATACATAACATCAGTGGGGTAAGAGCTGAACTCTGGAACAGTCAGTCCAGGGCAGATTCAGAGACTAACACGGGACACATAGTTGTCTCGTTAGAAGCTATGTGTGCCGGTGCGCGTAACTCTGCCCTCTCTTGTGGGTACTGGTGAGGGTTTATGCACCCACCTGCTGGAGCCTGAGGCTGCGAGCCAGGTGGGATATCTCTCTCACACCATGTGTCAGTGGCCAACTAGAGTGAGCTCTTCTGCTGCCTTCCAGAAAATCTGGGTGCAGAATGTCAGTGTGGATGTAACCGACCTCCTTGCTACCAATGGCATCCTACACATCCTTAGCCAGGTATAGCAGGAGAAGGAGGTGCAGGGTACTTCCTAGGCCAGGAATGGTGGGCTGACAGTCCCTCTTGCTCTATGCCAGGTCTTGTTGCCTTCAAGAGGTGCTGTGCAGACTGGGCCAGGGTTGCTACAGCATCTAGATCAGGTACCCGCCTTCCACCTCTTCCGGGAGCAGCTAAAGGTAAAGGAGGTTCATTCAAGGGGAGTGAGTTCCCGGAGGTTGCTGGGGGCTGGCTGGCTCCCTGCATTAGGTCTGAGGACTGCCTGCTCATCTTTCTACCTTGCTCCCTGTCTCTATCTCTAGCATCACAAACTAGTGGCCCAAATTGAGGCTGCCAAGGCCTACACCATCTTTGTGCCCACAAACCACTCTCTGGAGACCCAAGGCAACAGCAGTATCTTGGTGAGGCCTTGGAGATGGGCAGGATAAGCCTCCTAAGCCAAGACACAGGGACATAGTAGGGATGGCATGATACCCAGGGCCCTCGAGAGTCTGGGAAACCCTGAAGTGACTCCTCCTTGGCAGGACATAGACACAGTCCGACATCATGTGATCCTTGGGGAGGCACTCACTGTGGAGGCCCTACGGAAAGGAGGACACCGGAACTCCCTTCTGGGCCCCGCCCACTGGCTGGTCTTCTACAATCACAGTGGCCAGGTTTGAAGGGCAGGGATTAGGAGACCCTTCCCAGGAACTCTGCTCTTAGGACTGGCCTTTGACACTTCCTCACCAAGGAGACCCCAGCCTCTGCTCCGGGAAGACTCCCCCCATCCTTGGAGCTACCCCCAGTCCCAGAATGTGTTCTTGTCTTGTTGCCTCTCAGAGTGACGGTGGTAGTAGTGGGTAGGTAGACTCAACCTGCTGTCCTCCTTCCCAGCCTGAGGTGAACCACATGCCACTGGAGGGGCCCTTTCTGGAGGCTCCTGGCAGCTCCCTCTTCGGCCTGTCGGGGATCTTGACAGTGGGCTCCAGCCGCTGCCTACACAGCCATGCAGAAGCTCTTCGGGTAAGAAGTTGGGGTCCATAGGAGCTGTGAGGGCTGGGGAGATGGCTCAGCAGTTAAGAGCACTGGCTGCTCTTCCAGAGGACCTGAGTTCAATTCCCAACAACCACATGGTGGCTCACAACCATCTATAACAGGATCTGATGCCCTCTTCTGGCATGCAGAGCAGTCATACATAAAATATTAAAAATACATACATACATATACATGAGGTAGGCAGATCTCTTCTTAAGCTTGAGGCCAGTCAGGCCTACATAGTGAGATGCTGTTTCAAAACACACAAAAACAAAACCTGGAGCAGCAGCAGCTGCTTGGTCTAGGTGGCAGGAAGGAACACTTGGCCAGTCTTGTCCTGGATCAACTGACACCTTGCCCTTCTTCTCCAGGAGAAATGCATAAACTGTACCCGGAAATTCCGCTGCACTCAAGGCTTTCCAGCTGCAGGTGATGCTGGGCTCAGCACAGCCCTGTACTTACTTCAATGTCCCCACTAACCCCCCAGGTCCAGACCCTCTGGGACCTGGCCTGAGATGGGTAGCTACAACTTGCAGTTAAAGCTGAACCCCAGCCATGGTCTGCTCAGAGTAACTCATTGCCGCCCTAGGCTGGTCCCTGTGCTATCCCTTCATCAGGCCCATCTGTCCTGGCCCTCCTTCTCCCTTCTATCCTCCTCACACTTGTCAACCTCACTCTGACACCTGTCACACTGTTGTTTGTCTCCCATGCACAACCCTGTCCCCACCCAAGCCACCAGATGACCCTTCCTATGTGTCTCCACTTTTAGGACACACCTAGAAAGAGCTGTGTCTACAGATCTGGCTTTTCTTTCTCCCGGGGCTGTTCTTACACATGTGCCAAGAAGATCCAGGTTTGCTCTGAGGTGTCCCCCACCAAGGCTTTGCTGCTTTGTCAGGGGAGGAGGAGAGCAGAGTAGGCCCCGGGGAAGAGTTGAGACTGAATTTCAAGGGTAGAGGTCCTGAGCCTCGAGCAAAGACACAAAGCAGGGGTCTTTGGGAATGTCCAAAATCAGAGGGCTACTGTTGATCCTGTATCTAACCCCTGGGGAATGGGCATGGAAGAGATACAGGGTTGCATCCCAGAGCTGGCACCTTCAGCCAAATCCAGAGGCAGTAGTGAGCCTTCTCTGTCCCTCCTGTGCAATCCATGCAGTTGCAGCTCTCCCTTGTTTGAGCCCACCCCCACCAGGGGAGGGCTGTGGAAGGCATCCTCCACATCCCCTGAGGGTTCTGGTCTACCCTCCCTGGATCTGTGCTTCCGATTTGCTCTGCTCTGTGGCCCTGAGATGTAACCATCTCTTTCTGGCTAGTGATATCCATCCTGGCCTGTGCTGGGCCTCTCTCCTTCCCTTCCCATTCCCTTGCCCCTTACAGGTGCCCGACTGCTGCCCAGGCTTCTTTGGCACACTATGTGAGCCATGCCCGGGGGGTCTAGGTGGAGTGTGCTCAGGCCATGGGCAGTGCCAAGACAGGTTCCTGGGCAATGGGGAATGTCGCTGCCAAGAGGGCTTCCATGGAACAGCCTGTGAGATGTGTGAGCTGGGCCGCTATGGACCCACCTGTTCTGGAGGTGAGTCTGCATAGAGTAGGATGGTGGCCCTTGGGAAGGAGAACAGACTGGGGTTACTATACCATGAAGAGCAGGAAAGTACCTCATGTCCTTTATTGTCCCACTTCCAGTATGTGACTGTGACCACGGGCTGTGCCAGGAGGGCCTTCGAGGGAATGGAAGCTGTGTCTGTAATGTGGGTTGGCAGGGTCTCCGCTGTGACCAGAGTAAGTAGGTCCCAGGGGGCTAGGGGCACATGACAATAGGGGAACAATTCTGGTCTGAATGACCATAACCTTCTGTCTCCCCCCAGAAATCATCGATCCTCACTGTCCCAAGAAGTGTGATCCCAATGCCAAGTGAGTGAGGCCAACCCATGATAGGGTGACTGTGGGCAGGACAGGGTGGACACAGGTTAAGTGGCTGCCATCCCTTCTAGCTGTATACAGGACTCCACTGGGATCCCTGCCTGTGTCTGTGCTGCGGGATATTCAGGCAATGGCAGTTATTGCTCAGGTTGGCCATATTGGACGCCCTAGGCCCCACTTTGGAATACTTGGGGTGCCTGTCCCTTCTCCCCTCTAACATTTATCTCCTGCTTGTTTCTCACGTCTGTCTCTAGAGGTGGATCCATGTGCCTCTGGCCATGGGGGCTGCTCACCCTATGCCAACTGCACCAAGGTGGCTCCTGGGCAGCGGACGTGTACCTGTCAGGATGGCTACACAGGCGACGGGGAGCTGTGCCAGGGTGAGGTGCCCCAAGATAGGCACATGTGAGGGTAGGTCTTTCTAGTCATCTGACTCAGACTAAGAAGGTTTGAATGAGCAAAGGGTATGTGGTGACGTGGGGCCCAAAGAGGGAGGAGATGGACACCTGGAGTTGCAGATGGACAGATGAATGGAGGGGTCATCGGGGCTGTTCCTCATCTCAGTGTCTCTTCCCCTAGAAATAAACAGCTGTCTCGTCCACCATGGGGGCTGCCACGTTCATGCTGAATGTATCCCCACAGGCCCCCAGCAGGTCAGTTGACAGGCTTGACTGGAGCCTCCGTTTAGACTAGGTCTGGGATGGCCTTCTCATTCAGGGTGCCTTGCAGCCACAATGATCAGGATTTGTGACAGGTCTCCTGCAGCTGCCGTGAAGGGTACAGCGGTGATGGCATCCACACTTGCAAGCTCCTGGACCCCTGCTCCCAGGTTAGACCCTCACATCCTGGCATGTTTGTTAGGGGAAGGGGACTGAGGTAAGAAGCAGTTTTCTTTACCTCCAGGACGGCCCCAGGGCCTCACTCACCCCTAGCTCAAGTCTGGCTCAACAGTAGAAGTAAACTTGAGCAGGGACTTTGAGGGATCGTCCCTAAGGCTGGTCTTTCCGAGGTGGCGGGCACCCCACAGCCTTCCTCTCCACTCTCAGAACAACGGAGGCTGCAGTCCTTATGCTGTGTGCAGAAGCATGGGGGATGGGCAGAGGACCTGTACTTGTAACCCAAGTCATACTGTGGGAGACGGTATCACCTGTCATGGACGAGTTGTACTGGTAAGGATTCCCAAGTCCAACCCAGACTTGGTCTTGGCTATGCCCCAACCTGAACTGCAATCTTGGCGAAGACCCCAGATTCAATTCTGATCCTTGATCATGACCCTGAATCTGACCCTGATTCTTCCTGGGCTAAACCTCATCTACCTCACATGAAAATGATCCTGGCCCCAGCTCAGAACCCCCCATGGCTTTCCTTTCGTCTCTTTGTCTCTACTTCGGCCAGACCTTAGACCACGGGCTGCCGGTGCTGGGACAGGCACCGGCCCCTGAATGGGGGAGGGGCACCCAAAATCTGAGCTAACCTTCGCACCCCCAGGAGCTCCTACGGAACAAGTATGCCTCATTCTTCAGCCTCAACCTCCTGGTGAGTACCAGTCTAGGCCTCTGTGACCTGCTGGGCAAATTCCAACCAGCCCTGGACCTCTATGTTCTCAACTGCTTGAGGGGGTTGGCTGGCCTTGGACTCTCAGAACTTCAGTTTTTCCCAGAGGATCCTCAGAAGTTCAAGTTGGTCCCACTCAAGTTGTTGTGCCCTGCCTCCCCAGGAATACAAGGAGCTCAAGGGTGATGGGCCTTTCACCATCTTCGTGCCAAGTACTGATTTAATGAGCAACATGTCCCAGGTACACGGCCCTGGGAGAGGTCTGGAGAGAGGTGAGTGCTCTAATCACTGCATGGGCAGAGCTGACAATCACTGGCTCTCCCATCTTCATGATTCTGCTAGGATGAGCTGGCTAGGATACGTGCCCATCGCCAGCTTGTGTTTCGCTACCATGTGGTTGGCTGCCGGCAGTTGGGGAGCCAAGAGCTGCTGGAGCAGGGATATGCCACCGCACTGTCTGGGCACACGCTGCGTTTCAGTGAGAAGGAGGTGAGATCTCACACTGTCTGTCCTACTGGCTGTCAGGTCTTCCTTCAGGGCTAGGATTCAGCCCCCAGCTCAGCTCCCTTCAAACATGTCCCTGGGCCCTGCCTCCACTTCCTTTAATACTCAGCCTGGATCCAAAATGAGAGAGAGACAAGTCTGGCCCAGAGGATAGCCACACTCTGGGCCCTACCCATTAGCACTGGCTTGCCCCAAGCCGGGACTCCCAAGCCAAGCTGACACCAGCACCGTGCTCCCACAATGCCAGACCTAGTCGGTGCCTTGTGCAGGCTTCTCATGGTGATTCTGCCCTTGACCAACTCACCTTCTACCTCAGTGCAAAGCCCAGGACAGTCTACCAAAAATCTCTCCTCACCTCAAGTCCTGCCCTGGCCCAGGCACACCCCATAGCTTCAAGCACCCTGCTGATCAACTCCATTCAACCTCAGCTTTGCCCCAGTGGAACCGTGTTCCTCCTACAGGGCAGCATTTATCTCAATGACTTTGCTCGGGTGGTAAGCAGCGACTACGAGGCAATGAATGGTGTCCTGCACTTCATTGACCGTGTTCTGCTGCCGCCAGATGTGCTGCACTCGGAGGCTGATGCTATCCCAACCCCTCAGGTATGGCTGGGCAAGAGCCTGGGACTGGGTTAGCAGGCTGGGATCCTCTCTTCCTGCTTGACCACATGGTTCATGCGTGCTCTTCTGCAGAGAAATGTCACCACCGCTGCTGAAAGCTTCGGTTACAAGATCTTCAGCCGCCTAGTGACGGTACTGCTCTCACAGATGTGGGTCTGCCAGTGTGTGTGCATGTGTGCAACAGTATGTATGTATGTATGCTTACCTCGTTCTGGAAATGAATGTGCCTGTAAGAGCCTCCCAGTGTGGGTAAACATGAGGAAGTGTGCAGCCAAGGTGTGTGGAAACTTACCCCTCCAAGTGTGCCCATCAACAATAGCTCCCTACCTACAATTTCAATTTCATATTCAACCATGTTGGCAAGATGGCTCAGTGGGTGAGAGTGATTGCTACCATGCCTGACAAGCTGAGTTTGATCCCCGGGACCCACGCAGCAGAAGAGAACCGGCTCCTGGAGGGTCTCCATGTGAGCAGTGGCAAGCATGCCCCTTCTCCCACGTCTCTCTCTCTCACACACACACACACACACACACACACACACACGCACGCACGCACGCGCACACACACACACACACACACACACACACACGCACGCACGCACGCACGCAGACACACACACACACCAAAACAAAAGCCAACCAGGTTAAGTATAATAAAAATATTAAATTGAGGTGTTGAAGAGATGGTTCGGAGGTTAAGGCTGCTCTTCCAGAGGTCCCAAGTTCAATTCCTAGTAACCACACGGTGGCTCACAACCATCTCTAATGAGATCTGGTGCCCTCTTCTGGCCTCTTCAGGCAGAACATATGCATCATAAATCGATAAATCTTTTTTAAAATTAAGTTGAAAAGCCCTAGAAATATCTCACATTTTAAATAACTTTTGTTATGCTATATTGTTACAAGTGTTTTTTATTGTCCCCCTCCCCCACCTCAAGACAGGGTTTTTCTGTGTAGCCCTGGCTATCCTAGAACTCACTCTGTAGACCAGGCTGACCTCGAACTCAGAGATCCGCCAACCTCTGCCTCTGGGTGCTGGGATTAAAGGCGTGTGGCTGCCACCCCCTGGCTTTTGTTCATCCCTAATTGTACCTAGTTTATAAATACTTTATCACAGGTATAGGAAAGCAGTATATGTATAGTTTACATACAAATGGTTCATATGTATGGGTCACTATAATTTAAGGCTTCTGCTGTGTTCTTGGGACCTATTTCCTGCAGAGGGAATGACTGTCTGCCCAGGATGGTTGCAGATAAGCTAGTTATCTGGGCTGGGTTTCTCTGGATCTTCTTCCTGGTTTCTGGGGTCCAGCCTCATCTCCATCTGTCACCCCTTTGCTCCAACCCCACAGGTGGCTGGTCTTCTGCCCATGCTTCAAGATGCGTCCCATCGTCCCTTCACCATGCTGTGGCCCACAGATTCTGCCCTGCGAGCCCTGCCTCCTGAACGGCAGAACTGGCTCTATCATGAGGACCACCGTGACAAACTGGCAGCCATTCTTCGGGGTCATGTGATTCGCAACATTGAGGTGGGTATAGACCCACTCTTTGGCCCCTGTTGCCTGCATGCCCAACTCCAATCATGTCTCCATTTACTTAGGCCTTGGCATCTGACCTACCTAACCTGGGCCAGCTCCGAACCATGCACGGAAACACCATCTCTTTCTCCTGCAGTCGTGCTCGGCCTGTGAGTCTGGGGGGAGGGCTTGGTTAAGGAAAACAGGTACAGGGCAGTGAGGGGCTGCAGTGCCCATGACCCCTACATCTTCCCCTTTAGGGTGAGCTCATGGTAGGTGAGGATAACACCCGCATTGTGCAACGGCACTTACCCTTTGAAGGTGGCCTGGCTTATGGCATTGACCAGCTGCTGGAGCCACCCGGCCTTGGTGCCCGCTGTGATCGTTTTGAGACCCAGACACTTCAAATGGTGAGGAAGGCCATGGGCCGCAGGTGCATGGCAGGGGTCCAGCCCATCTGTCCTATCCTGTCCATCCACCTGACCCTGCAGTGTTGGCCTCCATCCCCTCCAGAAGACTTGCAGCGTCTGTGGGCTGGAGCCACCCTGTCCTCAGGGCTCACAGGAGCAGGTAAGGGACTAGAGGCTGAGTCGAGGGTTGGGGTGAGGCGGAGCATCATCAAGCTCAGGCTGCCTGTGGCCTGACTCCTTTTGACCCAGGGCAGCCCCAAATTCTGCTGGCGTGATTACACCAAGTTCTGGACCTCTCCACTGCATGCCGCGACGGTGCGCAGCGGCGCCTGGTTACGGCCTGGTTTTTGGAACCACCCCCAACGCCTGGGTCGGGGCTGCCACCGCAACTGTGTCACTGTCACCTGGAAGCCCAGCTGCTGCCCTGGTCACTATGGCATCGACTGCCAAGGTAAGCATTCTGGGGGTTACAGACAAGCTGACCACCTCTTCCAGCAACCAAGACGGCCCAAGACAAAGCTCTGGCCATTACCCTTAGGATTTGGGGGTGTTTTAGGGTGGAAGAATGCTTAAGAAGTGGGGTAGGCATACAGAAGCTTCATAACCTGGTGTGGGGTTCTGGAGGGTCTGGGTGTTCTCTGGGTTGGGTGGGTCTCAGTGGTGTGAGGCCATGACTGAACTGATGCTTCTTGAAGAACCTTGGCTGGCACTCAGCAGGGCAACAGATGGCAGAGCCCGGGGTGCTGGTGTGTGGGTTTGATCATGACAGCATCTGGTCCCATTCATCACACGTTTACACTGTTCCCTAGCTTGTCCTGGTGGCCCCAGAAACCCCTGCAGTGGCCACGGTGTGTGCCAGGATGGTATGAATGCAAGTGGGCAGTGTAGGTGCCGTTCAGGTTTTGCTGGGACAGCCTGTGAACTCTGTGCCCCAGGTGCCTTTGGACCCCAGTGCCAAGGTGGGTCATCTCTGTCCTGTCTCATTCTATCTTGCCCTACTTCCTTTGTCCCGTGTGTCAACTTG
Organism: Onychomys torridus; assembly: GCF_903995425.1. Lineage (NCBI taxonomy): Eukaryota > Metazoa > Chordata > Mammalia > Rodentia > Cricetidae > Onychomys > Onychomys torridus. The sequence continues at coordinate 4,841,037 of NC_050451.1, read as the reverse complement.
CCCTTCTCCCCAGCTTGCCGCTGTACCTCACATGGACGTTGTGATGAAGGCCTTGGGGGCTCTGGCTCCTGCTTCTGTGACGAAGGCTGGACTGGGCCACACTGTGAAGTACAGCTGGGTGAGTAGTGCTTGAGCTTGTACCCCTGCAGCACATATACGCACACCAGGACATGCCCTAGCTGCACACTCAGGAGGAGGAGGCCCCTGAGGTGGGTGGAGAGGCAGTGGCTAAGAGGACAGCTACTGACCTGGTCATATGGGATGGGTCCTGGGGACAGAGTTGCAGCCTGTGTGTACCCCACCCTGTGCAACCCAGGCCATGTGCCGTGTGGGCAACAGCTGTGAGTGCAGTCTGGGCTATGAAGGGGATGGCCGCGTGTGCACAGGTAAGCGGAAGGCTGGGATGTGCAGTAGGAAGCCCTGGACCCACTCTAGACATCTGGCTCAGCCACTCTTTCCCCGCCCCAGTGGCAGATCTGTGCCAGAAGGGGCGTGGTGGCTGCAGCGAGCATGCCAACTGCAGCCAGGTGGGGACGGTGGTCAACTGTACCTGTCTGCCTGACTATGAGGGTGATGGTTGGAGCTGCCGGGCTCGCAACCCCTGCCTGGATGGCCACCGTGGAGGCTGCAGTGAGCATGCCGACTGCCTCAACACTGGTCCGGTAAGCAGGTTCCCAGGGAGTTGAGCAGTCTGGGTGCAGAGGCCCCACAGGCCCACTCTTCCGGTCTTCATGAGACATCCACTGCTCTCTCTGCCCGCAGAACATGCGGCGATGTGAATGCCACGCAGGCTACGTAGGTGACGGACTGCAATGTCTGGCAGAGCTTGAACCACCTGTGGACCGATGCATGGGCGAGTCATCACCCTGCCACCCAGATGCTTTGTGCACTGACCTACATTTCCAGGGTGTGCTTCCTTACCGACCCCACAACCCACTGCATTATAGGCCACTGTCCTATTGACCATCTATCCTCCCTTCTTCCTGCAGAAAAACGAGCCGGTGTCTTCCACATCCAGGCCACCAGTGGCCCTTATGGCTTGACCTTCTCAGAGGCCAAGGAAGCGTGCAAGGAACAGGGAGCAGACCTCGCTTCACTCCCTCAACTCTCTGCTGCCCAGCAGGTGCCCAGGGCTCGGGTAGGAGCTAAGCCTATGGAAGCCCATTGAGTTGGGCTTTGGTCTCAGCATCCCCTCCTGTCCCCCACAGCTGGGCTTTCACCTCTGCTTCGTGGGCTGGTTGGCCAATGGCTCTGCAGCCCACCCTGTCGTCTTCCCAGCGGCAGACTGTGGCAATAATGGTGTAGGTGTGATTAGCCACGGTGTCCGCAAGAACCTTTCGGAGCGCTGGGATGCCTACTGTTACCGTGTGCAAGGTATGTCCACTCCACTGACCTCTGTCTGCCCCCACCCCCTCATTTCCTCCCCAGGAAGCCTCTCTAAGCTACTGACCTGCCTTCCCTGCAGATGTGGCTTGCCAGTGTCGGGTCGGCTTTGTGGGTGACGGGATCAGTACATGCAACGGGAAGCTGCTCGATGTCCTGGCTGCCACTGCCAACTTCTCCACCTTCTATGGGGTGTGCAGGGGTCTAGCCTCGGAAGTGGGAATGTAGGCCGTTGGGATCCCCAAGGAGGGAGCTTGCCCACAACCCCGTCTCCTCACCCTTCAGCTGCTGCTGGGCTATGCCAATGCCACCCAGCGAGGTCTGGATTTCCTGGACTTCTTGAACAATGAGATCTCCTACAAGACACTCTTTGTTCCTGTCAATGAAGGCTTTGTGGACAATATGGTAACAGCAGGGGCTTGGGTACAGTTTGCTCTCTCTGGGGGGCCCAACCCAACAAATCTTACTCTGCTCTTAGACGCTGAGTGGCCTGGACCTAGAACTCCACGCTTCCAATGCCACCTTTCTGAGTGCCAATGCCAGCCAGGTGACATTGCTTCCTGCCCACTCAGGACTTAGCCTCTTCATAAGAGATGTAGGCTCTGATAACAGTTCAATGGCCCCTCTGGTGAGTCTGGCCTTACTGACACCCTCCTGGCTCAGCCCTAGCTTAGCTGCCAGGCCTGACTACAGATTTCCCAGCAGGCCCCTGGGGCAGTTGTGGTTAGCCACATCATCGTGTGGGATATCTTGGCTTTCAATGGCATCATCCATGCTCTGGCCAGCCCCCTGCTCACGCCTCCCCAGTCTGTGAGTCTGAAGAAGTGGGAGATAGAGCCTCAGGGTGAGGGGATATCTCTGGCCTGGTCCTTGATACCCTGTTTTTGCTTACAGAGGCCAGTGCTGGGACCTGAGCCTCAACCTGTGGCACTAAGTATGGGGGTTGTGGTAGCTTCTGGAACACTGCTGGGATTGGTAGCTGGAGCCTTCTACCTGCGTGCCCGAGGCAAGCCCACAGGCTTTGGCTTCTCTGCCTTCCAGGTGAAGAAGGGCTGGGGGTATGTGGGGACAGGGTCCTTCTATCTTGTTTGGGGGGCCTTACCAGTCAATTCCTCTTCCAGGCAGAAGATAATGCTGATGATGACTTCTCCCCATGGCAAGAAGGGACCAGCCCAACCCTGGTTTCTGTCCCCAACCCTGTCTTTGGCAGCAATGATGTCTTTTGTGAGCCCTTTGATGTGAGTATGGGGTGGAAAGTGTGGCTGAAAGGGTGGTGGGGACAGGCCCCAGGCTTAGCCTTGCTTGGCTGCATCCTGCATCCCTCTGCAGGATTCACTGCTGGAGGAGGACTTCCCCGACACCCAGAGGATCCTCAAGGTCAAATGATGATCCTGAATGGAGGCAGAGGCACACGGAAAGAAAGAGAGCACTTTTATTGCTTGTCAGGGTGGCTGGGGCTGAAAGAGCAAATGGTCTGTCCAGGACAATAAAAGTGCCCTCAGCGGATGTGGGCCATGTCACCGAGAAAAGGTGTTTTCATGCAGCCGGTGCAGAGCTGGTCCATCCAGAGGGGCGCCTCATGCTGCAGGGGTGTGCGACGTGGGTAAAAAGTGAAGTCCACACGGTAGTTGAGCAAACAGCTGAGGGAGGCCATGTAGAGGTCGGAGAAGCGCACTAGGCGCCTGGAGAAGTAGGTAGGGTTGTGGAAGGTGCGAAAGATGCTCCCAAACTGAGCATTGAACAGGGCCTTGGTGATGCATCTAAGGAGAGAAACATGGGACCCATCAGTGTGCAGAAGAAAGGCTGGGGCAGCCTCCCAGTTGTGGCTCCGCTGGCTCACCTCAGTTCTTGCCGCTCCTTCATCCAAGTAGCCAGCACCTGCCGTGACTCTGCATCCTGATAAGTCTGGGTAAACACAATGTGGGGAGGTGGGTGAGCATGCATCCGGGAGGTGCAGCCTTCCCCCAGCCCTTCCCGTCGCCCCTACCTGCATGCGTTCTAGCAGCCCAGTGAGCGCCTGCTGCCAGGTCAACGAGTGCATGTACTGCTCTGTGTTGATGATGCGGATCTCACGCTCCAGCTCAGGGATGATGGCCCCGGTGCGCCAGCCATGCCGCAGCATGAGGTCCTAGTGGAGGGCATGGGAGGCAGACCTCAGCACCGGCTGGGAGGGTTCCCGCCACCCCCTGGGAGAAGCGCCACCCTCTCACCGCCAGGTCACTGTAGAGGTGGTCACCAAAGTACAGCACACGTGGCCCTCGCCATTCTGTCAGACGAAGAAAGTCAAACAGGTTTCCCTGGGGAGTAGAGGGCACTGCTGAGCCAACAGTGCTCCCCCTTGGCTGTGGGAGCCAGGCTTTGTCCTTCATCAGTCCTCCTAACTCTGCAGAGGCAGCCAAAGCCAGCCGGATGCTGGGCTGCCCTTTCCCGTGGCCTCCCTGCTCCGTGGCCCTTGCTACTTCCCCTTTCCTAGTGGAAAGGGGGGGGGGGTCCTGCCTGTAGCAGAACATCTCGTGTAGGGGTGGATTGGCCCTCACTCAAGGGCCTCTTACAGTGGCCTTTCACCCACCCAGCCAAGGGCATTAATCCCTGTTTGTGAGAAACCAACCACAGGGAGGGCCCCAGGCCCTCCAGCAAAGGGCCCTGAAGTCCTGTGAACTTCCTCAGTCTCCACCCCCAGGACCCTGTGGACCAACTGTAGAGCTTACTGACAGGCTACAGGCTTCTCTGCTCCAAAGTCAGGGAAAGATGACAACCCCGAGGCGCGGACATAACTGAGGAAGGGGTGGGGGTGGGGCAGAGGGGCCAGAGTTTGGAAGGTCAGGGGCTACCGAAGGTGCAAAGCACAGTCCATAGAGCCACTGGCATCCATGAGCCTCAGAGAGATGGGAACTGGGGGTGGCAGGGAGCTGTGGAAGAACTGAACTGAGGAGCCAGGTGCGTGTGGGGCGGCATTCTAAGGACAGTGGAGGATGTGCCCCCTCATCAAGAATCTCGAGGGGCGGAGAAAAGGACTCGGGAGAGGCTCCTGAGAACCACACAGGGTCTAAACAACGTTAGGCCAGAGAGCTGCCAAGAAAGAAAGTCACCTTCCCCCAAAATGAGCTGCCATAGTCTGATGGTAGGACAGAGGGCTGAGAACTGGAAATCTGTGTGCGTCAGGGCAGGATGCTGAACAGGGGCCTTCCAGCTGAGCTGAGGCACCTGGATGCTGCTTTCCTGGCCAACTGTGGGTTCCTCAGTCCCAGGACCATCTCGGCTAAGATTCCAGCATAGGCCACCAATGCCCTGCCTCTCTTCCTAGTCATCACCCAGGAAATGGATGTGTGGGTGGGTAGGTGCTCAATTCATAAACTGTGTCCACAGGCCCACCTCAGGACTTTAACCAGGCTGGTTTTGCCCGTACTAGTGTTCAGTGCCAACTCTTCACAGTGATCATGGTGCATTCTAAGGCTTTTGTACCATACTCAAGTGGGACATTCTAAAGGACAGCAAGGCCTAGAGGTGATGAAGCCAGGGCTCCTAAGCTATTGGATAGATCTTGACTCCAAACCCAAGCAGTGTGACCAAAGGCCCTTCTAATACCACCCAGGTTTGCTTCCTAATAGTCCTGCCCTGGTGCCATTGGCTCTAGCCCAACAGTGCAAGCCTGGTCAAGGCTGGGAGCTTGCCCCTGTATAGCCCAGGGCCACCCACTAAACACTAAGTACTGCTCCGCTAAATAGTCCTTACCTGCCGGTAGATCTTGCCCTTTTCCAGGCGAGTAATTCGGTCCCAGTGGAGGGAACCCTTCTCATCAAGCTTCCGAAAAGGCCTGGGCGGAGAGCAGAGAGCCTGGTTTGCAGTCTGTGACAGAGCCACAAACTAGCAAACTTCCTCCTTATCCCTGTAAAGGCCCACCCACTCAACAGCGAGTGTCGGCTGGGACACTGACCGGCCCATCTAAGTGCAGAGAAGGCTGAGTCGGGGCCAGTTGGGTGCTGTGCCTGAGTCGTCTTCTTTTTTTTTTTTGGTTTTTCGAGACAGGGTTTCTCTGTGTAGCTTTGTGCCTTTCCTGGAACTCACTTTGGAGACCAGGCTGGCCTTGAACTCTCACAGAGATCCGCCTGGCTCTGCCTCCTGAGTGCTGGGATTAAAGGCATGCGCCACCACTGCCTGGAGTTGTTTTGGAGTCTTCTTCCAACCTCCCCACAAGCCCAGAGTCCCTGCTATGTTCATACTTGCGCCGGTCGGTGAAGAAGTTGGGCTTGTCTGCCTGGACGATGACCACATCGAAGAGCTGGCGCCAATCAGGACCGACCATGTGCCGCATGCCTTTGTCCCTGTGCAGAGGGGGCACTGGCTTCAGGGGGTCTGGGAGCAGTACTCTGTCCCATCCTCCCCTCACCCCCCCATCCTTCTACAGTGGGCCTGGACTCACACAAAGCTAAAAGGACTGTTGGTGATGAGGAACAGCTGTTTCCCATGGGACACCAGGCGGCTCAGGACTGCAAATGTTTCATCCCCTCTCAGGATATACTTCTCTGAAAGGGAGGTGGTGGGTCTGCAAGGGCCAGTTCTGTGACCCTCTGCTCAGGCAGGCATGGTAAGGGTTACTGCCTACCCATGTCTTGCTCAATCCACTGGTACATGAGGCCCTTTACATGCACATCCCGGATGGCATCCTGAAGGGAACCAGGGAACAGTGAGGACAGGCCAGGGAAGAGGGCCCACCAAGTTGTAAACAGACTTTGTTTCATCTAAGGGACAAGCCCCTCCTCTTCACCGTAACATCCTTGTAGAGGTGTACTTGGTCAAACTCCAGGCCGTGGCCCAGAAAGTAGTCCACCACACAGGACAGCAGCGCCATCTCTGGTAGTGAGAAGATGTCCATGAATTGCTTGATGGAAGGGCCCTGGGGAGGGAGGTCAACTCTCAGCCACTATTCCATGTACTAGAGACCGAGGGATCTGCCTTGGGGCACTGGCAGGCTGTGTGACCTACTGGCCACTGCCTCACAGGATGCCAGCACCCACATCGAAATCCCTGGTCTGGGTTGCTTTGGGCAACAGCAGGTTGAGTGGGTACCTTGCCATAGAAGCCGCTCATCTGGTAGAGTGGGATGTGCTGGGTGCCACCGTATAGGTCAATCACTTCATCATCTGGCACAGGCTGGAGACCCCTGAGTTGGGGACGAGTCGGGGGACAGATGCCCTCAGCCCAAGCCAAGGCAGCAGTATGGGATAGGGACAAGGTAGATTTAGAGTGGACCCAACACTAACCTGTAGGCTGTTCCTAGCTGTACATAATGAAAAGCATCAATTTTCATCAGAAGGCTCTGGAAGCATACAGCGGGCAGGGCCAGTGGTGAGGACGTCAGTTTTTGTCCTTGGCCCTGAGCCAGATTCTCCCCGGTACCTCCCAACCCTCAGCGACAAAACATTGACTGGACGCTAAGGGGCCAAGGGTGGTCTGATGAGGAGGAGGAGGCTGAAGAAACCAGCCCTGTACACATCTGGTCAGGAGGGCTATGTGTCTAGCCACTCACCTTCTGAATGTCATAGTGGAGGCCACGGATGGCAAAGCTGGGATCATAGTCATACTTCCGAATGCCCTCAGGGTACTGTTGGACAAAAAGCCAGCCCTCAGCCCAAGGTACCAGGGAAACCCCAAGACTCATCTGGAGTGTGGGCCAAGCTGGGTCCTGTTGGCAGAGGGCCTGGCAGCCTCACCTTGTAGTGTTCTACCAGGATGTCCCGGGCAGCATTGAAGATCTCAGGGTGCAGTGCATCCGCGTACTGGGCCAGTGTGTAGTCGTAGTCGAAACCATAGACTTCAACGTCACTCAAGCTGATCTCGTTGTTGGCGTAGATGGCCGCTGGGTTTAGGAGGCTGCAGACCTCAGGGGGCAGAAGGTCTGGAAGGAAGGAGATACACAAGAGGACAGTACCTCATGATGGTCGTCACAGTTGCGGCAAATGGCCCAAGTACTTTGTGGGTACCCGGCCCCATGTGCCCCACAAGACACTGGATTATTGTATCTTAGCTCAGTGAAGGCCAAACTGAGGAGACTCAGAGAAAAGGCATGTGCCAAGGGAGGGCAGAGCTGACAATGGCTAGCCTGCTCTTTTCTGGGGATCTGGTCATAGTCACAGCCTCCATTTTCCACATTAAACTATCATCTGCAGTGCCCCACATAGACTGAACCTGTGTCTCTTCCGGGCTGCCTACTAAGTTCTACCAGACACAGGAGTGTGGGAAGCCTGGCAGCACTCCTCAGGAAGGTCATGCCCCTCACACAAACCCTGTCCAGGAGCACCACTGTCCACTGGCCTCGTCTTCCACTTCTTGGGGCTACCTGCCAAGGGCAGTATGCATGGACTGTGGACTCCTCCCACGGGATGCTGGCTCCGTTCTGACCTGACTGGAAACCAAGGCCATGAATGCTGTTTCTCCACTTTGTCCACAGATGGGGTTGGGGCCCAAGAACATTAGAGGGGCGGGGAACCCCCAGGGCTGCCAACTTGGTGCACCTGCCATCGCCTTGGGGAGCAAGGCCCCTCTAATCGGATTTCAACTGCCTGCCAGACCACATAATGACATTTCCTGGCCTTAGTCAGGGAACATTGCTAATTACCACAGGCGAGATATAAGATGTCGGCTTTTGGGACACGACCCAGCTTGCTCTTTTACAGTGACAGTCACGAGCCTCTGGAAGAACCACAAAGGAAGGCTAAGCGTGGCACTATGTCAGGAAGGTTCTGGGGTCCTAGGCTTACCTGCCTTATCTCCCCCACCTGGAAAGTGGGTGAGGAGAACAGAGAACAAGGACACGATGTGACAGGGCATGGGATGTGAGCCAGACAAGATCAGGCCCTCCCTCTCATGTCTCTGAATTCAAGAATGCTAGCTTAACCCCTGGGCTTGTGTTTTTTAAAGGGGGAATAAAACCAGAACCAGTCTACTTTGTACAACATTCCTGCTCTGTCCCTACACAATATGCAGGATCCAATGTGTGATGTGCCTGAGCTAGGAGCCCTGTCCTGGGTCTCGCTTGGTCAACCCTGGAGTTGCAGGGGAAGGGAAGAGGCAAGACTAGGCATGCTGGGCAGAGTCCAAATCTCCAGGGAGTCTGTCAGCCACACCAATCCTGATCACGATGCAAAAGTCTCTGGCTCCACAGCATGTCTAATGGCTCCTGTGCTGTGCAGACACCTCGTCTACGTGCTGAGCTGTTACCTCAGAGGCCCCTTTGGAACACAGGGCTCCACCCCCATTTCCTTTAGTGTTATGTGCAGTGTGTAGGTGTGGGAATAGGTGTGGCTAGTTCCTTGGGTGGCCTACAGGCAGCAGAGAGCAGCTGTTCAGAAGATCCCCAAGTGTGGATGGAGCTCTTCACTGGGACATGCTTAAGACAGATGATGGCCTCCCTCTAAAGAACTGCTTCTGAGACACCCCTTACCTGGTGTCGCTAGGACCCTGGGCCTCAGCTGCCCACAGAGCTGGTAATTTCCATAACCCTGCACTCCTGGATGTCAACTTTGTTTATGACTTGCCTTAGTGTCCAGAAAACTCCTGGGGTGGGAAGCATAGGCATGGCATTTGTGGACCCAAGCTTGTGGAGTTCTGACTACGTCCATGCCCTGCCTCTGCTTTCCAGGGTCTTCTCGGGGGCATATACACTTTCCTGGGAACAAGTAGGAAGGAGAAGCAGTCCACAGGCTACCTACCTTATTTCTGGACCAAGGAAATCATAGCTCAGGTGATTGCTGAGTAGGCCAGGAGAGGATATGCCATGACCCAGCAGTGGTCTGCTGTGTTTGTATGACTGTCTAGACCCTGTCCTCCTTTCTTAGGTGAGTTTAATGGTTCATCTCATTCCCTCCTCCAATCTTCTGATGGAGTCACACTTCTGTCTCCATTGGGGAGGCAAAGTCACCCATCAAACTACCCAGCACCAGGCAACTAAGTTGAGATGCACGTTCAGGTCGCTCCACTTGCTTTAACTACCCTTCTTTCCCTAGGCTTCTAGTCATCTGAGGCCAAGCAGCGTAGGTAATGGTCTTCTACTACTCCCGGAAGGGCCACTGGCCCTGGCCCTGGCAGCTTTGCTCAGACTCCTTCAGAAAACCCAGCCTGGTAAGGTCAGGGTTCAGAGGCATGAAGCTAGCTCACCCTGGCATGTTAGTGGAAGCGACCGCCCACACAAGAACTCAGGGGGCCTATAAGGATCTGAAGACACAGGAAGACCCCGAGGGGTATGAAAGTAGGCCCCCAGTCCCCCCTAGGCTTCTCAGCTACTCAGAGAGGCTTCTGTTACACTGCTCACCCTGCAATAGTCCCAATCCTCAAGAGCAACTATTCTTCAGAGGTCTCAAGTATTCTGACTGCAGCTTGTCAAGGAGTGATCTCTGGCCAACCTCCAGGTCTCCACACAGCCAGAGTGGAAACCCCTGCCCAGTCACAGCTGGACTCTCCCTGACAGAGCCACTCTGTCTTACCAGACAATGCAAGCTACATCACCTCTGGGGCTTCCTCCAGAAGCTCCCCTCCTCCTGTTTGGCCTGGTTCTGAGTCATCACCACAATCCTGGGGCAGGAGACTCAGGACACTGAGGGTCTTGAGAGGGTGTGAGGAGGCCGAAGGCTACCCTGCTGGGCAGCGATAGGGGCCGCAGCCCAGACCACATCTCTCTGCTGCAGAGACAGGGCCCCACTAGACCCACCCAGACAAACAGACAGATGTTCCGCACTCAGATCTCCTGCCTCATCAGCCCATTCCAGAGGGAAGGAAGCCTAGGGGGAGGGGGAGTGCCCTGTGCAGCTCTGGCTGAGACTACAGCAACATCCCGGGATTGCAGGGGCTACAGTAACTTTTCTGTTCCCCCAACGCCTTGACTGAGCTTGTTTGGAGTGCTGTAGAGCGCCAAGAGGCAAGCCAAGAGGTGCCTGCAATGTCGGGCCGGTGTCGCCTTACAGCGGGCCGTCGGTGAGCACCGCTCAGTCTTTGTCCACACACTGTAACTAAAGGCCAGCGGAGAACAAGGGACCGAGATTTTCACCAAAGACTGGACCCAGGACCGCGTGCACAGCAGCCGCTCCAGGCGTTCCAAGCTCCTGCCGCCAGAAAACAAAACCTCCACTCGCTCCGGGAGTCGGAGTGCTCCGTAGAGGCACCTCGTATCAACCCGATAGAGCCTTTTCCAAAACGCCATCTGACCCTCAGGTTTTGGGACCCTGGCGAGCGCCACCGGGCGCTTCCAGCAAGCTGCACCCAGGACGGTTGGGCACGGTGCCCCCGCCGTCTGTTGGACGCCGCCAAGCTGATGCCCTCCGGCTGGCTCACTGCCCACCCGGCGTCACCCACCGTGCACCAGCCTCCGCATGTCCTGGTAACGAGCCCACAAGTGCGCGCTGAGGTCCGCGCTGTCTGCGGGCGCCGAGCGCGGGGTGCTGGGGCAGTGGGCTCCGGGACCCGGCGGGCCGCAGCCAGGGCAGGAGGGTGAGGTCGAGGCAGCCCGCGGTCCGCCGTGGCCTCCGCACAGCAGCCAGCGCCGAGCTGCCGCCCGCAGTCCCGCACCCGCCATGCCCCCGAGCGCTGGCCCCGCCGCCCTCCGCCCGTCTGCTTGCCCACCGGTCCGCCGCCCTCCCACTGCCCGCCCGCCACCGTGGCCGCGTGCTTCTCAAGGCGGCCGACCAATGGGCGAGGCGCGCGGAGTCCATCCGGCCAATGAGCGCAGCACTCGGCCCGGGGGGGCGGGAGGTCCCGGGACGGGGCGGGGCGGGCTCCCGACCCCCTCCTCCTATTCGTCCCCAGCTCGGCTCAGGGGCTCTGCGCCCCCCTTTGGTCATCTCGGTGGTGATGGCGGCACTTCTCCCCTTGCGCGGGAAGTCGCAGGGCTTAAGAGCCCGGGTCTCCGAGAGGCCCTGGACGGCCCCGAGGAGCAGGAGCAGCTGGAGTGCGGGAGAGCACAGCCCCTCCTTCATCCCTGGGTCTTTCTGCCCCTCCCCTCAGCCTTGGGTTCCCCCTGACCCTAGCGCTTCCGTCCCGTCCTCTCCAGACGCGTCCTCCTGCCCCGGGGCCCTGTGCCCCTGCCCGGTTTCTGACTGACTGCACGTCGAACCGCACGCCTGGCTGGAGCTAGGGCCGCTTTATTCACCTAACGCACAAAGAGCTCTTTCTGCCCACAGTGACAGTCCCAAACTGGGTGAGACCACTTAGCCTGCAGGGCAGCTGACGTCTGCTAAGGCAGCCTTTTCTTTGTATGGCCTGGTACCCAACATCGGTGACGGATTTAACTAGGAGCCCATCCACTGGGCACACTCTGAGTGGCTGTGGGCCAGGGTCATGGCAGCCACCTGGTTCTGGTAAACGAATGTGCCGGACAGTGCAGACCCCCAATCGAGATACCATGGTCTGTTCAATCGCTGTCTCAGTGAAATTCATATTCGCTTGAAAACACTCGACCTACTTGTGTTTTCTTAGCCTGCAGGTGTGCGCCAGGAGAGGCTGGTCCAGGTTCCAGGGGCCCTGTCAGTGATGAGCCACCCAACTAGGCACACGGTGGCTGTTGGATTTAAGATGGTGTGTAATGAGGAGCTCTCTTGTGCCTCGGCTGAGGATCTGGTGTGGCAATCCTGGGCTGGGTATACTGGTAGTTATGGATGCCAAAGGGTGGGCTCATGGGTGGCTGAGCCCTTGTGGGCCCCAGTGACCAAGGTGGGCCGTGGAGACCTGGCCACATGTGAATCTCTTCCAAATGAGTGGACGCTCCACATGTTCTAGTCCTCAGAACCAAGAGAAATGGGAAGAAGTGCCAGGGTTTTGCTGTGTGTGGCTTCTTTTGGCCTGCCCTCCAGGGCTACTTTGGTGTACAGGACATAAAGCTGCTCTCAATCTGTAAATGACCCGTCCCTGGACCCACAGTGTGTCATTTAATTCTCACACAGGGCTCCGTTTTACGAGGGTGCCTACTTACTTATCATGGAGCTCTTCTGCAACTACCGGGTTGTGATGCATAAAAAAGCACCTACAAGTACCCGAATAACGGTATTTCCCCATCCATCATGCATTTATATTGTTTTAGAATAGTTTGTCGTGGACAATTATACTTTTTGTTGTGATACTGGTAAAGTTCAGTTTTCAAAAATACATGTCGAATTTTGATATTTTAGAAGCCAAGTCCAACCAGTCACATCCTAGAAATAAAACGGAGGCGTCACGTAACTGCATTTTAGATCATCTTCTTCACAGAGAGTCGTCACCTCGGTCAGAGTATTACAAAAAAAGATGGCGATGGCAGAGTAGGGGGCCCGGCAATCAACTCCGAGCCCCAGCTGCTGAGAGCAGCCTGAGGGTGGGCCCGGCCACGCCACGTTGGAGACTCCGCCCCCTGAGGTTGCTCCGCCTCCAGAGTCTAAGCGCCTGCGCAGGCTTCTTCGGGCCGGCTCAGCCTCACTGAGCACGCGTGCCCCAACAGCACTCTGATTGGACAGTCTGAGCAGCCCGCCACACTCTGATTGGCGGAGCCGACCATGCTCTGTCAGCTTCTGCGCCCCAACTCTCCCCGCCTGGCAGTGGCGCAGCAGCGGGGTCTTGACTCTCAGTCCGCGACACAGCGGGGCCAGCAGGGCTGTGTCCGCCTGGTTCCGCCCGCACCCCACTTCGAAGTCTCGGCCATGTTCTTCAGGGCCCAGGTGAGGCGCGCTCTGCAGCGGGTGCCCGGGAAGCAGCGATTCGGCATCTACAGGTTCCTGCCCTTCTTTTTTGTCCTGGGAGGAGCAATGGAGTGGATCATGATTAAAGTGCGCGTGGGCCAGGAGACCTTCTGTAAGTGGGGGTGCAGCAGCCTCCGTTTCTCCTGTGGGTATGCGATTAGAGGCCTCCGACTCCACTCGGTTGCAGAGCGGCTTTCACTGTAGTCCGAAGGACAAGTGTTCTTACTCACTTGGCAGGTTCTGGTGCAGCACGGATTGGAGGCCCTCGGGGCTTTTGTGTTTGGCTCACATTGGCATCCAGCCCTCCTTCTCCCCCGGCACTTTAAGAGGGCACGTGATTCCACTCAGGCTCTCGTCCTTTGTAACCTGTCCTTGGCCCTGCCGGTGGTGACGTTGGGCCTGAGGAACAGGATTGCTCACATGCGGAAGAGGGACCAATCCTGAGGACTCAGAAATTCCGGTTAAGTCTCCTGCCCTTTGAGATCTTTAGCCCAGGCTCTGGAGGACTCTATCTTGCCTGATTTAGCTGATTACCACATTTAACAGGCAGTCATTAGTGCTGTGTCTTTGGCCCTGAACTGCGAACATTTCTGTGGACTGCCTCTGTCACGTCCAGTTTCTCAGGGCTTCTCCCAACCTCTGGGCCCTTTGCTTTGCCTCTCATGTAACTTTATCACTTGAGAACTGCCAACTCAAAAATTTTAGGTTGTCACATCAAAGCCTCCATTGATTTCTCTTTCTACTCTGATAAAGGGCCTGTCCTGGCCTTGGATCTTCAAACTTTCAGCCATCCTCTTGCCTCAGCCAACTGCACCCGCCACCACTCAGTTTTTAATGACCATGAGAGGATCTAGTGAACAAGGCAGGAGATCCTCCATTTCAGAAGAGCTCATGGGAATAAGACTAGGTGTAGAGTACTTGACTCACATAGGCCGGAGCTCAATTTCCACCCCGTCTCCCACCATTAAGCAATTAAGAATCCTGGTTGGCACCTCATTGGATCAGATGGAAAGCTCTTGGGAAAAGATGGGCATTTAGGACTGTCAGGAGATAAGGGGGAAATCTATGGCACTGACTTCATGGCAGTGGTAAGGGAAACCTGGAAGCTTTTGTGCTTGCTGTTTGAAGGACTGCAGCAGACTGAGTGAAAGGTGACATGGATAGAGGGGTACCTGGGTAGGGCCAGGAAAGAACTGGACAATAAGGATATATCTTTTTTTAAAAAATATATTAATTTTTTTTCATTTTACATATCAACCCCAGTTCCCCTTTCCTACCCCCCCCCCCACCTTTTTTAAGGATATATCTTAATGATTGAAAGGGATCTTTGCCCTTTTTGGAGAGATTGGTAGAAACACAGGCAATATATGTTGGCCAGATTTGAGACGATGGCCTAGTCTAAGGGGCAAAGGAATGTCAAGAAGTGGGTGGAGCTCAGCCAGCCTAGAGGTAGTGCCAAGTCTGGTAACTGAGATGGGGCATGGAAGCTTCTCAGGGAACACCTGAGGCAAGGCTTGTACTAGTTGAGGTGCAGAACATAGGCAGGATGATCCTGGGTGCTATTGAGGACATGATGAAATGGGTTAACTAAAGATCTCAAGCTTAGTAAGACAGTTTGGGCCAGACATCTATATTTGATGGAAGGGTCAGACTTCAGCATGTTTTTATGGTGTCTTGGAGTGGTTAGAAGGAACACCAGAGAGGTTATCCTTGAAGGCAGGTGATAAGGCAAGGTGACTGAAGGGAGGTAAGTATCGGCCCATGGAGAGACTGAAGGATATGCAAACGCTGGTGAGAAAGGAGGAGTTGGAACTAGGGCTGTACCTCACTTGGTACAGCACTTGTTTTGGCATGCAATCTTCTAAAGAAAGGGGGGGGGGGTTGGAGAGGGGACTGGGAGACTGCACCTTCGGAAGTACTAGTGCCCAGTGGGATCAACCTTAAAAATTAGCCAAAGAGTTCTTTACAGTGGCCTTTCTCTGAGAAAGGAGTGTTCTTAGTCGTTCAGAGCCGAGGAAATGGCTTTCAGCCATGTTAATGGAGTCAGCTAGAGGTGCCTTAAGCAGAATGAACCAAAAAGTTGAGGCAGTTGGAGCAATCTCTCGTGGGGTTTTGGAGGGCTGTTCAGAAGTTAGAACTTGAGCTGGTTTGTCAGGAAGAGAGGGAAGACAAAGGCCAAAGGGGCAGCGGAAGGTGGTGGTCAGCTCCTAGGACGGACAGGAAAGCCAAGAGTGGGATAGGAGAGCAGAAATTATAGTCTGAGCAGAAGCAACACTGACTGGAGATGTAAATAAAGAAAGCCAAGGGGGCTGGCACTTCACCCCCAACAATATGGGTGGTAAAAAGGCACAGATGAAGAGCAAGAAACCCGAGCTGGCAGCCAATGTTACCAGTGATGGAAACACTGAGATGGCCGTCAAGTAACAAGCCCTGAAGGAAGAGGATTTAAAAAAGGAAGAGGTTTATTTTTATAGGAGGGAAGAGCATTAGAATCTGGAAAACCAGCTGCTGAAAACAAGGAACATTACTATCCTCCTTACTCAGGTTTTGGAACCTGGGAAAGGGAGCAGCAGAGAGCCTAGGGACAAGGGAAATCTTGGAGAACAGGAAGATGCCAGGACATGATTCTGGGACATGAGTGTATCTCCAGAGACACTATCTTTTTACTCTTTTGTTATCTCAGACTCCCCACAGCACTCCTTCAGCTCATTTTATGTTAACTTGTTTATTTGCTAGATTCAGACAGTCAAGACAGACTGCTGGTTCACTTACTCCCCTGGGGGCTTTGCACCCATGGCACTCCTTATGCTAGCTAAGCACTCTGCCACAGAGAAAGACCCCAGTCTCTTTTTGAAATTCCCCAGTTTCTTAAAAAAATCTAAGCAGAATTTTTGTCTGATACAGATGATGTGTACCGTCGAAAAGCTTCAGAAAGACAGTATCAGAGAAGGCTGGAAGATACATCAGAGACCGCGCTTCACAAGTTAATAAAGTAAATGTGAATTTTCAGTGTTGATTTTAGTCATTCTGTGTCTTCATAGTCTCATTTTTGCCCAGGCTGGCCTTAAATTCAAGGAAATCCCTGCCTGTGCCTCCTTAGCACCATTAAAAATGTACTCTTTCAAGGGGGCTGGAGAGATGGCTCAGTAGCTAAGAGCACTGACTGCTCTTCCAGAGGACCTGGGCTCAATTCCTAGCACCCACATGGTAACTCACAACCATTTGCAACTCCAACACCTCTTCTGGCCTTTGTCAACACTGAACACATGTGGTACACAGATATACATGCAGGCAAAACACCCAAAACATTTAAAGAGACAAACACTTTTTTTAATGAATACTAATCCTTTAGCAAGTGCATCTTAGTCCAAGAATTGCCTTTACAAAGAGTTCTCATAGTTATACAATCTCTATTTGACTATATCCCTAGTCACTATTGAATACTTCACATAGGGTGACTCCACAGGTCACATTTCCATCCTTTTCCAACTTGTAAGCTTTTGCTAGAGCAGGGGGGTTTCTTAGTCACTGCATATTGCCCAGCTAGTGCTCTAGTGCAGGGCTGCACACCTACTGAAGATACAAAGCTAACATACAGTCGAGTCAGACAGTCTACTAAAGGCAACCAGGCAATGTGACCCCAATATAAGTTTAGATCACTAGTAGAAAAAGGACTCTCCATGTTTGCAAGTAAGAAAATGACCTACATTCTAAAGAAAAAGTCAATTTCAAAATATTACGAAGAAAGAAGCTGGTGCTCAAAGGCCATGGGGTAACAGGTTGGTTAGTTATCTCTGCCACAGACACTTCTGGTGGACCCAGGAGGAGCAGTAGTTCAAGGCTAGGCTGGATTACATAAAAACCTGACTGGAAAAAATAGAACCAGAACGTCTGAATTTTTTTTTTTTTTTTTTTTTTTGTCGGAGCGGAGGACTGAACCCAGGGCCTTGGTTCCTAGCAAGCGCTCTACCACTGAGCTAAATCCCTACCTCACCCCCTTTTTTTTGGTGGGCTGAATTTTTTCTAACAACTTTTTCCTGTTTTAAGTTTGTCTGCTAATGTTAGGATCAATTCAGTGTAAAGAGTCATAACTGTTCAGATTGCATCAGAGTACTATGAACACAAAGTTCAACTCACTTTTGGTCACCGTTAATGATCAATACTACCAGGGAGAGAAATGTATTGCATATAATCTGTCTACTTGTGTCAATCAGAGTGCGACTCCAACCTCAGAGATAACTTTATATCGATATAGTTGCTGTGTAAGAAGTTGTGGTATAATTCTCATTAGTGGCTACACTTGCAGTTCTAGACGCGAAGAGTACTCAGCATACCAATACAACCATTAGCCAGCTTGTTGCTATAGCTCCTTCCCTGCCCGTCCCTCTATCTCCTCTCCATCAGTTCTACTAAAGAAGAAACTTTCGAAAATGGCAGAACAACTTGATTTTGACATTTAATGTAAAACATTTTCAGAGCACATTAGTTTGGAAGCTATGAGTAAGCACTCATCTTTGTTAACCAAGGTGCAAATATTTTTAAAAATTAAAAAAAATTATCTGTGTGTACCTGGACAGTGGTGGTGCACGCCTTTAATCCCAGCACTTGGGAGGCAGAGGCAGGTGAGATTTTGAGGCCAGCCAAGACTACACAAAAAATCCTTGTCTTGAAAAACAAACAAAATTGTATAGCTAGGTGGTGATGACGCTCACCTCCAGCAAAGACAAGCATATCTGTGAGTTCGAGGCCAGCCTGGTCTACAAAGTGAGTTCTAGGACAACCAGGGCTGTTACAAAAAGAAGCCCTGTCTCAAAAAAGAAAAAAATTGTGTGGGGGTATGTGCACATGTATACAGGTGCCAGAGAATCCCTTGGAGCAGGAATCACAGGTAGTTGTGAGGCTCCCATTATGGGTGCTGGGAATCAAACTTGGGTCCTCCCGAAGAAGAGCAAACACTTTTTTTTGTTTTGTTTTTCGAGACAGGGTTTCTCTGTGTAGCTTTGCACCTTTCCTGGATCTCGCTTTGTAGACCAGGCTGGCCTCGAACT
Organism: Onychomys torridus; assembly: GCF_903995425.1. NCBI lineage: Eukaryota > Metazoa > Chordata > Mammalia > Rodentia > Cricetidae > Onychomys > Onychomys torridus. The sequence goes on along the minus strand of NC_050451.1, from coordinate 4,822,910 downwards.
CAGATCCACCTGGCTCTGCCTCCTGAGTGCTGGGGTTACACGCATGCGCCCCCACCGCCCGGCAGAGCAAGCACTCTTAACCTGAGTTTTCTTTCCAGCTCCCAGGGTGTAAATTTAACTTCCTAAAATATGTTCAATTTTTTAAAATTTCAAAAATTACACCACATATCCTAACTTATTCTAGGATGATTTGTGTGTGTGTGTCTGGGGCAGTACTAGAGTTAAGCCTATGGCTTTGTGCATGCTAGACAAGTTGGGTCCATCCTTTTAAGAGACAGGGTCTTACTAACTTATCCAGGCTGGCCCTGAACCTGCAACCTTCCTGCCTCAGCCCCTAAGTGGCTAGATTAAAGGTATGAGCCACTGGGCCAGAGAGATAAAAACTTAGCATTTATTGTAAGCCTCCACTGTGAAACTACGGAAAAACAAGGCATCTGGAGCTTCACTCTTTCATATGAATTAATGGGAAAAGTGACTACGTTAGGCATACAGTAAGTAACAAGGAAGGTTATTTTTATCTGCCTTGCAGTTCTGTATTGTAAGACTTATCTAAATCCCTGATATTTTACCTTAACCACATTAGTCTCTGTCTCTGTCTCTGTCTCTCTCTCTCTCTCTCTCTCTCTCTCTCTCTTTTGGGTTTTGTTTGGAGTTTTTCACACTGAGTTTCCTCTCAAGAAAAGTGAATTCTTGGACCATGGAGTTTTCCAAGGCAATTGTTCTCTGTGTAAAGGAATAACAAAATGTCTTGCCACGTCTATGAACAACCACCAAGACATGAGTTCATAATACCCCAGATAGGGGAGAGTAATAGTCTGTTAATTTATTCAGTGCTGAACTTTTCAGTCAACTGACCCAGCATACTCTCAAATTAAAAGGAACAAAGACATTTAGCAGCATTTGTTTGTGTAGGGCTTGAGTAGAATGTTAGATATCAGTGAGCCTTCAAACTATGCTCATGGGCAAAGGTGACTGTATCCCTCCCTACAGTTTCAGGACAGAACCACAGGGCTTTGCAAAGTGGTGTTAGCAGAAAATGGCTAATTTTAACATTTTCTACTAAAAGTATAACACATCTTAGCCAGGCAGCGGTAGCTCACGCCTTTAATCCCAGCACTTGGGCAGTGGGAGGCAGGCGGATCTCATGAGTTCGAGGCCATCCTGGTCTCCAGAGTGAGACCCAGGACAGGCACCAAAACTACACAGAGAAACCCTGTCTCAAAAAACCAAGAGTATAAGACATCTTAAGAACTTGTAGACATGTTACAGATTCGCCTGGACCACTTGTTTTATGGTCCCAGATAAGCTATTTAAAATGAGTACTCTGCTTTTTGATAGAGGACGTACTTCCCTTACTGCCTACCCTCACTTGTGCAATCCTGAGGACATGGTAAGAATTCTTTGACTGCCAGCCTGAGGATGTGAGGTCTGTCAGGCTGCAGCTGGGGTCTGCACATTGCATCCCACCCTGGCCAGAGGCGCTTTCTTCCTTGAACTGGCAGTTAGTTCTATCTTCCTGAGCATGAATCAGGGCTTGCACGGGTTTTCTTCATTCTGCTCAAAACATCCGACACAGCTTTAACAGAACCACCAAGCCTGGCTAATCCACATCACTCTGCAAACTCTTGTCTTTATTTGGATTAAAAAGCTTTGATGAACAAACATATGATACATACACGGGATAGAACCAGTTACCACTGAAACTTCAGATAATGATATAGTACAGAAAATAGAATAAACCAATTTTTAATCATGTCTTGGAAATGAACGTTCAAGCTCAAAGTTATAACATCAATTTGGGGATTTTACACAAGTGGCCCTCACCCCACCCCAGTTCAGAAGGGGAAGGCAGATTTAGTAAAACCAAGGTCTTTTAAATCAGTTGGCTGATATTTTAAACCTATAGGTCCCCCAACTCAATATAAACAAAATTCTTCATAGGAACTTACGTTTTGAAAACAATTAGGTCATTATATTTCTTAAGTCACATTACTAAAGTTCTTAAGTCATGAGAAAGTGTATTGTTTACTTGTACTGCCTTAAGTCAGGGCTTTTTCTTTTTTTGAAGATGGCTGATCTCAAATCTTATATCCTAAGTAATAACTGGTATTCTCCAAAAGCATGATTCTAAAATAAATAGTATATTAAATGGTTTTAATTAATTAATTAATTAATTAATTAATTGTTTTTTAAGCTTCATCAGGGCCTGCCTTAGTGATAGATACCCTGTGTTGGATTTGTATTGCCTAATGGAACCTGGGCTGGCTCCTGGTTCCTACAGCACCAATACACCAATGCAGGAGCCAGGAGGAGTGCTCTGGCTCCTAGTGCCCCTGGTTGCTGACAGTGAAGGGTTTTTAGAGGCTCCTCAGGGAGCCTCATCTAAGCCTTTAAAAGGGGAAATAAAATGAATGCATGAAATAAATAAATAATTTAACCAAAATTAAGTTTCTGGTTCTTTGGTGTAATTCAAGGATACCTAAAAAGAAAATAATCTGATTACATTACATAGTCCATGATGAGTCAATGGTCCAAATAACCAGGAATCAAAGATTTATTTAATTCAGTTTAGCAGTAAGGTACTGGCATAATCTACAGTACATTTTTTAAAAATTAAAATTCTTTAAAATACTTGATGAAAATTGAGATCCAGTGGTTGACTATTGGCATTAAGTTATAAGGGTTCCTGTATTTAAAGTAGATACCAGGGACTTCTTTCCATTATATACTCTCATGATTTATTAAGCATGGCAATTACACACGAGTACTGATTCATTATATTTTAAAGGAAAAGACTGTCTTGACAGTCTTTCCCAGTCAACAGTGGCAGCATCAGCACCACACAACCATCCTATTAGAATAAAGCAGGTTTAAAAACAGACCACCATGTGAAATGCTGCCACCTGAACATCCTACACTGCCTCAAAATGTTTATTCTAAGGCCGTGTTAGAAAGACATAGTTGTGGCTATTGAGTATTACAGCACTTGCCTTTAATCCCAGTACTTGGGAGGAAGAGGCAGGCAGTTGTGAGTTTGGGGCTAGCCTGGTCTACACAGTGAGTTCCAGTCCTGCCAAAGCACATAGTAGGACCATGTCTCAAAAAAAGGAAAGAAAGAAAGACAAGGTCACCACATCCAAGTGTTTGGGATCTGTAATAGTCTTTTTCTGTGAACATTTTCTTAAAAGTATAATTTCCTTTTCCTATAATCCAAAGCACAAGCTGAATTTAAAAACATTTTAGAAAGTAGTATTTCTGGTTGAGAATTCCAACCTTGAAACAAATAAACAAACAAACAAAATACCACAACTGATACCAAGGAAATAAAGAATCCAGAGCATCTGCATATGTAGGCAGTCTACCCTTGCACAGTTATGTCCAAGACACAGCTTGTGTCCAGTTACATATTTCTTAGGTTAGGTATTATGCTTAAAATAAACCACCTCCATGCATCCTTCAGTACTTTCTTCAATGTTTTTCAAGGTAACAGATGTAAAGTTTCAAATCATATAACATGAAGGTATAAACTGAACCATAAACAAATCAAAAGTACTCTTAAACTTACCTTCCAAAACTAAATAGATCTGAGCACATGTTCTGCAAAAGTCACTGACAATACAGATGTCTAACTCAGCACAAAGTTACTTTTTCCTTCAGTTATACTAGTTGTGGATGGATGCACAGCACTGACTTTAGATTTCTCTAGTGTTGGGTCTCTCACACATCTACAGTCTAAACAACCTTTCAAAGCATGTCATTTTAGCTGTAAGAGAACTTGCAGATACTTAGACATGTGAAACGTACATATACACTCCTCTAAGATGTAAACTAGGACCAACTTCACATTTCCTTGTCAATTTAAACTAATTTGTAAACTGTTTTTTTTCATTGCTTTTTTCTTATATGTGTGTGTGTATATAATATATATATTTATAAAAAAGAAAACCAAAACCCCCAAGCCAAGCCAAACCCTTTGATGATTTAAGTCCATTAACAAGTAAAGATAAAACTATGAATATATATATATATATATATATATATATATATATATATATATATATATATAAAACCAATTATGAAACTGGTTTTAAACAAAGGAAACATATGCAAAAAAATCTTTGTGTATTTGATAGTCAACTTAATATAACAAAACCAAATTGAAATAGCTTATTAAAAGTGTCCTTATATAAAAATGGCCTTGTGATGTACAGTAAAATGCAATAAAAATTATCATCCTTTGTTCCTCCCTCCCACCCCCAGTAACTAAAATGGCTACCGTTCCACAACTCTTTGCTTCTATAGAAGAAACACAGTGATGTGATTAAACATTTTCTAGGTTGTATGCTTGTCGAATGTTGAGAGTGTCCCGAAGCATTAAATCCCGAAGGCGCCAGAGGGCATCTGCCATGGTGGTGTGTGCCCCTTTACTTTTGAGCCAGTGAGAAGGTAGGCGGCTTTCTTGTTCTTTTGACAAATGGACATCCCGTCTTCTAGCTGAAAATTTGAAGTATAAACAGAGAGACATTAGAATTTTAAGATAAAATTGATCCCCAGTTTTAAGGGTTAATGTATTTACTGAAACAATACTTATTAAAACTGTGAATATGTGCTAAAGATTATAAATCATAGCAAATTTCTTCTATTAGGCACTGTTATCTTTTTTTTTTCCGAGACAGGGTTTCTCTGTGTAGCTTTGCGCCTTTCTTGGAACTCACTCTGTAGCCCAGGCTGGCCTTGAATTCAAAGATCCACCTGCCTCTGCCTCCTGAGTGCTGGGATTATAGGCGTGCGCTACCACTGCCTGGCTGATATCTTCTTTTATTTGGCAATGATTGATACTTTATTGTAGATACCCCATGGTAACAATTATTTCAATGTTATAAAAGATAGGGAAAACATACCTAATATTCTTAAAAGAGGTAACATTTCCTAGCTGGGTTTAGAAATGAATAAGGAGCCAGCAGTGGTGGTTCATGACTTTTATCCGAGCACGGAGGAGCAGAGGCAGTTGGATGTCTATGGTCTACAGAGTGAGTTCCAGGACAGCCAGAATTACACAAACCCAGTCTCAAAAACCAAACAACCCACTCCCCCTAAAGATAACAAACAAACAAACAAAAACCTGAATAAGGGCTGGCTCAGTGGCTAAGAGCACTGGCTGCTCTTGCAGAGGGCGGGTTCAGTTCCCAGCACCCACAGGACCACTTGCAACTGTCCATAACTACAGTTCCAGTGATCTGAAAATTTCTTCTGACCTCTGCAGACACCAGGCATGCATGTGGTGGGTGCAGATATAAAAATGCAGACAAACACCCATAAAATAAAATCTGGAAAGAAATAAGTACAAGCTGGGTATAGTAGCATGCACCTTTAATCCCAGCTCTTAGGAGGCAGAAGGAGGAATGCCAATTCAAGGAAAGCCTGAGATACATTTAAGAGCCAGGTTCTGTCTCAAACACTAAACCAAACCACAACAAAACCAAAAAATCCAGGATCAGGGAGACGGCTTGGTGCACAGAGGTGCTAGTTGCACAAGTCTGACTATAACCAGGAGTCCATTCCTCATCTCATACAAAAAGGCAGATGTGCTAGGTTTCAGGTCTCCTGGTAATTCTAAGGAAAGATGGGAGTCAGACGATAAATGCTCAAAAGTTCAAGGGGCACTCAGCCTAGCGTCAATAGGACAACAACATAAACAAGAGAGACCCTATTTCAATAGGGATAAGAACTGACTCCTGAAAGTTGTCTTCTGACCTCCATGCAACCAAAGCACATGTGAACTCCGACATGTGCATGCACACACACAAACACACACAAATTTAATTTTTAAAATGAATAAGCAGAAGCTTCCAAATTCTTTTCCAGAAACCAGGTAACGGGAATCTATCTCCCCCAAGACCCAGCTGTAGCACTCTTGGGCATATACCCAAGTAATGCTCAATCATACCACAAGGGCATTTGCTCAGCTATGTTCATATCAGCATTGTTTGTAATAGCCAGAACCTGGAAACAGCCTACATGCCCTTCAACTGAAGAATGGATAAAGAAAATACGGTACATATTTCACTATATACTGCAAATACATTGTTGAACTAAATGAATAGCTTGGTAGACTAAAGAAATATACTTCTCAGTTTTTTTCTTTTTAAAATTTGACATGCATCCTAATGCTCAAACATCTGAAAAAAGTCAAAGTATTTGAGAAGATGCTAGTATGATATAGCTGAGCTTTGATTTTTGCGTCCATTTTTATTGGCTCAATGTGCAAAGAACCCCCAATCTATCCTACGAAATCTGTAATTTATTTTACTGGTATAAGAAACAGGGATGCTGTATAAGAGTCAGCAGTAATGACAGGACAGGGAGGAAATATATTTTTCATAAGGCTCTCCTTACCTGCCAGAGTTTGGTCCCACTTGCTAATGCTGTTGGAGTCAGCACTGAGTCCTTCAATATATTTCAGGTAGGCCTCTGAGTGGAGAAGCCTTTGGGTCTTTGGTGGGGGAGCCACAAACATGGGTGTTGTTGGCTGTTGTATGACAGGGGGGCCAGTTGGATGAGGACCAGGATATGGAGGTGGTGCCTGCTGCCCGGGAGGCCCCAAAACTCCTACCTGAAGGATTAAGGCACAAAGATAATCTTGCACATGTTCTGAGAAGGCAAGGACTGAAATTTTGAATCCAAGGAAAATCAAACTAAGAGGCTCACCTGTTGTCCATAAGGACTTCCACCGGGTGCTGGAGTCCCTACCATGGGGGCCACTCCTTGGTTCATCACGCCTATAATTCAGAATGCAATGGCACAATTAGAGGCTCTGGGTTTCACTGACTGAAAAACTGACAAGAGCTGATACCATTTAGAATGCCAGCCTACAAATGTACCTTTGCCCTTGAGTGTGGATAGGAACCGTAAGTACCCCCAAACAATCTAATTAGGAAATTTATGTTCTTTTGTTTCTGGTTACTTAAAGCACAGTAACAGTATATTTTGTCAGAGGTACATTAATTATTCCAGGCTTAGAATGTTTTGAACCCTGCAGATTCTAGGAATACCCTGGGTGAGCTATAGTCAGAACACACTTCTGTTTTCAAGGCACTTTTCTGACCATATAGTCTCATGCAATTGGAGCCTGTGGGATCAGGCTCAGCAGTAACAACCACTGTACTGGGGCAGGAAACAAGAGCCAAGGAAGAGCAGTTTACCTGAGCTTTGTGGAGGCTGGAGGCACTACCTTAATATTCCTTTGCAGGCCACCCAGCTGGCTCTACCTCGGGGACTAATGCTGGCAGACAGAAGGCATTTCAGTGGATGATGTGGAAGCAGTGTAGCCTTGTTGCCATCACTTCGGATTCCAAATGACAAAGGAATAGAGACGTCATGGCCCTATTCTCTCTGGTAATCACTGGGTAAACGTCCTTTGGTTCATAAACAACTGTTGTCTCACAGGCCCTTGTTGATAACAATGAACTGTCCTAAATTTAGTTTTGAAGGCAATTTTTATCTCAGGGCTATCTGTTTGCTATTAACAAAACAAAAATAGCCAAGGAACATAGTTTATCAAAACTAACAAACCACAACCAAACCACTTAAAGCTGTTCCTTAAAGCCTAAGTCTTGCTAGTGATATGGAGAGGAACCAGGAGGACTAGCTTCCTAGTCTTCTGTCCCTCTGATTAAAATGCCGATGTTCTGCTGTGTATGTGAGCTCACACCTGTAATCCCAGCACTTGGGAAGCTGAAACAGGAAGATTGCTGTGAATTTGAGGCCAGCCTGGGTTAGATAGAAACTGTATATATCTCTCTCCCAAAGCTAGCATTTTGACAGGCAGAAAATCGGTCATTTGAAGGTTCAGAGTTCTTAAGTGTCACTTCCAGAAGTACAAGACATTTTATTTGTTAGAGAGAGAGGAAAAAAAAATTGCAAAACAAGTTCCTGTTTTAAAAGGAGGAATACATCAAGTCTTTGCAAGTATAACCCAATCACTGTGACAGATGTGTCCTTCTTTATGACATTTGTCCTTATGGTGATTTATGAACTGAACAAAGAAGTTTGTAATGGCAGGTAAGCTGCTGCTTCAGCAACACATTAGTAAAGCCATAGTCACGGCTCCCTTCAGGTCACTCTTCTACGTTAGACACTACAGACTTGGAGGCTCCCAAAACTAGCTGTATCACAGATTTGCAGGACAGCACAAACAAATCAGCAACCCCCTCGACTTCCTATTAACAAGTACCATGCCTGGGGTAGCCATTGCGAACATTAGCCAAGACAACAGATAGGCCTCTTGAAGCTCAAAGCCAGATCAGCTGTGCATGGGTGTACAAAGAGTTCTGTCTCCCTGACTATTATCAAGTGTGCTGTGCTTTCTTTCAATGTAGTTTAGATTCTGTAGACAAAAGAATTGAGGATCACAAAACACAGCTGCTATAATGGGGTGTGTACTTGCCTTACATAGGACTTCTATCAAGTGCTATATACATTTAGAAGGTGTCAACTCCAGTAAGGTTTTACTGACTGACTCAGAGAAACCTTGTGCCAGGGTATAAGAGCAGATTTAGGGCCAAGTTCATTTGCCATATAAGAAAAATTATTTTCTGTTTGACTCCTGGTGACAGCATCTAACATGAATCACCACATCCAGAATGGAGTACAAATGCCACAAACATTTCTTCCCTTGAGAACATTGAAAAGAAAAGAAAAAGCTTATTCTCTAAGGAACACAGAGAATGTGGATAAACTGTAGGAGGGGAATACATGCATGTCATCCCTACACTTGGGATGGTGAGGCAGAAGAATCCTGAGTTCCAGGCTGGCCTTGGCTACATTAGCCAGATCCTATCAGAGAGAGGGAGGGAGGGAGAGAGGAAATAAAAAAGAAGTGGTATGGTGGAGTCAGCATTTGTTTCCCTACACACTGCTGGGTTCACCCTCTGAAATATTATTTGGAACCATGGAGAACCTTATGGGCAGTGGGTCCAAGCATAATGCAAGTAAACCTGACAGCTTCCATCCACATTTCACCTGGGTTTTGGCTCTCTAAGATGACATTTCAGTAATGGATCAATTGCCCCTCCAAGTCATTTAAAAATCACATTTCTCCTAACTAGATTATAGCCAAAAGCAAGTTCTTTCTGCATATGATGGAAATTATTATGGAAACTCATGGTTTTCCAATCTTTCAACTTTGATTATAAAGTGAAACAATGTGGTTCCTGAGCTCCATCTATATATTTCTACATAAAACAACTTTTGGGTTCTGTTGACAAGCAAGTATGTCCATAGCTAACAGGGTGTTACATAAAGTGTTCTTCATGTTTGTTAAAAGACTCAAGACTAAATCAACACAACCTCCTTTCCTTCCTACATTTTGTTACAAAGTAAAGGATTTCTGAAGAGTTTCACATATGCTATTGTAGGATCACCTTAAAAGGGCTGTTGAGGAAGAGATGGTGCAGGGACTCTATAATGAAGACCCTGTGAGGTAAGAATTTCACCAGGTTAAGAAATGTACTCGGAGTAAAAAGTACTTTTATATAGGACTCTGAGCTAGCAATTTAATGATAAGAGGTTGTGGCCCTCAAGGCTTTTCAAACATATCATATCTGATAATGACTCATGCCTCCTGCTCCTTGGTCTATGGGTCTGGCCTCTGCAATGCATCCTGTGCTGCTGCCAGGTAGCAGATGCACATGGGCACAGGTAGTATAGTAGGTCACCTGTTCAGCATGTAGGATGGGCCCTACTGCTGACAGCTCTGGGATTCTTACTGAGGGAAGCCTGGCCACCATGGGCAGCCGGTGCCTCCTGGAAGAACTGGCTGAGGGAGGAAAAGAATAAAAAAATGAGATTAATGAGTGAATGAGGATGAAGTTCTTACCGGGTGGTGGGATGCCTGGGAGGCCAGGCACACCTGGCGGAAGATGGTGAGGTGGAGGCCCCCCAGGGTGAAGTGGCTGCATGCTGCCCATGCTAACAAGGCCATCAACTGGGCCCTGCAAAGGTGGAAGGCCTGGCGGATAGCCACCCATCATGCCTTGAAGGACACAACAAATTTCAGACATGCATCATTAACATGCAACATGAGCTAAGTAATAACAACCCCCTCCATGCACTACCAATGAATAAAGCACCCTTAGTACTGCATGATATAACAGCAATTAGTGCAATTATTTTGTTGCAGTAATGAACAAAATAAAGTTATAAATATGAAACCCAACATTTTTGGATGAATTAGTACTTAGTAAATTATTGTTTATATTCTCAATAAGCTAAACATAATGTTTTCATTTAATAATAAAGAGGAGTCCTAGTAACAGCTTTTCCCAGGTCAGAACTATTGCAAGCTGTTCAAACAGTGACTGTTCTGCTGCCTGCAACTCCAAGAGATCAGTACATACCCCAACACTCCACTCTGCCCACACTCACATCCCTATCGTGGGTGCACATGAAGGGAAATCAGAAGGGAGGGAAATGAGGTGCACAGTCCTGATCACAAGGCATGGTTTCCCAGTTTGGGGGCAAAAAAGGTTTCAAGACTTCTTCACATCCTCTTCCTCCCTTCTATCTCCACCACTGCTGTGAAGAATGGGTTATAAGGGCTGGAGAGATGGCTCAGTGGTTAAGAGCACCAACTGCTCTTCTAGAGGTCCTGAGTTCAATTCCCAGCAACCACATGGTGGCTCACAACCACCTGTAATGAGATCTGGTGCCCTCTTCTGGCCTGCAGGCATATATGCTGTATACATAATAATAATAATAAATAAATAAATCTTAAAAAAAAAAAGAATGGGTTATAAGACTTCTTCATATACTCTTCCCTTCTATCTCCACCACTGCTGTTAAGAATGGATTATGTTAAGGTTTGAGCTGGAGAACAATTCTAACATCCATCACAATGAATAATATTTCATCTTTAGATTTCAGAATATGTTAAGGAGAAATCTAAATCTTCTCAAGCCAACAAAAGTCCAGGTCCCTAAGAAACAATATGCAGCAGGCCTGAAGGGGGAACAGCTGGAGAATCAGGCTCTGCTCACAGGAGAAGAGGCCAGCTGTCATCACTGTCTCCAGGTTTACAAATTTCCTCGTGTAAACCTTCTGTTGATGGAGGTTTTAACTGAGGTACAGAATTCCTATGAACAGAGGCTTTTGTTCTTTTCCAAGCATACCATCAAATGACAAAACATCTGCTGGCTAGGGAAGTGTTAAAACAAACAAGTACTTTTTGAAAGTGGGGGGGTGGTAAAATTATTTTGGTAAGGACTCACCTATCAAAAAAATAAAAACAAAACACGACTCTCCTGGAATTGTAAGAGTCTGAATGAATATAAAGCTCCCCCTGGAGTACAGTCACTTTTAGGCAGTTTCTCACATAGGAAGGCCAAGGCGTAGCACCAAAATCCTCTTTGAAGACAATTTCAGTTTTACTTTGAAGAGGTATTAGAAACCAATTATTTGTACAAGTTTAGTCTTTTAAAGCTATGGCATACCAAAACCCTGAAACTGACTCACCTTGCCTCCTTAGTTATAGCTAAACTGGCTAGAGAAACTTACAATTACACAAAACAAATCTGAAATATTTGTATACATGACATAGAATGCATTTCAGTTTTTAAGAGTTCAAGGTTAAAAATGACTTTGAACAGATACCATCATCTTAAACATGATGAGATCCAATGTTGCCAAACTGCCCTTTCAACACGCCACCAGGTACAGCTTTTAAGGATAAGTAGGTGAGAAATTGAACAATGTTAGGAGGCTTTGCTTTCAATTACAAAAGCCCATCTGAACGCAGCTGTCATAGGCTGTGGTTGAAGATTAAGTTATTAAGAACTGAAAGACAGGACACTTGTCTTCATTAAACTGTACTTTGGCATTTATTATCCCAGTCACATGTGTTCAAATGAGCTTCAATGCTTGTAAGCAAAGCTGGTCTCAGACAACAAGAAGGCTAAGGCTCAGGCCCTAAGCAACCTATATTCCATGAAAAATCCCCCTCTAAGCTGCAAAGCTCTCACTGTGGACCAAAATCTCTTTACTGTAGAGATTCTGCCCTTCACTCCTGTGGCCCAGAAGCCTGGACAGTACACCTTTAGTAACAGAGCAGTGGTCTTCTAGAGGGACCACCTTCCTCAACCACACAGCTATAGGATGCTATTCCCCAACAGGGAGCTAAAATGCTGCAGCTGCTAATTTTTGTTTCTTTTTAGCTATTTGTATTCATTTTGTTAATATATTCCTGGATTTTGTAGTCAAGGACATAGTGCCACAGTATTATACATCAAATAGAACAAAAGAGGAGGTCAATGAGGGAATCCTAACTTTCAAAGTCCCCATGATCAAGACCTGATTTCTGAAAACCTCTGGAACCCCATTAACCAAAATGGGCCATGGAATAGAGCAGGCGATTATGAGATTTGTTAGATCGACATCAGTCACACTGACAGCCATGATTCAGATGTGCTTTGGTGAGTGCAACTGCTGAGCTCAGCGACAGTGCATCTGAGAACTTGCCATCACAAAAGTTAGGAGCCACAATGGAAAAGTTACCCTATGCACTCGTCCTCTAAAGCAAAAACAAAAAAGGCAAAAAAACGAAAACGGCAAGAACAACAACAAAAAAAACCCCAGCAAAAACAAAAACAGTATCTCAACAAAGCTACCTTGAACAACACTGTCTTGGACTCCGTGCAAAAGAGGTCAGACTATTGTTTAAGAGGAAACACAGGTGGCTTGTACAGAGCTCACCAGACGTGGAGAAGTAACAAAGGAAGGCCTGAGAGGTGGTCTGCAGGCTTTTCGTGGAGACATGTCAGACAAGATTTCAATTCAACAGTAGTCAAGTTTGCTATGGCTACCAGAACCAGAGACACCACACACAAGCAAACCACATTCATCATTTTCTTTTCTTTTTTTTTCCTTTCCTTTTCTTTCATCTTATTTATTTGTTTATTTAAGTATGTGACTGGGATACTAACAGAAAATGCAGTTTAATGTAATTAAATAGAAAAGCATTACAGAGTGGGCACAATGAATTGAATGAGGACTTCCCCCTCTACTTAGCAGTCATGCACGTTGGTGACCAAGAAAGGATTTAATAATTCATTGTCAAAAATCCTTTTAAGTGGTCAGTCTTTTAAGGATGGCTGCAGCAGAATAAGGCAAACTGAACTGGCATGAGAAAGAAAATCACCATCACCTAAAGACTGCTTTTATGTTTTCCTTGGAGTTCTTCCCAACAGAACTCAGGGTCTCTTTATATTTCCTGCTGTAGTGCTCTGTCAAGAGCAGCCTGGGTTAAGAACATTGCCAGACCATGCCCACAGCAAGGGAAGAGCTGCTACCTACTAATTGCCAGGGTTGGACCCATGGCCCACTTCTGGGATAGAGAAGAGACATTGCCTGTATGGGAAAAGCAATACAGGACAACATGGATGACTTCAAACTTTGAATCTGTCATGAGAAAAGGCTATAGACTGTGGTGGCCTACTCCTTTTGGAGAAAAAAAAAATGAAGGAATTTCTTAAAGTGGAAAAAAATGGTCTTAGCTCCTGTTTTTACCTGCAACAGGTGTCAACTGCTGATTGAGCATCCCCATTGGTGTTGGTGGTGGCACCACCCCCATGAGAGCCCCCACAGGGGTGCCTGCTCGGGGAGAAGCACTCGGTTGCTGTTGCTGTGCTGCTCGCTCTCTCTCCTGCTGCTCAGCAACTTTAGCTGCCCGCTCTGTAAAGGCATTTCAGATTTTCAATTCTGTTTTTAACCCAGGAATTCAAAATACCATCCATTGCATTCAACAGGACTAGTAAAAACACAGGCAACAGTTCTGTCTCAATGGAAGGAACGGTAGATGACTAGTCTCAACACAGGAGTCGGGCCGATTTCACTTGATAACCTAGAATTCAGCTTTCCTATCCCATCTTGAGAACTGGTCTGCAAAGATTTCAAGAATGTTAAGACTGCAACACACATTCAGAAAGCACAGGTTTTATCGAAACACATCACCAGCGTAACCACCGTGGTTAATCTCACGAGGCACTCTGAAGATGAGAAGCGCTACCATTATTCTAGTATTAATAGCATAACAGATTATAATTTCAACATGAAGCAATTCCATGGCCCATTATAATTTTTTGGCACAATTGTACTTACTCTAATTTCCTGATTCCTTGTATCCAATTTTACTAAAATTTGAGGACTCATCATTAATATCACAAGTTTAGCAGCTGAAGAAAATTAACTCTGTAAGGGAAAAGTAGCTTACTGCCTCTAGCTTAAGATTTTAGGAAACGTAAACAGCCAGTTTCTACATTCTAATGAAGCAAAGAAAGAGGTCATGATTAACAAACTCCAGGGGAGGGAAATACACAATTAGCTAGACTACAGTCATCAGAAACGGAGAACTAATACATACATGTATGTAGCAATGAAGTTCTGAAAGAACCAGGTTCCCTGAAGCTAAGTTCAAAGCTGACCATAAGTTATCCTAAATCAGCAAGAATTCCAGCATCTACTTAGTGCACCTGAAATGCAAGAGGAGCACATATGTTTGGAACCTTTGGGCTATCAGTCCATAGAGCCCTCACTTCCTGAGCTGCTCTGCACCTCTAGAGCCAGCAGCTCCTCAACAGTCACGCTCCTGGCAGGCTGGACCTTCTTGAGGGCACGCTCCTGAAGTTCCCATTCTAAGTAGGAAGTCCTTCCTAGTCTTCAGATGGACAAGTCAAACCGATAGTGCCTTGTCCAAGAATACAGGAGAAACAGCAACTTATGGCCCGACGCCTGGAGTCACACTGAAATTCAACTTCTACAGTGAACTCTCCAACAAGGAATTCCAAAGACTACAGCTATCTGGGGAAAACAGCTTGAGGTCACGTGGCTTTAGAGAGACTCAAGAAGTCACAGCTCCACTCCTTTATGGGAAGAATGTGAAAAATGTGCAAGTCAAAGGTCCCCAAGGGGTGATGGAGTTGCTTGTAGACAATTATCATTACTCACTAGCACTATCCCCTTCTAATATCTTCTGTAAACTGAGTACAATTAAGTGCGAGGACCAAACCCATTCTAACAACCTATTTTCCCAAGGTAATAGTTAAAAAAAAAAAATTATTAGTGATCTAGGTACCCCAATATTAAGTCTTAGTTTTTCATTACACAAATGAAATAGTAAACTGGGAGGGAAAAAGAAAACTGAAGTTGGAAAAACAGAAAAGCTCAGGTGTGTGGATCAAATATTAGCTCTTCCTGAGAGAAGCTGACCTGGGCTGCTCTGGAAGTCAGAACTACTAACATTACACCAGCCAAACTCCCAACTTTGCATTTTGAATTCGGTAGGCAGAAATACCCAAAGTTCAAAGTTTGAATTTCAGGCTATTGAATCATAAACTCCCCTCTCAATAGGTCCTTCCTAATTCCAGACACCCCACTGCATGAGAGAATTTCTCACCTATCGTCTCTTCTTCTCTCAGCCATGCTCCAGTTTTCCTGCCTTCACATCACCTCTAAATCCTCTGTCCTATTCATATCTCAAATAACCACCCACACAATACTAGCTTTGTTTGCCTCAACACAGGCTTACACTAGAGTAGCCTAATTTCTTAGACAACAGTCCTCTAAAATGGTATATTTGGTCCTAACTTGCAGTAGTCCCTGAAATATCCAAGTGTCCCAGAGTTATAGGTTCTTATGGGATTGAATAGAGTTACTCAAAGAATGTTGTACAAATTAACTTTCCAGGGTATTAATAGATACCAGATAAATGCCTGGTCAAATTTCAGAAAATTACAGATAATAAAAAAAAGGAGATCTTAGAGACGTTAACTTAGAACTATGTCCAGAGTTTGGAATCCTTCTGAAACATATTTTGCCACAAAGTATTTCTTAGCTGAGCATCTTGCAGAATTAGTCTTCAGCAGAAGATCCTTAAGGAAGCTTGTCAGATAATTTTCTAAGAATAAATAGTAACAAATGAAAGGAGTATAACTTTTTTACAAAAGAGTTACTTTGGAGATTTCATAACCTTCAATAAAAGGAGCAGCCTTCATCATGTGTGCTTGCTGAAGAAGAATGGATGTGGACTCGGTCAAGAAGCAAACTGACCACTGTAGAGAGGAAGACTCTATATTGGAAAATTATCTAACATACAATATTTATAAAAGTCCTACCTAATATAATGCTTACTCTCATTTATTAAAGCCATATCCAATATTAACTAGAACAACAAAAGATCCAAACCACCAAAAATCTCTTAAGAATTTATCCTTTATGGTTATGAACCACCCAACCTTTCAGTAATACTAGCTCATGGCTCAAAGTGCTCTAATCACAGAGTAGGGGAAGTGAAGGCAAGTGAGCTTTGTCAGTCACCCAAGTGTCTTAAGATTAGGTATGAACACAGACAGCACCAGGCACACCAAGCCTAAGCCTAGAGTTTAACTTACAGCTTTGGCTTCTTGATAGACATAACAGAAGATCACCTATTTTAAAAGGCCACTTGCAGGTGAATTTTAATCAAAATTAAAGTTAACATTATTGAGCAATCACTCCCCTGCTCAATGTGTGTGCCTACTAGGGTAAATGAAATAAAATCATGCAATTTTTAATAGCAAAACTTTTTTGTTTGAGAAATTTGTGGGGAGAGGCACCACCACCAGGATCTGAGGCCAAGTCAGAGGCAACAACACTCCGTGTACTGGCATCTACTGCCAGAGTGCTACTGATGGCTGAAACAGTCTAAAACACCAAATTCATGTGCATGTGCTAAGAACAAAAGAGTAAAACCTGTCTCTGCACATGCATTCCTGGAAAACAGCCCTTGCTTAGAAAGTGGGGACAGTTGTGCCTGGTCTCTATTTACCTTCATATTCTGCTTTCTTGGCTGTCTCAAGATTTCTCCACTCTGTCCCCACCAGTCTGCTGAGCTCCCCGAAAGAGTAGTCTGGGTGCTGGGCTTTAATCACAGCTCTCATCTCACTGCTGAACAGAATGTAGCCACTCATGTTGATTTTCCGCTTAGAACCCTCCTTCTTTGCACTGCCTTTGGCAGACTTTGGGGTAGACTGGAAGACAGAACACTTACATAGGGTATCAGAAAATGGCACTAGGTTATTAACATCATTTCTGGAAGCCAGACACATATGGTTCAATAATAAATGTTTTATAGACAGTTTGTAGCTAACCTTTTCTTGGTAAAAATATACTTCTTCCTTGCTTTGTACAAAATAATGGAAATTTCACTGAATTCCATGATTGCAATCTACAATGGTGAGTGACCTCACAATTAAAATTGTGAGAAAATTCTGAATGAGGAAAATAAATACAATAGGGATCACTTCAACCAAAAAGGAGAAATGAAAAATACATCGATGACCCCATTATTTAGGAGGCAGAAACAGAGGCAGAAAGTCACAGGTATGGCCACTGAAAACTAAGGGAGTTAAGAAAGAGCATGACACCATTTCTTATTGCTTTTCTTCAGTACAGGGCAAGAAGCCTTCAATTAAACTGCTATTAAGCCATCTCTATTAAATTTAAAAGAGAAATTATTATTGGCTTAATGATAAATGTGTTTTTTGTCAATTAAAAATAAATTAGTAAATAAACAAAGGCTCTGAGAAGCAAAACAAAATATTATTATTCCTTGGTGCAGATTTCTAGGCAAAAGCTCACATAGGAAAGTGTGGTAGTGAACACCTATACTCCAGTGCTTGGGAAATGGAGGCAAGAGAAACAGAGTTCGCCGGGCAGTGGTGGCGTATGCCTGTAATCCGAGCACTTGGGAGGCAAAGGCAGGTGGATCTGTGAGTTCAAGGCCAGTCTGGTCTACAGAGCTAGTCCAGGACAGGCTCCAAAGCTACAGAGAAACCCTGTCTCGAGAAAAAAAAAAAACAAAAAAAAACCCCAAAAAACAAAAACAAAAAAAACCAAAAACCCAAAAAGAGAAGCAGCATTCAGGCCCACCTTGAATATACCAGTCAGTCCGAGGCCAGCCTATGCTACTGATATCATCTCAAACAAAACAAAGGCTGATAACACAGGGCTTGGATGTCTGCTGCAGACCAGAACTGAGAACAAGGCAAGTAACGGGGCATGTTACCTACCTGTGGGGGTGTGTAGGGCATGAGGTCCAGCTCACTGGCCAGGGGAGTCTGAAGCTGAGGTAGAGACGGAGGTTCGATGACCTCACTATCCTCTTCTCCCATCTCTTCAATATCATCATCTCCACCTTCTAACTCGGCAAACTTAGCTTCTAGTAATTGTATCTTCTTTTCCAACAAAGGTGAAGGTTCTTTCTGAGGAATGATGGGTTTTCTGGGGAAAAGTGCAGAAAATTAACTAATTAATTAATTAATTTAAAAGTTGCTAACCATTCCAGGTTGTCAGAGAGCAGATCTGAATATCTACAAAGGATATTTTACAACCTTCCACAACTACTCAAAGTAGCTTCAATGGGTATTTGTGACGGCACTTCTACTTAAAAATAATTCTCAAAAATACTCACAGAATACTGGTCAGGTCAAACGCACTCTGTTTAAAAGGAGTTGTCATAATATGGAACTGAGCAATCCCCCCCAGAGAGGCTGCTAACCACAAGCCAAGTGTTTCTGCTCCATTCTACAGTTGCTGGTGTTTAAGATAAGGTACTTATCTTTTTTCTTTTTCTTTTTCTCTCTGCAACAAAGTTTCACTTTGTAGCCCAGGCTGATTCAAACTTACACAATCCTCCTACTCAGCCTCCCAAGTATGGGAATTACTACATCTCACTAAATTAATATTTTCAATTGGAATTATGTAATGCTAGTCCAAGACCTAATAAAGAACTCAAAACAATGGGCTACACTATTTGATAAGTTGGCCTAAGTGCCCTTTCTTCCTTTGTTTTAAAGCTTTACCTGAAGTAGTAAATTTCATCATCTACAACTTTAGCAGAGAGTGAAAACCTCTTCAACCCCTTGAATCTCTTCATCTGCTTGTCACTCTCATTATAGCGGCTCTCACAAAGCAGAATGTCATTTTCTGGTATTTCAGTTGGCCTGCAGGAGAGGAAGTCCTTGAATGACAACACAGCACATTTTCCTGAAAGAGTAAATTAGAGATGAATTAAAGGAGTAAACTCTGTCATAGTTAAGAACCTGGAACTTGCCGAGTAGGCTAGGCTGGTCAACTAGTGAGCCCTGGGGCCTGTCTCTGTCCTCCAGTGCTGGACTACAAGTGTGCACCACCAAACCTGGCTTTTTAAAACATCGTTTTGGGGGGCTGGAGAGATGGCTCAGAGGTTAGGAGCACTGGCTGTTCTTGCAGAGGTCCTGAGTTCAATTCCCAGCAACCACATGGTGGCTCACAACCATCTGGAATGAGATCTGACACCCTCTTCTGGCATACAGGCAGAACACTGTATACATAATAATAAATAAATCTTTAAAGAAGAAAAAGGGAGAAGTTTAGAAAAAAACAAACAAATATCGTTTTGGAGACCAATCTCAGGTCTTCATACTTGCAAGACAGGCACTTTACCAGCAGAACTCTCTCCTCATTCCCAAATTTTATATTCTTATGTTTTGATTCACAGTTAAATAAATAATAGGATATATATTGGCATAAAGATATATACAGATGAACACAATAAAACTGAAAGAAGCCTAGAAATAAACCTGTATAATTAGACAACTAAATTTCTACATGCAAGATAAGTAGATCCCCACCACATTCCACACATAAAATCAACTCAGAATGGATTAAATGCCTACATGGAAGATGCCTACATGGAAGAGTTACAAAATAAAGCTCTTCATCTCTGATTAAGTAGTAGCTTCTCAGAACAGACAGTAGAGGGACACATACACCACAGAGGGATATACAGTCAATCTTCAGGGCTGGAAAAATGGCTCAGTGGAGAAGAGCATTTATTGTTCTTGTAGATGATCTGAGTTCAAGTCCCAGCACCAACATCAGACAGCTCACTACTGTCTGGAACTGCCACTTTGGGGAGCCACCACCTTTCTGACCTCTTTGGGGACATACAAACATACATACATATGCATACATAAATAATAAAATTATTAAAAAATGCAGACTTCATCAAGATTAAAAACCTTTGAACTGGGGTTGGGGATTTAGTGGTAGAGCACTTGAAGGCCCTGGGTTCAATCCTTAGCTCCAAAAAGCAAAAAACAAACAAACAAAAAAAACCTTTGAACTCCAAAGGATCCTATTGAAAACGTGAAAAGACAACTGACAGAGAAAACAAATTTTAAATTACGCATCTAGTTTAGTACTTACTACCCAGAACATTTTTTAAAAAGTCCACAACTTAACAATTATAAGATCCTATTAAAAACGGGAGACAGGTTATTAACGGACATTTCCCCCAAAGATTTAAAATTGTAATAAGTAAAGGAAAATGATGGCTGGCATCACTAATTGTTAGGGAGATGCAAACCAAAACCACAATGAAGTACCACTTCACATCCATTAAGATGACTTCTAAGAGAAAGGAAAAAGGAACAATGGCAAATAACAAGTATAGGCAAAACCAGAGAAACTGGAAAGACTAAACCGATGCAACCGCTGTGGAAAACAGTTTGGCAATTCCTCAAATTACACAAGGGGAACTGGAGGAGGATTTGGATATGACCAAGACTGAACACATGCATGAAACAGTCAAAAAATAAGTAAAACTATTTTTTAAAAATTAAGCAATGAACCAGCAATGCTGCTTTTGGGTATCTAGCCCAAAGAACTGAAGGATCAAACAACTGGATAGCAATGATCATAGCAACATTATTGATAGTAGCTACAATGTAGAAAAAATCCACAGTTGGCCAACAGATAAATAGATAACAAAACATCATGTATACTTGTTATAGAATATTACTTGTTATAGAATATTACTTGTTATAGAATATTACTCATAAGGAAATAAAATTTGATGCATGCAACATGGATTAATCTTGAAAACATTATGTTACATGAAATATACTATGAAAAAAATATCCACTGTCTCATTTATGTATAATACACAGAATATTCACAATTCACATAATGGAGTGGAATAGATTCCTAGGCAGGAAGGAGGGAGGAGGAAATTAAGTTACTATTTAATAGTAGTTTCTACTTGGGAATGACGAAAATATAAATAAATTACATGTGTAATTTTACCTACATCCTGCCCTTGCTTGCACATCACCTAATATTTCTTGGTCTTCTTTTTCAATTTTACACTCTATCCACACTTACAGCTGTTACATATATACTAGGATCCACATAGGAGGGAGAACAACATGCAATGTTTCTGAGTTTGGATAATCTAACAATACTATATTTTCTTAAATTAACACATTTTTCCACAAAAAATGATTTTGTTTTTCTTTAAGCTGAAAACTACTTAATTTTACATATATACCACATTTTCATTATCCAATTATCAGCTAATGGTTCCATTTCCTTGCTATCATAAATAAAGTAGTAATAAACATGGATGTGCAGATATCTCTATGGCAGGATTTGGGGGGGACTTCCAAACTGATTTCCACAAGGGCTATATTACCTTGCATGCCTACTAGCAACATGAAACATGACTCATGCCGTTTTTCTAGTTTCCACTTTTATTTATTTATTTATTTGTGGTGAAGTGTATTAGAATGTAATTGACAAGCTGGGTGTGATGACTCATGCCTTTTATCTCAACATTTGGGAAACAGAGGCAGGCAGATCTCTGTGAATCCATGGCCAGCCTGGTCTACACATTGAGTTCCAGGCCAGCCAGAGCTAAAGAGAGAGACCCTATAGTGTAAAGTCCTAAGTAAAGCTCCATGGCTTCAGAATGACCATTTCGCTGCAGAGTTCACTGAAATGTATAAAGTCTAGGCACCTGTTTGTCAGAGTGGCTACCTTAATCCAACTGCATGACGATTTTATTTTCGAATTTACTGGGAAAAAAAGTGATTAATTAAAAAAGTTGCAAAAATATAGTGATATCTGCAGAATATTGTCAGTGTACATGATGCCACAGTATCTTAAAAATGGTTAACTATGTTATTTATATTTTAACACACACACACACACTCCCTCCCTCCCTCCCTCCCTCCCTCCCTCTCTCTCTCTCTCTCTCTCTCTCTCTCTCTCTCTCCAAATGGTAGGTCCTCACTTACACTGTTTAACCAATCTTTGTTACAAACACTATTTTCTGGGGATCACTGTTTCTATCTGCTCGGCACCCTATTGATAAAGGGTTAGATTGTTTCTGAGTCTCTGCTGTCCCTACTCTAGTTGAAAAATGCTGAGGTAAATTAATTTGCATGTAAGTGAATAAATCTGAAACATAAACTTCATTTTCATAGATACTTCAAATCACTTTCCAAATAGGTTGTGTCAATTCATAGATCAGCACAAAGTGGGTGAATATTGTTTCCTATGCTGCTGATGTTCTTGTCAACTAGTAACAAAACCTGGAGCTTTAGTGTTTCATTTACTCTAAAAGAACTGTTATTATGTGATGCGTGAGTGTTACTATGTGTATGAGTGCAGGTACACATGTGCCATGATGACAGCATGTGGAAGTCAGAGGACATCTTTTGAGAACTGGACCTTTCTCTTTCCACTGTGGGTTCTGGGAACTGAACTGTGGTCATCTGGTTTGCATGGTAAACAATTTTACTCACTTGCCAGCCTTTGGTTTGTTTTTGAGACAGGTTTCTATGTTACCCAGCGTGGCTTGGAACTAAAGGTCTTTTTCTGTGTCAGCATCCTGAGTGCTTGGATAGAGAAGGGCACTATCACACTACTCTAGATCTTTGACAAACTGATAGGGTACCCTCACTCCACAAACAAACTGAAAAGTATCTGGGTAGTTTAAATTTGCATTATTCTAAGAGCTAAAGTTGGGCATAATTTCATTTAAGAACCACTGGTGAGGGCTGGAGAGATGGCTCAGAGGTTAAGAGCACCGACTGCTCTTCCAGAGGTCCTGAGTTCAATTCCCAGCAACCACATGGTGGCTCACAACCATCTGTAATAAGATCTGGTGCCCTCTTCTGTGTATATAATAAATAAATCTTAAAAAAAAAAAAAAAAAAAAAAAAAAAGAACCACTGATGATTTCTTCCCAGTCTTTCTGTGTATTGTTTGTTCATTGGAAACTGGTACTTTTCTAATCGCCTTAGAGGAGTTCTTCATAGGGAAGGGAAGTAGAACTGCCTACATTTTGTATTGTAAATATTTTCCATTTGACTTTGTTCTATCCAGACTGGGCTCTAAAGAGATTTTCCGGTTTTTTTTTTTTTTTTTTTTTGTCGGAGCTGAGGACTGAACCCAGAGCCCTGCGCTTGCTAGGCAAGCACTCTACCACTGAGCTAAATCCCCAACCCTGAGATTTTCCGTTTTTATACGTTCGACTTGTCTTTTTTTTTTTTTTTTTTTGGTATGAGTTCTGAGCATTAAATGGTTTATTTATTTACTAATAATTTTGTGTGTGTGTGTGTGTGTGTGTGTGTGTGTGTGTGTGTGTATGTTTGTTCGTGCGCTTGCTTAAATTTATGCATGTGTACCAAGTATGTGCCCCTAGAAGCCAGAAGAGGGCATTGCACCCCCTGGGACTGGAGTTAAAGCCAGTTGTGAACTACTATGTAGAAGCTGGGAACTGAACCCAGGTACTTTGGAAGAGTAGCTAGTGCTCTTAACCACTAAGGCGTCTCTCCAGCCCCACCTAAACAGCTTTATTATGGGCCATAATGTTTTAGTATATAATAAGAATGCACCTTCTCTTAATACTTTTTTTTGGTGGTTTTCCAAGACAGGGTTTCTGTGTGTAACTGTCCTGGAACTCAGATCTGCCTGCCTCTCCTTTTTTAATACTGGGATTAAAGGTGTGTGCCATCACTGCCTGGAACTTCAACACATTTTAAAGAATTTTCCTCATTATTTTAGTATTAATTTTCTCACAGGAAAATTTCCACTAGTATATCTACTGGGATCAAAGTAAAGATGTATTAGGGAGATCAGATATCTTTATGTTGAGACCTAGTCAATCACATAGTAGTCTTTTAACTTCATTTAAGCATTCTCTCAACAGCATTTAAAAACTATTTTTCATATAGATGTGGTATACGGTATGTTAAATTTATCCCAAGATATTTAAATTTGTATTTTCATTGATCTTTCTTCTCACCACACCTCTCCTTTCTGTATAATGTGGAGCCTAGCAAGCGCAAGACCCTGGGTTCGATCCTCAGCTCTGGCAAAAAAAAAAAAAAAAAGGAAGAAAGAAAGAGAATCCAAGTTTTAGTTCTGATCCATTTCTTGGGCAGTAATTTCACCTCTCTGGAAAATACCACCATCTTTCTTATATAGTCATGTTGAGAATGAAATAAGATTCTAGATGTAAAGCTGGTTTAAACCTTGTAGGAGCCAATACATTGCAGTAGGAATCTTTAGAAAAGATTTACCCAAGTTACATTAGTGAAAACAGCGGTACAGGGGCATGTCAATGCCATTTTTTTTTTTCCTCAGAAGCACCAAGAAAATCTGGCAAAACAGAATAAAAATTTCTTTTGGGGGACTGGAGAAAGATGGCTCAGTAGTTAAGAGTGCTTGCTGCGCCGGGCAGTGCTGGTGCACACCTTTAATCTCAGCACTCGGTGGGGCAGAGCCAGGTGGATCTCTGAGTTCGAGGCCAGCCTGGTCTACAAAGTGAGTTCCAGGACAGGCAGCAAAACTACACAGACAAACCCTGTCTTGAAAAACCAAAACCAAACCAAACCAAACCAAAACAACACCCCCCCCCCCCCCCCCCCCCCCCACGCACAAAGAGTGCTTGCCGCTCTTCCAGACGATCAAGTTTAATAACCAGCATTCACAACACCCAGCTTCCTGTAACTGCAGGTTCAGTGTCCTCTTTGGGCCTCTATGGGCTCACACATATATACTAACACACACACCATATATAAGTAAGAAACAAATTTTTAAAAATATTGTTACATTTAATTTAGTGTATGTGTGTAGAAGCACATGTACGTCAGAGAATAACTTGTGGTTCTCTCCTTTCATCACCTGGGACACAGGAATAGAACTCAGATTACCTACTTAGCTATCTCATTAGCCTAGAACCAACAATCTTTATCAAGTTCTGGAATACAGCCAGAGCTTCACAGCCATATAATGTTTAATTATGAAAATGTGGCTGAAGCCTTCATAGGTGAGCACTGTAACTTAGCTTCAACCTATCCTCCCTTTAAAAGTTTTAAAATGTATTTATCTGTGTTTTGCTTGCATAATATGTCTATGGCACCACATGCATGCCCGGTGTCAATGGAGGTCAGAAGAAGGTGCTGAATACCCTGGAACTGAAGTTATAAAGAGTTGTAAGCTGTCATAAAAGAATTGAACCTGGGTCTTCTGAAAGAGCAGTGGTCTTAACTGCTGAGCCATCTCTCCAGCCCCCCAAGCCCTCTTTTTTTTTTTTTTTTTGCTTCAGCATCAGTCTTGAAGATGAGAGCCTGAGTTCTTCATATGAAGTTCCCATGCCAAAGGCAGAGTGGAACATTTCCCTTCCCTCCTAACCCCCCAAATGAATTTTAGCTGCTTTACTTGTGGAAAGCTTCCTGAAGGATGAATGTTGCAAAGAATTTGTCTGTTTTGTCAAATATAGAATTTTCTCAGTGAGGTGATATGACTACGTTATTTTTGTTGAAAACATTTGTCTGTTTAGGCTGTGATGGGCAATTTCTAAAGAAGAAAAAACTTTCCAGTTTTAGAAGCTAGGAAGTCCCAAATGAAGACGCTGGTGTCTGTAAAGTTCCCATTTATAGCATGAAGAAAATTCTAGGTATCTGAAGAATGATGGAGAAGGAGCACAAGAACGAAGAGAGAGTAAACCAACTTCTACTATCCCCTCTAAAACTGTGTCTACTCAGTGCACAGCCTTTATGACCTAAGCATCTCCCAAAAGAGCCCACTGACATTAAGTTTTGACCTAAGAATCCTAGAGGGACACATATATTGAGACCACAGCACACTAAAAGGCAAATTAACCACATACTGTCAGTTGGGGCCTAAGTATCAAATGACATAAAGTGTGGTATATATATTTAAAATGTCGTAAGAAAAAGTAGGGGATGGGATGCTTTGGGAAATAACTGTTTTGTTTGTCTGCAATCCTGGAGATGGAAACCAGGGATTTAAGTAAGAATTTTACTGCTACATGATCAGCCCCAAGTAAGGAATGTTATTTTTTTTTTTAAATTTTTTTCTTTTCTTTTTTTTTTAAGATTTCTTTATTTATTATGTATACAGTGAGTGTTCAGCCTGCAGGCCAGAAGAGGGCACCAGATCTCTTATTGTAGATGGTTGTGAGCCACCATGTGGTTGCTGGGAATTGAACTTAGGACCTCTGGAAGAACAGCCAGTGCTCTTAACCTCTGAGCCATCTCTCCAGCCCGGAATGTTATTTGTTTAAAAATAATTAAGAAAGAAAAGTAAATTTCTAGTTTAATTACTGTGTTGACATTAAAACTTTATATTGAAATGTCTTCTTCCAAATTTTCCTTCTAGACAAGAAAATGTCTAAATATCATTCCTAATAGCATTTCAAGAGCTGAAAGGAATACTCTAGAGAGAGGTGATTATGCAATGGCCACTTTTCTTATCAACAACAATCATACCCTAAAAATACCTGACAAACAACTGTCACGGTTTTTAAGCAGGAGGTCAGAATGAGGACAATGCTAAAGCTGGAGTTCTGGATGAGGGCATTTCCTGCTGGTCCAAAGCCAAATGCGAGAGTATACCATAGGTTTGGCTTAGCATCAGTAAGATTTCAGAGATCTTTAACGTGACTGTAATATTCATAAACTGTTCATTTAGTAGATATTGCTTAGTGGGTTTACAGGATGTCTTCAAATGCTAGCCACATTTTAGGGCTGGCTGGTCAGAGCCAGCTGTATCATTAGGTTACCTGGGATAGCCTGAGAGAGGGGCCTGAGGAAGCGCTTCCAGGCTTCCAGCAGTCACTAGCAGGTAACGTTTTGGTGATTTTTCTCTCAGAGCATCTATCACTTACTTTTCACGGAATTCCATCTTGTAGGGGAAAACAAAAACAAAAAACCAACCCAGGTACCAGCTCCAAGTCCCCTCTTTTTTAAGTCATGGGAGATTTTTGCTAGCTCATCTCTAGCCTCCGGGTCTAACACATTCCTTTCAGAAGCTGCACCTGCTGGGGCTTTGACAATAGGGGTCTCTGATTGGGTAGTCTGAATGCTCACTGAACTATCCCATTGCCTCAAGTATTGACTGTGGTTTAGCTACCAGCCTTTACTCAGCTTTTAGGAAAGCCTAGTTCTATCTACTTGTTAAGGTGTGTTACTTTTTAAAAAAACATTATTTATTTGTACTTTAGGTGCATTGGTGTTTTGCTTGCATCTATGTCTGTGTGAAGTTATCAGGTATCCTGGAACTAGAGTTATAGTCAGTTGTGAGCTGCCATGTGGGTGCTGAGAATTGAACTCAGGTCCTCTGGAAGAGTCGTTTGTGCTCTTAACTGCAGAGCCACCTCTCCAGCCCCTTGTGTGCTACTTTTTTTCTTAGGGACTTAATTTTTTTTTTTTTTTCTTTTTACTTTCACATCTTTAAACTCAGCATTTAGGAGGCAGAGTCAGACAGTTCTCCATGGGTTCTAGGGCAGCCTGGTCTACCCAAGCCAACCTGGGCTATGAGCTGAGTGAGATCTGTCTCAAAAAACCACTTTTCCCCCTTTGTGTGTGTGTGAGCAGGGTAGCACATGAGGATGTCAGCGGACAACTTGCACGAGTCAGATCTCTCCCTCCACTCTGTAGTTCCCAGGGATTGAATTAAGGTTATCATCAGGTTTGGTGGCAAAGTGCCTTCTATCTCATCAGTCATTTTGCCATGCCCCAACCCCTTAAAATTCTGTATATCAGTTTCATTATGTTGCTCAGCCTAACTTCAAATTCCTGTGCTCCTAGCCTGCAAGAAAAACAATTTACTAAGATAAGAGTCCATTACTAACAACTTTCATGCCATCTCAATGAGTTAACACCAAGACTTTCCAGAGTTTCATCTGAACCCAGCCCACACTGTGGGGACATGGATGGCTGTTGCTGGGAACATAGCTTCTCTATATACTTTTTTTTTAAACTCAAGAATGAGTTTGTAGTGATGGTGGTAAGATGGCTCAGCAGTAAGAGTGCTGGCTGCTATCTTGCAGAGGACCCAGGTTTGGTTTCCAGCACCCACATGCTGGTTGATAAATCTGTTAACTAGAGTTCTGGAGGATACAATACCCTCTTCTCGCTTCCTTGGGCATACATGATGTATAGACATATATGCATGGAAAATACACATACACCTTAGAAATAAGTAAAAAGAAAATGGAACTGGGTATGTTAGCACATGCTTTTATGTTAATTTCTTTATTATTTTTATTTTGTGTGCAATGGTGTTTTGCCTGCATGTGTGTCTGTGGGAGGGTGCTAGATCCTCTGGAACTGGAGTTACAGTCAGCTGTGAGCTGCCATGTGGGTGCTGGAAATTGAACCCGAGTCCTCTGGAAGATCAGCCAGTGCTCATAACCTCTGAACCATCTCTCTAGCCCCCTAGCACATGCTTTTTAGCCCTAGCACTTGAAGGATAAGGCCAGCAGATCTAAGTTTAAGGCCAACGTGGTCTACATATCAAGTTCCAGGTCAGTCAGGGCTTCATTGTGAGACATCATCTCTCTTAAAAAAAAAAAAGTAAGACTGAGCTAGGCTAAGCGGACATTGTGGCACACACTTAGGAGATAGATCTCTGTGAGTTTGAGGCCATCCTGGTCTACATAGTCTGTTGTAGGACAGTCATAACTATGTGAGACCCTCTCAAAAAAAGAAAAAAAAAAAAAAAAAAGACTGAAGCACTTATGTCTTAGATGTTCTCTCTAAGATTCTTTTGGCGTCACTCAATACTGTTCCTGGAGCAGTACATATTTTTTTGTGATGAGCTATACTTCTGGAATCTTCTAAGTGCCTATGAACATATTGCTAGAGGCAATGCTCTTTGAATTCTGCTGAGGGACCATGGTGTTTCTCCTCTGTCAAAGAGTAAAAGGTTAAAAAGTCATATGGAAAAACTGTACAGGGCTGGAGGAAAGGCTCAGAGGTTAAGAGCACTGGCTGTTCTTCAGAGGCCCTGAGTTCAATTCCCAGCAACCACATGGTGGCTCACAAATATCTATAATGAGATCTGATGCCCTCTTCTGGTGTGCAGGCAGAACACTGTCTACATAATAAATAAATCTTTTTTTAAAAAAAAGTTGTACAAAAACTAAAATTAGCCAGGCGCTGGTGGCGCACGCCTTTAATCCCAGCATTTGGGAGGCAGAGGCAGGTGGATCTCTGTGGGTTTGAAGCCAGCCTGGTCTACAAAGCGAGTTCCAGGACAGGCTCCAAAGCTACAGAGAGAAAGAAACCCTGTCTTGAAAAAACAAAAACCAACCAAACAAAAAACAAAAACCAAACCAACCCAAAACAAAACCCTAAAATTAAATAAAAATTAACCCAACAAATTATATAGCTGCCCTAATAGTTGGAACATCAGTCTCACCCTCATTATGCTTCTTTATAATTCTGCTGGGCTTACAATAGAAAGTGACTTTGGCATCACTTCAGTGTGGATCTGAATTTAAAAGGAAGATATTTTTTTGCTACAGAAAGGCAAGAGTTTAATGACTTCACTGGTCTTAGTTCATTTTCCCCATGACAGAAAGTTGAAAATGTGCTGAATAACTAAACAGTTTTGCGACATGTAATTCTGAAAATAATTATAAGCATCAAAACAACTAAGCTAACATCATCATCAAATAAAGACTAACAAAGACTTCTCTTTGGTTGTGATCCATGGTGGCTCATTTAAAATCATGAACAATCAGGGTCTATGTGTAGCTATGCAGGTTAATGGTAGAGTGTGCGCCTTAGCATGCACAAAGCCCTGGGTTCAACCTCTAACTTGGAGTGTTGGTGGGGGATCCACAAAACATTGACCATCACTGTAAAGCTTCTAACTAGTAATCTTTTCGGAAGCTGTCTCAAGGATGCAGCATGGCTAGTGTATGATCTAGAGGCTCTTGGGGATTGGGGTGACAGAACAGCTGGCAACACTGTTAGTATATGATGATGCATGCACACAACTAGATCTAAGAAACAGAATGCTGTGCGGCTGGAGTCTCCAGCTCAGCCCTGCTTCATTTGCCCATTCCTCCCTCTCATTCTTTTCCGCCTTCTCAGAAAAACCGCCAAGTGGCAGCTCCTCCTGAGGCTGCCAGCCCCCCAATCCCTGCCCAAAACATTATAACTGGGCACAAACCCTGCTTATGGAGGACACACCATCACCCTACGCCTACAAGGATCTCTAGGAGCTGGAGGACTTACAGGGGAGTTGGTTTGCTCAAATATACCTGGTCTTTTACTTTTTAATTTGGCTTGATCTAGCTCACTGCGCTGGCAAAGAAACCTATTATCAGGCTACAGGAAACCTATCAAATACCACTAGGAATGCTAGGCAGATGACCAAAGAGAACTCAAGACATTGGTTTGAAATGGAGAAAATAAAATGATCAAGTTGAAGAATCTAACAGAAATTGAATCATTAGATTATCCTCCCTTTACCCTACCTTACTCTTACAACATTGTTCACACAGCATCCATAATGATTCTTACTGCTAATGTGTCTGTCACCTCACATGACAGCTCTGCTCCACATGACTGCAATTTCCTTTCAAGCCCAATCACTGCACTGTCTATAAGGCCTACTATGTGAATATCCAGAATACTCTGAGGGCTCATTCCTTATACCCCATTCCCTCCCGTGCTCTAGCTACACAACCCAATCTAAAACAACACATTTGCTACACCTAGAACAGAGCCTCAGAGAATTCTCTTTTGTATATTTTTAAACTATACTAGGGTCAATTCATAGAGCATCTATCAGCAGATTTTGGCCAATCACA
This sequence comes from Onychomys torridus, assembly GCF_903995425.1. NCBI lineage: Eukaryota > Metazoa > Chordata > Mammalia > Rodentia > Cricetidae > Onychomys > Onychomys torridus. The sequence goes on along the minus strand of NC_050451.1, from coordinate 4,791,919 downwards.
TGACCTTGCCTCAACACTATTGTCAACTCCTTTTTAAAAATTTTCATTTAAACTCTAGTTACCACCTGGTGTTCACTGTTATTTATTTACTGACTCCCCAACCTTTGCTCCAACGTCTTTATGAAAGCAAAGACTTTGATATTTTTATACTGCTACAGATCCTATGTCTAGCAGAGCGCCTTGCAGAGCAGCAGTACTTATTTAATGTTTTACAGAACAACTGTGATGAAAAAGGACAAATACTTACCTAGAATACAGCTCATGGGGCAGGTTTCTTCCAGATTACTCAGAAACACTTCCTTTTTGTAGAACATTTTTGTGGGCTCATGTTCTGTTTCTTCTGGGTGAATGAAGATGGGGCCATAAAAATATGCAGCTCCATCTCGAACCCATACTTTTTCAATTCTTAGGGGGGAATAGAGAAATGAAGTTAAAATAATTTTAGTCTTGAATGATTATCTAATAAAAACTCTACTAGCTAAAATGTAACAGTATACAGCATTTAGAGGAATTTCATGGGTGCTCCTCACCCTTTAAGATACCTTTCAGAGAAGATACTCTGAAAAGAGAAAAGGACAATTGGCCACTAGGTGAGAAAAGACTTTAACATAGTATCAAGGTTTGTAACTAGATCATTTTATCCAACTCTCAGGTTTTCTTACTGAGATGTTCAGTCACTGGATTTGGCAAGCATTCCTTCAAAACAGAGGTTCGAAAGCCGGGCGGTAGTGGCGCACGCCTGTAATCCCAGCACTCGGGAGGCAGAGGCAGGCAGATCTCTGTGAGTTCAAGGCCAGCCTGGTCTACCGAACGAGATCCAGGAAAGGCACAAAGCTACACAGAGAAACCTTGTCTTGAAAAACCAAAAAAAAACCAAAAAAACAAAAACAAAAACAAAAAACAACAAAAACAAAACAGAGGTTCACAGCTTTTGGTGGAAGATCAAGCACTAGATCACTTTCCTTTTGGGCTACTCTACTGTACTGTTTATCAACCTAAAATTCCATATTTTCAGGGTTCCAGACATAAAGCAGTATCTTCATTTCAGTGAATACTAAGTAAACCTTCCAGTTTACTACACCAACTTACAGGAGTCACTCTTGACTGCCCTACTCTTGGAATCTATAATCCATTGATTAGGAATGCTATTAGCCTGACCTCCTAAATACTACTGTGTTTAATTAGCCACATTTAAGAGGCTATCATTCAGCTGGGCATTGGTGACACACGACTTTAATCCCAGCACTCAGAAGGCAGAGCCAGGTGGATCTCTGTGAGTTTGAGGCCAGCCTGCTCTACAGAGCGAGATCCAGGACAGGCTCCAAAGCTACACAGGGAAACCCTGTCTCGAAAAAAAAAAAAAAAAAACCCCAAAAAACAAAACCAAACCAAACCACCACCACCACCAACAACAACAACAAAAAAAACAGGCTATCATTCTTGCCTGGATTATTACAATAGCCTCCTAGCAGATCTGCTTGCTTCTATTCTTGAACCGTTTCAGTATCAATAAGGAGAAAGCAGAGCAATCACAATAAAGCAGGAGTCAAATGTTACTTCTCTGCTTGAGACAATACAAAGATACTTTATTTAACTCTACAAAAGTTCAAGTGCCCACAATGGTCTCTGAAACCTTACATGATTTGCATATTACCCTACTACCTTACACAGGGTTCACTCTGCTAGTAGCAAACTTCTGGTTTAAGTGTGGTGTACTTATCTCTCAAGCATTTATACTGACTATTAATTCTGCTTGGAATGTTTTCTCTGATATTCACAATTCTTACCATTTCTTCATGTTAATTCAACTGCCAGATTCTTAGTGAAATCTATACAGATCATTCTCTAACCCCTTACTGGCTCCAATTTCAACAGTATGTACCAGGATCTAACATACAACTTTACTTATGCAAGATGCTTGTCTATTTTCTCATTTGAACAAAGCTCCACTGAAGTAAAATTACCTTTCATTCTCTGAGTGTTTGAGACAGGATCTAGTCTGAAATCTTTGTTCTTCCTGCCTTAGCCTTCCAATTGCTGGGATAATACACATGCGTATACTATTCTACTTGCCACAGAAGTAGGAGCAGAGGAAATGTGGTGTGAGGAAGCTGGAGAATCTGAGTGTGAAATACTAAGCCTCAACTCTCAGCCCCAACCTCATCTTCCCTAATTCACCTGCCCACACGAGGGCGAACCAAGCCATGGGATTTGATGAAGACACAGTCGCCAACCTTCAGCCACATGTCATTGTAATGAAGCTGCTCAAAGTAGTGGCAACCCGGTTCACCATTGGACATCTCCACAGGGACATCTTCTTTGTCCTGTGGAGAGGAACTGGTTAAAACTGGAAGATAACAAGCAGGGGGCAGATAGAGACTCCAAATTAACTGAAGAAACAACTATAAGTAATTTTTTTTTGTGAAGGTTGAGAAACCAAACATTAAATTGTGAAAATCAAACTCTTAAGTATTGTATTCATTTCAAACTTATAATTTTCATAAAATGTTCATTTTTATACACCCCCCCTCCCGGATTGGACTTTTATTTATTTATTTATTTTGAGAGGGTTTCTCTGTGTAGTCCTGGCTGGCCTTGAACTCACAGAGATCCACCTGCCTCTGCCTCCCAAGTACTGGAATTAAAGGTATGTGTCACCACTGCTCAGAGGGGGTTGGATTTTTGAGAAGTAGAAAATTCACACATCACTAGAATATAAGGAACAAATTCTAGCCAGATGGTGGTGGTGCACACTTTTAATCCCAGTACTTGGGAGGCAGAGGCAGGTAGATCTCTGAGTTGAGGTCAGCCTGGTCTACAGAGTGAGTTCCAGGACAGTCGGGGCCACAAAAGGAGACCCTGTTTCAAAAAAAAACAAAAGCCCAAAAAACAAACAAACAAACCAAAAAGGGAACAGATTGTATGCAACATTCTTTGTTTAATTTTAGAGAATTTCCCCCTTCCCTCTGTGGTAATAGGGATGGGATCTAAGATGTGCTAGACGATAACTGATATCTCAAACCCTTTATTTACCTACTTATAAAACAGAGTCTTACTAAATTGGCCCTCAATTCATTCTATAGTTTAAGCAGGTCCCGAGCCTTCCTTTCTCTTGCTTCAACCTTCCAAAATCCTGAAATTATAAGCATGTGCCACCAGGACCAGCTTCTGTTTAATAATATCTTTATAAATTAAGTTTATTCAGTCTCTTCTAATGGCATAGCTCATTTTATTGCCCACTCCGGAAAGTAATACTCCTTTCTGATCCCTGCAGGATTCAGAAATATAACAAGCTGGCCTTTAACTTGCCTTTTTGATACACAGAAAGATTCTCTCCATCGTTTCTGTCCTAGTTCCTGGTTAACATCTCTGTGAAACCCCCAGGGAAGTCATTCATAACTCAGCAGAAATGAGTGTGAAGACTGGTTTCTCACACCACAAAAGCACACAGCAGACTAAATAGGAAAGAGGAGTGGCAGAGCAGGTAAACTCAGGAGACCTGGCAGAGTGATGAGGATCCTCTGGAGTGTTTGCCTGAAGCCTTCCTCTTCAGACCTGCTCTACATTCCTGGGAGGGCAGATGAGCACTGGCTGGGGGCAAAGGAGGCACTGAAGGAGACCTACACTTCCCAAGGAGTCCAGTTAGAAGCCTCCCTCCTTGTGTGGATCTGTTCTTCTAGTCCTCTGTTCCCAAAGGGACACTAGCCCTCCTACTGTGGCCTCTTATCTGTCGTTAGGCAGGTAAAGCAGGGAGAAGAGTGCCAACCACTAGTTTGGCACCTTACCCTGGCCTCTGGATACTGTCTTCATTTCTAATGTTAATAACTCAAGATATTTTAAATTTGTATTATTTTTATTGATTCTATTATGGCAAGAAATAATATAGTTTTATGACATAAACATGATGCATTCTGGTTCTGAATAAATTACCTACTACATGTAACAACATAGGGCAAATTACCTGATTTCTTTTGCTTGATTTCTTCATGTATAAAATAAATGACAGTGTGCCCCCCAGATGGGGTTATTGGAAAGCATAAGTGATATAAAAATCTTAGTTTAAAAAAAAAACCCAAAAAAAACTAGTAATCTAATGAAATATAAAAAAACTTTTGAGTCAGGCAGTGGTGGTGGCACATGCTTTTAATCCCAGCACTTGGGAGACAGAGGCAAGCTGATCTCTGTGAGTTTGAGGCCAGCCAGGTCAACAACAGAGTAAGTTCCAAGACAGCCATGACTGTTACACAGAGAAACCCTACCTTGAAAAAAACCAAATAAGTAAATAAATAAACCACACAGTGGTAGAGGGCTTGCTTAGCAAGGGCAAGGCCCTGGGTTCGGTCCTCAGCTCTGGCAAAAACAACAAACAAACAAACAAAACAAAAAAAACCGTTTATTTTGAATAATCCTTTCATTCCTAAGTGGAAGATTCCTTCCTTGATCATTTTGATCATGTTGTTTTAAAATGGCTTTGATTTCACTTACAAAAATACTATTGTCTCAATTTTTATATTGATATCATACATGAGACCAAGGCACAGTTCTCATGGACTTTGCTGGGTGTGGAACACAGTTTGCTCTGGCTTTATACAATGAACTAAGGGTTTTCATTTCTATAATATCAAGTAGTTTAAACAGCTTTTTTTTTTTTAATTTTTATTTTTTGGACAGGGTTTCTTTGGCTCTTCTGCACCTTACTCTGTAGACCATGCAGGCCTCAAACTCAAGAGATCAGCCTGTCTCTTGACTCCTGAGGCATGTGCCACCATGGCTAGTTTAAACAGCTTTGAATTACAGCAGTCCTACAAAGTGTTAAAAAGAACCCACCTATGATGTTGAGCATATACTCAATCCTCACTGGTCTCTTTGATTTACATTTTTATGCATAGTCTGCCTACATGGTATGTCTATACACCTAGTGCGTGCCTGGTGCCTGCAGAAGCCAGACCCTGGAACAGGAGTTAAGGCTGGCTGTGAGCTGCCCTGTGGGCGCTGGGGTTAAACTGGGTCCTCTGAAAGAGCAGCCAGTGCTCTTCAGGGTTAAGCCATTTCTCCAGCCTCTTGCCCCTAGATTCACTTTTATTTATTTATTTCTGTTTTTTTTTTTTTTCCCGAGATAAAGCTTCTCTGTGTAGCCCAGGCTGTCCTGGAACTCACTCTGTAGACCAGGCTGGTCACAAACTCAGAGGTCCACCTGCTTCTGCCCTGGCCACTCAACTTACTTTATATATTACACTTAATTAATATTTTTCCTTTTCACTGAGTTTCCTCCTCTGTTTGACTAAGGTTTTATACCCTCAAATTTTCTTTTCTTTTTTTGAGTTTAAATATATTAATTTACTTTCTGGAATAGATATTTTAAGGTTAAAGTTCATTTCTAGATGGTTACTATCCACATACCTTTTCCAAGTTAAAACTGTCTTCAGCTTGATTGTCTTCTGAGTTGTCTGTATTCTTCTCATCATCCCCTTTATCTGCATTTGCAAATACAGAGGCCACTCGAACTACAGGCAAGGGCACATCCCGAGGGACAAACCTAACTGAGCTGATGGGCATTGTCCACAGTTTAATTTTCTTAAAAGATTTGGTTTTGGCAGAATATCTTGATTCACAGACAAAAACATCCTCATCTCGAAAGTTTTCTGGGCATAATTTAAAGTATTCCTGGATGGGTTGGGAATAATAACACAAGTAGGTAAGTTTTCTGAAACGTAACCCCCAAAATAAAAACAAATGTTAAAAATCAATCGACCTAACATCGAACTATTAAAACTTTCTGACAATAAAAGGTAAATTGCTAGATAATTGGGGGTTATTTCCTTGGCTATATACCCTTTAAAGATAAATATGAATTCTATTTATATTTCTGATTGCCCTTTGAAAATATATTACTTTCCATATTGTGAAAATGTTCTTAAAGCTTTGGACAGGTCTCATTTGCATATATGGAAAATAGCACATCTTATTACCTAAAAACAAAACTGATAATTGATAATGATTACCTTTCAGAAAACATCATCCTTGCAAAATAGCCCAGCAACATAAAAACATTAATATATTTGTGTATAAATAAACAATATACAGCAAACGGTCTCTAACAATTATATTTATGTTAATTTTTTTTTTCCTTGTGTTTTAGAGGCAGGGTTTCTCTGTGTAGCTTTGGAGTCTGTCCTGGAACTCACTCTGTAGACCAGGCTGGCCTAGAACTCACAGAGATTCGCCTGCCTCTACCTCTTGGGTGCTGGGATTAAAGGCGTGTGCCACCACTGCCTGGCTCATGTTAATTTCTTATATACAGACACAGGCTAAAGATGTTTGAAACAGAGTTCCTAATTTTTCAACTACAGAGTTTTATACTTTTAAATTGTATTTCCAGGGAATGACATCAGTGGAATGAATGAGTTTCTTACCTTGACAAACATGACTACACATTTGCCTAGAATTTTACTAACAGGAACTTTATTATAATAGTCACTCTTAAAAACTTCTTTTTCCAGAAATTTTCGTGTAGCCAAATGGAATGTTTCATTTGGCCGATAAAACCAACAGCCATACAACCATTTTTCACCTCAAAAACAGAGAAAGAAAAGAATTATTAACAGAAATCTTATATTCTTTGCAGAATTAGGAAATACTTTACCCATCCATTATGCCATTATGTCATGTGGTTTTACATTAAAATTTCTTGGTAGAATTATATTAGAGGAAATTAGTATTTTAAAACAAAGTAGTACTAAGAGACCTAGAAGACACCATTTCCCTTTTAGAGCTATGCACAAAGAAGAGGGCAGAAGAGCTGCCCGTCGATACACAATAGATTCCCGTGCTTCAGTAAGGAAGTAGGCACAGGAAAGGACTTTTTTTAGCACAAAGGTGATGGAATCCAAAAGCATGATTCGCCTGATTGGTAGCTTAAAGAATTGAATTGCCTATCCTTGTACCTGCTGTTAGCATCATTCTTAATGTCTCAAAGGCAACTTTTTGTTTTGTTTTGTTTTGTTTTGTTTTGTTTTTCAAGACAGGGTTTCTCTGTGTAGCTTTGCGCCTTTCCTGGAACTCGCTTTGGAGACCAGGCTGGGCCCAAACTCACAGAGATCCGCCTGGCTCTGCCTCCCGAGTGCTGGGATTAAAGGCACCACCACCCTGCTAACTTTCTTTTTTTATTGTTTTAGTTTTCTGTTTTAAGACAGGTCTCACTTGAAGTTCAGGCTGACATCAACCTCCTAAGTGTTATGATAGCAGGCATGTGCCACCAAACCAGCTAAAAGGCATTTTTTTTAGAGAGGCCTTTGACAAGAAATTATAAGCTCAGTTACATGTTTGCTTATAATATTTTTTATTTGTGACATTCATTGGAAAAAATTTTCTAGATAAAAACATGAGACTTGCTCTTCTGAATCTCTGCCATCCTACACAGAGTTTAGCTGTAAGTGTTACTGAATAAACGACTCTTGTCTACACATTAAGAAGTTACATTTCAGGCTGGAGAGGTGGCTCAGAGGTTAAGAGCACCGACTGCTCTTCCAGAGGTCCTGAGTTCAATTCCCAGCAACCACATGGTGGCTCACAACCATCTGTAATGAGATCTGGTGCCCTCTTCTGTATACTTAATAAATCTTTTAAAAAAAAAGTTACATTTCAGCCGGGCAGTGGTGGCGCACGCCTTTAATCCCAGTACTCAGGAGGCAGAGCCAGGCAGATCTCTGAGTTCGAGGCCAGCCTGGTCTACAAAGCGAGATCCAGGAAAGGTGCGAAGCTACACAGAGAAACCCTGTCTCAAAAAACCAAAAAAAAAAAAAAAAAAAGAAGTTACATTTCTGAATCAATTGTGACACTGCCCAACAGTGCTAGATCCCATGTTTATATACAGTAGGTGCTTAATTATATTTATTGGTACAGTGAACAGTGTATTTATTGATGTAACTATTGTTGGAAGGCTTAAATAAATGAGTTAAAATTTTTCTTCCAGAGGAAAAAGGAAAAGTAAATACAGTCATATTTCATCAATCCGCCCCTTAACTTTTTTTATATTTAAAAAAATGTATGAGTGGTGTGCCTGGTACCTGCAGGAGTCAGAAGAGGGCATCAGATCTCCTGAACTAGAGTTAGGGATGGTTGTGATCTATGATGTAGGTGTTGGGAACTGAATTCAGGTCTTCTGCAAGAGCAGCAAGTGCTCTTAGCCACTGAGCCATCTTCCGAGTACCTGTCCTTCAATTTAAAACAAACTTACCAGCTGAATCCTCCCACAGTCTCTCAATACAGACTATATGTGGTTGTAGATTGGCCTCTGCAGGTTCAACATATACATAATCTCCAACATGATACATGCTGTTCTTAAAGCTGCAGTCCTGGCTGTATGTACGATGTAAGCCTGAGAGGCCTGCAGAACCTGAGGAATCTTCACTTTTTTCAGCTTCTTGGATTGGGAAAAAAAAAAAAAAAGGATATTCAGTAAAAGACTGTGGGTGTCAAACATTCAAGCACATCACACTAATACACTGAATTCTTCCTTTCTTTCCCTCCCTCCTCTGTCCCTTTTTTTGAGGATCTCTCTATGTAGCCCAAACTAGCCTCCAACTTAGGTTCTCTTGTATTATAGGGATGAGCCACCACATCTGGCTATACTTAATTCTTTGTGTGGAATTCAAAGACAGGAATCAGTAAAAGCAGCAGCAGCAGCAGTATATTTTCAATAGTCACTACCTCAAACCAAATTTTGATTTTTTGAGACGAGGGAGGGTCTCATTAAGCTGTCTAGTTCTTAAATTCACAGGTTCAAGTGCTCTAGTCCTGCCCCAGCCTCCCAAGTAGATGGAACTATATGTGTTCACCATTAAGGCGTTCACTCAAAACGGCCTTTCTGAATGAAAACAAACTGACAATGATTTAAGTAACTATTCTATAAGACAAATCACTTCAATGATATACACTCGTATACTAATTTTTAAGAATTCATTGGCCGGGCATTAGTGGTGCTCGCCTTTAATCCCAGCATTCGGGAGGCAGACGCAGGTGGATCTCTGTGAGTTCGAGGCCAGCCTGGGCTACCAAGTGAGTTCCAGGAAAGGCACAAAGCTACACAGAAAAACCCTGTCTCGAAAAACAAACAAACAAACAAAAAGAATTCAGAAAGACATTACAGAATAAATCCTACAGAAAATGTGATATACCTCTTTTCCATACTGATGTTAATGAAATTATTTCTTCTAAGTTATTACAAGGTTAAATTAAATTTAGTGGCATTTTAGAAATAAATATGTATGGCATACAATGGTAAACTATGTGTATGTGTGTGTATAAAATACTAAAAACATTTCCTCTGAGACAAAATACTTTTAAACAAGATTTTAATTTCCTTTTTTTTTTTTTTTTTTTTTTTTTTGGTTTTCTGAGACAGGGTTTCTCTGTGTAGCTTTGCGCCTTTCCTGGAACTCGCTTGGTAGCCCAAACTCAGAGATCCACCTGCCTCTGCCTTCCGAGTGCTGGGATTAAAGGCATGCGCCACCACCGCCCAGCTAAGATTTTCATTTTTTAGGCAAGATCTCCCACACCCGTGTGGACCAGGGATTGAACTTTACCAGTGAGCTGTATCTCCCAGACCTTATTTTTGTTACGAAAACATCTTTTTTTTTTTTTTTTTTTTTTTTTTGGTTTTTCGAGACAGGGTTTCTCTGTGTAGCTTTGCACCTTTCCTGGAACTCACTCTGTAGACCAAGCTGGCCTCGAACTCAGAGATCCTCCTGTCTTCCGAGTGCTGGGATTAAAGGCGTGTGCCACCACTGCCCAGCCAAGAAAACATCTTTTAATGGTTACAATACAAGCTATCTGCAAACACTACAGATTATTACTTGTTTAAAAGTAAAATGCCCTTAGTATTACTATATACAGATGATATTCAAATAAAGCACTCTCCGAAATAGCAAGTCCCAGTTTTTCTGTGAATCTCTCCCCCCAACTCTTTTTTTAAGACAGGCTTTCTCTGTGTAACAGCTCTGGTCAGAACTCTATTTGTATACCAGGCTGGCCTTGAACTCAAGTTCTACCTGCCTCTGCTTCCCAAGTGCTGGGATTAAAGTCGTGCATGAGGGCTGGAGAGATGGCTCAGTGGTTAAGAGCATTGGCAGCTCTTCCAGAGGTCCTGAGTTTGATTCCCAGCACCCACGAAGTGGCTCACAACTATCTCCAGTGGGATCTGGTGCCCTCTTCCACCATAAAGGTGCACATGCAGATACAGCACTCATACACATAAAATAAATAAACAAAATCTTTGGGTAGTGAATTCCAGCTGAAAAGAAAAATCTGGTTGGAAAACAGACACGGAAGTCACTTGAAGTCATACATGACCACCATCTAGCTTCTGTGAATCTCTTATGGAGACTATATAATATAAATGTAACATTAAATATAATACAAAAAGGAGCCTAGAGCTTCTGAGAGATAGTTTCTTCCCAAGAAAGATTCCCAAGCAGATTGTGTTTGAGTGTGGATTTGTGTATAACCTGATACCATGAGAACTGGCCAGCCTCATCTAAAGCTTTATGTTTCTTGTCTTAAACTCTGACACCGGCTTTTCAAGCCCAGGAGGAGACTTCAGACTGGGGCACAGACTATTTACTCAATCTCTATCATTTTCCCCAAAGGCTTACCACTTCACTAGGTAAAAACATTTATAGATGTTTATCTTATCTTATTGTGAATCTGTTAAAAACATACTTTTAATCTAGTTTTTGACAGTGACAGGGATCAAACAAGGCCATGGCTGTATTAGGCTAGTTCTCTACTACTGATTTGTACATGTAATCCTGTTTTAGAGTATCTTACTTTAGGCCAAAGCTTATAGTCCTCTCTATGGTTCTCTATCATATAGTATATGCAGTCAATGGAGTCTTGAGACAGGTACTATTCTTTCTGGGGAGGCTGCCTTCTGCTACCAGGTCATTTAGCACAGAGAGCTCCCATATAAATTCTATGAGCTTTTCCTGCATGCTCACCTCCATGATCTTTGCTTTTCTCTTACAGAGGGAACCACCTTATTGGGATTCATGGCCAATGCCAGCTCCACCACATTTTATGCCATCAACTCGGCATAGTCCCAGACATAAAAAACTAAAAGCATTTAATTTGTGGTGATACCTCCCATAATCACTGAGTTCAGATGATGCCTTTTGACACTACAACCAAATTTCTAAAGTATCAATAACCTCTTTGACAAATTTTAAGATCAACACAAATAAAATGTGCATCTGGTAAAGATACTTTGGTTGATTTTCCATTAAATGCATATTGTAATTTAAAATGTTAACAAAAACATAGCTGAGAGAGATACACTTCATTTAAAAGCTGTAAAACTTCTGTCTGAGTCTTGCCTGTGGCTACTGGTGTTGCATTCAGAACTTTACCAGTAGCTCTCCCAATACTTCTCACTCTCAGAAACTTGTGCTAGTAGACTCTTTCTACATCTTCAACTTCCTAAGGATAGTTTCCCATAAATTAAAATGCTGGCAACAAGCATTTGAATTTAAGTGCATATTCCAAAATAATCTCCAAAAGTCTACACCAATTTAAAACCCTCACTGTGGATCTAAGGGCATTGCCAAGTTTTTGAGAATTTTATACAAACAGAATCAGAAAACTGTACTAATAGAAGCAGTGTACAAAATGAAAAAAAAAAAAAAAAAAAAAAAAGGCTACCTAGCCCCTTCACTCTTTATAGACAAGAAGTAAGCCAACTAGTCATTCAGTTACAAACACCTTTCCCCAGGAAGAATTCTGAAGCAGAGTACTGTGCCATAGAGGAATCCTCTCATTCTAGAAACTCAATGGCTTCTGTTTAGCTGGATTCAAAAATTAATGAAATTTCTTAATTCTTTCTTTCATCTCTTCCATTTTGAATTAGAGTACCTGTAACTATTATCCTATGCATGTATGCACAGAGGGCATTTTTTGGTCAACATATCAACATGAAAGGAATCGTTTGGATGAAGAATCACACCAGGCTCTCAATCACACAACCCAGATGACTCAGATGATGAGAAGGGACTTTTGAGCCAAGGGTATTTAGATGACAGACACACACCAATTAGAAGGGAGTTTGTAAAAATACATGGAAGTAATTGAATTATATCAGTGAGGAACAAAAACTGGAAAAAACTGAGACCATGACCAAAAAAAACAAAAACAAAAACAAAAAAAAACCCTAGACTACTTACAACAGAATGTTAGCACAAAAATGGACATTCAGTATTTATAATCAAGAGCACTACTTCTGTAACTTTTTCATCCCCAACTAAAACACTGCAACAACTAGACAGTAACTTCCCACCCTTTCTTCTTGCTCCTGGTCACCCTTATCCTACTTTCTCAATGAATTTGCTTATTCTAGACATTCCAAGCAGGTTCAAGCAAACACTATTTGCCTTTTTTCATCTAACATATTTCATGAAGTATGTTTTCAAAATTGATCTATGTGTATTTCATTTTAAATAATATTCCATGGAATGGATATAGTATAAATTTCCTTATTCACATACCATATGCTTGGGGTGCTTTTGACTATTATAAATAATGGTATTTGTTCCTATGTTTGATATGCCCAGTCAAGTCATTTTAGTGCTTATACTGTGTTTATTGATTTTTGACCATTTTTGTTCTAGCCATTACTAAAATATTGAGAATATGACTGTTGAGCTCTTTCATTTCAGCTGTTTTCCCTCACATGTTCTAAAAAAGATTTACATTACGTATGTTTGTGTCTGTATGTGCATGCATGTAAGTTTAGGTAACCTTGGAGGCCAGAAGAGGGCGCTGGATCCCCTGGAGCTGAAATAATAAGAAGGTGGTTGTTTACTGCCTGACATGTGCTGGGAACTGAACACTGCTTCTCTAGGTGTGCTCTTAACTGCTGAGCCACACCTCTAGTTCATAAACTTCATTTTAAAGGGTAATTTATCTAAATACAAATTTGGGTTTGTTTGTTGTTTACCCTGAAAATTTTCATATCACTTCACTGCTTTTTAGCCTTCATTATTTTGTATAAAAAGTCAGCCATTAAGGAGAGATGGCTCAGCAGTTAAGAGCACTGGCTGCTCCTCCAGAGGTCCTGAGTTCAATTTCCAGCAACCACATGGTGGCTCACATGGGGGCTCACAACCATGAGATCTGGTGCCCTCTTCTGGCCTGCAGGCATACATGCAGACAGAACACAGAATACATAATAAATAAATAAACCTTAAAAAAAAAAAAAAAAAAAAAAAAAAAAAAAAAGTCGGGCTGGAGAGATGGCTCAGAGGTTAAGAGCACTGGCTGCTCTTCCAGAAGTCTTCAGTTCAATTCCCAGCAACCACATGGTGGCTCACAACCATCTGTAATGAGATCTTGTGCCCTCTTCTGGCCTGCAGGCATACATACTGTATACATAATAAACAAACAAACAAACAAATAAATCTTAAAAAAGTCAGTCATTAATTATGCTGCTGTTTTCTTTTATCTGATGTTTTCGTTTTGTTTTGTTTTTGCCTTGAAATTCAGATTTTTCTTCCAGCAGGTTTTGACGTATCTAAATGGATCTCTTTGGGTTTATCTTACTTGGGGTTTTTGGGCCTGTAGGTTAATGCTTGTCATCACATTTTTGAAGTTTTCACCCACTATGTTTTCAATTTCTTTTTTCCCCTCTCATTTCTTTCCACTAGTATTACTATGACAGAAATACCTGGAGACCTGATACTAGGGGTTGCTTCCTTTTCTGAAAAATTAGGAGTCAGCCAATGACTTGGGTAATAGTCACATTCAAACACTTTACTCCATAAGGATCTACCCTTAGTTGACTAATCTCTGAAGACAAAGTTACAGCCAGTTTTCACTGGATTTTTGCTTTTCACCAGGTTCTTATATCATTCTCACACATGTATGTTTTTGGGCCAGCAAGCCTTCAGCTTTACTCAATTCATTTCCACATCAACTGCTTTCAGTTGGAAAAGATATAGACTCTATCACTCATCAGTACAACCTTGAATGGGTGTATTCTCTCTAGTAGCAAATGATGTTTATGTAGTTACCTCTATGTTGGCAAAATGATATTCTCACTAATCGGTATGTTCTCATTCTCTATCCCCCCTCAGATATTTCAAGTCAATTAATATTGTTTTCTGATCTTGAGGGAAAATATCTAAGAAGGTCTGATGCTACAGAGTAATACAACTGTTGTATAGTCATATTTCTAGGTATCTATGTGAACTGAAATGTTACACAAAATGATCACTTTTGCCAAGTGATGCATGCCTAAAATCTCAGCACTGGAGGGCATAGGCAAGGAGGATCACGGTTAAGACTGGCACCAGCCTGGGTTACATAGTGAGATCCTGCCTCATTGTCCCTTACCCTCATTACCCCAGAAAAGACTCTCAATTTGCAACGACAAATTCTCATCATCAAAATATTTGCGAATTTGGCAAATAATTCAAAGTGCCGCTTTTAGGTTGATATGATTAAAATGACACTAGGAATGTGGTTCAACTGAAATCTCATCTACTTGTCTGTTTCTCACTGTGTTTAAGAAGAAAGCTCCATTGCTGAAAGATACGGCATCAACTGCCGCATTCGCTGCTGAGAATGCACTGGAGGCCACACAAGCCTCTCAAGCGTGAGGCATTAATAAGTTCTTACACTTGTCATCTAGCTGTGTCAGAAGAAACTTACTCAGTGTGACAACCAAACAGATGATGACAAGATTTCTATCTGAGCATGTCTTATTTGAACTAGTCAACAGTCTGAATCTTCAATCACACAAACTCTCCAAAGCTAACTGTGGCACAGACTAGAACAGACTTCAATATTTCTTCATATTTAATAAGAGAAAAGGAACTAACCTCTTTTTTCTTCTTCTCGTTTTAGTTTATCTTCCTCTATTTCTTTAGGTAATTTTTCCTTTTTTTCTTTTTCCACATCGTTATGCAAATGCTTTGTGGTATAGCTGAGTGCTGGAGAAAGAAGGATCTCTCCATTTTTGCAGAGTTCATCACGAATTCTAATAAAAAACTGCTGAAGTTCTACTGCATCCTCATATATTTCGGAATCTGTCCTATAATGGCATTAAGAGTATCCATTGACACATGAACTGCTTCATCCATAAAACCTCAAGTACATGCTAAATCCCATTAGATGTTTCACTATGTTCACTGATATAATAATAGTATTCTGGCTCAGTTAGAAGGGTGCCCCCACTAAATTTGTTAAAACGGAGTATCTGAGCCATGCATGTGTGATGCTACATGTCTGTGATCCTGAACTTGAGAGGTGGAGGCAGGAGGACCAAGAGTTCAAATTCACTCACTTACATAGTGAATTTTAGGCCAGTCTGAGCTACAACAGACCCTATCTCAAAAACAAAGACAAACAAAAAAAGACAATGAAAAAATACATACACAATTGAGTATCTGAGTTCTCACTCTGTTCCTTTTTCTCAAGGCACATTCCTTCCTCACTCATGTCAAAGGAAAGGCCTCACATTTTTCTCAGACATGATAGGAGTTGGCAGAATCAAGAACTGTACTGTTGCTCCTGACCAAGTCCAACACTTAACTTGCATTTTTTTAAGGAGGGAAGGGGAGATTTTGTGTGTAGTCCTGGCTGTCCTGGAACTAGCTCTGTAGAGCAGGATGGCCTCAAACTCAGAGATCCACCTGTCTCTGCCTTCCAAGTGCTGGATCACAGACATGTAGCATGCTGGGTGGAATTAAGGTCGTGCACCACCACCGTTTGCACCACGGCTGCATCTATTTTCTTAACTGCAGACCCTCATTTACAGAAGGTGATAAAAGATTTAGGCAATGTCTACTTTCTTCCTTTTGGTCCTATAGCATCACTACCTTGACTGACAGCACTCACTGAAGAACTGAACCTAAACTATAGTACAATAGAGTAGCCCAAGCGGAATGCATTTCAGTGCTTGATCTTCCACCAAAAGCTGTGAACCTCTATTTTGAAGGAATGCTTTCCAAATCCAGTAACAAACGATTAGTTGTTTCTCAAAAGTAACTGATTTGAAAGGAACTGGCAGATGCAAATATTGCAAGAGGGAAAAAATTATATGTCATATTCAGAATTTTTCTAAGCTTCTTTCGTTATTAGTAAACTATTAAAAAAAAAAAAAAACTTTATTGAAACATAGTTTCAGTTGGTTACCCAAGCTGGCCTGGAACTCTGTAGGTAGTCTAGGCTAGCTTTGAACTTGTAAGATCTTCCTGCTTCCACCTTCCAAGTGTTGGGATTACTGGCATACGTCACCAGGTGTAGTGGCAAGGTATTATTAACAGTTAGGTAGATATTCTGATTAGGGAGTAGGGCAGCAAAGCGGAGCCAATCAGCTGTCTCCTGACACGGACACTAGAGTATCAGCTGTCAGAGATACTTTGGGTGACTATCCTGCCAACAATGAGAACCGGTAAAGTACTGCCAATAACCTAAAGGGTATTCTGGAGAGGTTCTAGAAACATGTTCTAAAGATCCAGAGATGCTAATACTTTCAGGAAAGCAATAAAAATAAAATTTACTAAGAGAAGAAGCCTCTAAGACACTATTTTTGAAATCTTTCTTGAAAAAGTTTTTTTTTTAATTAATAAAAGCTTACAATTTTAGTGGGAAATTATAAGTGAAAAATATATATTTGGCAAATTCGTATTGCATTGAAAGGGCAGATTTCAAATTTCATCAAGCCACCTGATGTAATTAAATTTTGTACGAATCACTAAACACCAGATATATCCTTTAATTTTTTTTTATTCAAAATGTACTGTGAAGGACTTACTAATCTTTGCTTTAGTTGTTCTTAAAAGATTTCTGTAATATAATTCTAGTTTTCAAAAACATCTTGTAGGGGAAAAAAGTAAATAATGAGATCCTGTCAAGAAAATAGTAAAATAAAAAACTGGGAGGGGTGGTGTACAACTTTAATCCCAGCATTCAAGGGGCAGGTCAGGCTGGGTGGTGGTGGCACACGCCTTTAATCCCAGCACTCGGGAGGCAGAGGCAGGCGGATCTCTGTGAGTTCAAGGCCAGCCTGGTCTACCAAGTGAGTTCCAGGAAAGGCACAAAGCTACACAGAGAAACCCTATCTTGAAAAACCAAAAAAAAAAAAAAAAAAAAAAAAAAAAAAAGAAAGAAAAAAAGAAAAAAAAAAGAAAGAAAGAAAGAGGCACAGTCAGGCAGATCGCTGAACTCCAGGTCAGCCAGGGCTACACAATGAGACTGCCTAAAAAAAAAAAAAAAAGAATGTGTTAGCCCAAAAAAACCAGGTGTTCACTGTGCAAGAACAAAAACTCAAGAGGGAAAATGACCAACTCTAATTTCCTTCAGTTAAGTAAACTTTTCAGGTAAGTCAGACATTCAGCAAAAGGAAACAAGATTATAAAAGAAGCTCTAGGTGTTTTCCTGCACTTGTGTTTCTATGTAGTCTTTCTACCTGCAAGGGAGACAGGCTGCTTTGTGGAATACTGCCACCACACTGGTCAACTGCAGGACTCAGAACTGTGCTGTTCCTGAATGCTACTGTAAATAAACCACTGCCCCCTGTGTCAATTTTCTGCTACTAGTCACTGCTCAGATTCTTTCTATCCCATAGTTGTAGCTAGGGGCAAGTAGCATTGAAATAAGAATCTTCTAGAAATCTACATGTGTAACTCTCATGAATTTAATTATTAATAATACTTATACATCTAGAATGCCTATCATTAATGTGAACAAAGTAGATAAAAGTGTGATGTATAATTCACTAAACAGATAACATTTAAAGCTATTTCCTTCTTCCTTTTGATCTTGTGAAATAGGCTCTCTCTTTATAGGCCAGGCTGGCCTAGAACTCAGAATCCTTCTACCTTAGCTCCCATGTGCTGGGATTACCGGGATAAACCACTACATCTGGCTTATCAATTCTTTTTAAGAATTTATTATTATTTTTTCTTTGTGTGTGTGGTGATTGTATGGGTATGCATCTGTTCATTTGCATGTATATGTTTGTGGGTGTGTGTGCATGCATGTGTATAGAGGTGAGAGGTCAAGGTCAGGTATCTTTATTACTTTCTACCTAATTTTTTTGAGATAAGTATTGTACTTGGAACTCACCGCTGGCTAGGAAGCTCCAGGGATCTTCCTGTTGTCTACCCTCAGCTACTCTCACTCTCAGGCATTATAGTTACAGTTCTGTGCCAGAACGCTGGGCTTTTTTTAATGTGAGGGCTGGGGATCTGAACTCAGGTCCTCAGGCTTGCATGACAAGAACTTCACCCACTAAGCATCTCCCAGGCCCTTTTAAAAAAATTAATTCTTATAAATACCACAAGAAGTCCCAATACTATCTTAATTTACAAAATTTGAAATGGCTTCTGTTATATTTTTAAATTTTACGTGTCTGCTTTTGTTCCCTGAATATATGTCTTTGCACCAGTTACATGATTAGTACCTATAGAGGCCAGAGGAGAGAGTCAGATCCTCTGAACTGGAGTTGCTGATGGTTGTGATCTAGAAGAGCAGCCCGTCCTCTTAACTGCTGAGCTATGGCTCCAGCCCCGTTCTGTTTCTCAACAGAGCTCTGGGCATGAGATAAACTATGCAGTTTACTGTCCCCTATAAATGTGTCTTGGGCTGTATCTTCCAGACTTCAAAAGCAAAAGCCTATCATGTCAACAATAGGAGAATGAAAAGATATTGTTTTCTAGAAATATAAATCACATACTAAGTTCCCCATAATCTAAGAGACACATGCTCTTTAGAAGACTCACTGAACTCAAGCCATGATAGGACCACAGGGAGGTCTTTAGATTTAAGGACTCCTTAAACAGAGAAAACCAGACATCTAATTTCATGAAAGTACTGCTACATCTCATGCACCTAGAACATGCTTGTTAACTAGTAGTCATCCAACAAAAATTACTTGAATAAAAAACTCCTATAGAATTTGACTGCAAGAAATGCCCCACTTTCCTCTTTATTTCTGTTCCTAGTATCTCACAACAAGGAACCATTTCCTAAACATTTTCATTAAGGGTCTTATCAGCCTTAACGCCAACTCTGGAACACAGCATCTTCACACCCCAATCCTTTGCCTTTCTTCATACCATTTGGAGTATCAGCCCTCTATTCATCCTCCAACTCTTTCATGATGCTTTGTACTTTTTTAAGTGAACTCTGGCCCACAAAGTTCCTTACAGCATTATCTTTTCTAAGTGTTGGGTTTTAATATGCTACTTCTCTCTCTCTCTCTCTCTCTTTTTTTGAGCTGAGGATGGAACCCAGGGCCTTGCGCTTGCTAGGCAAGTGCTCTACCACTAAGCTAAATCCCCAATCCTTAATATGCTACTTCACAATTCCCTAAGTATAAGTCCTATTCTGCCCCCAAGCCTTCAAGCTTTTAGAATACAGAGCTCAACAATGTTTCTCATCCATGGCTGTGTTCACTAACTGGTGACTGTCAGCAGTAGTGTCCTCAGTGAGGAACAAACAAGCCACTTCACCAAGTAGCTGTGAGACTATAAAACTCTTCTTCCTGGGTTGGGGATTTAGCTCAGTGGTAGAGCACTTAGGCAAGCACAAGGGCCTGGGTTCAATCCTCAGCTAAAAAAAAAAACAAAAACAAAAACAAACAAACAAAAAACCAAACAAACAAAACTCTTTTCTTCCTATATATCTCTAATTCTCATGAAAATGGAAAAGATTATCACTTCCCTAGAAAAGCATGGATGTGTTAGAGATTGTTTACATGAAGGGCTTTACCATGATGCTTTATAACAAATCCCCACCAGGAAAAGCAATCAATTAGCATTTACTTTTCCTTTAAGGTCTAGAGCAAATGATGGTTTCGAAGATTTCCTACATGGAATGAAACAATCTACAGCTCTCAGCACTGTAACACTATAAACCAAAAGAAGGTAGGATTTACTCTCTTTAAAAAGAGTTCAATTCAACTAAGTGCCTCTAAGAGCATACAGAACTTAGGTTGTAATTGCTGAACTAACTATACTAAGTATGCTACCAGTAAGTGGCAAAGATATACACAGGCCAAGAAACTGAAAAATCCTTAGTAAATGTAAATGTATTCTTTTAAGCCATTTATAGTCCTACACAAGCTCTTAAATTGATAAATACAAGAAAACCCACAGAATCAACTAACCTGGACTCACAGAGTCTGAACTGACAATCAGGGAGCCTGCATGGGACTGACCTAGACTCTCTGCAAATGTGACAGTTGTGTAGCTTGGTCCTCTAGTGGGATTCCTAACAGAGGAGCAGGGGCTGTCTCTCTTTGCTGGCTTTTGGGACCCTACTCATACTGGGCCACCTTGCCCACCCAGCCTTAATACATGGGGAGGTACTAAGTCTTACTGCAACTTGAAATGCCATTTTTTGTTGATATCCGTGGGAGGCCTGCCCCTTTCCTGAACAGAAATGGAGAAGTGGATGGGGGGGGGGGGCAAAAGGCGGCGGGACTGGAAGGAGGGGAAACTGTGGCCAGGAAATAGAGATTGAGGTGGGTAGATAGATGGCTCAAGGGTTAGAAGCACCGACTGCTCTTCCAGAGAAGCCAGGTTCAAGTTCCAGCACCCAGATGGTGGCTCACAACCATCGTAACTCCATCCTCTTCTGGCCTCCGTGGGCACTGCACACATGTGGTGCACAGACATACATGCAGGCAGGACATCTATCTGTACACATAAAATAACAATAAAAAGTTCTTTAAAAAGTGGCTGGATTTAGACCAGTCTAACCTCAAAAAATAACTCAAAGCTCTTTAATTCATTTAAAGCATTCTTAGACTAATTCTCACTGAAACACTCTACTTTTGAGTTCCATCACACACTGTATTACTTAGCCTTTAGAAGACATGTCCTAGAAAGGCTGTATTTCAGGTTTCAGCATTGCACAAGAGCTTTAACCTCGTCTTCCTTTCGCTGGCACTCATTCTGACAACTTAGCAGCGCTCTTTCCACTTTACAGAGTACACCTGCTTTATGTAAGTTTTGATGCCCCCAACACTGTAAAGGGAAAAAAAGTAGTTTTGCCTACCGAGAATTCAAGATAGCAGGCTACCCACTGTAACAACATACCTAAGGTGAAAAAGTTTATCAAAGTAGAATTCCTTCATCTGTTTTGCACTAAACATCACATATTTTCATCATAAAGGAATGGCTTTGAAAACATACCGATTCATCCTCCTTGCCCTTTCCAATACTTCAAACATATGCTCCTGAAATAAATCAAGTCGCCGATAGCGATTACTTTCAACATTCTTCCTAATAATGTCAAATGTAAGAGGAGGTTTGTTGGGAAAGTTTGGATCCACAGCAGGAATTTCTGCTAAGGAGTCACTGTAACATCGTCCTTCATCATCCTGATGACTCATGACTGACACAAAAAGATTATGGATAAGTTCTTGAATCAGCAAGGTCACATTTGGGACATGAGAATCCTCATCTCCCTCCAGGTCTCTCCGAGTTTCAAGGAGGACTTTATGTAGGACAAGAGCATCTTTGTAGATCAAAGACTCTGGTTCATTGTAGGTACAGGCATTATTAAACATCATGACAAAGTCCTCTACCATAGAATCGATATCTTGGTACTTGTTTGCCATCATATGACTTCGAATTTTTTCCATGTCCATGGGCTTTTTAATCGTTAGATAGTAGTCAGGCAGCTCTGATCTAGAGGGGAGTCTTAGAAATATAGCACTGAGGCGACGACCCCTCTTATCAGTATAGTTCTTTACAGCTTCATATACTTCATTTAGTTTCTGCTGCATTGGAGTCATGTACTTTGATTTCTTAGGAGAAACACCACTCTTCCTACCTGAAGAGAGAGATGTAATGTTACGTGGATAAAATGGAGTAAGCATAAATTTTAACATAGCTGGCAGTACAACCATAGGAAAGGGGAAAGGGGCTATCAAAAAACAATTTTTTAAAATAAAAAAAAGGGGGCTATCCCAAGTGATTTGTAAAAACACAGTTATCAGCATATCTTCAGTGAGATAGATCTTACAAAAAAATACATCTGGGGGTTGGGGATTTAGCTCAGTGGTAGAGCACTTGTCTAGCAAGCAGAAGGTCCTGAGTTTGGTCTTCCACTCCAGAAAAAAAGAAAAAAATCTGGAAGAAAACCTTTAATCTTTTCAATAATATATTTATTTATATACATATATAAAATAATTTTATATATGTATATAAACTTTTTTGAGATTGAGTCTGATTATATAACATTGCTGGGCTTTGAACTCTCCACCCTCCAGCCTCAGCCCCTAAGGGTTGGAATTAAAGGTGTATGAATAACACATAAGCTAGTAATTGTGTGTGTGTGTGTGTGTGTGTGTGTGTGTGTGTGTGTGTGTACACATTTTTCTTTTTTCTTTTTGATTTTCTGAGACTGGGTTTCTCTGTGTAACAGCTCTGGCTGTCCTGGAACTTGCTTTATAGACTAGGCTGACAACGAACTCAGAGATCCACCTGCTTCTGCCTCCGGAGTGCTGTGATTACAGAAATATATGTCACCACTGCCCAGCTAATAATCATATTTTTTTTATATGAGATCAAATCCATTTATGCTGAGATAGCTGTGAACAGGTAAGTAAATGAGTATTTCTGTGACATTCTAATGCCATCACCTCTAACATCCCAGAGAACTAAGAATTTCACTACAGGAAAAAAAGATATTGAAACTACCTTGAAATTCTGAAAAACTTGAAAAATTCTTGAAACTTGAGTATCGAAATATCAATTGTGTTTACCATATCTTACCTCTAAATATAAACCCACATTTTCCCTAGTTCCAGTCATGGATAGTCCTAGAAATGATGACCAACTCAGTAACAGGATATCTCCAAACTAGTTTGTTTACAGAAAGAGCTCAAATAGCCAAGGCTAACCTCAAACTAACTACGTAGCCAAGGCTGGCCTTGAACTTCTGATCCTCTGGCCTTCACCTCCCAAAGGCTAGGATTACAGGCAAGTGCCTTCATGCCTGGCTATGTGTACACTTTTATAATTACATGAAGAAATTAATTCCTTAATAACAAAAGAGTGTCATTTAGCAGTAGTTTACAAAGCCTTGGTGAAATTCAGTTTATAGGTAGTTTACATTAAAAAGATGTTAGTTTTTTTTTCCATTCCAATAAACACAGCTCTAAAGATTATTTGACATCATTATTGTTTGCTTGGCATTAAGATTATCTGAAATTGGGGTTGGGGGTTTAGCTCAATGGTAGAGTGCTTGCCTAGCAAGCACAAGGCCCTGGGTTCAATCCTCAGCTCCAAAAATAAATAAATAAATGAATAAATAAAAGATTATCTGAAATTGTTTATTTAGCATTTGTTTTATTTATAATATATTAAATAGGGGCATTGGTGGCACACGCCTTTAATCCCAGCACTCGGGAGGCAGAGGCGGTGGATCTCTATGAGTTTGAGGCCAGCCTGGTCTACAGAGCTGCTAGTTCCAGGACAGACTCCAAAGCTACAGAGAGACGGCTCAGAGGTTAAGAGCACTGGCTGCTCTTCCAAAGGACCTGGGTTCAATTCCCAGCACTTACATGGCAGCTCACAACTATCTGTAACTGGGACCTGACACCCTCACACAGACATTCAAGCAGGCAAAACACCAATGCAAACAAAAGTAAATAAATTATTTAAAAACAAACAAACAAAATATATATTAAATAAGTCAGAAATATCTTCTTTAATTCAATGGTATTATTTTTGATGTGTTCTTTTCCTTTAAAACTTCCAATAAAACCATATCCACATAGGGTACTCAGTCACTGAGTAGGACATTTCTCACCTCCCAAATTCAATCCAGTAGAGTTGTTGGGATTCATTTTTAATTTTATGAAACACAAAACATACACCAACAAAACCTGCCACATTCTTCTTTCTGGCATCTAATAAAGGATAGACAGTGTTCTCATTTAATGGTTGTTACCCACTGCATTCCAGAAAGCAAAAACCTCTGTCATTATATTCAAGTTCCCCTTTTTATGGTTTGGATATAAAATATGCCTTGAGAAGTTCCTCATGGAAGACTTGGAAGCCAGATGGTATATATGATCACTGAGAGGTACTGCCTATGAGAACTCTGCTTTTATCAACAGATTACTCAATGGACTCATAATCGGACAGCAATACTGGGATGGGAAACTATGTAGGAGTAAGTGGGTCACTGGTGGAGCGCTTCTGAAGGTTTCTTATCTTTGGTCACTCCATGTCTTTCTCTCTGCTCCTTGACTCCAGGAGCTAAGCAAATCCGCAACTCTGTGCCCTTCTTACATGATGTTCTATTTTACTATAGCTCAGGAACAATGGAGACTGAGCTTCTGAAGTTGTGCCCAAAGGAATCCTCTCTCATTTCCACTGTCAGATATTCAGTCCCATCAATGAAAAAGCTGAGAGTCTTATACCCTTGTTTACTTAAAACGATTTACCTAACAGCAGAGTGCCAGTGAATAAAAACATATTCATCATTTAATTAAAGAAATGTCAAGAAACTGCCAATCTCTTTTGGCAGACTAAACTGAAGAACCAAATATAAAGCAGACTTACTCAGCTTAAGTTTGGGAGAAGCCATGTCATCATCATCAGGTAGTGGTCCCAGTTCTTTCCTTTTATCTTTGAGTAACTTCTCCAGGATATGGGCATCATTGTATACCTACATTCCAAAAATACACTTGAGATTATTTCCTAAAAACACTATAATTAAGGAGTAAAGAAATTTTTAATCTCTCTGAAGGTGGTGATATATAAATTAATTATCAGCACTTAGGAAGCTGAAAATCACAAGTTTGAAGCCAGCATCAATTACACAGTGAAATCCTATCTTATATATTAAAAACACCAACTAACAAAAAAAATAATAATAATGAATAGGTGTGAATGTTTAAAACATTGTTTAGTACAGTTGATGTTGAATGTGGCCCTCATCCTTAATCCCAGCACTATGGAGGCAGAGGCAGGGGATCTCTTTGAGTTCAAGGCCAATCTGGTCTACAAAGAGAGTTCCAGGGCAGCTAGGGCTGTTACACAGAGAAACCATGTCTCAAGAAAAAACAAAAGAAGAAAGAAAAAGAAAAGAAATGCAAGCTAGTATCTGAGATCCACTACGGTAAAAGTTTACTTTTTATTTTTTTACTTCATGTGTCTGAGTGCTTAACCTACACCACACACACACACACACACACACACACACACACACACACACACACACACACACACACACACACGCGTGTCTGCAGAATGCAGAGGATCCTGAATTCCTTGAACTGTATTCACCTGGGTGCTAGGAATCGAATCAAGAGTCATCTGGAAGAGTAAGTAGTCAGGGCTCTTAACCACTGAGTCATTTCTCTAAGTCTCAGTTTTGTAGGTTTTAACAGAAGTTCCAAAACACTTTTACATGTGTTGTTTTCCTAAAACAAACAAACAAACAAACAAACAAACAAACAAAACCCCCTATCTTCTCTACCAGATCTCCAAGTTAGCAGACTCATCCCAGTGGAAATTTAAGAGTGAAATTATTCCTCCAAAGACTGACCCACTGGTGGTAATCTACAGCCAAGAACAAGGCTCCTCACTCAATGGCTTGCTCCATAGTGGCCTCCTATCTCCCCAGCAGAGGCTATATTCCCTTGAATGTCCACAAGAGCAGAAAAGCAGAAAAAAGGTGACTTTTCTTCTTTGTCTCTCTTCAGGGTGTACAGTAGCCAGGGATACTGAAGACAGTATGAATCTCTATTATATAAAGGCCTATTTCTTCGATCTACAAGTATCCTTAGTGTGTACTTTGCTTCAAATCAAGGGCAGAGAAAAGGAAAATGTTTTATTTTTTAATATTTAAAGTAGATAAAAGATATAAAATAGAAAATATATCAAAGGAGGATCATACTTTGGCTGTACTTATAAGAATTAAAAATCACTTTTTGGTTTGGAAAAAAAAAATCATGGACTAAAGCAAGAGCTAAGTGGCAGAGAACACATAAAAGTCCTGGGCTCAACTGACCCCTCCAACCCCGCCCCTTCTCCCCCCAAAAAAGATAAAGTGGCTAGACACATGACTCAGCAGTTGGAGTGAATAATGCTCTTTCAGAAGACCTGAGTTCAGTTCCCAGGACCCATGTCATGCAGCTCAGAACTATCTGTAACTCCAGTTCCAAGGGATCCAACACCCTCTTCTGACCTTAACATCAGGCACACATATGATGCATAATGCATACAGGCAAAATACTCATACACATAAAACAAAAATAAATCTTTCAAAAATCCTTAAAAATAAGTAAGTAATAAGAAAGATAAAGGTGTGCACCGCCACCACCCGGCCAGTTACTTCTTTTATATCCCTTTAATATCCTATAAAACTCCAGAATAAGCACTATTATTATTATTTCTAAATTATACACAAAGAAACTAAGGTCTAAGAAACTGGCAAAAACAGGAAGAATTTATAACATTCATCTTTTTATTACCATTATTGTCATTTTTTTTTTTGTTTCTTTGAGACAGGGTTTCTCTGTGTAGTTTTGGTGCCTGGCCTGGATCTTGCTCTGTAGACCAGGCTGGCCTTGAACTCAAAGATCCGCCTGGCCCTGTCTCTAGTGCTGGGATTAAAGACGTGTACCACCACCACCCAGCTTTCATTTTTATTTTCTGAGACCATATCTTTTTATATAGCCCAGCTGGCCTAGAACATATGAAGAAGACCAAACTGATCTTAACTTTAGAGATCCACCTGCCTCTGCTTCCTAAATGTTGGGACTACAGTGCACACCTTTATACCCAGCTCTTCATTTTGCATGTGTGTGTATCTGTGTATGTAAACCAGAGTGGCTGTTGGAGGTCTTCACAATGAACCTGGAACTCATTAACCTGGCTAAATTGACTGACAGTCCCAGGGATCCTCTGGTCTTACCTCCCAGCACTGGGATTACAGGTATATACTGCTATATCTGACATTTTACACTGGGTGATGGGGACCTGAACTTATGTTCTGATGCATGCAGAGCAAGACTAAACCATCTCCCCAACACAAAGGATAAAAATTTAGGTGCCATGTAAGTGCATAGAAAACCAAAGGAAGGTCTTAGGTATCTTCCTCAATCATGCTCTGTCTTATCTCACTGACTTTCAGCTAGGCTGACTAGCCAGCAAGCCCTCAGGATCTTCCTGTCTCTTCCTCAGAGTTGGGTTACAGGCATGTGCATATAGGTTATGGCTCGCTGGCCACCAGCCTAGCTGAAAGTCACTGAGATAAGACAGAGAGAAACTAAGACACCTCTAACCCTCCTTTGGCTTCCTATGCTCTTACAGGGATGGGGACAGACAGACAGACACACACACACACACACACACACACACTATTATTATTATTATTATTCTGCCGGGCGGCAGTGGCACAAACTCACCTGGTCTACAGAGCAAGATCCAGGACAGGCACCAAAACTACACTGAGAAATCTTGTCTTGAAAAACTCAAACAAAAAACCCCATTATTGTCCAAAAGGAAAGCACCCACTCTAGGAGCCTCGTTACCTGGGAGCCCTCCTCATTGTAGTGCCTGGCGTTCCGGAACATGAGCTTCATGTCCTCCATCATTCCTTCTTCACCTGCATACTTGTCATTGCGGATGTTATGCTCGATTATTTTCAGGTCCATGGGCTCTAAGATGATTTTATAGTAATCAGGATAGTCCTTCTTGGATGGCTTAACCATAAATAGATCACAAAGTCTTCTGCCTGAACCTGGCTCTCGAGCTTCAAGAACAACATTGAATAAAATTTTCATTCGCTGTTTCCTTATGTTCTTTTTACTGTTGAGGGGGAGGTAGAAAAGGGGAAAAACAACAGGGTCAGTTTTCTTTATCCAAGGATGACCATGATATAAGACAAAACTGTGGGCAGGTACTTCACAATGATTACAGTGTATTAATTAGATGTGCCATAAACATAGTAAGCACCCTGGAAAGGTATAAAAGATTATTAAGCAAATTTATAAAATGATTAAAACAGTGATCCTGGCAGGAACAACCAATGACAAACCTGTTTAGAATAGCTCTCAAAATGTAATGTTCAATCAAAGAGACTGAGTGATACCATAAGAAAAAAAAAATTTAATAACCAGCTGAAATACGTTTGGGGTTTTGAGACAAAGAATGTAATAAAACTAGTTATTTCATTTCTAAACACAGACACAACAAAACAACCCAACAGTATTTCATCTCTTAAGATAGCTACTCCTAAACAGAGTATTCTGGATGCCAGGAATAAAACAAAACAAAACAAACCCCTACCAAACAAATGTCTTCATAGAGAGTACAAATCTCTCTAGCATTGATCATGTCAGGGTCAGTCTCTACTTATTCCTTTACCCAGCATTCCTGTCTAATCCAAAAGTAGCTTGAAGTAGTTAGTCTGTGGTTCATGAGTTCTCTCTAAATGTTTAGTTTTCAGCATGTATCCTTGCCTTTTCTCCAGAGACCAAAATTGAGATAAGATCCTGAAAAGCTGATATGAGTGGTATATACAAGGACCAAAGACTAACA
This sequence comes from Onychomys torridus, assembly GCF_903995425.1. Classification (NCBI taxonomy): domain Eukaryota; kingdom Metazoa; phylum Chordata; class Mammalia; order Rodentia; family Cricetidae; genus Onychomys; species Onychomys torridus. The sequence continues at coordinate 4,763,354 of NC_050451.1, read as the reverse complement.
CCAGAGTTTAAAAGGGGACAAAGACAGTCACCTTACTTAATTGTTGAGAAAACCAGCTTAGAGGCTAAATGAAACGTTCAAGGCATCATCTTCTAGTTTGACTTCTGATCAATTGTATTATGTCATCAGGATATTGATAAATTCTATCTAGTCTGCACAGCAGTCTCCAAGTGGTCAGGTATGTAAAAAAGATGACTTAAGATTTTCTAGTCCACAAACACCTGCTAAGATCCTATAATATAGTATGTAGAGGTAAGCTTTAGTTGTTTTCCATCTTCTATGAGGAAGGAAGTTCATCACTGAAGAAAATTATACAGCTATGAGTCTCTAAGCCTCGTCTTCAGACTATTCCTACTCTCCTTCTGGGTCATGATACACTGCCTCAATTTAAGGTATAATTTTAAAAACCAGAAAAGAAGCCAGGTATGGTGGTGCATATTTGTAAGCGTAGCACTCAGGAGGTGGAGGCAAGAGGATCATTATTTCAAGATCATCTCTAGATTCATAGTAAGTTTAGGCAAACTTGATCTACATGAGATGGGGGCAGTGTTGGAGAAAGGGGAAAGGAAGGAGGGGGAAGATCATGTGTGCATTTGTGCATGTGGTGTGTGTGTTCAAATAAGAATACTCAACAGTTGAAAAGGCCAGGCGGTGGTGGCACATACCTTTAATCCCAGCACTCAGGAGGCAGAGGCTGGTGGATCTCTGACTTTAAGGCCAGCCTGGTCTACAGAACAAGTTCCAGAGTTCCAGGACAGCCAGGGCTACAAAGAGAAACCCTGTCTTGAAAAACAAAACACAAACAAACAAAAAAGAAAACCCAGACACCCTTCAGTCTCAGAAATATCTAGATAGCATGACGGAGGTCATGACAAATTGAAGTGACCTAAACAGGAGAGAAAAGAAGAGAACTTTGGTTCCTAGACCTGGGCCCACCCTCAGTACAAGCCTTTACTCTGCCTGCCCTCCTCCTCTGTGGCCTGTCACCATTCTTCAGATTTCTCTTTCAGAGCTGTTGTCTCTCAGTCAAGGGAACAGTTGTTAGCTAACCTAGGAGATGATTCATTTAATGGATAGTGTTTCCTCCAAGAAGCAATATGGGACAGTGACGTGGAAAAGGTGTTCTTGATCTCTAGGTCTGTAGCTATTAAGAGGGACAAAGCTCCAAAATGGCAGAGCTCCACACTGGGGCAAGACAACTTTACCTTCCAAGAACCGAGAAGAAATTTCAGAACTTGAATCAAAAGTCACAGAAGTCATACTTAAAACCAAGTTGCTTATGGCTTGTTTAGAAATGTCTAACATGTAGAACTTGACTTTAAAAAGAAGATGTAAGAATTCAGCTTTGAAACGCTTGGCTTAAAAGAGCTCACTAGTTAACTCAGAAAGAAATCAGTTCCTCATTCCTGAAGTTCCAAGAAGCAGAACACTTCAGTCAAAGGCCAGACCTGAACCAGGAGATTAACTTTATTCTCTTCCAGGATTCTGCAAACCATTTCCAATATCAGGAGACTTTTCTATATGAAGCTACAAACACTTTCATTTGGGACTGATCTGTTGCAGACTTTAGTGAGATTTTAAAAGACAAAGTTTTTAACTGAATTTTATCAAGTAACATAGAAAATGGTCCATTCTCTCAATGCCAATAATCCCAACACTTGGTAGCCAAGAATGAGTCATATTCAGAACATGAATCTATCTATTCTAGTAAAAGTTCTAATAAAAAGTTGTTCTAATCTAGTAACTGTAATTTCCTTTTTTCTACATATATCATGAACAATATATAATTGGTTTACAGCCTCAGAGGGGCTATTACAAAACTATTACTAGGGTCACACATGACCTTCTTTGAACAAATCCAGTTTTATTATTTCACTTTCAGTTTTCTAAATCATAACATATTGCCTTTGAGACTGAGAAGCACTGGTCCAGGCAAACTTCAGGGCTGACCTTCATAACAACTGTGTTAACTTTAGTGGCTACTACTACTTTTATCTCTAATATGTACAGTGAACATTATTCCATAGATGGCTTCTGACAGCTTCATATACTTTATGGAACAAATAAATCCTATATTACAAAAGTATAGAAACTTCAGCTGCCCCCTCCTGAATCTCTGGCTATTTTCTTCTTAATGTGTGTGTGTGTGTGTGTGTGTGTGTGTGTGTGTGTGTGTGTGTGTGTGTGTGTGTGTGTGTGTGTGTGTGTGTGTGTGTGTGTTTTCTCCTGGACCTGGAATTACAGGTAGCTGTGAGCTATCTGATGTAGTTCTGGGAACCAAACTTGAGTCTGTCAGAAGAACAGCAAGTTCTTTTAACCACAGAATCACCTCTCCAGCCCCCTTTCTGTCCATTTCCAATGTCACTTTGCTTTTCAGGATCATTCTTAGAATACCTGTAGACATTCTATCCCTTCACCTCTTTTAAGCTAATAACTACTAGTCTTTTGGTAACCTCCATTTTTTTGAAAAGGTACATTAAAAATAGGTCCCACACCTTTTAACCAGCATGAACATTCTTTGAGAATCAGTATCTTGAAGCATATTAAGGTAAGATCATCTGGCTTCTTTCCTCCCTGAGACCGGGTCTCACAATGTGAGCTAGCGTAGTAGTCTAGAAGTCCTGTCTCAGCATTGCCAGGATTGTAGGTATCTGTTTACTATCATGCCTGTCTAAAACTCTTGCTATTTTCCTGACAAAAATCTCACATGATGCAGCTAAAGCTAGAGTCAAACTCAGAATCCTCCTGCCTTTGCTCCAAGTGTGTAGATTACAAGTATGAGCCATGGGCTGGAGAGATGGCTGCTCTTCCAGAGGTCCTAAGTTCAATTCCCAGCAACCACATGGTGGCTCACAACCATCCGTGATGAGATCTGGTGCCCTCTTCTGGCCTGCAGGGATACATGCAGGCAGAACACTGTATACACAATAAATAAGTAACTCTTTAAAATAAATAAATAAAATAAATAAACCAAGTATGAGCCACAATGCCCAATGAAAATACATCTTAAGAGAACTCAAAATCAAGACTGTCCATCATTGTGTACTTAAGGGGATTCCAAGTCAAATCATATACACTATTGTGATAAAGATAATTTTAGAGGAGATTGGCCATAAAAGGTTCTGTAATAAGAGTATCAGGATAGTAGAGCAAGCTTCCAACACATGAAAAACAAAATATAAATTCAAGAAAAGGCAGGGTTGGAGACTTAGCTCAGTGGTAGAGCATTTGCCTAGCAAGTGCAAGGCCCTGGGTTCAGTCCTCAGCTCTGAGAAAGAAAAAAAAAAAAGAAATAGAAAAAGAAAAAAAAAAAGGCACAATGATTATGAGTGAGAAGAGACTCTGTTTTGAATCTCCTTAAAAACAAAACAAAACAAACAGATTCTCATATTATAACCCAGGCTAGCTTCAAATTAATAATGATTCTCCTTCCTGGGCCTCTTGGATGTTCTGATTATGGTAGTGAGCTGCTACACCTAAGAATGCCTCTAACTCCAGTCCCAGACAATCTGACACCCTTTTTTGGCCCCTGCAGGTACTCCATGCACATGGTGCACAGATATACATCCACACACATAAAATAAAAAGACATCTAAAAAAAAAACCACTATACACTATCATTCAGCACTGTAGCATGGCAACTTGTAGGCTGTACTGAAAATCCTAAGTAAAATACAAAAGATGCCTTAAAGAAATGGATGCTTTTAAGAAGTAAGATGCCGACAGGATCAGAGACTAAGAAAATTAACAAGAAGCACTAGCCCAACACACTGCACAAGTGCCTGCAGGCACTGATAACTGGTTTGCCATTGTTGATTCTGACCTCTCCACCATCTCAGTCAGTAAGGCATTCCTGAGATGCAACCAGCACCCACAAGCCCATGTCACGGACTATGCCAGCCTCTACCTCTTGCTCAAGAAGCATAGCCACAATGATAAGTGAGGGGACTGTCTGCCCCTGGAAAAGCAAGCCAGTAACAAATTGAAGGTAGTCACGGACATAGGGAGGCTAATTTTGACACACTAACAAGACTTTTGCTGTCTTTACTCATAAAATAAACTGGTATCCCAAACACTTGTTTCACATGCATAAGGTTTTTCTTCTCATAGTGTCAGTACTGACCATGGCACAGAAGAATTACACTTTTAAAAGTATGTTTATGCATAAAAAGGTCTGCACACCTGGATAGCCTCCTGAGACCCAACATCTCACTGTCATGAGTATTCCTGGGAAAGCAGAAACAAACAATACATGTGAAGAAAAATAAAACAAGCAACATTGGAGGGTTATGCATAAGCCAAATATGATTGAGAAAAAAGAAGATTATTTGGTCCAAAAGATAAAAGATCATAACACTTGAAACATTTCAACACAGAAAACAGAAAGCAGATTTTTCAGTAGAAGGTAGGGGGAAAGGATGCATTTCTAGAATGAAGAGAATACATAATCACAAACCATTTTTTAAAGACTTTTCAGTATTAAAAAAATAAAGCAAAAATAGAATCATATACATTATTGAGGAGTAGAGTGGTATTTGGAAAACATGGCTCTGACACCTCTGGCCAAGCTCATGTTTGCTTGACTTCTGCAGAAACTAAGTTATTATCAAAACCTTTTAACTAAAGGTTCATCACTTTCTTACTGACCAATAGGACTTAATTCTCTATCTTTTTTAAATTTCCACACATGCTTGTAGCCCAGACCTGGGATAGTTTTTTTGTTTTTTTTTTTAATTGTTAATTTATGGCTCTGCCACTTTTTTTTTTTCACTTTATTATATGAACCATTTCCTAGGAAAACTATTCACAAGGAGACTTTTGTCTGAAATATGATCTAATAATATTAATAACATATAGCTTAGTGTTCTTTTCATAGGAAGTTGAAGGGCAATTACTTCATCTACTTGGACTGACTATACCACAAACTAGGGCCCCCAGAGCTTGTAATTTTTAAGTGTCTAGCCTAGGTTAATGCTTCCTTAACTTATTTAAAGTGTTTCCTCCATGCTGGTGCCAACTGCACCATCACTTTTGCCTCCATTACCTTCTTTTGCCTGAGAAGTTTCTATCTTTGATTGGTGACTGATCTTACTCAGAGATGTTCTTGATTTGATGTCTCTGATCTGGTTTCACATTTTTCCTCCGTGGTCCCTAGTATAACAAGGAATTAAGAACTTGGAAGGATGAAATTCATAGGCCAATAATGGAGGAGATTTGCATCTCAGGGTACACCGACTAATTTAGCTAATACTGCATAGCTTTGCAGTTATTGTCCAAGTTAAAAACTGTTCCCAACTGCTGTTTAAGAGAGAAAGACAGGGTAGCTTTTTACTCCTGAATCACATTTCAAAATCTTCTGATTTTAGTGGGTCTTTTAATGCAAATACAGAAATATATTAAAAAATGAACTGGCTTCTTCATTCAATTCTGAGACTGTCAAGCCCTGCTATTAATGATTAACTTATTCCTTGTTCAAGGGATCCCCTCAGACTGACTACTGCTACAAAGAATGTAAATCTTCAGGGAGAATATGGTGTTCCAAAATGATCAGGCCAGAGAAATTCCAAGAGATGTCTTGCATGATTCCTTATAAGAGCCTCGCTTCAGAATCTCAGTGAAGTTCCTCTCCTTAAAACCAGTGAGGAGAAGAAAAGGATTAGGGAAGTTGAGAGGATAGTAAGGAAAACACAAAAAAACACCCAAATAATCAGCTTAACATTTTATTGCCTATAATAGTTATGATTTTATATTCTCAAAACCGTAAGCAAAGACGGTTAACCAAGTTAATAATGAAAAGCAACTATCAGAACAGTGACTTATCTCCCTGCAGCAGCAGAGCTGACTTACTCCTTACCTTTTTTCATTCATTACTGCTCCATTTTTGCAACTCAGTATGAAACAGTTATCTAAGATTTAAGTGGCACTTTGAAAATGCCACCTGAAAAAAGAAAACTGGACAGCAAAAAGAATAGCATGTTTCCCTAAGCTACATGTCATTTTTCTTAAAGAAATATGGTAGTTGTAAAAAAATAAAACACTATCCAACTTACAAATGAATTGGAAAAGACATATTACCAAGAGCATACTATCAAAGCTTTCAGAAGAATTCATACTTCACAGCTTACATTGTTTTCTGCGTTTATCTAAAATAAAATACATAAGAACTGAGCTGGTTCCAGATATGGGAAGAACATATACCTTTTTCTTTTGGCACTACCAGTATCAGAAGTGGCTGAAGAGATCATGCTGTCTCCGTCCTCAATGTCATCTCTCCTGGCAAGCTCTTTCTTCTTTGCCTAAAATAGAGTAAATGCCAGGAGTCAGCCTCACACGTCAGGCATTCTATGAATATATGAATGTTAAAGAACCAGGCATATCACATTCATTCAGAGAGCAACAACTTCACATAGGATGAACAAAACTGAACAGTGTTCAAACATTTTCAATAATCTAATTTAACAAAAGCCTTCACCATAGAAAAGTAGGTTAAAAAATGGATTCATACTAAAAATCAATGCTACATAGAGCATATATGACCATCAATGGCATGGTACAGTTAAAAGTTCTGAGGCGAGCTATGGGGTCAGCTGGCCCAGCAGGCCACACTTAAGTTAAGCTAATCTGGAGGGGGCCTTTGGCACCTGATTTCTAAGCAGTATGACAAAGAAAAAAGTTTAAAACTGAGTGGAGAGCCGGGCAGTGGTGGCGCACACCTGTAATCCCAGCACTTGGGAGGCAGAGGCAGGTGGATCTCTGTGATTCGAGGCTAGCCTGGTCTACAAAGCGAGTCCCAGGACAGCCTCCAAAAGCTACAGAAAGACCCTGTCTTGAAAAACCAACCAACCAACCAACCAAACAAACAAAAAAACCCCCAAAACCAAAACCAAAACCAAAACCAACTGAGGTGATTTTTCATTACACACCTTAAGACCCCCTTGCAAGCACAGCTGAAAGGGCCAAGCACAGCAAATTTAGAGGATAGACAGACACAGCAAAGACGTGTGAAATTCACAGCTGAGAGGCAGTGCTGACATAAAAATAAAGAAAGACTCTGTCTAACTTAAAATTGCTTTTGCTTCTTCTTGGTTCAAGATTATTCTTGCTTCTGGAAATAATATACCAAGAGCTGTGAGACAGGCCAGCAAGATGGTTCAATGGGTAAAGGTGTTTGGTGCCAAGTCTGATGACTGGAGTTTGATTTCCTGGACTCACATGGTCCTAGGGGAGAACTGATTCCTACAAACTGTACTCTGACCAGCCCCCTGCCACCACACAAATGAAAAAGACAAAACCAACAAGAACAAAAAACTCACATGTAAGACAGTTAATCCAGAACTCGCTCTGTAAATCAGGCTGGCCTCGACCTCAGACATTTGCCTACCTCTGCCTCCCGAGTGCTGGGATTAAAGGCCATACTACACCACCACCACCACCACCACCACTTTGCCTGGGTTAATTCTGTATTTCATATCTATCTTTTGTCCTAAAAATCCCTAGATGACCCAAAAGCATCTAGTTCTCTCCAAGATATGCTATAAGAGATTGGACAAACACTTGGATACTACAATGATGAATCAGATATTCTTTTGCCAAAGCCAGCTCCACCTGCTGTGCCCCCCCACTTGTGTGTGCGCGCACACACACACACACACGTTTGTTATACAGCACGACCTGGTGGGAAAATTAGAGTCTCTTTGCCTCTGGCTCCTCCTGAGTGCTGGGATCATAGTTGTATGCTACTAGGCCCACAAAGACCATCCCTATATTAACAAAGTCTAGAACTGAAGGACTAAACTGTAGACGGGACAATTACCATCTGGAAGTGAAGGGTAATTTTCTCTGACTACTGTAACTGGCTCTCCCCACAGGGCCTTGCTTCCTCTACTACAATGTATTTAAAATATTTCTTCTCTCCAGGGCTTTGATAAGTTTTAAAAACATTCAACAGTACTTGTAGTAGAAACAATTGACTCAATATTCTAGGGATGGAGATGGGAGACACATATCTCAAAAGGACACTCCAAACACATGAAACTAATTCAGTGATACAACAAACAGCAACATACCTGCATGACTTGCTGTAATTTCAGAACTCGCTTATAGATGGTTGAATTGGGAACATTATAGCGTTTGGCATTTTCAAACATTAAATTCAGATCACACTCCAAATGATCTAAAGTTTCATATTCTTGGTTTTTTAGCTTTGTTCTGTGAAAGACAAATAAATGATTAGAAGTTTCTATTATGAAAATTACCAATCATCCTCCTGAAAATCTACCACAAAAACTTTCACAAGCACAACACAATGTCTTTATTAACCACTTGTAACTGGCTTTCAAGTTAAAAAGTAAGGTCTAAAGCACTATTAAATTTAGACAATATCACAGTTTACCTAAAAAAATAAACTAAATAATAGGACTTAGTAAAGTGGTCAACTGTGAAAGCAAATACACTAGGAAAACTCCCAGTGAAAAAATCCTGAGAAACAAAAACTAGATTTTTAAACTAATTCAATCAATCACCATTAACTATTAGTTTCTGAAAATTAGGATGCCACTCCAGTTCATACAGGTTACTGTGATAAGGTCCTGAAAAAACATCCAGAGTCAGGGGTGGGGATTTAGCTCAGTGGTAGAGTGCTTGCCTAGCAAGCACAAGGCCCTGGGTTCAGTCCTCAGCTCTGGAAAACAAAAAACAAAAACAAAAAACAAAAAACCCATCCAGAGTAACAGATTATCTCCAGAGAAGACGCACAGACAGAGAAGGGCTCTCATGATGGGAGACTAGAGGCAGACCTAGCTGCCAAGTCTACTGACTACTACTCCTCTAGAGCAGTCCTTACAAAGAACAGAGTGTGCAGCTGAGAACTGTCTATTTTACTTAACATCCCTAAGAATTCAAGCATTTTAGACACTCTTGCTATTACTAACCACCAGCTCTCAGATGGGCTGTATGCTCTTTGAATATAGTCTCTATTGGCTCTAACTGTATGAATTTTGGAAATGAACCTTTACATTGATTATAGTACTTACATGCTAATCATCGAAATAAAAAAAAACTGTGCTAAGAAAATGACAATAGGTGAAAACAGCAATGGATGTAGAGATCCCAAATTTTCTCACAGAATGTACTGTCTAATCTGCATCTAAAGTTTCACTTTATTCAAGTGATATTCAGATTCTGTGCAGTGCTTAAGGAGCTATTAATATCAGAAAACATCTCTGGCCAGGGGCAGTGGCACACGCCTTTAATCCCAGCAGAGCCAGGTGAATCTCTGTGAGTTCAAGGCCAGCCTGGTCTACAGTGCGAGATTTAGGAAAGGCACCAAAATTACACAGAGAAACCATATCTTGAAAAACCAAAAACAACAACAACAAAAACAAAACAAATTCTCTGGATATAGCAAAAACAATTAAACACAAATTCAGTTCTCAGTACCAGCTCATGAGCCTACCACAGCTTATTCCTGCCAAACCAAAGGTGAAGCAGTAGCTGTTAAGAACACCCACAAAGAACAGAAACTCTGGGCCAGCAAAAGAGTCAGTGGGTAAAAAGATTTGCTGTCAAGTCTGACAACCAAGTTCAATCCCAGATCCCACAGTGAAAGAACTGACTCCTGAAAGTTGTCTTCAGACCACCACACGAGTTATGGTATGCCTGTGACTGCATTCTACAATTATATGTACACATGCCACAAAACAGAATCCAAACCTGAAAAGAACTGCTTGTTCAGCGCCAGTGTTACTCAACGGTAATGGGGTACTGGGGTAGGGTAGAGGGACATGGGGATGGCAAACCCTAGCACAATGGAGAGTGGCTTGAGGAGCCACTCCAGCCAGTTCCTCTAACTTGTTTGACTTTTCTTTCGTTGGGGCTGGAGACTGAACCCAAGGGATGCTAAAAAAATACACTACCACCAGCCCCAGTCTTCTACTCTGTGCTGTTTGGGGAGACATCCACCTCTTCCTTCTGCCAACAAATATTCCTAGGACCATGGTGGATCACATAGCCATTAAAATCAAAAGAAGTTCAAAATCAAGTTTCTTACTTGCATTTAACAAATTTTAAGAGCACAATATCTGTGACTTGTGATTATCACACAGGATGATACTCGTAAAACATTATTTCTAGCATCATAGAAAGCTTTTGAATAGCACAGCTGGAAACATAGTTCCATCTGTCTTTCAAAATTTTAGTGTGATGCCTGCAAGGCCTCAACTATTTCACTACTTTCCATTCTTTTTTGTTTTGTTTTGTTTTTTTTTTTTTTGGTTTTTTGAGACAGACTTTCTCTGTGTAGCTTTGTGCCTTTCCTGGAACTCACTTTGGAGACCAGGCTGGCCTTGAACTCACAGAGATCTGCCTGCCTCTGCCTCCCGAGTGCTGGGATTAAAGGCGTGCACCACCACCGCCCGGCTACTTTCCATTCTTTCACATTAGTATATACATTATAGTGGTTCTCAACCTTCCTAATGCTGTGATTTTTTAAATAGGGGAAGATGCAGATGAATCTTCCAAATTCTGTATCTTCTCACTTAACAAATCGAAGTGTGTATTACAAAATTCCAACTCGGAACAACTGTTAACTAAGATAGCTGATTTAAAATGAACTAATGACTAGAGCGATAACTCTGAAGGTAACAGCACTGGCTACTTTTCCAGAGAACTGAGGTTTGATCCCAGCCCCCACATGTCACCTCACAACTGCCTGTAACTGGAGTTCCTGGGAATCTGATGTCCTCTTCTGGCCTTTGCAGGCACCAGGTACTCACACAGTATATAGACAGACATGCAGACAAAACACCCATAAAAGTGTTTAAAAAATAAGCGTTTATTTTTTAAATAAAGGAAAAAGAAATTAAAGATAAAAAACAATTACAAGGGAAATTTGTAACGTATAAAATTCACTATCCTTCCAAAGGCAAAGAAAATAAATGACAATTTTCTAGACTATTTTCTAAATGAATGTTAGCCTAATTTCTGTATCATTTTAGTAAGGCCAAATAAACTGATTTCCTGTATGCTGAGGCAGGAGGACTTTGAAGCCAGCCAGGACTACACTACAAGACTGTTTCAAAAAAAGTTGACTAAATGAAGAAATATCAATGAATGACAGTGTGGGCATAAAGGTTTCTCCTTTGTTTTTACTTTACTCAGTTATAAGACAGACACTTAAATACTGAGGTAAATTTTTTTTTCACCATTTAATATCCTTATCTATTTCTGGACATAGGGTATGTGCAAACTCAACTAACAAGAAGACATACCCATACTGATTATTAATGTAGAGCAGTCTTACCTGATCTGTTGAAGCGATATGGGCATTTTAATTTGCTGATAATAATCTGGGTATTTTTTCTTTGAAGGCAAATGGAAAAAAGGTTCAGCTATTAGCTGCCCTTGGTTATTCCGACAACTCCTAACTGTGTCATAAAGCTGATGAAAAGGATTTGAAACATCCATAAAGGAAGTGATGCTCTCGGCTTCAGACTCCCCTTCTTCATACCGTGCAGCTGGAAAGACAAACACATATTTACCAGGGAAATAAAGACAAAACAATCAACATTTAATTTTATTAATTCTTTTTTTAAGTGCTTTTTTTTTTTTTTTTTAATTTTATGTGCATTAGTGTTTTGCCATGGGTTTTGGATCCTCTGGAACTAGTATTACAGTTTTAAGCTGCCATGTGGGTGCTGGGAACTGAACTCAGGTCCTCTGGAAGAGCAGTCAGTGCTCTTAACCACTGAACCATCTCTCCAGCCCCAATTTTATTAATTCTTAAAAAAGATTTTGTTTTATGAATATTTTGCCCCCACGTATGCATGGGTTCTTGTGCCCACAGGTCAGAAGAGGGTACTGGGTCCTCTTGGTTTTGGGTTACAGACAGTTGTCAGCTGCCATGTGGGTGCTGGGAACTGAACCTGAGTCATCTACAAAGCAATAAGTGATCTTAATCACTGGGCCATCTCTGCAGCCCAGAACCAACACTTGAAAATACTTTTATTCTTTGCTTCTAAATTAGGTCCCACACTATGGCCAAAGCTGACCTAGGATTCTCAGAAATCCTCCTGCTTTAGTCTCTTGGGTGCTGGAATTGTGAGCATGCTCAATTATGCTCAGGTAAAAACAATCTTTACTTATTATTTAGGTCTTTTTTTTGGGGGGGGGGGGATGAAAGTTTAGACTTTTAAATATAGACTTGTCTGTCCTCCAATTTACAGGAAACATCTACCTTCCAAGTGTTAGGATTATAGGCATGTGCCACTATGCACAGCTTTGAAAATGATTTTAAAAGATCTTAAAATTTCCTTAAAGATAATGTTAAACATGATTTATAAGGTACTAGAGAGATGGCTCAGTTAAGAATGCTTGCCACTCTTCCAGACCTGAATTAACTCCCCAGAATCAAACTGGACAACTGATAACAACCTTAACTGCAGGTCCAGGGCATCTGACCCCTTCTTCTGACCTCCATGGACACCTTCATATACATAACACACACTCATGAAATAATCATACAGACATATACACATAAATAAAAATAAATCCTAAAAAAAAAATTAGTATAACTGCATGTTTTAGAAAAATATTAGCCAGAATGAGTAATATTTTTCTAAATTCAAAAGTTACATTGAGTTAAAGCACCGAAAATAGTTTCTTTTTGAAATGTGATTTCTTCAGACTTCCTGCTATACTCAGCCTAAAGGGATAAGTAGCCATTCAGAGATCTCAGAACCAAAACAAAAGCAGTGCTACAGTTAGGATCTGCAACGAACCCACTCCCCACCTGACTCCCCACCCCACTCCCCAAAGACTCTTGTGTTAAAAGGCTTGTTCCTCATATCGGCATTACTGAGAGGTGGTAGAGACTAAAACATGTGGACTAGTGGAGTCCCAGGGGCATGCACCTGAGGAAGGAATTGCTTCTCTTCCTTTTCACTTCTCCAACATAGGTGAAAGGTTTGACTCTACCACAGCCCCTACTATGTAAGAAATGCTGTCTTGCCACAGGACTAAGAGAAACAGGTCTGATAGATCATGGACTAGAACTTTCAAAACTGTGAGCCAAAGCAAGATACTGTTTATTATCTTTAGGTATTTGTTAGAAAAACTAACACTAACACATTTACCATAGTATAAATTTAGATTAGGCTGATACTCTTAAACGTGATTCAAGCCTTAAGTCTGACTTTCCGTCACTCATCTCTAGTATCAGAGAATGATTGATTCCTTAGTAAGAAAATGTTCAGGTAGAAGCTAAGTCATAAAAACACCAGAACAAAGCAAATTAATAATTTTTATAGAAATATAAAACACATGCTACTCATTTCTCTAAAGATTTATTTACCTGTATGTGTATGTGCATATACTGTGTGTGCAGGAACCTGAAGAGGTTAGAAGAGGGCTTTGTTTTGTAGCTAAGGTTGATCTTCAACTTTCTGACCCTCTTGCCTTTACCTCCAGAATGCTGGGATTACAGGAATGTACACAGCTGCTTTTATGAGGTACTGGACAACAAAACCAGGGTTTCATGCATGTATGGAAAGGGCTCTACCAACTAAGCTACATACCTGGCACCCATTTAGGTTTTTAAACTTTACCTTTTCATTACTAGTTGGTATCTTTGTTACACTATTATCAGAAATATGCACTGCATAATTCTGAAACGTTCAAACTTATTAAAACTTATTTTGAGGGTTGGGGATTTAGCTCAGTGGTAGAGCACTTGCCTAGCAAGTGCAAGGCCCTGGGTTCGATCCTCAGCTCCAAAAATAATTAAAAAAAAAAAAAAAAAAAAAAAAAAAAAAAAACCTTATTTTAAGCTCAGTAGATAGTCAATCTTGACAAATGTGAACCCGGGAGGAATATATATTTTCTAGGTGCAGAATGCATCATGCCTGTTATAGTAATTTGTATATCAGGCACTAGAACATATCAATGCTCCAATCCATAGAACCTATGAATGCTACCTACATCAGAAGAACTTTGCAGATGTTAGTAACAATTTTGACATGAGTAAGCACTCAAAAGTAATAACAAGGATGCTACCATGAAGGAGTCAAAAGAAGAAGGAATAACAAATACTGAGGCTGGAGAGCTATAGTTTCAACATGGAAGAAGGAACCATGAGCCAAGGGATATAGGTAGCCTCTAGAAATCAGAAAAATCAAAGAAATCTGTTTTTCTGTAAAATACCTACTTACTACCTTGATTTGAGACACCTGAGCTCCACAACTATAAGAAAATAAATTTATGTTGCTCTATGTCACTAAGTTTACAGTAACTTGTTTCAACAACAGGAAACAAAGTAATACAAAAGAACTCTGTTCAAGGGCTGGGATATAGCTCAGTATTAGGGCTTTGCCTAGCATGAATGAAACCCTGGGTTCAATCCCTTGTACCACTGGAAGGGGTGGTGGCTATTGGAGCTTGGGACATGGTAAATGGATCCACACTTACCACCTCTTATTTAGTGGTTGTGAGAAGGGCCCTTTTAATTTCTAAAGACAGTATTTTCAAGTTTCCCACAAAGCTCCATCTGTTTGTTTTTACATACTTGGAGTTGTTCTGTAACATCTTCCCAAGGAAACAAATCTTTCATTACTATGACAGAACACTTTTATTTGTCAATATCTGTATTCAAGAGTCCTCTTTATGAGAAGTCAATAAAGTTATTTCTCCCCCCACCCCCCGAACTTAACAACTTTATTAGACACAAAATACAATATGGCTGTGGGAACAGCAAATTCCCAAGACAAATGAAAGAAAAAAACCACAGCTCTATCTAATTTATAATTAACAGGAAGGCAAGTCACCACATGAGTAACAAACAGGTAAGCTTTAGGGAGAGTCTTTTCTAGTGCCCATAATTTTGGAATTCCCATTCTCTGTTGTCCAACGGACACACCTGCCTCGTTTTGAGCCATCGTGAGATGCAGTGGAAATGAAAGGCATGATTACAGACGCCCCACACGACGGTACACTCTTTGGAAGTAGCAAATGCCTGGTTAGCCTGACAATGCAAAGATCCATAATGTGGTTCCTGCAGATGGCACAGTTATCAACCACAATATCCCAGGCCCAGAGGGCTACTGCATTCCACTTTTCAATTTAAAGGCTTCTTGCCCGCGCCCCTGCCGCCATTTTGGAAACACACTGTCTGGTTATTTATTTCTTTACTCTTGGTTATTATTCGTTTGATTTATCTTCTTTTAAAAAAGTGTTATTTTTATTTTATGTGTATGAGTGCTTTGCCTGTATCTAAGTACCATATGCATGTAGTGCATATGAAAACCAGAAGAGGGTGTCAGACCCCTTGGAACTGAGTTACAAAGGTTTGTGAGGTGCCCTATATGTCCTGGGAACTGAACCCATGTCCTCTGCAAGAGCAAGTGCTCTCAATTGTTGAGCCATCTCTCTAGCCTCTTGCCTGACTTATCTTTATCTACTCTTTTATGTTCAAGTTCCCTGTCTCTGTATTTATCCAATTATCCATTAACACAAAGCAATTTACCTCTGACAATTTTACTTACCCAAGATTGAATCAATGTAACAAAATAACATTTTCTTTAAAAAAAAAAAAAAAAAAAAAACAAAAACCAATTCCGAGAAAGGCCAAAGTCAATGCAATTTCCCTCAGCCAGAAGGATCACAATCTATAAAAATCGCCTACCAGCTAAGGCGGCATCCTCTTCGCTTTCCGAGCCATACTGAAGTGCCATGGTGATTGCTGATAAGCGGCCCCCTTGGACCGCTCTTTTATTACTACAAAGAAAAACGAGCAGTTAGAAAACAGACTGGCGTTATGATTTGTTCACCTTAAATAGGAACTGTTAAAATGCACTAATAGGAAAAAATAACTTCTATTAACTGTCCTTTTAATTTATAATATTCTTCACAATCAGTTTTAGCAAAGAAAAGTGAGATTTTTGTTCTTCTCAAAAAAGAAAAGTTGGGGCTGAAGAGATGGCTAGCAGTTAAGAACACTAGCTGCTCATCCAAAGAGCCTGGGTTTGAGTCCCAGCACCCAAAGGGCACCTCATAGTTGTCTGTCACTCTAGTGCTAGGAGATCTGATGCCCTCTCCTGACCTCCACAGGCACTGCACTCACACGATGCACAGCCATACATGGAGGCAAACCACCCATATACATAAAATAAAACTTACAAAAAGAGAGAAAGTGGTAACAGAAGGCCTGGAGTGGATTACTACAATTTGTTTTTCACTTAAATGTAGTACATTACTCCATATTTTATATCAAATATGAATTTAGTTTTTCTAAGACACTCATTTTATAATAAATTCTATTATGAACACAATATTTATTTAGTACCATATTTTATTGTAACACTAAACACTACCTAATAATACTTAAGTATTATCTGAGAGGTGAGGAAAGATCTATATAGAACCTTAACCTACTTGTGGTTACTTTTGTGACAGGATCTTGCTATCAAACCCAGACTGGCCTTGAACTCACAATCTTTCTGTCTCAGTTTGCCAAGTTCTGAAATTATGGGTATATACCACTATGTCTAGCTCTTACCTCAACTATATTAAGTAAAAGACCTAATATACTCTCCTCAAAACCTACAGTAATACTTTAAGGTAGCCGTCTGGCTGCATGCCTGACGTCATAGCATGAGCCAGCTCTCAGACTATACCCTCTTACTCTCACCGGTAACACTTGCTAGTGGGGTTTCTTTCTTCACCAAGGCTGCTTTTACTGTGCGAAGGACCTGTCAGCCTGGCTGCAGCCAGATTTGATGCAGTCCTATCCAAAGATAAAATAAAAAAATAAAATAAAAAACTCTCAGAGACTGGATAGCTAAAAATCAAAATGCTGGGCAAACAAAAAGGAAACAACTATTTTCTTCTAAGAGAAGTAGTGAAATACTTCTGAGAGTCTATTATACAGCAAGTTCTGCAAGATTTGGGACACTGAAGAAACTGGCCAGAGCTAGTCTTCATGAGCGTATGGTTGCTATGGAACCAGAAGATACCATATTGACACAAACATGAGGGTCAGAAGAAAGCTTTGAAAGTAGTTCCTCAATGTTTCCATTTCACTTATGAGGAAATGAAATCCCAAAGATAGAATCCTAATGAAGGACAAGCCAGATTGAGACCTGAGTTCTTCTGATTTAACATCCTTATTGTAAACATAAATATATAGTATTATTATACAATCTTACACAATATATATGTCCAACATCTTTTCAAATAACTTTGTCCAGCTACAATGAAGCAGCTAGAAAAGCTTCTACTGTTTTCAGAATCATGTATCAGCTGTATATTAATCTTATTTTCTACTGTATTGATTTTACTAGCTAAAAATTCAGCAAATAGGCACAAATATCTTAAACCTACCTTATTCGAAGACTTGATTTAGCCATTTCATGATGTTCAATTTCTGCCTTTTTCATATAAAATATTTTTTTAATCGAATTGGCATCCTAGCAAGATAAAATTACTTTACTTAGAAAAAGACTCACAAGATGGCTCAGTGGGTAGAGGCTCTTGCCACCAAGCCTGATAACCTGAGTTCAATTCCTAAGACCCACATGGTGGACAGAGAGACAACTCTTGCAAGTTAGCCTCTTACCTCCACATGTTTAGACCTACACACACCAAAACAAACAAACAAACAAACAAAGTAATGGGGAGAAGAGATAGAAAAATATCCTAACTCATGCATTGCTGCTGGCTTTCATGTCCTCCTTTCATTTGGAGCAGACTTCTATTCACTAGCCACAAAACTGCATCCCTAACACCATCCCACAAACTTCCAAATTATCTTCACAAGTTGTCACTAGTTGAGTACAAGTTTAGAGGGCTGCTGCTCTTTTATAATTTGGCAAGTTAAGAGGCACATCGGATCTAATGGCAAAATACAATAAATTCTATATTTGCATAAAATGTTATAAAAGTTAAAAAAGATGTAATTCTCTAATTTTAAAGACCATGTACACAAATTTCAGATAAATAAATGTACTTGCTTAAATTACTATAGCAACCTAACACATTAAATTCAAAGTTTCCTTTCTCATAGTTCAGGCTGACTCTGTTGAGAAGCACATACCCATGCTCTTGGGTCATTACTCTCTTTTTCCTAAGCATATACCTTAGTAATAATCTCATGCCTATGCTAAACTTTATTCCTAATAAATTCCAACTCTGCTTCATAAAAATAAATGAATAAATAAAAACAACTTAGTTTAGACTAAAAAAATTCTTAACTACATCAGCAAACAAGTACCATTCACTCAAATGTCCTTTCAGGAACTAAGAATTTAAGTACCTCCTAATTCATTCCTGATTCCTGCTCAAATTTCTTTTCTTTGTTTGGTTTTTTGGGGGTTTGTTTGTTTTTGAGACAGGTTCTCTCTATGTAGCTCTGGCTGTTCTGGAATTCTTTATGTAGACCCAAATGGCCTTGAACTCACAGAGATTTCCCCTGTCTTGTGTCTTGAGTGCTGGGATTAAAGATGTATGCCACTATATCTGGCTTCACTCAAATTTCTTAAAAATACAAAATAAAGTGGACTGAGATGGGTAAACTGTAGAAATGGTTTGCTACTCCCTTGACTAAGAAAGTCCTACAAAATCATACAAATCAAGAAGTTCAAATTTTCATGTTAACTTCAGGAACACCTATGAGGGGCTGCAGAGATAGCTCATAATTTAAGAGCACTGGATACGTTTCCAAAGAACCTGGGTTTCTTCCCAGCATCTACATGGCAGTTCACAACTGTCTGTAACTCCAGTCCCAAAGGTTCCAACACCCTCTTCTGGCCTCTGCAGACACCAAATGCACATGGTGCAAAGACATACATGCAGGCAAAACACTCACACAAAGTTTAAAAACATTTTTTTAAAGGAAACAATGTTATAGCTACTACCTCCCTTGCATAGTTCACTGGGGGTAGAGATGGTGGGGGGGTCTACCTGTGAACTTGCCCAGGTCATCAGGGGTATACATATCTGAAAAGTCACCAAACACCAGAAAGGTATCATTTTAAAGAGGCACTGTGTACAACACCAGCAGTGTGATGGTAGAGCCAGCAGGTATGCCCAGGCGAAACACTGGGGCACAAGGTCAGTAACCCAAAGAAATGAGTGTTGAATTTTTACTGCCTGCACATGCTTAAAAATAAGATAGGAATGCTGAACAAAGGGTTTAGATGTGGATTCTGTAGTCATTAAACATATCCAGGTGAACAAAACACCCAAGATGTGCTGTTGGATTTATAGAGTATGACTGGTGGACTAGCCCATATATGAGTTCCTCCTGCCACACTGAGGTAATCTTCCCTGAAAAAGGACATACTATTTCTAAGCCAAGGAGGCTGCACAGAAGAAAAAGAGAAAAAGATACCCTAGAGAAAACTAAAACTTATGGCATAGGAATAAACTCAGCATAAAATAAGTGCAAATAAGTTAATATTAACTACCAACAACAATTTTGAGTATTTTGGCCAGCATTCAGAAAAAAAATAATGATTTTATTAGTAAAAGACTTTCTGAGCATCCTTTTCTAAATTCTCAATGATAAGTAGTTTATCAAAGATATTTCTTTTTTTGGTTTTTTGAGGCAGGGTTTCTCTGTGTAGCCCTGGCTGTTCTGGGACTCACTCTGTGGACCAGGCTAGCCTTGAACTCAGAGATCTGCCTGCCTCTGCCTCCCGAATGCTGGGATCAAAGGCATGTGCCACCACTGCCTGGCTAATCAAAGACATTTCTACAACCAACTATTCTTTTTTTTTTGAGCTGAGGATCGAACCCAGGGCCTTGCGCTTGCTAGGCAAGCACTCTACCACTGAGCTAAATCCCCAACCCCCAACTATTCATTATTAGAACCAGAAAGTTTCTAAGGGGCAACTGCAAATCAAGCATTTATTTTATATTATGTACTACATTTCAAAAGATGGTTTTTATATTTATGAAGTTTAAATACAAAGATTAAATAATTATTTTTAAAAACCTATATAGGTAGATGAACAGAAGAATCCAGGAATAAACCCTTATATCTATGGTTAGTTGAGTTTCAATAAGGATGCCAACACAATAAAATGGAGAAAGAATTACTTTTAAAATAGTGTTGGGGTAACAACCCATGTAAAATAATATATTTAGATTCCTATTTAACATTCACAAAAATTAATTCAACTTAAGATTCAGGATCTAAATGTAATATCTAAAACTATAAAATTCTTAGAAGAAATACAGGTGTAAATATTTTTGACCTTGGATTAGTTAATAATTTCATTGTTATGATATCTAAAATATAAGCAAACAAAGAAAAAAAGTAGACAAACTAGAATTCTTCAGAATTAGTAAAACAATGTCAAAATAAATTACTGTGAAAGATGAAAATGGGAGAAAATATTTTAAAATCAACTGATGAGGATATGATATTCAAAATATATTATAACTATATTAAATGACAATGAAAAAAATAAGTAAACTAATTTTAAAAATGGGCAAAGAATCAAAAGAGAGACTTCTCTAAAGAGGAAAACATCATACACAAATGTTTACTATGTACATAAAAAGATGTTCAAATCATTAACTATATTAAAGAAAAGCAAATCAACATTATAACACACTATGACACTCCCAGGTTTGCTGTAATAAAAACAAAGCTGAAAAGCACATGTTTGCTGAGAATGTTGAAAAATGCAGCATTTGTGTTGTGATGGGAATGTAAAATGGTAAATTCATTCTGGAAACACTTTACCAATTCCTCAGTAAGATAAATATATAGTTAATGTAAACCATGCAATTGCATTCCTAGGTATGTACTCAAGTATAATGAAAATGTATGTCCATAAAGTACTTATATATGTGAGTGTTCCTAACAGTGTATTAGGAATTGGTCACAAAGGAATACATGTTGTATGATGCCGTTTATATGAAATTTCCCAAACAGACAAGTGTACAGAGGCAGAAAAGTAGATAGAGGCTTACAGTTTGGGAAATTATAGGGAAATGAAAAGTGAGTTAACTGACTGGCATTAATGGCTATACAACTCTGTAAATACTAAACCACTTAGTTCTATATTCTAAATGGACAGAATTTATGGTTATAATAAACACTGGCACTAAGTTAGTGTCTACTATCATCAATGAAAATAGCAACAACAAAACACTAACCTTGAATACTTGAGAACCAGGCTCATTATATGTTTTGGCATTTTTTGCTAGAAGATCTATATCTTTGGCCATTGCATGAATACTTTTATAGATTCCATTCTATAGTAAACAACAAAATATAGCAATTTTTCTTAATAAGAATTAGTCAATATAACCTTTAAAGAAAAAGACTACATATTTTTAAGCTGTTACTATAGTCAAAAATATCACTGGAAAGTTTACTTGTAAATAACACCTAGTTATTTTCCCTTTTATAGATTAGTACTAGTACCTATTTACAAGTATATTTTGTGACATATAACAAACCAGAATCTATCTTGTTTTCAGAAAAACAACTACAAAAATCAAGTGAGGTAAGTTTTATTTAGCAAAAACATAGTTTACCAAACACTGAGTGCTACACGAATATTCATTCATTAAAGGAGACTTAACAGTGTAGTTACACTTCCTCTATTTACCAAGCCATTGAGGTAAAGCATGAAAACAGTTCTACCATGTGCCTAAGCTATTACACCTTACAGCTCATTTGGTCCAAAATAATGCAAGGGTACTCATATAGCTGCTTCAAACTTACAGAGGAAAGAGACACATATTCCAGGTAGAAGACACATGTGACTAATGGCTAGGTACACAGAAATAAACAGGGTAAGTTCTGAAGAGTAGAGAAATCAAATGAAGTGCAGTGGAGGAGAAAGGGCAAAACTATAGCACAGACAGGGAAAAGACAAATAAGGCGGAGAATAGTGGGCAGGCGGGCCAACACCCGAACACCCGTCTCATTTGGAAGGGCTCTCACAGGCAGAGGGGGGGCCATGAGATTGAACATTGGCAAACAGTTGCTTTCCAACAGCCTAGCAGCAAGGCAAAGAAAAATCTCCATGGGTCAGCTAATTCCCAATTTAGATCTTGAATGACTAAAGTCAAGGATGGCAGGATCCATCCCTGACTTGTGTGAAGAAAGAGTCTAGCAGCAGACCAGAAAGCAACCAGGGCCCTTGGTAACAAGCAACAGTAGAAATGACAATATTACCATAAAGAGGTTGTACACAGTACCAACTGTTTCACCACAACTCTGAGTTCTGCCTGTTTCCAAAGAGCATTTCCCTTGGGAAAGAAAGGGAACACACACACCAGGTAAAGGGCACCAGGACAAGTACCTATTTTCATTAACCTTATATTCAAATATCTATTGTAAGTAACTTTCATTCTAAGATATCCTAAAGCGATTTAGAAGAGGGTAAAAATAAACAACAAAGCTTTTATTGTCAACATGCCTTTCATAATCAGAAATGTCTATAACCAGTCCCACTTATTTAGCTATTTACCTATGCATTCATTCATTTACTGGAAAAAGATTGAACCTAGGATCTTGAACCTAAGCTATACCCTCCTCCTAAAATACAAAAAAAAGAAAAGAAATATCTACACTTTATTTTCTAAAATCTCCTAAGAAAGTACAAGCCGATCTGCCCTATACGTGATTACAAATGTTCACCTTCATACCTGTATTCTCTGAGCAATGGTCTTGAGATCTATAGGCTCCTTAATTATTGCATAATAGTCTGGATATTGCTGGAAGACAAAAACAGGTATATTCAATAAGCTAAAGAACTCAGAAAGTAAGTCTGTTCTTCAACCAGAAAACTGAGAAACTTTATGAAATTCATGGCTAAAGAATATTGAAAAAGAATGTGTTTTTTCTTTCTTTTTTCTTTTTCAGGGAAAATGAGAGAGAGGGTGTCACTATGAAATTTAGGTCAGCCTCAAACTCTTAAAATTCTTCTGCCTCAGCTTCCCAATTCCTGGGAATTTTAGGAACATACCACTGGACCCAGTTATTTAAATTCAGGATGGACTCAAGTTTTTCATATTTGCAACACAACATTGCATCTACAAAGTTCATGTTCAACAACCATGAGGTTTTAATTCGAACTCTCTCCCTTCTTCCCTCCCTCCTAATATTTTAAAGACATTTAAGATTTTGTGTTGGGCACATGGAGATACACCTGTGGAACTGATCGAATCCAAGCTCATCCCAAGAAACAGACACACTGGGGAATGTCCTTTGCAACTTTCACGATGCCTCTCATGGCCACTGCTCACAGGCTCTTCTACAAGTTTTGTTTCTTGAAGTAAATCACTGAAGTTGACCAAAATCCAAAAGTAGTTTTGCTCTTTTTTAAAGTTTTTATAACACTTTTGAAATGAAAATACAATTACATCATTTCCTCCTTCCCTTTCCTCCCTCCAATCCCTTACAAGCACCCCTCACACCGCTTTGCTCTCTCAAATTTTGGCTCCTATTTCCATAATTTTTACTTGTGAGCGGCAGAGAACGTGTATGTGTGTTCTTAAATATAGAAATACAACTTGCTCAGTCTACATGTTACTTGCACATATAGGACCTGGTACTGGGTAACCAGTGGGTAACCAATTTGGGAGCTCTTCCCTAGGGAAGACTAGTTCTCCTGCTCTCTAAGTTGCTTAGTTGTCTGTAGTTCTTTGTCTAGGCTTGAGGACCCATAGGATTTCCTTCTTCCATGTTAGCATGTCTACTGATGTCATCCTTATTCTGGTCTTCTTTAGGCAACAGTGTTGGTGAGAATTTATGGATATAGCTTCCCTGACATTTCTATAAGACACAATCTCACAACGAATTTCTGTTCCTCTTGCTCTTATAAATTTCCACTCACTCTTCCACTATGATCCCTGAATAATTTTTGTTCTTGTAGACACAGAATGAAAATGAACAACTGAATCTTAATCAAGACAAGTGTATGTGTTCATGTATGTGCACATGTGTGCATGTGGAGACCAGAGGTCAACATCAGTTATTTCTCTCTATTACTTTCATCTTATTTTCTGAGAAAGAGTTTCACACTAAACCTGGAATTCACCAAACTGGCTAGACTGGCTGAACAGCAAGCTCCAGGGATCCTCCTGCCTTTGTTACCTCAGGGCTGGGGTTATAGCAGCACAACTATATACAGCTGTTTTTTAGGTAATGAAATCCCAACTCAGGTCCTCATATCTGTGTGGCAAATGCTTTACTGACTGAGCCATCTATCTTCCCAGTATCAAAAGCTGGATTTTTTTTTCCTTCAGATGCCAGAGGTTGAGGGCTCATCAGACTTTTTCTCCCTAGAGAAGCCACCATTCTACTTTCTGTCTTTGATTTTAACTATTCTAATCTCTCCCATGAGATGAATCACATATACTATTTCTCCTTCAGGATTAGCTATTTCACTTAGCATTTGTTTAGGACCCCTCCATGACAGGTGCACAATAATGGGAATGTACTGAAATATTACAGAATTGTACATTTTAAAATGGCCAAAATAAAGATCAGGAAGATCTGCAATTCCAGTACTCAGAGGCTGAAGCAGGAAGATTAGTTTGTGACAAGCCTAGGGAATGTAGTGAAATCCTATCTCAAAATAACAAAATGAAGTAATATTTAACACAAATAAAAAGGGCTGAGCCGGGTGGTGGTGGTGAATGCCTGTAATCCCAGCACTCAGGAGGCAGAGCCAGGCGGATCTCTGTGAGTTTGAGGCCCACTTGGGCTACAGAGTGAGGTCCAAGAAAGGCGCAAAGCTACACAGAGAAACCCTGTCTCGAAAAACCAAAAAAAAAAAAAAAAAAAGAAATACAGCCAGGAAATCTGCCCCATCCCCATTCCCACATCACCCTATCTCCCGACATATACACACCTATGATCTTTTTTTTTTAAAGGCCAAACTTTGGGGGCTGGACAGATGGCTCAGCACCTAAGAGCACTTGGTATTCTTGCAGCGAACCCAGGTTTGATTCCCAGCACCCACATGGTAGCTTCAAACCATCTCTAACTCCAGTTCAGAGGATCTAATACTTCTAACTTCCACACGCACCACGTACACATGGCATACATACACACACATGCAGGCAAAAAGGCTTCTACCTCTATTAAGAAAAAAAAGGTTATCTTCTAGTCAAGTAAAATGACAGATTATGTCCTTTGTGCAGTCTGCTGGGGCCATGAAGTGCATCATTTGGCTACCTCTAGTACTTAACCTTTAATCTTATTTTACTTATTAGTACCTAATAAAATTCTTAAAATACTTAAAATTAAATATTTTAATTCATCTGTCATTGATCACTTTGGATCTTACCACTTTGGAAGGCAGTTTCTGAAAAAGTTCACTGATGAGCCGTCCTGATGGATTTGTGGCCACAACTATGGCCTCAAGAAGCTGCTCCAGGACCTCCTTTAGGTAACTTGGAGAAGGCTAGAGCATAAGGAGGAACAGGGAGAAAAACAAATCCATACATAAGTACCAAGCAGTAAATAGTTTTTAAGATTATAAAACTAATTCAAATGAGCAACTACTAAGCAGTATTTATCAAGTTTCAAGAGTACCTTAGAGATGCTCTAGTGTGGACACAAGCTTGTAACTTGAGGACTACATGAATTAGTGAAGCTCCTTGTCACATTTCTAATTAAGTCCTATAATGAATCTTAATTTTGTAATAAACATTGTAAAAGTACCATATATGTGAATGTGGAAATCCATATCCTTAACTAGAGAAAACATGCTCTATAATACTTGTCTACTCAAGCTCCTCAAATTAAGTAAAAAAAAACTGAATGGACCCTCCTTGTTACCTAGCCTCTCTGGGTCTGTGGATTGTAGCCCAAGGGGGGGCATGATTCTTCATGGGAAGGGGAAATAGAAGAGACTTGTGAGTGGACTAGTGCAAGTGGTTATGGGAACATGAGGGATGGGGTGAGGGGGATAGAGAGGGAGAGTACTGAAAGAGACAACATGAAAGAGGGGAAATTTGGGGGCCAGACAGGAGTCCTGGGTGCAAGGGAAACTCCCAGAATCTACAAGGATGATGCCAGCTAAGACTCCTAGCAACAGTGGATACGTAGCCTGAACTGGCATTTCCTGTGACCAGGCAAGACTTCCAGTGGAGGGATCAGAACAGCAACCAGCCACACAACCCTTCACCTACAGTCTGTCCTGCCTATAGGAGGTACTGGGGTGAGGGTGGCAGAGATTATGGGAGTGGCCAACCAATGACTGTTCTAGTCTGAGACCCATGCCTGAGAGTGAGCCCATCCCTGACACTGTCTGGAGTGCCAGGACCCAGAGGCTAGATGGCCCAGAGATCCAGGATAGAATCAAACACAATTGGAGGGGGAAAAAAAGTCAATGTATGATGCCTAACAATATTCTGCTACACTCATAGACTGTTGACTACCCCCCACCTCCAGCCCCCAATTGTCATCAAAGAGCCTTCATCCAGTAACTGATCAAAACAGATGCAGAGACTCACAGCCAACCATTAGGCTGAGCTCGGGAATCCTGCTGAAGAGAGGGAGGAAAGATTGTATGCGTCAGAAGGGTCAAGGATATCACAAGAAAACCCACATTAACAACTAACCTGGGCTCATAGGAGCTCAGAGTCTGAACTGACAACCAGGAAGCCTGCATAGGACCTAGGCCCTCTACATATATGTGACAGTTATGTAGCTTGGTCTACTTGTGGGACTTCAGGTGTTGTCCCTAAGGCTTTGGCTGGCTTTTGGGAACCTAT
The DNA here is from genome assembly GCF_903995425.1 of Onychomys torridus. Lineage (NCBI taxonomy): Eukaryota > Metazoa > Chordata > Mammalia > Rodentia > Cricetidae > Onychomys > Onychomys torridus. The sequence goes on along the minus strand of NC_050451.1, from coordinate 4,736,615 downwards.
TCCTTATACTAGGTTGTCTTGCCCAGCCTTAATACAAGGGGAGGAGTTTAGTCTTACTGAAACTTGATTTTTCTTTTTTTTTGTTTTTTTCAAGACAGGGTTTCTCTGTGTAGCTTTGCGCCTTTCCTGGAACTCACTTTGGAGACCAGGCTGGCCTCGAACTCACAGAGATCCGCCTGCCTCTGCCTTCCTGAGGGCTGGGATTAAAGGCGTGTGCCACCACCACCCGGCCTGAAACTTGATTTGCTTGCCATGCTTTGTTGATACCCATGGAGGCCTGTCCCTTTCCTGAACAGAAATAGAGGAGGACTGGATAAGTGGGGGTTGAGAAAAGAGGTGGGGGAGGGAAAGGAAGGAGAGGAGGGAAAAGAAACTGCAGTCAGGATGTAAAATAAATAAATTTAATTAAAAAAAAAAACAAAACTAAATGGAGTACACTCATATAGATTTCTGTTCTTCAGACTGGGCAACTTGCACTTAGTTACACCTAGTTAAGTCACTGTTCCAATACAAGAAATTATGTGTTTCAAACAGTACTTGACCAGTTGAAGCAAGTTTCTACAATGAGCAATGGGATTGTCTAAGCCAAAATCTATAGTAAACAGTAGTTCAGATTCAAACCATACCTGTGTGCAAAAAAAAATCAAGATTAATAGTAATTTATAATTCAAATTGCACATGCACTGGTATTTTCACATTTATTTTTAATGTAGTCTCAAGTTTTAAGGTCCTTCCTTCTTTCCTCCCAACCCAGCCCACCACTCTAGAAACATTCTGCAAGTGGCATGAGAATCTGGGGGCATGTATACATTCATATAATCTATTCCAGCAACTGAGAAAATGCTAAGAAAACCATTCTTGATTTAAAAATTAAAGTTCCAAGACTAGTGATACAGCTCAGGTGATAGTTTGTCTGCCTAAAATGCATGAAGCCCTCAGTGCTCGGTGGGATCCCTTGGGACCTCGAAGACTACCCTTGAGGATATAGAGGTAGAGGAAGGGAACAGTGGGAGAGGGGAAAGCTATGGTAATAGGGACTGAAGATGGTCAAAGTTTATTACATAAACATGAAATTTAATAATAAAACCCATTATTTTATACAATCAATGCCAATAAAAATGGGAAAAGTTTTTATTTAAAATAGAAGTCATGCCTGGGCTGTGGCTGAAGGTCATATCTGGGTCCGTGGCCCTACCACAGCTACAGTGTGTGGTGATGTCCATTGCTCCTGATACCATCAAAGGCTATGCCAAGGCCAGGGGTCTGGGATGCCACCTGGGACCATGTGGGTATCCAAGGGCCACACTGCCATTGAAGCCATGCCTCCTAGAGCCAAGATGACACCTGAGCCCAAACTGCTGCTGCTGACTATGTCTGGGTCCATGGTCCTACCATAGGCAGGGTCTGTGTCAATGTCCATAGCCAGTGGTGTCACCAAAGGCCACAAAGTTGCCTGGGGTCTAGGCTGCAACCTGTGGCCAGGTTGGCGCTCAAGGGCCATACTTCCTCCAAGGCCACACCGATCTAAGTGGCCAACACTGCCATCTGGGGCCATGGTGTTGTCCTGGCCAGAGTTGCTGCCAAGGGCCATTTCTGGGTCCATGGCACTACCCTCAGCCAAGGTCTGGGGTAATATCCCTGGCTCCTGACACCATTAAAGGCCATGCCAATGCCAGCAGTCTGGGTTGCTACCTGTGACCATATTGGTGCCCAAGGGCCATGCTGCCATGGGGGCCATGCCAATCTGAGTGGCCTACGCTGCCATCTAGGGCCACAGTAACATCCAAGCCTGGGCTGCTACCGAGGACCATGTCTGGGTCCATAGTTCTACCATAGCCAAGGTCTGTGTTGATGTCCATGGTCCATGGTACTACCAAAGGCCAGATGGATACCCAGGATCTGGGCTACAACCTGTGGCCACGTTGGTGTCTGAGGGTGGTGCTGCCATCAAAGCCACACCCATCTGGGTGGCTGTGCTGCCACATGGGGCCATGGTGTCATTCAAACCCAGGCTGCTACTGTGGGCCATGTCTGTGACCCAGCAGGTCTGGGTTGATGTCCATGGCTCCTGTTGCCACCAGGTGCTGAGTGGATGCCCAGTGTCGAGACAGCCACCTAAGACCATGTTGGTGTCCAACAACCTTGCTGCTACCAGGGCCAAGATGATGTCCGGGCCTGAGCTGCTAACTGAGGGCATGTCTGGGTCCATGTTTCTGCTATAGCTGGGGTCTGTGATGATGTCTATGGCTCATGTTACCACAGGTAATAATAGGAACCATGCATGTTGAAACCCGAGGGCTGTGTTCAGATGGCCCCACCGTTACTGGCCCAGTCCCTCCTGCCCCTCCCCCTTGGGAGAGCTAGGCCCACAGCACTTGGGAGAGATGATCCCCACCCCTTATCACAGACAGAAGAGAGCTGGCTCAGCCCCTTGCCTGAAGGGGTGGTCCTAATGGCCGGAACTGATCAGTTCAGCTACCACCCCAGACCCACAGCCTAGGCCTTGGGGTGGCCCACCCTAATATCGACCCCATCTATGACCTACTGGAGTGTGAGAAGGGACTGGTCCTGCAGAATGATAACCACAGGATCTCCATAACTTAGGGCAACAGCAGGGTATCTGAGAGGAGTTTTGGAGAGGGCCCAATGATGATGGTATAGCAGAGGCCTTGAACCAGACCACTGAATCATTGCAATAAACATTTTGAAGGTGGACAAAAGGTACACTATGTGACACACCATAGCTCCCGATGCCACTAAGATGAATGAAGAGGCATTGGAAAGATCAAGATTTTTGTTTGCTTGTTTGTTTCTTTGCTTTGTGTTAATTAATTTTTTTTTTGGGGGGGGATGCATGCTGTAGGGGTGAGGGGAGGATTTGGAGGAACTGGGATGTAGTAGGTAGCCATTCCAGCCTCAGTATTCTCCTTATGGAAAGAAAATATGTCTCAAAAAAAAGGAAAAGAAGAAATGGAATGGATAAATTATGGTAGACTATCATATACATTAGTAAAATAGCAGCTTTAGATAATTTGCACTGTTATGAATTCTTATATGTTGATACAAATATAAACTTTTTATATTCCTATTTAAGATAATTTGTATATTGATACAAATACAGAACTATGTTTGTTATAATGTACACATATTTTTACTCTTATTTGAAATATTTGTATATTGATACAAATGTAAATTTATATCTGTCATACTGTATGTATATTCTACTTCTGTTTAAGATATTCTGTATACTGATATATATTTAGGATTATTATCATATTGCATATTGCACTATACATTCCTACCTCTGTTAAAGATATTTTGTGTATTGTCACAATTTAAAGTCATTGTCCTTTTACTGTACATTTGCTTACAGACTGTTTGCCTTATTTATATGAAGCCTTCATCCTTAGGTTGTTTAGGTAGATAAGATTTATAGATTTATTGTCACCTATGCTTGTCATCTCTATAATTATGTTAGTTAGGTTATCCAGATTTATAAATACATAGGTCAGATGCACAGGTAATCTTCAAACACTTTATGGACCTAGAGAATATGGCATTTAAATAACTTAGAATTCTGTTGACGTGAGACACAATTGCTCCTGGCAGCACCAATCTGATCCCAAGAGAATGTTGGGCTTCTAAGACATTTCCATTTGGAAGTTTGTCTTCTTGGCACAAAATGGCCTACTGGACAAAGAACTGCCCTTGCCTCAACTGCTGACAGTACAAATGCTGTCCTTTCTGGACAAGCGGGACACAAGGAAAGCGACCAAGACAGGGTAAGATGGTCTTTCAGAATTCCTGCTTCTGAAAATGGTCTGTCAGATACTCGAGGCCTGTAGCCAATTTGAATGTACCAATGATGCTGAGAAACATTAGGTGACTGTCCAGGCTGCTAGCTGTCTCTGTCTACTCTTGCAAGACTCCCGAAAGTTGCTTACGTCCTTCTCCCATTTCTCAGGTATTATTATATTCCTTCTCAGGTCTTTGATGAGGTTGAAGACTAGCAGTTATAGTTACAACTTAGTATATATACATATATAATATCTTAGATAGAATATATTAAGTATTAGACTCAGGTTCTTTAGGATAGGACACCTTTTGGAATGATCTTTGTAACATGCCACCTACCCTCGCTCTAGACTTCCCTGGATTTTAGTATGTGTTTTTTGCTTGATATTGTTTGCATTGATGGTAATTCCAACTTATCTAGGTCATTATCCCTCATTATTCCTGGACAATATTTGATAACCATTTCTTTGTATATAGTCTTGTATTAGGTTAGAACCTAAGGGGGAGATATAGTGAGTAGCCATTCCAGCCTTGGCCTGGAAGTTCCAACCTCCATTGAGGCTTCAGTAATGGTCACGACTACAAGGTGGGGCTGAGAAGAGGATGCTGAAGACCCAGGATCAAGAGGAGAGGCTTCTCTTGGTTCCAGGACCCTGGACGCTGGAGGTAGACCAAGCAGAGTTCTCCAGAGAACACCACTGGACTGCGCCATACCTTTCCCAGACCCTGCAACCTATCCCTTCATTTGTAAGTTACCCCACAAAATAAACCTCCCTTTTAACTATGTGGAGTGGCCTTAATAATTTCACCAATACTGGGAAGTGAACGGGACTGGAGTGCATGATGTGAAATTCCAAGAGAAACAATAAAGAATTATGTTAAAATAAATAAAATAAATAAAAGTCAGGCTAAACTACACTATAATTTAAATCATATAATAATCTACCCTAGAGGTTTTTACAAACTACCTTTGGAAAGTCATACATACATAGGAAGTACAATAAAATAAAATAATTTATATTCTAATTAAAATTTCAGCAAAGCAAAATAAAATATAACAATTTACCTTAAATAAAAACTAGGAGCTAAAAAATGCTTTCCCACTGGGCGGTGGTGGCGCACGCCTTTAATCCCAGCACTTGGGAGGCAGAGCCAGGCGGATCTTTATGAGTTCGAGGTCAGCCTGGTCTACAGAACGAGATCCAGGAAAGGCACAAAGCTACATAGAGAAACCCTGCCTCGAAAAACAAAACAAAACAAAACAAAAAGCCTTTCCCCTTTCAAAAAAAATTACATATATAAAAGAAGCCCAGGAGACATAAATATGAATATGCAAGATTCCTCTATTTCTCATCATTTATGTAAATGAAATAAGTGAATAAAGATAGACAAGTCCTTTCTTGGGAAGAGTTTCAGCAGTGAGAGGGTAATGGGGAGTTAAAAATTCCAAATGCATTTATTTACATGTATGAAAGTATCAAAAATAAATTGAAAAGGCCAAGTCCTAAATTTTATTTTCTGGCTAGAGCTATAGAAAGGCCTCATAGGGGCCTCAACAGCCACATTCTGCGAGTTCTCCTTTATCTGCCTCCTTGGGTACCAGGAACACAACTGGTACACAGACATATGTAGGTACAAAACCCACACACATATCACTTTTAAAAATTTATTTCTAGGGGGTGAAGAGATGATTCAGTAGTTAAGAGCACTGGCTGCTCTTCCAGAGTACCGGGGTTAAATTCCCAGCACCTATATGGCAGCTCACAACTGTCTGTGAGACACACATGGAGGCAAAACATCAATGCATGTAAAATGAAAGTAAATAATTGGTTTTTTTTTTTTAAGATTTACTTATTTATTATGTATACAATGTTCTGCCTACATATATGCTTGCAGGTCAGAAGAGGGCACCAGACCTCATTATGGATGGTTGTGAGCCACCATGTGGTTGCTGGGAATTGAACTCAGGACCTCTAAAAGAGCAGCCAGTACTCTTAACTGCTGAGCCATCTCTCCAGCCCCCCAAAAATAAATAATTTTTTTAAAGAACAAAAATAAAATAAATTTATTTCTAAGCATAGGTAATAGCAACTGCAAAATCTCAGAGTTCAGAACACATGTGGATTCCTAGGATCACACAGTAAGTACCTAACCTATTAAAGTATCCCTGACAGCAGCTTGCATAGTTTTCCTGGCACCACTATTAAGCCTATTTAATTTCTTTAAAGATACTGACAAAGTACCTGGCATTTATAATTTTCCTTCAATTCTACCTTTTCTCCCCCACCCTCTTTTCCAGATACTGGCCAAAAGACTAAGCATGCTCCCTGGACACTTGGGGCTTGTTCCCTCTTCTCTGAGAGCCCTTCCCCCTTATGCCATGCAGCTGCTTGTCGACCTCTACTGTAAAGTGAACACTTGCTTTCTTTTCTCCCTCACCTTCCTCCTCCCAGGAGCCGCCAGAATCTTCAGTTTGCTTGCTGTTTCTCCTCTCCAGTTCTAACTGTCCTCTAGCTTAAGAAAACAAAGCACTCCTAACCAAGGTGACTCAACACCACCTACCCTTATCCACTGTTTTAATCTAGTAATACTGGACTGAACTTGATAATAATTTTTAAAACTGAGCAGGAAATATGCACTAATATGAAAACACCCATGAGTAGCAGAGTAACACTGTCCAAGATGTTTAAGATTACATCAAACTGGAGTGAGGTTCTCTAGCTTAAGGTTCACATACCCTCTCAGCTACCAATATAACAACTTCCCACAACAGTCCAGAAAAACGAGAGCTACCCCAACTTCCCAAGCTACCCCTGTTACTCCACACTTACGCCTTCAGTCACTGTTCCTTGATTGTCTTGCCCATCTTCATCATCATCTTCGTCATCTGCTTCTCCTTTTTGAACAAATTCATTTCTTGTTCGAAGGTACAAATCCCAGAGTTTACAAGCAGCTTTATATTCAGGGGAATCTGGCTATACATTAGCAAAGAGAAGAGAAAGAAACATTACTTTTATCGGTAATTGATAGTTTTAAAGAATCCTGTTCAATCAAGACTGATATTTTGAGGCAAAATTGAAAATGCAATTATTACAATTATTTTAAAATTCTTATGATTAGAAGATATACAGGACTTAATCCATTTTCTAAAAAATATGAACATGCATTTTGAAGGCATTTGGAAATAAACTTACAGAGACACTTGAGGCAGAAGACAAATGATTTGTTAACTTAAAATTAATAATATAAGAAAGTCAATATAAAGACTTGTTATAAAAGATTAAAAAACAGATGAAATTATTTCTATTTTACAATAGACTAACAGCAAATTTCAAAATATTCAAAGAATTAAACTACCTAAAAAACAATACTTAAAGCCGGGTGGTGGTGGCGCACACCTTTAATCACAGCACTCAGGAGGCAGAGGCAGGTGGATCTCTGTGAGTTTAAGGCCAGCCTGGTCTATAGAGCGAGATCCAGGCCACGCACCAAAACAACATAGAGAAACCCTGTCTCAGAAAAAAAGAAGACAACAACAAACAAAACAAAAGGATACCTAAATACACAAAAGCGGAGAAAGGTTTCAAAGAAACAAAGGTGGGAAGAGAATCTAATGAAATGGCTGTGGTGGTTTGAAGGAAAATGGCCCCCTAGTCTCACAGGGAGTGGCACTATTGGAAATGTGGCCTTGCAGGAGGAGATGTGTCACTGGGGTTGGGATTTGAGATCTCAGAGGCTCAAACCCCAGTGTCACTTTCTCTTGCTGCTGCCTACCAATCCAGATGTAGGACTCTCAGTTATCTCTCCAGCACCATGTCTACCTGTGTGCTGCCATGCTTCCTACCATGTCAATAATGGACTAAACCTTTGAACTGTAAGCCAGGCCCAATTAAATGTTTTCCTTTATAAGAGTTACCATGATGGGGGGTTGGGGATTTAGCTCAGTGGTAGAGCACTTGCCTAGCAAGTGCAAGGCCCTGGGTTTGGTCCTCAACTCTGAAAAAAAAAAAAAAAAAAAAAAGACAAAGTAACTAAAACGAATTGCCATGGTTGGGGGGGAGAACTGGGGGGTGCTGCACTGGAGAGATGGCTCAGTGGTTAATAGCACTGACTGCTCTTCCAGAGAACCCAAGATCAATTCCCAGCACCCACCCTCATGGAAGCTCACAACTGTCTGTAACTTCAAGATCTTACACTCCCACACAGACCTACATGCAGGCAAAACACCAATGCAAATAAAACAAAAATAAATAAGAATAAGAATAAGAATAATAATAAACAGTTGCCATGGTCATGATGTCTCTTCACAGCAATAGAAACCCTGACTAAGACAACTGATTGCCAGTCTGAGTTCTAAAAGAAGAGAGAATGAGGTATAAGCAATATATGAAAATATTAAGGCAGAAAACTTCCCGAGGAAAAAATACCAACCCAAGATTTAGGAAGCAAAGCTCACAAGTAAAAAGAGAGGAACATCTAGATGCATCACAATAAAACCAAAAAGAAAAGAGCCAGAAAAAAACCTTTAAAGAAACTGCAGCGGCAATAACAGATAACTTTATAGCCACCGTTTTTTTCCTCGGGTACTAAAGATCTACCCTAAAGCTTTGCACATGTTAAGCAAGGGCTCTATATCTGAGCTACATGTAGCCCCAGCTCCCAGATAAGTTCTTAAAGCAATGCAGAAAAAAAAAAGTGAAAAGTTAGGTATGGTTGCATGAGTCTGTAATCCTAATATTTGTAAATCTGAGGCAGAAGGACTGCCATGAGTATGAATCCAGTTCAGGCTACATAGTGAGTACCAGGGATAGTTAAGCTACACAGAGACCCTGTGTAGACAACAAAGTTGTAAATTTGTGAGTAAAAAAAAAATATGTAAAATAATTTTCATGTATGGAATTCAAATTCTGCTACAAAAAAAGTACTAGGCAGCATGAATAAGAAGAGGTGCCCAGAGCATAATTATTATAAAGTCTTGTTTGCAAGTAGAAGTGATATATAATTAGCAGCTGCTGCTTTTTTTTTTTAAAGCCTATAGCACCCGGTATTCCCAGGTGATCTCCCATCCAAGTACTAACCAGGCCCGACCATGCATAGCTTCTGAGATCAGATGAGATCTGGCGAATTCAGGGTAGTATGGCCATAGATTTTGACAAGTTAACTATTGACCTTAAAATTTCTTGAGGCTGGGGATATACCTGTGGTACAATATTTGGTTGGCATATTGAAACCCTGAGGTTCAATCTCAGCAGAGGTATTTTTTTAATGAAAAAGAATAAAATACTTTACTAAAACTTTACAAATACTAAATTTTAGCTAGAATAAATCAAAACTAAAATCAAAAGGAAGATTTTTAAAATTTTACAATACAGCAGGGTGGTGGTGGAGCATACCTTTAATCCCAGCACTGGGGAGGCAGAGATTGACAGATCACTGTGAGTTCAAGGACAGCCTGGTCCACAAATCAAGTTCAAGGATAGCCCAGGCTGTTATACTGAGAAAAGCTGTCTCAAAAAACCACAAACAAATAAATAAAAACATATTCATCAGACTACAAAAGTTGAAGGCTATGGTTGTTCAAAAGTAAGAGTGCCATTTGAAAAGATTCAATCCCCAGTATTAAAAAAAAAGTTTAAAACACACAATGCAAAAAGATATCTGAAACATAATTTAAAAACGGTTAGTATTCAAATGATTTTAATTTCCAGAATATAAAAATACAAAAATAGCAAGTTTAAGACCAGCCAGCCTTGGTTACATATTGAGACCTTGTTTCCACAAAACAAAAAATTCCTCCCAAACCAACTACACAAACAAAAATCAAAACAACAATAAAGTAAGGTAGAAAAACTATTACTTATCTGAATAATTGCTAAATATTAACAAGCTAGCTTGGGGCTGCAAAGATAGCTCAGCAGTTAAGAATACTGACTGCTCTTACAGAGGACCAGAGTTTGGTTCCAAACACTCACACAGCAGCTTACACCATCTGAAACCGGATGCTCTCTTCTGGCCTCTGTGGGCATTATACATATATGATGCACTTACATACATGCAGGCAAAACATGCATACACATCATATGTATATAATGTAATATATATGATATATAATGTATAATATAATATATATCTTTTCTAAGTATATATAAAAAGATATACATATTATATTTTTTAAATAATTACTAGGCATGGTGGCATGCATCTATAATCCTAGAACTTTGAAGATAGAGGCAAGAGGATCAGAAGCTCAAGGTCAGCCAATACCTATATATGTCACGGCCGCCTCAACCAGCAAGGAAGACGCAACACCAAGCTCTTCTTTCTGCAGTTTACTCAGGAACCTTGAACAATCTTCTGGGGGGGGGGGGAGCCCTCCCTCAGCCCTAATAGCCTCTGGGTAGCCAACCCTAAACCGCCACGTGGGCATCGCGGACAGGTCCAGGTATACGGAAGCAAGCCAGATCCAGAATATGGAATTGTTTACCACCGAGAGCGCTCACCATCGGGAAGGTGGAAGGAGGAAGCCAGTGCCATCTGTAGGGTGCGGCACACAGCTCTCTACATATATAGTTCTCCCAAATTAAATGAATAAAATTTTAAAATTTAAAAGATTGAAAAAAAAAAAGACAATTATAAAATTAGATCCTTTCCAAATCTGAAGCTTTCTTACCTTATAATAGGCCTTTGCATTGTTAAAAAGCAACTGGAAGTCTGCAGTCAGTAGATTAACGTCATCATACTCTTCCATTTTCAGTTTCTGTTGAATTTTCATTAAGTCAATAGGCTGAGAAACCACTTCATAATAGTCTGGTTGATTTCTGTTAAAATTTAAGTCTCTTTTAATGACATTAATCCAAAGCATATAAAAAGTTTTATTTCAAAACTATTTGTGTAATATCTAACATATCTAGCAACAAATCTAATTAGAAATTCACAAAGAGACTTGCCCTCATTACTAGAGCTAAAAGGAAATAACAAAAGCAAGATACAGATGTGTTTTCTTTTCAAAATATGTATTAATCATACAAAAAAATCTAAGTTAACAGAATGATCAACTTTATATGCCAAATATCTAAGGTTAAAGGTACCAGAACTAAACCTATGTCAATGGTATCTTCTATAAAAATAACATACATTTCCTGGTTTCCAAAGTGGCTCAAAACACAATTCAAAGCTCTTTTTAAAAATTACACAATGAGCCAAGTGTAGTGGCTCACATTTTTAATCCTAGCACTTGAGAGGCAGTGGCAGGTGGATCTCTGTGAGTTTGAGGCCAGCCTGGTCTACAGAGTGAGATCCAAGACAGCTAGAGCTACCTAGTGAAACCCTGTCTCAAACAAAAACAAACAAACAAACAAAAATCACAAAAAGAGTTTTCCTTCCCCACTTAGTCACCACAGAACCTTTTCTTGTCATGTGCTTCACAATCAACTAATAAAGGTACAAAGGAGAAAGATGCTTATCAAGTATGCAGGAACAGGAGCTACATCTAAATAAAATATTACAGGAATAATAAACACAAATGCAGATAATGGGGCTAGGGATGTCGCTACATGGCAAGGTGCTTGTCTAGCATGAGCATGGTCCTGGTTCAACGGGGCTAAGGACAGGTAAACCTGACTGGTGATGGCAGTTATAACCTGAAAAGGAGGGACAGAAAGGACACAAAGGCAATTAGGAAAGTTTTCAGTTCTTAAGATAATTTCTTGGGATTCATGGACATTAATAGTCTTTTTGGCTTTTTTAAAGGAGTTCCACAAAACAAGTAAACCTAAAAATGATCTGAGTGATTATTTTCTCAATTTCCCAATATGTTTATTTAGTTCCCTTTTAGATGAATAACAGAAAAGTTAATACATTCAAAGAATGTTATGGTCATTAGGGTTTAATCTCCTTTGAGAACTTGGCAAACACCTTATAGTCATTCTTCCAGCATGTATATTTGCTTTTTAAATGTTTAACTGTCATAAAAGTTGTAAGAATATGAATCAGGAAGGTGTTAAACAGGCTCCTAAGCCTGACAACCTGAGTTCAGCCCCCAGAACCTAAATAGTGGAAGGAGAACCACCTCTTCCAAGTTGTTCTCTAACCTCCAAACATGTACACTTGAATGGATGAATGCACAAAATACACAAATACAAAAAAAAAAAATCTTTAATTTTAAGAACATCCTGGGAGTTAGGAATTTAGCTCAGTGGTAGAGCACTTGCCTAGCAAACGCAAGGCCCTGGCTCTGGTGGGGGGGTGGGGAGGACACATCCTGAAGAATTTATTTTCCAAAGCAGCAAACCGACACAGGTTTGTGTTTATTTCCTATAAACCAAGGAACCACTATTCAAAACCAGGACAGAGACTCTGAGATGATGCCAACCTACCTGTTGGCCCTGTTTATATTGTCAGCTATTTTAAGTTTGTCCTTCACAGTGAAAAATAAATCAAGCATAGAATCCCGTTTCAATTTTATTTTATGTTCCTTCATTCTAAATAGTTATTCAGCCTTCCCTTGATTTTCATGTATTTTTAAGGATTATGGACTAGTTATTTTGTAAAGCATTACTCAATTGGAGTGTTCCTTCTGGTTTCCTGTTGAAAATCCCCATGTTCTTTATAGGACAGAGTTTAGCAGAGGTGATGTGGCGGTAGCTCACTGGATCTTACCAGATGGCACATGGTTTTATCTTGTTCTATTACTATATAAGGTTACCTTTGATCAAGGCAGCATCTGCCAGACTTCTCTACTCTTTCATTTGTACTCTATAAGGAGATACTTTCAGAAAGCCCATTTCTAATCATACTTTCAATTTACTCACTTATTATTTTCATATGGGCTCCCGAGTTCCTACTATACTAAATGGGTTAAAGACTATTATGATAACAATGATTGTTTTTGAGACAGGGTCTCAACTATTTAGCCCTGGCTGTCCACATCTAGGTTGGCCTTGAACTCAGACAGATCCACCCACCTCTCAATGCCTATGTTAGTATCAAACTGCTTTAAAGGTAGCTTCTATATTTTGTTTTCATTTGTCATGTTTTGAGATAAGGTGTCACTCTATATAGTCCAAGCTGGCTTATAACTTACTATGTAGCTCAGGCAGGCCTCCCAATCATGATATACCTGCCACAGTCTCCTGAATGATAGGAATATAAGCAAGAACCATCACATTCAGCTGGGAGTGTTTATTTTCTATGATCTTTTAACATATTATCACTTTCAGTGAACTTATTTATTTCCTGGCACCATACAATTCTCCAGTATCATCCCTGCCCTGCTCTGAAAATCAGGTATTTCTTTAAGAAATTCAGGTACCTTCTAAAGGTAAGTAGTATTGAAACAATAAGATGTGCTCATTTCTTTTTTTTTTTTCTTTTTTTTTCTTTTGCTTTTCAAGACAGGGTTCCTCTGTGTAGTTTTGGTGCCTGTCCTGGATCTCACTCTATAGACCAGGCTGGCCTTGAACTCACAGAGATCCGTCTGGCTCTGCCTCCGGAGTGTTGAATTAAAGGCGTGTGCCACCACCACCTGGCCATCTGTTCTCATTTCTACTAGGGTGTTTCATGCTGTCTCAGTGGAAAGAGCTGGGGAATATAGATATGCTTATAAACGAATATACTTGCAGGGAGAAACCACTCAATGTGTTCATATATATGACTGTTCTTTTGTATATACTAATTCTTACTGCTATCCTACCTCCAACCCACAAAGTTCTTACCCTGCTTGGACCTAGAACTGTCTGTGCTGGGCTACCCACCTGTGGATGCCTTCCTTACATCTCACTCAGTTCCCACAATCCCACCACAGACCGCTGCTGGCACTCCTCTCCCAAACAGAGTTACTCTCATTCTTCTCCGCTTAGGTTCAACACCCTGTGTTACAAAAGCTCCAACACAAAACTCCTATGTAGTTCCACCTCTTGTCTTCCTATAGATACCTACTTTGTTCAGCCTTACCTAATTGCTTCTGAGCTTCATCAATTGTTAAGGAAGGAAAGAAAGAATACATTTAACTTTCAGAGACTCATATCAAGTACTTTTGATTTTAATGAAGTATAAAATAAAATGCTGGGGCTGGAGAGATAGTTTAGCAGTTTAAAGTCCTTCTAGCTTTTCTAGAGGAACACTATTTAGTTCCCAGCATCCATGTCAGGTGGCTTGCATCAGTGAATAACAATAAAGGACCATCTTGGCCTACTATTAATACCTTGGGGTACTGAAGGACTTTCTCAGAATGAGCATTAAGACCTACAATTTGATATACAAGATGGCTCTCTTCATTTGGGCCAACAGTTTATTCTTTTTTGCTAATGTTGGACCAACACAGCTTTTCATGCTTATAGGTAGACAACATCTGTAAACAACTGAGAATCCACTAATGACATGTACCTATAGAGGTAAGCCAGAAAGTGCTTCACAAACAATTTTAGAATCACCCCCCGTCTCTCTCTCTCACACACACACACACACACACACACACACACACACACACACACACACAAAGTGATGGATCATGAGATACAATATGATCAAAACAGCAATCCTTTACTTTCAAAATGCATAGCCTTACATATGTTTTCACAAAAATCAAACATGCACAATAGTATAAAAGGGTTGGGAACATAACTCATGCTTAAAAATGATTGCCTAGCATGTACAAAGCCCTAGGTTCATTTGTCAGTACTGCAAAAACAAACAAATAACAAAATAGAAAGTATGAACACAATTAGTGTTTTTATAAACTCATTCAGACTTTTCTCCATAGGTATATGCAAACAAAATTTAACATAAATAGTTCTGGGCAGTGCACATTCTTTTGTAAAAGCTTTTCTCACTCTATAATACAGAAGGGCACCCTGACATTATATGACTACAGAGAATAGACAAGGATCAATTAACATTTAGACCAGAACACTAAGAAACACTAACCTTGATGTGTAGAGCCTGCTCACTACTGCAAAGCCACTCTCCTTCCTCCAAGGATGACAGCATTTAAATCGACAGACTATATTCCTCAGCCCTACTACAGTTAGTCCCAGCCAACACAAAAGCTAAGGTATGCCATGTTCAGTTCACATCCTTAATGCAGCCTTCTTTTCCCTGACAGCTGAGGGCATTTACAGGGAATCATCTAGATTGGACTGTGAGGATACCCCAAGGACAGAACTGGGACACACAGACTTGGTCCCTAAAGACTTTGCAGGACAGGTCTTCTAATAAAAAACAAAATTCTCTTTTATTTCAGCCATTGTTACCAAAAGTCAAACCTTAATACAGTCTAAAATTAACAAAATAAAGTCTCAAAGATATTCACAACCAGGTGTGGTAGTGGCTCCCACCTGTAAGCCCAGCACTCAGGAGGCTAAGGTATAAAACCTTGAGAAAATGTGCATTTTGCAGAGCTGCTTAGGCAAAGGACTCAAAACTGCAAGGTAACAGTGCTCCAGCTTCTGTAGTCTACATCGGCACTTCTCAATACTAGTGGGCTGATAGAAAGCAGCAAGCAGAAGGGCATACATTTTTCTTTAATATTTTATTTTTAATTAGGTGTACATGTGTCATTGCAGGTTTGTGCATGTGAGTGCAGTGCCCATGGAGGTCAGAAGAGGAAATCAAATCCCCTGGAGCTCAAGTTCCAATCGGTTCTGAGCTGCCTGACATGGGTCCTCTGAAGGACCCTTCCTTAATCCCTGAATCTCCAGGTCCCAGGTCATACCTTTTCTACGAAGAGTTTATGTACACTAATATGATGCTCTTTTATGTAACATAATGGTCAAGAACACAAGGGTCACAGAAAAACATGAGTTTGAACTCTTAATTATCTTTTAGAACTTGTGGAAGTTCCTATCTATAAACTGTGTTATCAATTTCTAAAAAGCATTTATATGACATGTATAAAGCATGTATGGCACTCAGGCAAGCAAGAGACTCAGTAGCAAAGGGACTTGCCACCAAACTAACAACCCAAGTTTAATCCTTGGGACCCACAAGGTAGAAGGTTTAAAAAAAAAAAAAAAAAAAAATCAACTCCCACAACTTCTCCATATACACAATATAGCACGTACACACGCACACAAATAAATAAACAAATATCTTGATGAATAAGACTGAAATTAAGATAGAATAAAAGACTAAATTGAATCCCAGAATTAAACCATTTCTAATGAAGGAAAACTCCATTACCAAACATTTTATCTGTAGACCATGCATCAAATCCTCCCACTGTATATAAGTGTTCCCAACTCACCTCCGTTTTGGTGCCCTAATGAACAGCTCACAGAGGAGTCTGCCCTGCTCATCCTTATAGTCTCGGATGGTGTTATAGAGTTCATGGCACACAGCAATCTACACAAAGGAAGAAAAGAAAAAATATCAAAAAATCCAACAAAGGCCTAAGGATAATCAACAATTATTTAATAAAAACATCTCCGTAAAAGAAAAACAGAGAGTCGGGCAATGGTGGCACACACCTTTAATCCCAACACTCAGGAGGCAGAGGCAGGCAGAGCTCTGTGAGTTCAAGGCCAGTCTGGGCTACACAGTGAGTTCCAGGAAAGGCTCAAGGCTACACAGAGAAACCCTGCCCCCCCCCCCCCAAAAAAAAAACCAAACCAAACAAAAAACAGAGAAGAAAAGGGAAATTCCTCAAATTGCCCCGTGGGAGCCCAAGTCTGAAGTATGCTGAAGAAGGACATATTCTTTAAAATAATGTTTGGGAGGCAGAAGCAAAACATAGTTCTACTCTAAGGCCAACCTGGTCTACATAGTGAGTTGTAGGCCAGCCAGGGTTATATAGTAAGACTCTGTCTCAAAACACCAAAATAAATATATCAATAAACAAACAGAAAACACTGTTAAGTTTTTGTAACTTTTATTAGATCTTTGTCCCTGACTCCCATTTCCTAGTACTAAGATCACAGGTATGCATCACCATGTCTGACTCTGATTTTCTTTTAAACTAAATCAGTTCATTGGCTCATATCATTCTCCTGTTTCAAAGTAATCTAACTTAGTAACTCGAGATTCAGGGGATCTGACACCCTCTTTTGGCCTCAAGGAACTGCATAGACACAGTGCCTTTACATACACACTGGCAAAAAATTCATACTCATAAAATAATGAAAATCATTTGTAAAAAGTCATCTAAGCTGGGCACAGTGACACACAACTTTAATTCTAGCACTCAAAAGAGTCTAAGGCAGGAATCTGTTTATATTACACACTGAACTCCATGCTCCATGTGAAAATGGAGCTAGCCTCACACAACCATATCTCAAGGACTTGAACAGTGCTCACTACATGACAGGCACACAATTGTTTTATTGAATGAATATAAAACACGAAACACTGATATTTTCATTTTAAAATATTAAATTATACTATTACTGTTAAGACTTGTGGCTAAATACATACTTTTCACAAGAGAAATAAACCTATCAAACCAGAGGGAAAAGAAGGCTAGTTAAACTGCTTCAAAGAAGGAAGTGTAGGCAAACCATAGGAAAGCAGGCAGACCATGAAGTCTTAGTTACTCACAGGATCTACTGTTGGAAGATTGGACAGTCTCCTCCTTTTCCTGCTTGGGCCTGGTGTGGGCACAGAATGGTGTGCATCATCAAAGTCCCCACTGACACTGCTGGAAGGGGAGGTGGCTCTTCTTCTCTTGGAACCCATGGAATCCAATTTCTTCTATAAGAAATAATTAGCCAAGTACTTATATTGAATCTTCAACAATGCCAACAAATTCTCAGCTAGGCACATGCCACCAAACTTCTGGTTCATTTAAGATAGTTCGTTCCAGAGGAATTTAACTAGCTCTAAGTTCTTTTGTTAATTTAAGTCCTGGACTTTAATGTTTTTAGCCTTTTACTTATCAGAGTACCACACTATCAAACTCTGATAGGGCAAATTTGGCAGAAGTATGCACATTTCTGTCAATAATTCTGGATTATTCAACTACTTCTTGCCCCAGATTTATCTTACAATGTGGCTTCCCAACCCATATGTAGTTCTTAAAAATTTATTATTTTTGATATACGTGGATATTATGCCTGCAGAAGTATCTGTCCTTCACATGTGTGCCTGATGCCGGAAGAGGCCAGAAAGAGGGCATCAGATCCCCTGCAATTGGAGATACAACTGGCTGTGAGCTGTCAAGTAAGTGCCTGGGAATGAACCCAGACAGGTCTTCTGAAAGAGCAACCAGGACTCTCAACCACTGAGCCACCTTTCCGGTCCCCAATCTGTAGTCTTTAACAGTGTGCTGGAAATACTGATCTCTAAGACACTGAGACAGCCTAATAAGCAGGAGGTACAACGGCTCTACAGTCATCACAAAGGGCTAGCAGCCTCATTTGCTTTCCTGCATGTCTTACAATTATACCCACGACCTAAGTGGGCCATAGTGTGGAAAACAAATCTAAGAACTGGTACTTAAGGCAATGAGTGGTGCAAAAGGGGGTGGAGCAGCACACTTTCTGGAACTGTAGCAGCACCCTAAAAATGAATTCTCCACTTAAAGCAGAATTCATAGAAAATACTCCTGTGAAACAATGTAACTTTGCTATATCTGGGGAGAACTAGTGAGCTGTGCTTTGACGTCTTCTATTAAGTCCTCCCTTTCAGCCCTATGGCGTACACTATAGTCACATATTTTGAAAACAGCATTAAGCCTCACTAGATGATCTGGAAGAACATGTTATATATTATATACATGGGCTCTTGGACATTTGGAAGCGCATAAACATTTGCTCTTGGCTTTAGGCTGAAATTTTCATTTACTTGCTGGCTTTTGGTATTTCTTATTGCTATTTGCAGTACTAGGGACAAGATGTAGGGCCTCACACATGATAGGAAAGCACTCTAACCCTAAGCCATCTCTAATCCAGAAGAGACTGTGTGTGTGGGGGGGGGGGGTTGACATTGGATGTCTTCCTTTAGCACTGTCCACCTTTTTTTTTTTTTAAAAAAAGGACTGTTCATTAAACCTGGAGAATGCCTAGTCAGTGAGTGTCTAAGACCTACCTACCTGTCTCTACCCTTCCAGTGAGAGAGCTATGGACACTATCACCACACATGGCTTTTAGGTGGGTGCTGGGGGATCTACACTCAGGTCCTTACGTTTGCACAGCAAGTACTCTACCCATTAAGATAGCTCCCTAACCCTCATAAGAACTATTCTTTGCTGGGTATGGTGCATGCCTTTAATCCCAGCACTTGAGAAGCAAGGCAGAGGCAGAGGGAATCTCTGTGAACTCAAGGCCAGCCTGGTCTACATATTGAGTTCTAGGCCAGCCAGGACTACATAGTGTCTCAAAAAAAGAAAAGAAAGAAACTATTCTTAACATAACTTTACAACATACACATTTGGCTATAATGTAAGAAATGAATAAGTTACTACAGGAAAAGGGTATAGACCCAGGAAGTCCTACAATGCTTATATAATTTAACAGCAGTATCAAATAGTGCATTGTAATTTCAAAGAACTTTTCTAAAGCTGAAAGTTAACAGCAGACCCAGTTTCACTCAACATTTGGTTTAGGAAATTCAGACTCTAGAAGCTAAACAATAAAGAACAGTAGAGCACTGGCTGCCAGTGCTGCAGAGAGAAAAATTAGGCTCTCCAGGAAACAAAAACAAGAACAAAACAAAACAAAACCTCGCCAGGCGATGGTGGCACATGCCTTTAATCCCAGCACTCGGAAGGCAGAGCCAGGATGAACTCTGTGAGATTGAGGCCAGCCTGGGCTACCAAGTGAGTTCCAGGAAAGGCACAAAGCTACACAGAGAAACCCTGTCTCGAAAAACCAAAAAAAAAAAAAAAAAAAAAAAATCTCTTAAGCAACTAAGAAACAAAAGGGGTCTCCTATCTTGCTTTGAACTTAACTGCACATGTTGTTTAAAACAGAACCTACAGTGATGATGCTCCTTTCTCCAGGCTTTGGTTTGTTACCAAGTATATTAGTTTGAACTGACTAAAAGTGGTTAAAAGTTTTCTACAAACTTGGGCCAAAAACACCCGGGTTCTGTTGTTGTTCACTGTATGAAAGACTGCTAACTGGCCATCATTCCACAAGTTAATGAACTTAAGGACTATCCTTGGAAACACTGGTAAACACAGGAGGGATTCAGACAGGAAGAACTGCAAAACTTCAGAATGTTGGAAGGGAAAAGGTAAAGAATGACAGAAACAGAAAAGGGTGAAGATGATCAGTAATTTACCAGCTTTACCAGAGCACAACCAGCGCCTCGAAAAGCCAATCTCCTCATTATGTCTGAAGGCCAAATGAAGCCAGTGAGAGAAGGTAGGGTTTTATAAGTGCTTACTCAGTTAGTTTATTCAGAACTGAAAGAGAAGAACAAGGCAGAGAAAAGGGAAACAGGAGTATAAATGAGTACGAACAGACAGAAAACATAACATTCAAACAGAGCTGCTAAAGAAAAAGAAACAGGCATATCAGTTCCCAGGTGCACCTACATTTCTTCCATTTAAAAACCAAATGCTTCCACATGCTTAGAATGTCTCGCTGAGTTTCACCTTTACTCACATGAAATGACTGTCAATTCCAGGACCCAAGTGCCCCCTAGTCAATAAGAGCAGAGTTCAATCACAGAGCTGGAATGGAGAGTGAACACATGTGGGAGGCTCACATGTGACACCAAGTGTTGGCAAGCTGGAACAAACCAAGAACGGCTCATGAGAGCAAACTCTACAAAATTCTTCCTCCCCTCCACCCAAGAGTCAGAGAAACACATTTCTTTCTAAAAGTTCTACCTGCACTGGAAAGACATAGCATTTAAGTTTAGCAGGGCTTTAAAAAGTCTTCCAATTATTTTAGCAGTTCAAAATCACTGCTTTTTATAATGCACTGGAAAGCAAATGACAAAAATGTAAATTATTAGTACTGAGTATGTTGTAGTTTTAGATGATATAGTAGACAATTTTTAATCATTAAGTAACCCTTTAATCGTTAATATACTTTCACAAAACTAGAAAAAGATGCAAAGGAAGAATGGTTTTCAATTTTTATTATCCAAAGTATACATTTTAACATGCAGTGTGGAAGAAATAATGGACCTACACTCAAGAGTCCCAGACCTTCCACCTCTCATTATCTGTTGGATGCTATCCAAATCGCAACTTCTCAGATCTATTTCTTCATCTTTAAATGAAAACAAGGACTTGGCAAACAGCTAAGTTGAAAGAGTTGGTTGCCTAGCAGGTGGGAGGCCCCACGTTCAATCCTCAGAACCACATGGAACTGGGCATGGTGACACACACATGTAACACTAGCACTAAAGAGGTGCAGACGGAAGCAGAAGTTCAAGGTCATCTCAAAACAAACAAAAACATGAAAAAAATAAAGTGTACCTACACCCTTTGACAGTGAAGAAACAACATACATTAAATTGCTTTGAAATTTCAGAGCAAAACTCTTGAACTATCTATGCACAGAGCTGGGCCCTCTTTATTTTTGTAGCCATTCTATAAAATAGTGCTGGAAATAAATAAATGTACTGAAAATGCATGAGATGTTTATTAAAAAGTCTCTAAGCATCACTTCATTTATTTTTTTCTTTTGTTTTGCAATTTTTGTTTTGTTTTGTTTTGTTTTGTTTTTTTGGTTTTTGGAGACAGGGTTTCTCTGTGTAGCTTTGCGCCTTTTCCTGGAACTCACTTGGTAGCCCAGGCTGGCCTCAAACTCACAGAGATCCGCCTGGCTCTGCCTCCTGAGTGCTGGGATTAAAGGCGTGCGCCACCACCGCCCGGCTATTTCTTTATAAGCAGAAAACAAATGATTCTGGAGTTTAATTCTAGATGTTAGCCTCATTTACAGTAAAAAGTCCAAGAGATGGACAATGAATGTGGATGCTTCCCGTGGACAATCAATACTTTAGTGGTCTGGGGAGATAGCGAAGTTGAAGTGCCTTCCATGCCATGAGGGCCAGAGTTCTGACCACCAGCACCTACATATAAGTTAGGCACAGGTGTTGGGACCTGTGACCCCAGCACTGAGGGAACAGGATAAAGACAGGAGGATCACTGACAGCCAGCCTAGCCAAAACCCAGCAAGCTCCAGATCTACTGAGAGACCTTGTCTTAAAAAATAAGGTAGCCCTGGAGAGATGGCTCAGAGGTAAAGAGTACTCTAGAGGACTTGGGTTAGATTTCCAGTACTACATGGCAGCCATAACCATCCATAACTCCAGTTCCAGGGGACCCTCTTCTGGTTTCTTCAGGTACCAGGCACACACATGGTGCACAGCCACACATGGGAGGCAAAACATGAAACACATGAAATAAATTACTAGATCTCAACATAAATAGAAGTACAAAGCAAGAGAGGAAGACAATGCCATGGATCTCTAGCCTGTACATACACATGCACACATATACAAAGTAAGTTTAAAAAAAAAAAGAGCACTTAAAAATGTGTAACTATTTTAAGTAGCTAGTATAGCCAAAGATCTGACAATTTGCTAACTTTTAGTATCCTGAGTCTTTTTAGTAATATTTAGTATTGCAACACACACTTAAAACAAAAGATATTGATTAAAAAGATGACTCAAAGACCAAAAAAAGCAAGCAATTATAATCATACTTCCCACAGGAAAACCACCCATGTTGTCATTCAAGCCTTTAATATTTATGCCTCAGTCTTTTGTTGGTTTTTCTTTCTTTCTTTTTCTCTTTGCAACAGGGTTTCATACATCCCAAGCTAGTGTTGAACTCAGGACTTGAGTTTCTGAGCCTCCCACCTCCACATGCTAAATGCTGGGATTACAACCAAGTGCCACCATGCCCAGGTGTACACAGTGCTGAGGGACTGAACTAGTGCTTCACACATACACCAGGCAAGCACTCTACCAGCTAAACCCCAAACCAACTCAACCATCTTTTCCATAAACAAAGTGATAAAAACCATAGCTTCTGCAACTGTGTTCTAATGAGAGAAGGCTACCAAGTCAGCATTCATCTTCACAATGTTTGATGTACTAATAATGGCGTATTATACAGGTATATAATTTACTTATCTTGGGAAGTTTGGTAAAGCACTATTATTAGAGCTATGTTTTATACTCTAATGGAAGTCGTCAAGATTCTTCTATTCCCACTGGTGCCTTTGCACATACACATTTGTTACTGTTTTGATCCCAAACCTTTCTTCAAAGATACTATCCTCACTCCCCTCACCCTCCAAGTAGTGGCACATGCCTGTAAATGTAGTTTTCAGAAGACTTGAGGCAGAAGATCATAAACTTGAGCTCATCAACCTGGCAACAAAGTAAGGCCAGGTCAAAGATAAAAAAGGATATTTTCCAATCTTTCATTTTGGATCTTAAAAACTACTAAAGCAAAAGCTATATTCTTTAATCCAATGTGCTTCTGAATTATAGCTGGGAAAAGGAATACTACTAAATGAGGGAGAGAAAGACACTTAGAATCACTTTTCTGTTTTACTGGCAAAAGGTCTCACTATGTAACCCAACCTGGACTGAAATTTGCCATCCTCCTGACTCGACCTCCCACCGGCTGGAACAACAGGTGTATTCTGCTGTGCCTGGCTCAGAAAGACAGTTTTGAAAAGTTTGGGTTAAGACAGCTTAAACCAACAAACATTTCTCCAGTTATTACTAAAATTTCTATATCCACCTTACTGTGTATTTGCCATTTGT
Source organism: Onychomys torridus (assembly GCF_903995425.1). Classification (NCBI taxonomy): domain Eukaryota; kingdom Metazoa; phylum Chordata; class Mammalia; order Rodentia; family Cricetidae; genus Onychomys; species Onychomys torridus. The sequence goes on along the minus strand of NC_050451.1, from coordinate 4,713,149 downwards.
TTTCCAGGAATTCTGTATTTCTGCCCCATCTTTCAAATAAAAAGTCTTTTCTGCTAATAGCAAGACTCACTTCTTTTTCGGAAAGTAAAATACTTTGAGGCGGAAAACACTTTTAAAACCAGAAAATACAGTTTGAAAAACCCCGATTCGTCGTGACGTTGTAGATGAGAAGCTGAAGTCTCTAACCTCTAAATATGTCTCACTGACAAAAATATTCGGTTTGGGCAATCACACGGAAAGAGGAAAAAACACAACCAAAAAACTCATTCGGGAGTTTTTGCCGAACGCACAAGAAACAAAAAAAGGAGGCCTTGAGAGGCGGAGGAAAAGAAGAGTTTGCCCGACCTGTCACTGGTTCTGGGGACTAAAGGAAACGTTGACAGCTTTGAAGCCGCCCGGCGACGGGCGGGAAAGAGCAGCGCCGGGAGTTTCCGGGCCCTGGTTTGCCTTTGTCCCCGCCGGCAGGTGCGGCCAAGCTGCTGGGCCTGTCCCGAGGCCCGCCGCCGTGCCCCGCCCCGCGCCCAGCCCGACCAGCGCGTCCGCACCGCGGGGCGGGGCCTCCGCCGCGGCTCCAGCCCGCCCGGGCCGACACAAAGGCCCAGCAGCTGGCCGAGGGGGAGCGGCCCCTCCCGCCCCGGGCCCGGCCTTACCCCGCCGCTCCGCCGCCTGCAGCCCCGGCCGCGGTCCCCGACGGCCGCGCCCCGCCCCGTGGCCGCCACGGCTGCTACTGCTCCTCCAGCCGCGGCCGCTGCCGTCGCTCCGGCACCCGCCGCCCTTACCGCCCTCACCCCTCCCAATGCTGCCGTAAATCCAACCCGGGGCCGCCAAGCAATCCCGACTCTGCGCGACAGTGTGTGCGCGCGCACGCGGCAGAGCACCGACGGGCTTTACGGCAGTAGCTTGAGCGCGAGACCTTGGCCCGCGGCCTCAGTTCGCACGTGGCGTCCGTGAAGGCAAGGTGGATCTGACCCTTCTTCTGCTCCTGAGGTGTCCGCTGCCAGGATGAAGCGGCCGAGTGAGTAGGGTCGGGAGGTGTGCGTAGTCCGCGAACCGAGCAGGTCGTTCTTTCTGGCTGTAGGCAGAGGGCTCCCGCAGGCCGTGGCTCTGTTTCCCTGCAGAACTGAGGGTTGGAAGGCCCAGGACCGACTTCGGCCATGTTCACCAGGGCCTGTTCTGTAGAAGGAAAGCTAGGCCCGTTAGGTGAAGACTAAACCAGATTTATGTCGTTAACGTGTCTGAGCCTGTTTTCGGACCGGCAATTTCCTTTCGTATAAGAACTATTCAAAGCCGGGCAGTGGTGGCGCACGCCTTTAGCCCCAGCACTCGAGAGGCAGAGACAGGCGGATCTCTGAGTTCGAGGCCAGCCTGGGCTACCTTGCGCGAATTCCAGGACAGGCTCCAAAGATACAAAGAGAAATCCTGTCTCAAAAAACAAAACAAAACAAAAAAAACTATTCAAAACCAGTCCGTCGGCCTTGGTGGCACGTGCCAATAGCCCTGTACACGTAATGATAACGCAGGAGGCTCGAAAGTTTGCAGCCATCCTGGATTTTGTACTGAAACCCTGGAGCAAAAGTTCATAAAAGGAAACCCCTTACTCTCCTTGAGGTTTGTGGTGCTTTCCTCTAGAAGCTGGTTTCACTCTCGATCTACTGGGTCAAATTGACCGGGATTTGAAAGTGGAGCATGTACTAGTATTAAACACCTGGCATAATTTTGCAGGGAAGGTTGAGGCAAGGTTTGTGTAGCCCAGACTAGCCTTAGATTCCCGGTCCTCTTGTTCTCAGCCTCCAAAGTGCTGTGTTGATAGGCATGCGCCATCTTCCAACCCCTCTCGCCCCCATGAGTCTCATATAAATTGGTGGTTGACTTACAACAAGAAAATTACTTCAAAACATTGTGGTCATCAAAAACGTAAGTACAAGGCCTGAAATTTTCAATATAAATTTGTAAGTCCCCTGGCCTGATAAAATAAGTGTCTTGAGAGCCAGGGATATGGCTAAGCTCATAAAGGCACTTGCCACCAACTGTGACTGTCAGAGTTTAATCTCCCAAACCCACATGGTGGAGAGAACTTACTTCTCAGACCAAACATAAAATAAGTAAATGAAACATAATTTTTTTAGTGGATGGAGTGAAGAGGTGGCTTAGCATTTAAGAGCACTGGATGCTCTTCCATAAGACCAAGACCAGGGTTTGAGTCCCAGCATCCACATGTCAGCTCACTGCTTTCCATGGAGAAATGAAGCCCTCTAATGGCTTCCTCCCGAGAGCACTGCATACATGTGGTTGCCTTGAGAGGAGCAGGCAAAACATCCATACATGTAATTTTTAGAAAGTAAAAAGAAAACTAGGTTACTGCTCAGGTATACAGTATTTTCCTAATTGTTTGTTTGTTTTTCTGTTTGTTTTTGGCAGAATTAAAGAAAGCAAGCAAACGTATGACCTGCCATAAGCGGTATAAAATCCAAAAGAAGGTGAGTGTTCCTGGGAGACCTATACCAAACTGATTTTTTCATACTCTATCCTCCATGGGGAAAGCTCTATTAATGATTCAGGGATTGGATGTGGATATAAGCTCTTAAACATCAAGAATGCGGCTGTGGGAAGGTGCAGGGTGAGAGAAAGCTGAAACTGCTCACTGTGACAGAATTTTTACAAAGAGCTGCTGAGTGTTTTTTCTGTTTTATGCATACATGTTCTCTGCATAATTCCACTTGAAGTTCCACTTTTCTAGGGTGCTTCTCATGCATTGTAAATTATGTCTTAAGATTGGCTTATTGCCTAAATCCTAAGTGGTAAAGTGTTTTTGTAGGGTGAGAATTTTTTTTCTTTTATACAATACTGAGGATTGAACCTATGGCCTCATGAATGCTAGGCAAGCACCCTCTTCCGACCTTACAGTGTTGTTTTTTATAGGTACGAGAACATCATCGAAAGTTAAGAAAGGAAGCAAAAAAACGGGGTCACAAGAAGCCTAGGAAGGACCCTGGGATTCCAAATAGTGCTCCCTTTAAAGAAGCTCTTCTTCGTGAAGCTGAGCTAAGGAAACAACAGGTAAACTTTGCAAGCTGCAGCTTGCAGTAGAATGTGGTTTCCAGAGTAAACTAACACCGGTCTCCAGCTCATTCATTTCTTTTATGGCTCTGACACAGCTTGAAGAACTAAAGCAGCAGCAGAAACTTGATAGGCAAAAAGAACAAGAAAAGAAAAGAAAACATGAAGTTGACCCTGGTGACGAACAATCTAATGTGGAACCTCAGCAGGTAGGGTTATATCTCTCTTTAAAAATGAGCTGTGCTTTGAAGCAGAAATAAAATTAAAGGCATGAAAGATTTATAAGAAAATGTAGATTGACTCCTATTTAAAATACCAAATATATTGCCTGTAGTCATCTGTGGAAATGTTAATATTACTGGTAGCAACTACTGTTACTGATTTTACCATCTTTTCCCCTAATTTTTATATTGTAGGAGGTTGAAGAACCCAAAAGGAAGAAAGCTAAATCAGGCAAACAGAATCCAAAGAAGTTGCATTGTCAGGAACTTAAAAAGGTATCTTAGTATAGGTCAGTGTCAAAAATGGTAATGAGAGTTTGAAAACTTGAGAGCTCCTTTGTAAAGTGAGAATCCATAGAAATTGCAGTCAAAGTCGAGAGGGAGGTAGTGGGTTCTTGGTGCACTTGCTTCCTAGCACTGCTGACCCTGATATTCATATCTCAGGCTCAGTCTTCTCTGTTCCAAGAACCTGGCTAAGCCTTCTCAGTACTTCTAAATAGATCATGTGTTCTGACCTGATGAGGTTGTTTCCACTTGGGAGACCCATGTTTTATCAGTTTATCTGCCTTTGTTGTGTTGGAGATATTGCCAACATTCTTCATATGAAAAGGAAAGCATAGAGCTCCTGTTTTCTGGACTCATGGCCACATTGAGGGTGTTGCTCAACAAGGAATGCTGTTGTGATGGTTTCTTAATTGACAGGTGATTGAGGCCTCCGATGTTGTGTTAGAGGTTCTGGATGCCAGAGATCCTCTTGGTTGCAGGTGTCCTCAAGTAGAAGAAGCTATTGTCCAAAGTGGACGTAAAAAGCTGGTACTTGTATTAAATAAATCAGGTGAGTAGAAAGAATCCCCTTTGTCTCATGTGTGCACTTGTGAGGTATGAGGAAAATATCTGAACAGTCTGATTCTCCCTGAAGACTGATAAGATCCAACTCTGACCTCAGCAGACCCAATGAACGTGCACTGTGGTAGCCAAGGGCGTGGGGGAGGTGGTTTCTGCACTGGATTCGGGACTTACTCTCCCTCAGCTGTGTGTCTGGGTGGGCTTGAGCAGCTGAAGAAGAGAGACTTGAAGAGAAAGCATTTGTCTTCTCCTAATTCTTAACACATCTGCTACCAAAGGAGATTTTGGAGAGTTGGCTAAATTTTAGTAAGGAATTTCCAGCAGTGGTTTTTAAGTTTAAACAGATATGGGGGGAGGGGGGCATGTTTTGTAGAAAACTAACATAAAAGTGATTTTAAATCACTGTTGGTCTTAGAAAGCTGGTGCCTCTTAGGTGAAGGAAAATTCTGGAAATGTGTTCTTAGGTTGACCTAGTGCTTAGATTGAGTGAGTAGTACCAAGATTCAAAAATAGCTCAGTGGGTATGGATGCCTGCCTGGTACTCAAGATGGTTTGCTGCTTAGCACCACATAAAAGCAAGCATGGTGGTGTGTTTCTGTGCTCCACCACTGAGGGGATAAAGGGAAGTTCCAAATTTCAAGGCCATTCTCAACTACACAGTGGTTTGAAGGCCAATCTGGAATACATGGGACTAGGGATAAAGAAATAAAGATGTAACTCATCTCAAGACTCAAGTTACATGACAGGAAGTTTACTTTTCTCCTTAATTCCTTTTGAAAGATTGGGGAAATGCAAATGAATACAGTCAATAGTTTACCACATTTAATAAATTAGGCTTAAAACCACCAAACTGAAGCATGTCTTTTCCCGATTCTTACCAGATCTAGTACCAAAAGAGAATTTGGAGAACTGGCTAAATTATTTAAATAAAGAATTGCCAACGGTGGTGTTCAAAGCCTCAACAAACCTGAAGAGCAGAGAGAAAATGCTCAAGGTACACTGTTAGTGTTGGGAAATGTTGGTTTCTTCGGGTTTATGATGATTGAAATATGATGAGTATGCAAAATGTTGATTAAGATGAAAAACAATAAGATCCAACTCTGATTTCATCAAAAGATCATCTGAAAGGCAGTAGAGCCCCGTGGGTTCTCTAAGAACTGGACTCTGGTGCCAGACTTATTGGAGTCCACCTGATGGTACTTGCCAGAATTAATTAAAACTACTGTATTTTGGATTTTTTAATGTGTAAAGGTAAAGAAGAAGAAGACTGTTCCATTCCAAAGTAAAATCTGCTGTGGCAAGGAAGCCCTTTGTAAGCTTCTTGGAGGTTTTCAGCAGTCGTGTGGAAAAGCTATTCAGGTTGGAGTAATTGGTGAGTTTCGTTCAGCACATAAGTCTAAAGTAAAAAAACTTAGCCAAGGTTAATTACTAAAGAACAGGTTTGTTCTCAAATGTTAATTCTGGCTTAACTCAACAAAACACTGGGGAAAAAAATACCTACCAGCTTCAGAAGTTGGCATCTGGGAGAACACTTAACCTGGTATGGCCAGATAAAGTGGTTTATAATCTGAGTTTACTTTTTTTGTAGGTTTCCCAAATGTGGGGAAAAGCAGCATCATTAATAGCTTAAAACATGAACGGATATGTAATGTTGGAGTTCCCATGGGACTTACAAGGTAAATAAAACTTTAACAATTAGGGGTTAGGGATTTAGCTCAGTGGTAGTGCACTTGCTTAGCAATCGCAAGGCCCTGGGTTCGATCCTCAGCTTAAAAAAAAAAAACTTAATAATTAGAAAGACATCAGTGAAAGAAAGATAGCTGGTGCTGAGCTAGGGAAGTTGATTGGAAAGGCCCAGCTACCTGCAGTTGAGTTTGAAAGGTTGAAGAAAGCTGCCTCAAAGAAGGTAAATGGACCTGGTCTCGGAAAGATAAGGAAATAACTGAAGTTTGGGTATATTGCACTGTAACGTACAGTGCTTATTTTAGAAGGGCTATATCTATATCTATGTGTTAGGGTTTCACATAAACATGAAGCATTGATGACAAATTGGATCTGACAGCTGTGCTGAGTTTGTTCAATCCAACCCTGAGCTTCATGTTGTCTTGCCCTTAGATAGACCAGTGTCCCTGTTAATTCCATCTCCCTCTCTTTTTCTTTCAGGAACATGCAGATTGTCCCTTTGGACAAGCAGATCACAGTCATAGATAGTCCATGCTTCATTATCTCACCATCGAACTCCTCTGCTGCACTTGCTCTACGGAGTCCAGCAAGCATTGAAGTCCTAAGACCAGTAGAGGCCGCCAGTGCTGTTCTCTCCCAGGCTGACAGTCAACAGGTAAAGACGTCCCCTTGCACTCCTTACCACTGTTCTTTATCGACACAGATTAATGACAGTAGTTCGTGTTTTGTTTTTAAGGTGGTGTTAAGATACACTGTCCCAGGGTATAAGGATGCTCTGGATTTTTTTACTAAACTTGCTCAGAGAAGAGGTCTGCACCAAAAAGGTGGAAGCCCAAATGTTGAAAGCGCTGCTAAATTGTTATGGTCTGAGTGGACAGGGTAAGGTTTCTTTGTATTGGCATTGAAGACAGCATAGAATAATAAGGGACTCAACTGTGTTTGACAAATCTTATTTTTAATGCCAGTGCCTCATTAGGTTACTACTGCCATCCTCCTACACCCTGGACTCCTCCTCCACATCTCAGTGAAATTACTGCAGCAAACATGAAGAAGGGCTTTAATCTAGAAGAACTAGAAACAAATAATGCACACAGCATCCAGGGTGAGATTGTTTTCCTTTTGTATTGATGAGTATAACAGTGCCAATGCTAGAAGTCTTAGCTGTTAACCTGAGTTTTATTCCTCCTAGTTCTCAAGGGCCCTCATTTAACTAATAGAATCCTTTTCCGGTCCTCGGGCCTGACAAATGCAATAATAGAAGAAGCAGACATACCTGAAGAATTGCCAAGACAGAAAGAACACAAACAGGATGGTGAAGATGAAGGAAGTGTTGATGGTGAAAACAATGTAAGTGACTTTTCTAGTGTTACTGCTCGGAAGAATGAGGAGGGGCCAAAGGTAGTAACAATTGGTGACAGAATTCCTAATTTGGTGTGCCACCCAAGACTGACCTACCCTACCCTACCCCATAGGGTTAATGAGATGTCTTTGGTCCACAGGCAGAGAACTCGGATGTACCCTGTACCCCTATAGAAGACAACAGGGAATTAACTGTGGAGTCAACAGCAAGTGAGTCTGGGACAGAGGATTTTGAGCACAATTGCTTTTACTTTCTTGTATAAAAATCTAACTTTTCTTTTTCTCCTATACAGGTAAACCATCTGACAGATCATTTACCTTGGATAAAATGAGTGAAGAGGATGATGATGCCTACGACTTTAAAACAGATTATGTATAACTGCTACAGATGTTAGATGTCTGCAGTGCCCCAGATTGATATGACACAAACTGTAAATCTTGTGAATATGTATCATGTTATGTACATTAAAAACAAACTACAAAGCATTTGTGTCAGGCGTGGTGGTACACAACTTTAATCCTGGCCCTTAGGAGACAGAGGCAGGAGGATCTCTGTCTTAGTGGCCAGCTGGTCTACAGAGTAAGTCCTAGGACGGCCAGGGCTACACACAGAAACCCTGTCTGAAAAAAAAGTGAGTAGGTAGGTGGTCTGTATGCCATGGGGTGGAGGCTCTAGAAGAATTAGTACAGTAATACTGTTGTGACCTGAATTGCTGGAAATTGAACTCTGGAAGAACAGCAGTGTTTACATTTTTACAGTAAGGGGGAAGCTAAGAGACACATGGACCTCCCTGGGAAGAGGAAATAGATAAGATACCCTGGGTAAACTCGTGGGAGGGGGATGGGAACATGAGGGATCAGAATGGTCAAGTTGGGGGTGGAACAGAGGACAAGAATAATAAAAGAAATACCTTGTTAGGGGGGCTCTAACACTCCTAACAGTACTGGAGAGGGTGCCTGAACTGGCCTTCCCTTGTAATTGGTGAATACCCTAACTCAGAACCTTCGTCCAGTAACTGAAGGAAGCAGATGCAGAGATCCACAGCCAAGCACCAGGCTGAACTCTGGGAGTCTGAGCTAGGGGCATCAAGATCATGACAGGAAAACCTGATACAGTTGACCTGAGCTTGTGGGCTCTGGATGGACAACTAGGGACCAACCTAGACCCTCTGCATCAGGGTGACAGTTGTGTAGCTTGATCTTTTGTGGGTCCCCTAGCAGTGGGACAGGACTTGTCCCTGATGTACCTATTCAATATGGTAGGATGCTTTGTTCAGCCTTGATGTAGTGGGGAGGAACTTGGTCCTGCTGCAACTTGACAATGCTCTGTCGACTCCCAAGGGAGGCTTTACCTATGTGAATAGAGAGGGAAGAGTGGAAGCGGGTAGGGGGAGAAACTGGATATGTAAAATGTGAAAAAACAAGCTGCCCTTGTCAGGAGGCTGGGTGCCAATATGGGAAAGAGTTCTAAAATGTTTACCCTTTTCTGCTTTCCCATCTTTGGAATTATGAGGCTATATTATTTTAAAATTTTTTTAAAAACTGAAAATGTGAAAAAAAGATACGGGGTAGAAAATTAGTTCTCTGGAAGCAAAGAAATTTATTGGAAAATGTAGATTTTATTTACAAACTGGACCACAGATTACAAAATTAAAACCAAGCTGCAGTTCCTAACTACACCAGCTATATAGACAAGTGCTGGTTTTATCAGTCTGTCCTTCAGGTCGGTCAGCAATATAGTAAGCAAGCATTTGGTAAGGCAGATGGAGATACTTGTAGTCATCTGGGAAGCTGACTGCCACAGAAGCAATTTGTGATCTCTACCAGCTAAAACATTCCCTTTTCTGTGAGTTGCTACAGAGGGACCCAAGCCTAACACTGTTAACTTCCCACATGTGGTATCTTCCAGGATTTCCTGAGTGAAGCGTTTAACTTCAATTGTAGTTCACTTTATGTTTGAGGTATCCATATGTCTTCGGATTAAACTGAATTTGCCAGTTGGGTCTGGAATATACCATTTTTCCCAAACATCAGCATATGAAGCAGCTCTTCCCCAAGGCTTGAAGTGACCATTCCAGTGGAGTAACTTGGCAGCCTTTACAAACTGGGGTGAATACCGTTTTCCAGCACTGGAACCTTAAAGAGAGGAAATGTGCCAAGTGATTGTACTAGGAAGACAAAGCAATGCTGTGCTGTGCTGCAGAAACCTTAAGAGAAACACCAGGAATAGCTCATCCCTAAAGAGGAGTTCTTAGATACCAATGTCTAATTAGCTTGAATCAGCCGCTATTTTTTCTTTGTTTTGATGTAGAGTCTGCTAGGTGGCTCTGGTTAACCTCAAACTCAAGGTAGTACTGCTGCCTTAGCATTCCCAAGTGCTAGGATTACCAGCATAAACCACCATACCCAGCCTGACAAACTCTCTACTTACCAAGGTGGCGGACATTCCACATAGGGTCAATGGTGGAATGCTGTTGATAAAATACGATAAGCAGAGGAGGCGTGGTGATGCTGCCAGCCAGTGTCCTACTGTACAATCCCTCTCTTGGTAAAACATAGAGAATGTTAGTGAACAGTGCTGACCAACTTCTATTAGTAAAGGCTTTGTTTAAATAGCTGAATGAGTTACATACTTACTCCACATTAAGTCTCATCCATTTCTCTAGCTGGTTAGTTATATTCTGTCTTTTCCATTCAGTCAAGTTTGCAACAAAAACTCCAGGATTAAAGGAACAAGTGCTGGCTTTCATGGAAAGCTTACGAATTCTTTCCTTTTTATAGTCCAGATAGCCAATATAATTGTACTAAAAACACAAATGAGATATTTGCTGCTTCAAACAAAATCTTTTTATAGCAAAGAAGTCAGTAGTCAGACAAAGGAGACTTCTCAAGTGATTAGCAAAAGTGACAGGTCTGACAGAAATACAGTTGGGATCTAAAATTTGTCTTAGTAAGTAGACTATCTGAGAAGAATTTGGTTGTAAAGTCCATAAATGAATCCACAGAAAAGCATGCATGCAATTTGGAGTTAAGTAACTGCTTAATGTAAGGTTGAGCCCTGAATTTACCACTTAAAGCTTTCATAGCGAATAAGATTTGCAGTAAGCAATTTACCTGGTTCCCTGCTCCCCGGATGATCACTTTCGTGGAGGTGGAATCACAATCTTCTGAAAATGCAGCGGCATGTCCTTGCTTCAGTGGTGTGTTGTACAAGGCAAGAATATCACCTGAAATGGATGAAGGGAAATGAACAATTGCTGTTGAGATTCTGTTCCTTCCACTTTTCCCCCATATTTTCAAGACAGGGTTTCTCTGTGTAGTCCTGGCTGGCCTAGAAATTATTCTGTAGAATAGGCTGGCCATGAACTCACAGAGATCCACCTGCCTCTGCCTTCTGAGTGCTGGGATTAAAGGTATGTGCCACCACAGCCCTGTAACCTGTTCCTCCCACTTCTAATGGTGGCCTTTTGTGGTGGATTATCATAGAACAATCCTTACAGCCCAGAATGCAGATGAAAAAAAGAACTCATTCTTTGGTACCTTGTACAATTACATCATCATCCATATATATGGCTTTCTTTGCACTGGGCACCAGAACTGGCAAGTAGAACCTTGCAAAGGTTAACTGAAAAGGAAACAAGCATCAGCACAGGAGATAGTAGCTGGGCTCTTATTTGTAGACGCTATTAGAACATTCTCAGAACCCTTATAAAAGACAGATAATGGACTTTTGGAGCTGCCCAGGTTTGGTCCCTAGGGAACTACTTGCACTGTACCCAGAGTTATACAAGTATTCTAATCAAATACTCCCCCAATAGAAACAAAGACACATGGAACTCACTGGTTTCATGGACTCCCCCTGGTCAGGATCCTCCTTTACTTTCCCTTCCAAAAGTTTAGTGTCAAAATTTACAATTTTGTACCTGATGCTTTTCAATGAAACACTGTTAAGCCAGGACCTGACAAAGGAAAAACACATTTCAGTCTTAAACAGTTATGTTTCTGAAGTAGAGCCTTATCTCTGTATGCTTTTCTTTTTTTTTTAAAGATATATTTACTTATTATGTATACAGTGTTTTGTCTGCATGTATGCCTGCAGGCCAGAAGAGGGCGCCATATCTCATTACAGATGGTTGTGAGCCACCATGTGGTTACTAGGAATTGAACTCAGGACCTCTGGAAGAAGAGCCAGTGCTCTTAACCTATGAGCCATCTCTCCAGCACCATGTATGCTTTTCTAACAGTGGTATAATGCAATGTAAGAGAAACCCAAGGCACAAAATAGGTGTTTCAAGTTCTTTATCTCTCTAATACTAGGGGTTCCTCACCTGAGATGAAGGCATTTCCACCAAAGTTCCTTCTCAACCAAGGATCTCCGAGAAAATCTCTTCTCCCAAAGCTTTACTGCACAAACTCTAGACTTGAGAATACCTCACCAAAACATGGACTTTTTATCTTTTTGTTTTGTTTTGGTTTGGTTTGGTTTTTCGAGACAGGGTTTCTCTGTGTAGCTTTGTGCCTTTCCTGGATCTCTCTCTGTAGACCAGGCTGGCCTTGAACTCACAAAGATCCACTTGGCTCTGCCTCCCAAGTGCTGGGATTAAAGGCGTGCACCACCACCACCTCCCAGCCTTTATTTCTTTTCTTGAGGTACTATCTTATTACATTGCCCAAGGTGACCTTGAATTTACTATTCTCCCTCAGCCACCCAAACACTGAGATTACAAGGGTGCACCACCACACCCAGCTGGGCCATAGAATGTTTAGCCTTCTAAAAAATTAGTCCAATCTTAATGGCAGTAAACGCTAGTTATCAATAAAACTAGTATTCAATGTTAGCTACAGAATGATTAGTTACTGTGATGAACCTAAGAAATTCATCCATCTGACTCTGTAAGAACATCCATGTTACTTGCAGAAGCACTATACATTTTTCTAGTTCATTCCAAACCTGCAGTATGTTTCTATATCCCAGATGGGTTCTGATTTTTCAAGAATGAAAACATAATTTTCATGAATGTGAATCATGGAGAAAGCCGTAAGGACAGAAATACTCAGAACTCTGACAGACTCAGACAAACTGCTTTTTAGAGTAAGTTTTGTAGGTTTCTATTTTTAATTTTATTGTTGTTTTTTGTTTCTTTGTTGTTGTTTTTTTTTTTCGAGGTAGGGTTTCTCTGTGTAGTTTTGGTGTCTGTCCTGGATCTCGCTCTGTAGACCAGGCTGGCCTCGAACTCACACAGATCCACCTGGCTCTGCCTCCTGAGTGCTGGGATTAAAGGCGTGCACCACCACTGCCCGGCTGGTTTAATTTTTTTTAAGGCAGTCTCATACCCCCAGCCTGTCCTTAAACTCACTTTGTAGTCCAGGATGCCCTCGGCTTCCCTTAAACTCACTTTGTAGTCCAGGATGCCCTCAGAACTTCCGATCCTCCTGCTTTTACCTCCTGAGTGCTGGGATGACAGGCACGGCCACCATGCCCAGTTTCTGTGGTGCTGGGAATTGAACCCAGTGCTTTGTGCATGCATATCTGTAAGAAGCTATGACTCATAAGTCAATATATCACTTCCCTTATTCAGAAAGTCAGGCTGCCAAACATGAGACCTATTACTAAAAGAACAGTGTGACTATGACATCTAGTTTAGTCCCTGACATAAATTATCATGTCTCTTGCCATAGAGACATGACACAATCACATGAAAAAAATATCTGTACTGTACAGGAAGATATCATATATGTTGTAAAGTAGTTCCTGGCTGAGCAGTGGGCCGGTGAAGAGCATCAGGTAGAGGCAGAATCATTAGGAAAGCAGTGCTCACCGGAGATGGTCTGCTGTACTGTTGAGTGTAACAATGTAAAAAATCACATTGGAGCGAGTGTTATGATGAATGCTATTTATGGCAGCAATGGTCCCACCCAGCCTGTCTTCAGAGGCAGCAATGACCACAGGAATCTCCTCTTGTCTCCCATGTACTGGATGTTGACGAACATCCGCAACAAGGTCTACGGGCTGAAGCCCCAGAATTCCCGAATCTGAAAAGATCACACACAAGGAAAGCACAGGAACACAAACAATCTCATGATATTTTGTTCTGGTTTGGTTTAATTTTTTGTTTCTTTTGTTCTTTGAAACAGAGCTTCACTATGCAGTCCTGCCTGGCCTGGAACATGCTATGTAGACCAGGCTGACCTCAAAACTCAGGAGATCTCCCTTGCTGAAAGTAAAGGTGTTTACATTAAAAAATGTAAACATGTCCAGCAAGTTTCTTATTTTTTTATTTTTTGGTTTCTTGAGACAGGTTTTCTCTGTGGAGCTTTGGCTGTCCTGGAACTCCCTCTGTAGACCAGGCTGGCCTTGAACTCACAGAGATCCACTGTGATGCCTCTGCCTCCTGAGTGCTGGGATTAAAGGTGTGCCACTACCACCGGGCTGCCCAGCAAGTTACAGAGTCCAAGACATGGAAGGAGATAACAGGAGAATTATAGTAGCAATGTACTTATTCTTGCCCACTAACTCTGAAGAATACAATAGAATGCTGTGTTTTCATATATGTAACCACTTGGAAAGAAGTGGGAGAATTAAAAAACAATCTGGCAACAACACTCTTGGTATGCCATTAGTAGGAAGTTACAGAACCTTTCTAAAATGTATTCTGGCAGTTTATAAGCAGCCTTAAAGGGGTATATGGCCTTTGTCTTAATCATTCTTTCTTAAGGACAATATCTAAAATAGAGAAGAGTCAAATTTTTAGGCTGAGGATTTAGCTCAGCAGTAAGGGTATACATTCCGCATGTATAAGGCCCTGGGTTCAACCCAAGCACCCCAAAACAAGCCACCCTTTTATTTATATTTATAAAAACCTAGAAACAGTTTTTCAAACCACAAATCATATGGAGGCATAAAAATCAATGTAACGAATCATGATCAGAATTTACTCTCCTGAGCTGGGGATGAACCTTGGTTCTAACATATGTTAAGCAAGCTTTCTACTGCTAAGCTATATCCCTAGGCCTATGGTTTGAGTTTAAACAGGAAAAGCTTTGGATTAGTATAGAAAAATAAATTTTAAATGATAGTTCAATACAAAATAACTGCAGTATTACTCTGTAAACCATCCTTGCCTTTTATGATACAGTGGGACCTCCATATTTATGATTTCCACATCTGCTGATTTAGTCAACCAACAGTGGAAAACATCAGAAAGCAATTACTGTGCTAAATATGTAGAACTTTGATTTTTATCATTAGTACCTAAATAGTACAATATAACATGGATTTATATTATACAAGATATTTGTAATCTAGAGATACTTTATAGTAAAGTAATATGCAAGTTTTTTATAATTTTATGCAAAAGGTACAGATATCTGAAGATTTGGATACTATGGCCAGTACTATGAATCTAGGACGGCTGTATATTAACTCTGCCATCAATGAACACTGAATCCTATTATATGCGAGATAATGTCTAGTCCTGGAGTTATAACCATGAATAAAGTATGTGAATTTTAACTAGCCAGATATCTATGTCTATGTATGTGCTGCATGTAATGCAGTTCTTACTGTGGGATTGCCATCAAAATTTGAAAGTTTAAAAAAAAGGAAGAAAGAGAGAAAGAAAGAAAGAGAGAAAGGAAGAAAGAAAGAAAGAAAGAAAGAAAGAAAGAAAAGAAAATGTATCTTCTTATGGCTACAAATAAATTTAACAGCATTAAAATTACATACACAAATAAAGTAAAAAAAATTCTTAATTACATATATGAAGTTTACATTATGCTTATGATGAAAATCATGGGAAAGCTTATTTTTATCATGTAGTTTAATATAATCTCAAATATATAGAAAAAATACAAAGTGAGAAAAGAAGATACCAGGTCAAAATTTTTATAGTAGGTTCTCGGATCAATGAAATAACTTATTCAACTAGTTTGGACTAAATAATTCCACTTCTGCCTCCAAGTACTGGGCTTATAGATATGAGATAACTCTGGCTTTATTTCCTTTTTGAGAGTCTTATGTAGCTCAGGCTGACCTCAACTTGGTACATAACCAAAGACGACTTGAACTCCACCCCACCACCAATGTTACTTATTATTGTGTGTATGTGTATATATGATGTGTGGGTATGCCAAGATGCACACTGCTAGATTGCTAGCCACTAGAGTGTGTGTATATATATTTTTTAAAATAAAGTCTTGCTATTACCTATACTGGCCTCGAATTCATGATTCTCTTGCCTTGCCTCACTTCCCAATTGCTAGGATTTGGGGGGTGGGGGTCATCACATCTAGCCTCAAAAATGATTTTTGAAAACAAGGACATTATGGTTCACACCTGTAATCCCATTACTATAGAGGCGGAGGCAGGAGGATCAGGAATTCAAGAACAGACTAAACTACATAGTGAGTTTAAAGCCAGTCCAAGCCACAGATCCAGTCTCAAAACAACAGAAAACAACAAAAAGATATCTACAAACACCCTGAAGCCTCAAATATCCCTCATTACCAGGGTAGAATCATATGAACAACTAGAGAGTTGCACTGTAATTATACAATAGAATGATTTTTAATCAGCTGATAGACTTTGATTTGTTTTACTACAAAAGTCCTGCTGCTGTAATTGCTAAGTTAAAAGAACGTCACCATGTTGGCACTGTAGTGACAAGAGCAAGCGTCAAACGAACACCAGGTCACTGCGTGTACTCATCTTCTAAAGCTCTGACCTGCTGAAAGGCAAGCAGATGGCAGCCCACAGACACTCCTTAAGGCCTCTGCCTTGATAGAACAAATATTCTCTCAGATTAAGTCCTTAGCGAAAGACTTCACTACAGAGACAAGAGCGGGAGGCACCATATGAAACTGATGAGTACCCACTATGCCTTCTGTTGGAGTAAACTTGGAACAAGCTGCCAGACCCAGACTGCTATCCACCTTATCCAGACAGCCCAAGCAAGACAACTTCTAAAGCTAGAACAGCCTTGTCTGGACAAACTACTCCAGGAAGTCGAACTTGCACACAGTCCTGAATCTGCATTTAACTTCCCACTCCCAAAATCTCCTCTATAAACTCCAAGTATTCCCTTCCTTCTTTTCACAGACACCCCTTCCCCATTGTGTCTGTCCTTTGCTGTTTGGAACGAACAGTCCTATCTGCTGAGGTCACTGGTCTCTTTTGGCCTTCTGCCCCTTTACACTGTCTCGGCGTCTTTCTAAGTCCAGAAACAAGTTTTCTTTAAATTAGTGCTACAAGTTAGAATGTGGGACATGAGGACCCCCAGGAGTACAGAGTTAGTAAAGGTTCCCATACCTGAAACTTCATTCCTTAGCAAACTGCTCAAGCTGAGGAAGTTATGGTGCAAAACCAGCAAGAAGAGCACAACAGCCAGGACCCAGATGATGATGTTTACTGAAACAGAGGAAACCTGCATTACATCTTTTGGCTTTGGTCTAGGTATAAAAACAATGGAATTTGGAGAGAGAGAACATACCTTTACGGAATGACATCCTTTTCTTCTGTCTTACACGAACATTCGATACTAATCCTGTAAAATAAAAGTCCCCAAAGTCAGTAAGTACATGGTCATCAAAATACTTAAACACTCTCTCTCTCTTCTTTTTAAATAATTTATTTATTTGTTATGTATACAGTGTTTTATTTGCATTCAGGCCTGCAGGCCAGAAGAGGCGCCAGATCTCATTACAGATGGTGTGAGCCACCGTGTGGTTGCTGGGAATTGAGCTCAGGACCTCTGGAAGAGCAGGCATCGCACTTAGCCTCTGAGCCATCTCTCCAGCCCCACTTAAACACTCTTATTCAGACACTTACTTTTAAATTAATAACTTCCAAGCGCCCAATCTGGAGCCTGAAAAAAGATTTTTTTTCAAGATTGATTGATTGATTGATTGATTGATTGATTGATTTGATGTATGTATGAGTGCGCTTTCTGTATGCACACCTTTACGACAGAAGAGTGCATCAAATCCACCTACAAATGGTTGTGAGCCACAATGTAGGTGCTGGGAATTGAACTCAAGAACTCTGGAAAAGCAGCCAGTGCTTTTAATCTCTGAGCCATCACTCCAGCCCAGAGCCTAAAAATTTTATGATGATCATAATACAGTATTTTCATATGATATTTGAGAACACATAGCTTTAGCCAGTTCCAGGAGATTCAACACTTTCTTCTGGCCTCTACAGGTACTTTGTGCACATGGTACACACACAGAGAAGCAGGAATGTTCGTATACACACACACACAAAAAAAAAAACCCTGCTTTTAGGGAAAATAAGCCAGGCTGAGGACGCAGCTCGGTGGGTAAGAGTGCTGGCTGGGTAAGTACAAGGAGCCACATGTATATCTGCAGTTCCCACGTCAAAAGCTGGGCATGGTCAAATGCACACCTGTGACCTCAGCACTGACGGAGGGAGGCAAAGATAGGAGGCTCGCCAGGCTTTCTGACCACCAGCCTAGCTACAGATTCAGTGAGCAGAGTGGTACAGCAGCACACTGGAGGCCCGGCTCTGGGCTCTGCACACCTGCACGCACAACACACCCAGACAGAGCCCCCAGATTCACCTCTGCTGACGAAATGACCCAGTAGTGAAAAAGTGGGTCCAATGCTGGCACTCTCTGGGCCCTCTGCCCGTTTGACACCTTTCCTTTTCCAAAACAATTCATGGAAATAAGACTGGATATGTATGTATGGAACTAAATCGATTAAACATATTTCTATAACAATCTCTTGGAAATATTTCCTCAAAGACAGATTTTATAAAACCAGACACTGGGACTCTTTAACCCTCTTGTAAACTTCACCTATAGTAGTATCTAAACATGTAGATAGGGATAGTTATTTTACAAAGCACTTTCAGCCACACCACACTGCTAAGAAAGTTAATCTGACCCATGTGTACATTGGACATTTAATTTCCCAAGGTCTTTATATAAAAGCAGGGATATCTATTTTAAATCGGACCATGGGTCATATTACAAATCTGAGACAATGTAACTCAGACTTACAAAGAACAATCTAAAACACATGAACACACTTCTTTTTAGAACAGTATACACAAAACACATTCCACCAATGAACTTCCTCTATAAAAAAAAAAAAAAAAAATACACATTACAGACTGCCAAGGTGGCTCAGTGAGTAAGCGAGTGTTTGCAGGACAAGTCTGATGGCCACAGTTCAATCCCCAGAAACCGGGGAATTGTGTCCATGTGCACACCATGGTTCTCTCTCTCTCTCTCTCTCTCTCTCTCTCTCTCTCTCTCTCTCTCTCTCTCTCTCATACACACACACACACACACACACACACACACACACACACACATACACACACACTAAAAAACTTAAAGAACACACATTGTAAGCTGGAGAGAGCCAGGTCCACAGTGCTTGCTCTGTGAGTCAGGACTCAAGTCAGATCCCCAGAACCTACAGAAAAACCGGGGTGTGGTAGCAGACTCATATCCCATCACTGAGATGAAGACAGGAGCGTCCCTGGTAGATGGCCATCTTGAGGAACACCACCTGAGGCTGACCTTTGGCCTCCACATTTTTGTTCTTATACACACACAGGACTGCACACACACAAAAGAAAAGAACACACATTATATACCCTGTTCTTTGTTTATCACATCATAAGTTGAGTCTTACATACAGAAGCTGGCAGATTGGGAGCTACTCAATAAAGCCTTAACATCTGCCTGCTTTGAGTTAAATTCCACCAAGACTGGATAAAACAATCTCATTCCAAAAAACCCCAGCTAGTTGCTGGTACAAAACGCCATGTTTTATCTCATCAACTTCCATTATGTTAGTTACAGGTAGCACTGTATACGGACTGGAAGTTACATGTATCTGAGCTACTCCAGTTAGCAGAACATAGAAAGACACTTCTAGCAAACACTGAATGCACCTAAGTAGAGACACATGACAGAATGCAATCGATGCTAAGTCTTCCAGTTAGCTACACGAAAAATACCAGCTATCAGAGTAAATCTGACCAACGTTGTTTCCCTCGTAATGAGGGTTCCTTGATTTGTTCAGAAGGAGCTCTCAAAATCTCATACACACTCTAGGTATATAATAGTAGCAACATTTTTGTCAGAGCACAATTGTGTACAATTTTCTTCACTATGAAAAATCATGGTGATTTGCTCAGAAATATAAAACTTTTACATTCCCAAACCACTCATATACAAAAAACCTCCTCATAAACACACACACACACACACACACACACACACACACACACACACACACACACCGAGGGGGAGCATGCAGGACAGATATTACCTATTAATATGAAAGAAATCTTAAGGAAAAAATTCTTCTGTTTATTGCTGTTTTTGAGACAGGATCTCAACTCTACAGCCCAGGCTGACCCTGAACTTTCGATCCTGATGCCTAGTGTTGAGATTATAGCTGCACCAGGTTTCAGACTCTTTTTCTTTCTTTTTTTTTTTTTTTGCTTGTGTATGTATATTATGGCATGTATAAATGCATGTATGAGTGCAAGTGTGTGTGTAGGGGAGAGTCAGAGATTGACATCAGATGATCACACTCCACCTTACAAAGTCTCTTAATTGAACCCCAACTTGCCAGTCTATTAGTCAGCTTGTTCACAGGATCTCATCTCCACCTCAAGTGCTGGGATCTCAGGTGGCTGCCACACCCACCTTGCATTTACACAGATAATGGGGACTTGAACTCTGGTCCTCACACTTGCGTAGTAAGCACATTACCCATTCCTCGAGCCAACCTCCATCTCTAAAACAAATAAATATGCTAGCTACTTATATTTATAGTCACAGTCTTAACAACTATTTTTAATTTTCCCTCCTATTACCGTAGACCACACACACTCACAAGAAGCCATCCCACTGCGTGCCCTGTGCCCTGTCTTATAACTGTTTTCACAAAGCATCATAAACTCCTTTCGCTGGGCGGTGGTGGGGTGCACGCCTTTAATCCCAGCACTCGGGAGGCAGAGCCAGGCGGATCTCTGTGAGTTTGAGGCCAGCCTGGTCTACCAAGTGAGTTCCAGGAAAAGGCGCAAAGCTACAGAGAGAAACCCTGTCTCGAAAAAAAAAAAACAAAAACAAAAAACAAAACAAAACAAAAAAAAAAAACTAAAACAAAAACAAAAAAACCTCCTTTCTATTCCTGGTGGAGCACACCCAGCCGCATGCTAGCATGTTCTGGGGTCTTTCCGTTAGTTAAAATGGGGAGGAGGAGGAAATGGAGGACAGACAGAATAGCACTCTGCCTCCTTCACACTGAAGGACTGAGAAGATCTGAAACACTCTTCTTCTTGCCTTTGCTTCTGTGTTCTTAGATGTCTGATCCTATTTTCAAATTGCTCTGTGAAGACCACCAACCAATATCATCTTTCGGTCTTCTTACACCAACAATCTGACTCTTCCTTCAGTTATGAAATCATCACACGTATGTATTTGTATCTATGAATGAATGTAAGTTCTATGGAAACAGGGAACTAAATAACAATGTAACTCTACTGCTGTATCCCTGTCACCTAAGACCATCCCCACCAAAGAAACAGGCATGTGGCATTTGTTGACCGGTTTTACTAATCCAGGAGTATCCAGTTCTCCATTCAAGAAGAGAATATAATCTTAATAATAATGGACACTCAATTCCAGCATAAGGAAATGGGATTCCAGCTGAGCACTAGCTCAAGGAGACCTGGTAAAACACCATTTCGGTTTTCCTTCGTTTTATAGTTCACACACTTTATGGTCTCTATCGCAACCGCCATCCTATGAAATGCACTGGTCGGGATACAACCCTGAGGGATGAACGGCTACACTTGTAACAGAGTGAGTCTATTCATACATACTAAGAAAAACACAGGGAAGGAAAAAGGGGGGAAGACCCATGAAAATTGTTGTTGCCCTAAGATGTTCTGTCTCTGAGGTCAGAAGTGCCAAAGGAGTCTGTATTTTTCTGTAGGGTGGCAAAGTGCAAGGAGACCGGGACATTCTCTTCACCCTTTACTGGCTAGGTCCTACTTGACTGTCAGGGTCAGGAAATTTCCCCAAACGCCACGTTGCACCTCCCTGTGTTCCATTCTCCTGGATGCCTCTCCCTCACAGCTAATTCAAAAGCCATATATTTCTGGAGTGATGTGGCCATCATCTCCCTTGACACATTCAAGTTCTAAGTCATAGCTGTGCCTGGGTCCATTGGCTGGAAGAAAAACAAAAAAGATTGAAAAACTGGTGGCTCCGTGGATGCATAGATGGGGGCAGCAGCAACCTCCAGGCCTAGAGTGCCTAGCATCTCACTGACTCTACACGCACAGCAGAGAGGCAGACGGCCCCACAGGGCCAGATCCCCAGAACGGGTATCCCATCTTGCTCACTAATAAGGGAAAGCTCGCGCATTTGAAATACACACCACCCTTGAAAAAGGGGGCTAAGAGAAACTTAGCTGGTCTTTACTAGGAGGGCCTGGTCTGGGAGTGTGAGAGCCATGGAAACCTGCAACCAAGTAGTTGGGCTGAATTTGGAACCCTGTAGGTGGGAGTATGATAGCTCATTCCATAAGGCGTGGGGTCACCAGGGCCTCTTCTCCGAGGCAATCTCCTTTCCCTGGAGAATGTGGCTCGGTTATCTTCTCTAACTCTAGGGGTCATTAATGGCCTCCTTACGCTTAGGAGTGACGGGGAGGTGGTGTGGCACTCCCGGGATCCCGCCACGCTCTGACACGCCAGGTTAGAGCCGCGTCAGACGAATCGTGGCCCTCAGCAGCTCAGCGCAGCCGCCTTTACCTGCACTGGGAGGAGGGGCCGCCGCCCGCGCCCCGGCCCGCCCCGCCAGCTCAGCGCTCGCACCGCAGGCCCCAGCCCCAGGCCCACCGGCGAGCCGCCCGCGTCCACCGCACTCCGGCCGTGGCCCACGGCCCGCGAGCTCTGCAGCAGCCACGTTGTGCCACAAACCCTAGTCTGACCGTGGCTCCCGCTTCCAGAGAGCCACGCGCAGCAGGCGCCACGGGGCAGCCCGGTTGCCCGGGTCCTCCCTGGAAAAAGGCCGTCGCTATGGAGACGCGGCGCGTGCCGCTGGCCGTTTAGAGGCGGGGGTGGGGGTGGGGGCGCAGCCCGCAAGTGATTCCCGCCGCGATCGCGGCTCCCGGCAGCCGGTAGCACTGACCGGCGTACGATGCTCCGGCCAGATCGCAGCCCCAGCCCTCGTGAGCAGTGTGCCGGGTTCGAGGAACCTTAAGAGACGTACCTCCTTTGGTGATGGCGCGGGGCGGGGCCAGAGGTTGTCCGTGCTCGTCAGAGACATCCGCTTCCGGGGCCACCGCCGACGGATTGAGGGGCTCGGCAGGTCGGCCAGCCTGCGTTCGGTGTCTCAGCCCGCAAGCTACACTCCTTAAGAATCAGCTACCCTTGCTTTGTCGTCGATCTTCTCCGCCAATCATGCTGGAACATCTGAGTTCGCTACCCACCCAGATGGTGAGGACTCGCGTCCTAGGTCCCCGCCCGCCACTTAGGAGCCTAGCTGCTTCTAAAACCCTGCTGGAATACCGACTGGTGCTGCGTGGTTCGCATCCCCAAAGACCGCCGTAACTTTCCCCTACTAACTCTTCTCTGCCCCAGAAAGGATTCCCTTACCCATGCTCCGTTAAGATGCCAGAGTTTCCCCGAAAATCAATATTTTGCTTCCTTATTCGGGCCCTTCTGGGAAACTACAGGCGTTGAATGTGCCAACACACAGAGTTCCCCACAAGAACTGCAGTCTTTCGGTAGTAGGACCAACTCTGCCCCTTCTCTTTCGTCCCTAGGATTACAAGGGCCAGAAGCTAGCTGAACAGATGTTTCAGGGAATTATTCTTTCTTCTGCGGTAAGTATTGCTTTTACCTTTAATCTTGTAATCCCGTCTCCTTCTGTTTGACTGTATTTAATATACTTGGGTTTTTTTTTTCAGGTCGTTGGGTTTATCTACGGGTACGTGGCTGAACAGTTTGGGTGGACTGTCTACATAGTTATGGCCGGATTTGCTTTCTCTTGTTTGGTAAGAAATTTGTGGGTGTTTATTAGCAGCAACATAAATTTTCTGAATTGGGAAACTTGGTTGGACCTAGTAGTGAGAACCAGAATCAGCTCTTTCTTAATCTTTCCCATTAATGTTTCTGCTTTGTATTATTGGAAAAGTAGAATGTTAAATAATGTCAGCTGGTGTGAGCTGCACAGAAGAGCAGAGCTTTCTAATTTCCTTCTGCAGCTTACTCCAGGCAGTAAGATAAAATATGGCAGGGGTTTCCTATTGTGCCCACTGCCTCCATCTTTCTTTTAGTTCTTAAAACTGTATGTATAAACACTTAAGGCTTGTTTGTTCTCACCACCTGCCGTACCTTTTCTGGTCATTTGTTCACCTTTAGCATGGTGGTTATTTGGGGACCAGACATTATACATAATGATCTTTTAAACTTTGAGTGGAAATACATGCTGCCTCTTCTCCTTTTTGATCTAGCTGACACTTCCTCCATGGCCTATCTATCGCCGACACCCCCTGAAGTGGTTACCTGTTCAAGACTCAGGCCCAGAAGACAAGAAATCATCGGGGGACAGAAAAATGAAGAGACATGCCAAAAATAATTGATCGGCACTTTCATGATTCAAGTTGTATTTTAACTTATAACTGTTTTATACCATCTCTTCATAATCTTGTTATGGAGAACAGGAATATAAGTATACGATGCTTCTTTCAGGTGTACATGATGAATAAACACCTCATAACTGCTAGCACTTTTTTTTTCTAATAGAGTTTTGCAATAAATAGGTTATCACTATGTAGACCAGGCTGTCTCCAAGCCCCAAATCCCCCTGCTTCAGCTTCCCAAACTAAGATTACAGGCATATGCTACCACACCTGGCTTGATAGTCCAATTTGTAACTATCGAAGTTTCATAATTCAGTATGAGTCACTGAATGGTTTTTTTGTTTGTTTTGTTTTGTTTTGTTTTTTTGGTTTGTTTCTTTTTTTTCGAGACAGGGTTTCTCTGTGTAGTTTTGCACCTTTCCTGGAACTCACTTGGTAGCCCAGGCTTGCCTCGAACACACAAAGATCCGCCTCCCTGAGCCACCGCCACCACCACCCGGCAATTGAATGGTTTTAATGGTGGGTTTTGGTGGTGGTATGGTGATGTTTTTTGTTTGTGCATTTATTTGTTGTTTGTTTGAGACAAGGTCTTTCTGCCTGGCCCTGGCTGTCCTGGAACTCTATGTAGACCAGGCTGGCCTCACAGAGTACTGAGATTAAAGGCATGCCGCACCATGCCTAGCTCAAATGCTATCAATTAAAACTCATGGTGCAATTCTATGTCTGATCTTTAGTTGGTTATTTTACAAAACTTTTATAAGAAGCCAAAGTTAGATGTTTATGTTTAGAAAACGTTAAGCATCATCTTCTTCTGTCACTGCAAGTTCCTAGATTTTTTTTTTTTAATTCACACTTTTTTAAAATTTTTATTTCGTGTGTGTGTGTGTGTGTGTGTGTGTGTGTGTGTGTGTGTACACGCACGTGCATGTTGAGGTTAGAAGACAGTTTGCAGGCATTGGTTATCTCTTTATACCATCTAGATCCTGGAGCTGGAACTCAGATTGTTGGATGTTTTTACCAGCTGAGCAGTATCAACAGCCCCCTTGTCTCTTTCTGTTTTTTTGTTTTTCATTTTGAACATTTACTTGTATGTACTGTGTGTGGGCCCACATGTAGAGATCAGAGGACAGATGTGGGAGTCAGTTCTTTCCTTCTGTGTGGGTCCCAGGGATTGAACTCAGGTTGTTAGGCTTAGCAGCAAAAGCTTTTGCCTGCAGAGCCATTTCACAAGACACCCCCCCCCCCACACACACACACCCCATACACACCCTCCCCCCCCAAACCCCCCTCCCACACCACAGTTCTTTTTACATTTTTAATTTTAAATAATCCTAATTGTTGGAGAGGAGGCAGTTTCAAGCTTAGAGACCCCCAGGAAGCCACCAGACTCCACAGCCAGGTGGCTATGGGCTGGACTGAGAACCCAGCCCTACCCAGACACCTCTGCGGTATCTCCATCCCATTATGCTGGAGCCAAACCTATGGTGGCCAACCTAGCCAACAGGCCAGGGAGGAAGCAAGCCTGAGGTGAGGAGAAAGGAAAACCAAGGCGCTGGGAGAGGGAGAGGGTGGCCAGTAAGTCTTCACAGCAAACACCTCTGCGGAACCCACCAATGTGAGTCTAGTAAGATAGCAGTTTGGCACCCCGGGGACAAGAGCATTTAAGCAGAAAACGTGTGTGCTTGAGGGAGCCCAAAGTCGTAACTATAAAGCTGGACATTGCTTTTAAGAGCTCCAAAGGACTGAAAAGAAAAATGTGCTTAAAGGTCTCATATTAGGAGTGGATATGGAAAAATTATTAAAAGCAGGGTTGTATTTCTTAGGACTTCCCATATTATGAGTTTAACATCAGCAAAGATCCTAATTCCACAAACCCAGAAAAGATTCTTTTAAAGAAAAATTAAGACAGAGATGAGGCATATTGTTAAGTATAATAAATGTGATTGGAAACTTAGAAGCTGGGTTAGAGAGATGGCTCAGTGGTTAAGAGCACTGGCTGCTTTTCCAGAGGTCCTGAGTTCAATGAGTTCAATTTCAACCACATGGTGGCTCACAACCATCTATAATAAGATTTAGTGCCCTCTTCTGGCCTGCAGGGATACGTGCAGGCAGAACACTATACATAATAAATAAATCTTTAAACAAAACAAAACTTAGAAACTTTGCAGAGCAGTGGTGGTGCATGCTTTTAATCCCAGCACTCAGGAGGCAGAGCCAGGCAGATCTCTCTGAACTCAAGGCCAGTCTGGTCTACAGAGTGAGATCCAGGAAGGCACCAAAACTACACAGAGAGAAACCCTGTCTCAAAAAAAAAAAAAAAAAAAAAAAAAAAAATTAGAGAAAGTATCAGAATTAATGTTTCAGAAACCAGTGTCAACGGATTATCACATCAAAGTGATACATAGAAAAACAGTAAGAAAACGCAATATTGCTATATATATATAAGATTTTTTTTGTTTTACTCTTAACTGTGTGCATGTGTCTGTATAGAGGTGTGTGCATAGGAGTGCGGGTGCCTATAAAGGCCAAAGGTCCCGGGTGTGATCCACCTGATGTCAGTGTGCTGAAAATCAAATTTGGATGCTTTGCAAGAGTAGTATATTCTCAGCTGCTGAGACATCTCTCTGTGGACTCTTTTTAATTACATGTACATTTATTTGTGTATTATGTGCAGGCAGGTGCACCACAGTATGAATGTGGCGGTCAGAGGACAGCTTGCCGAGGTCAGTTCTCAACCATGTGGGTCCAAATTCAGACCATCAGACTTGTACTTACTTAGCCATTTCTCTGGCTCAAGAATACATTTTAAAATGAAGATGGAAACTTAGTGAATGTTTAAATAAAAACAGCATGGGGGGTTGGGGATTTAGCTCAGTGGTAGAGCTCTGAAAAAAAAAAGAAAGAAAGAAAAAACAATATGGGGAAAATTTTTTGAAACAATGTGGAAATATGAAAACATGGCATTATTGTTTTTTGAGACAGGGCCTGGAGCTCACTACACAACCATGCTGGCCTAGAACTCCAGCATCTACTTCCCAAGAACTGGGATTAAAGGTGTGTACCACCATACCTGGTTTAGTGGTTTGGTTTTGTTAAACGGGAGAATTTTTTTTAAAGCTAGGAAGATAATTGTAATATATTTATGCCAGTAAGTTAGAAATAAGACTATCCAGAAAGACGTAGGGTTCTAGAACTTTTAAGAAATGACCAGCTCGCCAGGCAGTGGTGGCGCACGCCTTTTATCCCAGCACTTGGGAGGCAGAGCCAGGCGGATCTCTATGAGTTCAAGACCAGCCTGGGCTATAAGGTAAGTTCTTCAGGAAAGGCTTCAAAGCTACACAGAGAAACCCTGTCTCAAAAAAACCAGAAGGAAGGAAGGAGGAAGGGAGAGAAGGAGGGAGGGAGGGAGGAAGGAAGGAAGGAAGGAAGGAAGAAAGAAAAGGAAGAAATGGCCAGCCCAGGAAAGCTGGCTGGGTGCTAAAGATTTACACCCAGCTGACAGTGGGTCTTCAAGCTGTTCTCATAAACCCATCAGAGCAAAACGAAGAGGCTAGGGACTAGGCTGTGACCTGAATTTTAAGACTGTAAGGTCAACAGGTTTTACTTTATTCAATACTTTTACCTCTTGGCACAATAAAAACAAAGGACTAAAAGAGACCATTAAAATATTGGTGTGTAATTCTCAAAGAAAATGATTTCCCCCTACAAACAACATTTGGAGCTGACACAGTGGTGCATGCCTTTAATCCCAGCACTAAGAAGCAGGCGGATCTCTTGTGCGTTGGAGTGCAGTCTGGTCTACATAGGGAGTTCCAGGACAGCCACTGCTACATAGTGAGACCCTGTCTGAGAAAAAAAAAAAAAACATTTGGAGTAATTTTCAGTCCTTCAAATATAATGGTGAGGGGCTAGAGAGGTGGCTCAGCAGTTCAGAGCACTTGCTGCTCTTACAGAAAACCTGGGTTCAGTTCCCAGCACCCACATCAGGTGGCTCACAACCACCTGCAGAACTGAGTCCAGGGGATCCAACACCTTCTTCTGGCCTCCTCAGACACCTGCACATACATGACACATACGTGTACACACACACACACACACACACACACACACACACACACACAATGAAAATTAATCTTAAAAATGAAAATTTTTGTATTTTATTTATAAAAATCTTTCTAGATGGACATTACTTATTAAGTAACACATGTGATATACAATTCTGACTTTTTTTTTTTTTTTTTTGAGATGAGGGTCTCTAATATGAGCTGGCCTTGAACTTACTTTGTCATCCAGGCTAGCACTGAACTCATGACCCACCTGCCTGTGTTTCTCAGGTGCTAGGATTCAAGTGTGCACCACTGCACCCAGCTGTCCAGTTACACATTTAAGATATAGAAACTCAACTGACACTTTATTGTACATAAAGACAGACATTGCCTATAACCAACTGAACTAAGGACCTGGACTTTCCGTAGACATTGCTTAGTTGAAAGAAGAATTCACGTTTAAGAGATGTCTTTGCTGATGGAAAAAAGAAATGAGTTATAAGCTACACTTCAGACTGAACAAGAGTTCTAAGAGTCTGAAGACTGAACCCCACTAAGGTTCAGATTAAATTTAAAAAAAAGGTTGTTCATATGCAACATAGACTTTCATGGTCTTTAACTCTATTCCCAGAACACTAAGTGGACATTATCGAGTAAACATCACTACTCTCGAAGGTTATAAACAATAGCAAGTAGAAGGAGATGCCAGTTTTTTCTCTTCTTGCTTTTATCACTGCAGTACAATATAATCCAACGTTTTCTGGCCCCATTTCTAGCTAGTTAATATCTTTAAAAATAAACTAGATATAAAGTTGATTTAAGGCTCAGTAAACAGTAACAAATAGAACATTTTTCCTCGTAAAAATAAAATGATATTCAAGGTTTTTTCTTTTGTGAACATGTTTCATGTTAGGCTAGCCTGTCTAATGTTATATAATAAGAAGACTCCAAAGAGAGCCTGGAGGATGGCAAGTGGCCTCTGAGTAACTGAAACAGGTTTGTTGTTGTTGTTGTTGTATAGATTGAAAAACCTTTGAAAATAGTCTTTAGTTCTGGCAGCACATTAGAACAAATCTCAAAAATTCACATTTTCTTCAAAAAACTTCAACTGGCGAGCTTTCACACTGTAAGCTGTATACTTGTCCCCCATGTGCTCCCGTAATCGTTCCTATTTGAGAAACAGAGAAGAAAATCAGGACAGAACAGAAAAATAATTCCTGTGATCTCTAAAACAAAGGTTTTCCTGAGTACCACACTGTAATGATCAGGTCCATTCCAGTAGGTCACCATGTCAGATAAGAAGGAAGCTCTGAGCCCCAAGCTGGTGGCTCTTGTCACACAAGTCCAAGAGGTGGGGTAGTGGCAGGCAGTTGGCTACAAGGGTCGGCCATCAGAAAGGGGCAGCCTCACACCCCAGATTATTCATTAGGTAAGATAAACCAATAAGGTGGAGAATTTCTTCGTCTGGGAACTTGAAAAACTTGTGCCAAATCGGCAAGCCAGCTGCTTCTGCCTTGCCTATCTGCTTTGTCCTTTGCTGAATTGTACATTTAAAACTGCTTCATCTTACTACTCCCCTGAATTTGTTGTCTTACTTCTAACAATACCAAGGAGAAAACCATATGGGGAATACTACCAGTTATGTTTACATAAAATTACATAAAACGTATGTGTATGATCTAAGTACAACTGTGTAAGTTCAAACACGCTGTGGTGCACACGTGGAAGTCAGAGAGCAGTTCTGTGGACTTGGCCCTCCACTTCCACTTTTACATGGCAAGAGCTTGTCCCCACTGCACCCTGTACCCCTGAACACCTCCTCTCTAGTCCACACTGCTGACTTCTACATAACATTTTGAAACTTTCCCTGTCTCGAAAAACCAACAACAAAAAAAATTTTTTTGAAACCTCAAATCCAGACCTGAATCCCATCCTCAAGTTCAAGGCCTGCCTGAGTGAGTTTGAAGCCAAGCTAAGCAACTTAGTGAGTGAGACCCAATCTCAAAATAGAAAAGGGTGACTTACAAGACCTAACTAATAACCCAAAGAGGCGTGGCATACATACAGATCTGCTGAAATGGATGCTGAAATTTAGAATAACACCTAGTATGTTGAATGGATATGATAGCTATTCTGATAGAATTCACTGAAGACACAGCATCACTTTGATGATATTCTGGTAAAAATACATAACCTGGAGGTGGAGGCAGGAGGACTGAGCATTTCCAGACTAGCCTACATAGTAAATTTGAGACCAGCCTAGGCTACATGAGACCCTGCCAGTAAATAAAAGAATAACCTAGCTCAGAATGTAGCCTATGTCTGTCAGACCAGCATCAAGAGGCAGGGGCAGGGGACTACCAATCTGAGGCCAGTTTATGTTACAAAACAAAGGCCCTCATTAAAAAAACACAATGTAAAACTACTCATGAGAACCTAGAGAAGCCCAGTAGCTGGACTGGGACTTAATCTTGCTTAGCACACAGTGCGCATTGGCCTTGGTCTCCAGCACTGCATAAACTGGGTTTGGCAGCATATGCCTATAATCCCAGCACTTGGAGTAGGGAAGTAGGAGCATCAGAAGTTCAAAGTCACCCTCAGCTACACAGCAGATCTGAGGTCAGCCTAGGCTACATGAGACCTGTCCAGAAAAGAAAAGAAAGGAAACAGAAGAAAATAGAAAAATACAAAACCACATGCTATTTTATTTTAATTTTTTGGGTTTTTTGAGACTAGGTTTCTCTGTCTTCATCTATAGACCAGGCTGGCCTCAAACTCAGAGATCTGACTCTGCCTCCCGACTGCTGGAATTACGGGCTCCAAGTGTTATTTTACTGAACACATGGTCTATACTCTTGAAAAGGGTCAATGTGGGGGCTGGAGAGTAGGCATAGAATGTATGAGAGAATCCATTCAAGTGCTAGTGAGGTGGCTCAGTGGGTAAAGACACTTGCCACTGAAGCCTGAGGGCCTCTGCACTGCATTTGATCCCCAGAAACCACACAGTGGAAGGAGAGAACCAACTCTCCAACTGTCCTTCACTCTCCACGTTTGTCATGGTATGTGCATGTATGTATGTGAATGCATGCATGCATTCACACATGCACACGCAGTAAATTAGTGTAATTTTTAAAAAGATAGAGGGCTGGAGAGATGACTCAGCAGTTAAGAGCACTTGTTCCTGCAGAGGACCTGGGTTCAGTTTTCAGCACCCACATGGTCCATAGCTCAAGCTCCAGGGGATCAAATGCCCTCTTCTGACCTTGGTGAACACTAGGCATGCACATGGTGCAGAGACAAACATGCAAACAGAACATTCACACACATAAAATGAAATCTAAAAAAACTGTTTTTGGTTTTTTCGAGACAGGGTTTCTCTGTATTGTTGGTGCCATGCGCCACCACGGTCTGTCTGCCTCATCTGTGCTCTTAACAAAGTTTGCCTGAAGATCAGAGGGCAGAGCCAGCCATAGAGGTCAGGCAGTGGTGGCACAGACCTTTAATCCCTAGGAAGGTTGAGACAGGATGTGATATGGCTGGGCAGAGAAAGGAATATAAAGTGGGAAGAGACAGGAGTCCGGCCCTTTTGGCTAAGGACTCAGGCATTCAGTCTGAGGATCCATGGAGACAGAATCTCACCGCTCTTTCGGCCTGAGGATTTGGTAGTGATGAGAAGTTTCTCTCGTGGCTTGTTCCTTTGCCTCTCTGATCTTTCAGCATTTACCCCAATATCTGGCTCTGGGTTTTTATTATAGGACCATTTAGGATTCATGCAACAGCCTCCTTGCTCCCAGGTAAAAGGCTATCTTTCTGGGAGAAGCAGGACATCAACATGTCTATCATTCTACTGCAAAACTGAAGCTAAAATCCAGGAGAGTTCAGCCAAGAAGCAAGAGTTCCTCTTCTGCCCAGCACAGCCTATTGGACCGAGATTTGACTGGGGGTGCAGCCACACTAAAAACAATTGGGTGTCAATTACCGAGATTTGACTGGGGGTGCAGCCACACTAAAAACAATTGGGTGTCAATTACCTTTGTCCCAGACTACACAGCACAGTATCCCAAGAAAACCAGAACCTACTACCTGAGTCCTCTTCTCCTCCTCTAGCCAAATGCCCCCCTGACCACCGCCACCACCGCTGCCCACTCTCCCCTGTCTCTTCTTCAGGCAGATCTTTCTATTGCCCAGCCAGTCTGAAACACTTGGAACCAAGTGACCTCCTGTCACAGCCTTCTGAGTACCTGGGACTGCAAGCAAGTGCTACTAAAAGTTCACAAAGTTTTACTTTTAAAAATAATTTATTCGGGGATTGGGGGTTTAGCTTAGTGGTAGAGTGCTTGCCTAGCAAGCGCAAGGTCCTGGGTTCGGTCCTCAGCTCCAGTTAAAAATAATGATAATGATTTATTCTTATTTTATGTATATTGGTGTTTTGCCTGCATGTATTTCTGTGTGAGGATGTCAGATCTTGAAGTTACAGACAGTTGTTAGCTGCCTTGTGAATGCTGGGAATTGAACTCAGGACTCCTGGAAGAGCTCAGTGCTCTTAACCGTTGAGCCATCTCTCCAGCCCCCTCACAAAGTTTTAAACAGATTAATAAGCAAGAAAGATTCGGAATATGAAAATTAGAAATTAAAATGGAGATATTACTTTCAATTCTACACAAATAAAAAATATTGCAACAACTATAAATGATTGTATGGCAACCAACTTCATAACCTAGTTGAAATTGAGAAATTCCTAGAAATAAACAACCTACCAAGACTGACTCACAAAGAAACAGAAAATCTGTATAGGCTCATAGTGTTAGGATTGAATCAAATATTGCCATACATTAGGAGAACCATTTGTAAATCTTACATCTGATGACAGACTTGTATCCAGAATATATAAAAACTCGACAATTTAAAGGTTTAAAATAAACATTTCTCCAAGGAAAATATGCAAATTGTTAAAATATATGAAAATACACACAACATCATTAGCCATCAAGGAAATACAAACCAAACTTATAATGAACACCATTTTATACCCACTGGAATGTCTATCATCAAGCAGACAGTAACAAGGATTGTCAAGGGTGTGGAGAAATTGGAACTTCTTATCTTATACTGCTAGTGAGAATATAAAATGGTATAGTCACTTTAGAGAACATTCTGGAAACTGCCCAAACATTTCAATATAGCTATTGTATGATCAAGCAATTTCACTCCGAGAGCAATGTACAAATCCAAGAAAAGTGAACCCTCACAAAAAATTGCTCATGAGTGTTCAGAAGAGTTATTTATAAAAAAAAAAAAAAAAAAAAAAAAGGAAACTGGGCTGGAGAGATGGCTCAGTGGTTAAGAGCACCAGTTGTTCTTCCAGAGGTCCTGAGTTCAATTCCCAGCAACCACATGGTGGCTCACAACCACCTGTAATGAGATCTGGCGCTCTCTTCTGGCCTGCAGGGATACATGCAAACAAAACACTGTATACATAATAAATAAATAAATAAATAAATAAATAAATAAATAAATAAATCTTTTTAAAAATTGGAAACCACACAAATAACCATCCCCTGATGAATAAACAAAATTCACAGGATAATATATTTGGCCATGAAAAAGACTGATGCATTAGTACATGTTATTACATGGAGAGAAGCAAAACACAAAGGTTACTTGTATGAGATTCCATTTATACAGACCATCCAGAATAGGAAACATGCAAATATATGTGGAGAGAATGACTTGTGACTGCTTGGGGTAGCTGGGGATTCATGAAATAATGGAGAACACTGCCAATGTTCTAAGGTTTCTGCGGGGAGCAGGGGAAATGTGTAAACACTGGCTATGGTTATCTATGGACAATGGACATGGACAATCACTGAAATGTATACTTCAAATAAGCAAATCACATGGTACATCAACTATATTATGTATATTTAAAAGCCTGTAACACAAGCAGCTTAAGACACTTACCTCTCTCTCCAATTCATCTTCCTCCTCCAAAATATCATACACCCGCTCTAGAAGCTGAACTCCCAGGCCCTGGATTACATCAGCTCTCAAGACTTCGACTATTCTCCTGATCTTCTCAGAACCCGATATGATAGCTAAAAATGCAGCAACAAAACCAGGGGCAGTAAGACCACTACAGTGAGAACAGTACAGTCTTTACAGATCCTGCTGAGGCTATTTTCACTTCAACAAGAGTCCGGCCTAATGGTTTCATCTATACATCGCTCTCTGAGCTGGGCATGCTGGTGCACACCTCTCATCCCAGGCAAAGGCAGGTGGATCTCTGTGAGTTCAAGGCCAGCCTGGTCTACAGAATAAGTTCCAGGACAGCTGGGGCTGTGTAGAGAGACCATGTTTCCAAAACAAACAAAAAAAGAAAAGAAAAAGAAAAAACCCAAAGTATCAAAAAATAAATAAATATACCTTTTTTTGTTTTATTTTATTATTTTTTTAAAAGATTATTTATTTTAAGAATGAGTACTCTATCTGCATGTACAATTTTATACCAGAGGAGAGCATCAGATCCCACTAGTGATGGTTGTGAGCTGCCTCGTAGTTGCTGGAAATTGAATTCAGGACTCTGGAAGAGCAGCCAGTGCTCTTAACCACTGAGCAATCGCTCCAGCCCTTTGTTTTATTTTTTAAATTTCTTAGTTGACATACAATACTGTGTTTCATTATGACATTTGTATAATTATTGCACTTTGATCAGAATTACCTCCTATGACCTCCCCAAACCTCCCCACCAGTCACTAGCCCCCTTTCCTCACTTCCAATAGTGTCCTATCCACTTCCTTACCATGTCTATGTTATTATCATGTTACTTTTTTCTGATTGAGTTAGGATCTTAGTCTGTAGCTCAACAAGCTGCAAATTCCAAGTGATACTCCTGCCTCAGCCTGCTAAGTACAGTGATTATAGGCATGAGTAACTCTGTCTAGCTTATATATATATATATATATATATATATATAAAATTCATATTTATTTTATGTGTATGCCCACAGAGACTGGAAGAGGGTCTCAGGTCCCCTGGAAACTGGAGTTACAGATAGTTACGAGCTGCAACGTGGACAGTGAGAATTGAACCCAGGTCCTCTGGAAGAGCAGCCAGTACTCTAAACTGCTGAGCCATCTCTCCAGCCCTTATACTTTAGTTTTTAAAAAATTGGTAGTTCAATTCCCAGCAACCACATGGTGGCTCACAACTATCTGTAATGAGATCTGGCGCCCTCTTCTATATACAT
Organism: Onychomys torridus; assembly: GCF_903995425.1. Taxonomy (NCBI): domain Eukaryota; kingdom Metazoa; phylum Chordata; class Mammalia; order Rodentia; family Cricetidae; genus Onychomys; species Onychomys torridus. Next base: position 4,678,053 of record NC_050451.1, on the reverse strand, counting down.
AATAAATAAAAAAAAATCTTTTAAAAAAATTGGTTTTTCAGGTGCTAGGGATAACCGGAACCCAGGGCCTTGCATGTTAGCTAAGTGCCCACCACTAAGTTTCACCTCTAGTATTTTAATGCTTAAAAATTAGTCATTGGCTGGGCAGTGGTGGCATATGCCTTTAATCCCAGCCCTCATAAAACCAAAACATAAAGACATATAAATTTTCATGAAACTTTGGAATGTATCTACTGACTACATAAGATATACCTTTTATGTAGCTATCCAAAGGAGAAATTAAAAACAAAAACAACTTACACTATCAGCCTTGTTCTCCACTAACTGAATTTGCTATTCTGCGTGAAAGAATCCAGTAGTCACCTGAAGGCAGCTGCTCGCAGTGGAGCTTCGCTTCTTCTGCAACCTTGCCGTGAAGCACCAGCGTGTCACGATACTTCCGATGAAGTTTGAATTCTGACACTGGATTTAGTACCAGGAGATCGTCACAGCTCTCTTTAGAGTCCAGCTTAAGAGTCTGAGTCATCAGCTGCACCAAGTCACTCATTTCATTTGTATGGCTCTTCCTGAGGGGGGAACATTCCTTAATATTTACCTGACTTCCCGACAAGTTAGATGTGAAAAGACCCTTAGGGAGTTCTGCTTGCCAATGCCCATGCACTTGCTGTCTGACATACTGACCCTTCTACAGCAACTATAATCTTATAAAATACAAAAATCAACTGTAGGAAGGCAATGAAGACTGAACCAAATCGACAGGTGGCTTTGGAAAGGAGTCCAGTTCTAGCCCAAGGGCAGACCACAGGCATCTCAAAACACAGAAGCAGAGCTTCAGGTTTTCTGACCTGCAGAAGCAAGGGTCAGGGGTCAATAGCCACTGCAAATGGAAGGTGAGAGGGATCTGAGAAAGGAGGGTCAGAAAGAAACAACCCAACTTTGTATACAAATTCTACACAGCCATTTCCAAGTGACTTAATTTTACACAAATATAAAAGTCAAGAATAGTCACAGAAATACCAGCCTCAGAGAGCTAAAATCCATAGGCTCCAAACTGAAAAGAAGCAGGAGAGATCTCCCTTGTGAAGGGGAAAAAAATCAAATTTATAGAAACAAGCCCAGAAGTGACCGAAGTAATAGAATGAGTAGCCGAGGACACTGAAGTGGTTGTTATAGATATATTTCATATGGCTACAGAGAGAAGAACATAAACATGCTAAGGGAACAGTATGGAAGACACACAATGGGCCTATGTTGAACTTTTAGAGATGAAAACACAATGTGTTAAATGGGGTGAATGAACTAGACACAGATAGGTGAGTGAGCGCAAATCTTCCGTAGCAATAGAATCTATGAAAAACAGAATAAAGAAAACTGTGGAAGACTAATCTGAGCATCACAGAGATTGTGGCCAGTCTAATAAGATTTAAGATTATCTAATTAGATAAGCAGTCTAATACACATTTATTTAGAATTCTCAGAGAGCAGTGAGACCCTGTCTCAAAAAAAGAATCCTAGAGAAGGCAAAGGGGTGTGTGTGTGTGTGTGTGTGTGTGTGTGTGTGTGTGTGTGTGTAAAGCTCTAAGGAAAATAGCAGCCAACACTGATAACAACTGCAAACTTGTAGGTCCAAGAATATACTCTGTAAGAATTCTGAATGAAAATTACAGTTTCCATAGAAGATATAAACGTTAAAAAAATTATTTTTAAGATTTATTTATTTATTATGTATACAGCATGTGTCCTACAGGCCAGAAGAAGGCACCAGATCTCATTACAGTTGGTTGTGAGCTACCATGTGGTTGCTGGGAATTGAACTCAGGACCTCTGGAAGAGCAGTCAGTGCTCTTAACCTCTGAGCCATCTCTCCAGCCCCAAATGTTTAAAATTTTTAAAAAACTCTATGTGTGTAAGTGTCTTGCCTGCGTGTATATGCACCACCTTCATTCAGTGCTCCCAGAGCAAGAAGAGGGCTTCGGGTCACCTGGAACTGGAGGGGCAGAGGGTTGGGAGATGCCATGTGGGTGCTGGGAAGGGAACGCAGGTACTCTGGGAGAGCAGCCAGCCTTCTTCACCACTGAGCCCTCTCTCCTTTCCTCTCACAGAAGAGGTATTTTAAGCTCCAGCATGTACCACAAACCATGTGTAATGTTATGAGTACCACAGGTAGGAATACTTTTTAGACTCAGTTCAAACAGAAGTAAGACAGAAAACCAAGAACTTACCCCTCCCTGGAATCCCCATCTGATTTATCAGTTGAGCTTGTAGAAGAACTTAACTCATCCTCAGATAGACCATGTATAAGTCTCTTTTCCTATTAGTGTTTGGAAAGAACAAAATCAAGACGTAATACTCAAAATGTTTTAAGTGCAGTAACCAGACATAATGTACCTCCATGCAACTAAAAAGGAGAAACTCACAGAAAACCTGAAGTTAATTTATTCAAATGAATGCCTGTCGGTGGTGGTGCTCACCTTTAATCCCAGCACTCAGGAGGCAGAGGAAAGTGGATCTCTGAGTTCAAGCCATCCTGGTCTACAGAGTGAGTTTTAGGACAGCCAGGGCTGTAACACAGAGAAACCCTGTCTCAGAAAACAAAACAAAGTGAATTTATTCAAATGCTGTCCCAGTTCACTCCTGGAGTTCACAATTGAAGACTGAGGAACAGCAGGGTCTCAAGTAATGAAGGTATTTCCTTTGCAGAGCAGAGTGGATGGCTGTTCTGGTGATTCGGTTCTCAGGCACAGGGGCTTACCCCAGAAGGAGCATTTTAAACAAAACACAATGACACATTAATCCAGGCAATTCCTACTTGCTCCTATGTGAAATATTAAAGTTATTATACAGGGTTACCTAGTATAATTCACATAAACCTCACAGCTTTAGAAAGTGCAGGTGTCAATTAGTGAAGTAACTAAATGATACTGTAAACAATACACCAGGTTGCTAGTGGCTCATATCTAATCCCATCACACAGGAAATTTAGGCAGAAGAATTGCCGTAAGCCCCAGGCTGGCCTAGGCTTTATATAGTGAATTTGAGAAGACTCTATCTCAAAAACCTTAAATAACCTGACACAAACAGGAAACTAAAGATTCATCATTAGCAACTGAGTTAAAAATCTGGCCATAAAGCTGGGCAGCGGTGGTGCACACCTTTAACCCCAGCACTCAGGAGGCAGAGTTAGGTAGGTTTCTGTGAGTTCAAGGCCAGCCTGGTCTACAGAGTGAGATCCAAGACAAGCACCAAAACTACACAGAGAAACCCTGTCTCAAAACAAAACAAAACAAAACAAAACAAAAATCAGGCCATGAACATGGGATATTTAGTGATACAGAAAAATAGACCAAGTGTTGCCTAATGGACAATCTTAGCCTGACCTACTGGTACAGGACTGTAATCTCAGCTACTTCAGAGGCTGAGGCTGAAGCTCAAGTCTAGCTTGAGTGGCTATAAGATCAACTAGTGAGTTTGAAAACCGTGTCTCAAAATAAAAGTTGAAAAATGGTCTAGGGAATATACTTCAGTGGTAGTATACCTGCCTACCAAGTGTGAGACCCTAGGCTCAATCCCCAATATCAAAAAACAAAAACAAAACAAAGAGAGAGAGAGAGAGAGAGAGAGAGAGAGAGAGAGAGAGAGAGAGAGAACAAGACAACTCCCTAAGAAAGGCTTCTGACTTAAACCTTCAACTGTTAACAAGAATGCCTGGAAAATATATGGCCTTGGACTAGAGAGGTCACCTAGCCATTAAGAGCACTCGATGCCATTCCCAGCACCCACATGGTGGCTCACTACTATCTGTAACTCCAGTTCAAGGAGATCTTCTGGCCTCAAGGGCACCAGGCATGCATGTAGTGAACAAACACACATACAGGGAAAACACTCATACACATTTAAAAATGTGTACCTTCAATGAGTTAAGCATAACCTTTTAAATTATTATTTGAGTTCTTTTTTGTTGTTGTTGTTGTTTTATTTGTTTATTGGAGGGGTTGTTTTTGTTTTCTGGTTTTTCAAGACAGGGTTTCTCTGTAACCTTGGCTATCCTGGAACTCACTCTAGGCCAGGCTGGCCTCAAACTCATAGAGATCCACCTGCCTTTGCCTCCCTAGTGCTGAGATTAAAGGTGTGCGCCACCACCGCCTGGCCTGAATTCCTTTCTTGATCAAAAGTGAAAAAGAGGGCTAGGCATAGTGGCACACATTTCTTTTAACCCCAGAAATTGGAACATTGGCAGTAGGAATAAGCACGGCCCCCTAAGCTCACAGATTTGAACCCTTGGTCACACTGAGAGGCACCAGTAGGAGGTATGGCCTTGTTGGAGGAGATGTGGACTTTGGGATCTCTTATGCTCTAGCCCAGTGTCTTGTTCTCTTCCTGCTGCCTGCGGATCCAGATGTAGAACTCTCAGTCACTCTCCAGCACCACGTCTGCCTGTGTGCCACCATGCCCCCCACCATGACAGCAATGGGCTAAAACTCTGAAACTGTAAGCCAGCCCCAATTAAATGCTTTCCTTTATAAGAGTTGCCATAGTCATGGTGTCTCTTCAGAGCAACAGAACATTAAGACAGATATGGAGACAGGAGAATCAAGAGTTCAAGGTCATCCTGGGCTACACAACAAGATTTAATCTTAAAATGAACTGAGTATGGTAGTGTATGCCGGTATTCTTAACACCCAGAACATGGAGGCAGGAGGATTTGGAGGTCACCCTCAGCTACATAGTAAGTATCAAGTCAGCCTCGGTTTCTGAGACTCTGTCTCCCAAAAGGATTAGCCCCTAAAACATGATGCTGACATCTGTTAGGTTAGCCGTATTAAGATTCCCAAGAATAGACACATCATCTCCATGTCCCTCAGGAGTGTGTGATGCACCTGAGTGATGTTGCAGTCAGAAGAGAATGGTCTGGCAGAAACAGGCTGGTGGTCTTCCTGTGGCTTTACTGGCTCTGCTGTACTTGGAGTGCTCCGAACTGAAGGACCTGAAAATATGAACACCCCAGCAGCCGTTTGTGGTGTGCTGGACTCAGCTAAGGAGGACACTGTACTGAGTACAGAAGACACTACAGGAAAAGTCAGCCAGAGTAACCCAAAGAGCATATGCATCGTCATTCTGTTGTCTGTCACTTTAGCTCAAATTTAGTCCTGGGTTTACCAGCTTTGAAGCTTGGGCACGTTATTTAGCCTTCTAGAACCACAGGGTAATACTACCTACCTTTGGGGATGACTATAAATACAAAATAAGAAACTGCCCTTAACACATTTACCATAATGCTGGAGACACAGCCACCTTTAATAAAGGAAAACTGGTAACACAACTTTTAGTGATGGTACTAAGAATGACCCACAGAGGGGCTGAAGAGATGGCTCAGCAGTTATGAGCACTTGATGCTCTTGCAGGAGACTTGAGTTCTGTTACCAGCACACACATGGTGGCTCACAGTCATCCATAACTCCACTTTCAGGGAAGCCAACGACTTCTGACCTCTGTAGGCACTAGGCATGCAAGTGGCTTATATATGTACATGCAAGTAACACACTCATACACATAAAATAAATCTAAAAACAATTTTAAAAATAGAATTATTACAGGCATGCGGTGGTGGCGCATGCCTGTAATCCCAGCACTCGGGAGGCAGAGGCAGGTGGATCTCTGTGAGTTTGAGGCCAGCCAGGTCTACAGAGCAAGATCCAGGACAGGCTCTAAAGCTACAGAGAAACCCTATCTCGGAAAAAAAAAAAAAAAAAAAAAAAAAAAAAAATCCATAGAGCCAGGTACCACACACCTTTAATTCAATACTCAATAGGCAGTGGCAGATGGATCTCTGAATTCAAGACTAGCCTAGTCTACATAGTAAGTTCCAGGCCAGCCAAGGTTTATATAGTGAGATCATATCTCAAAAAACAAACAAATAGAGCTGGGCAGTGGAGGCGCATGCCTTTAATCCCAGCACTTGTAAGGCAAAGCCAGGCGGATCCCTGAGTTCGAGGCCAGCCTGGTCTACAGAGTGAGATCCAGGACAGGCACCAAAACTACATAGGGAAACCCTGCCTTGAAAAAAAAACAAAAACAAAAACAAACCACAAACAAATAAACAAACCCAAACCCCTCCATTCCTTAGCCCAGTGTAGCTCCCTGACTAACAGGATCTGGATGGGAAAACATGGTAAACATTCACTTGATTTCCAGCCTGAGATTCAAAGTTCAAACACTCTGGCTTTCTCTCTCTCTTTTAAATTTATTCATTTATTTGTTTAAGAATTTTAGATTTAAAAATTTTATTTTATGGGTATGAGTGTTCTGGTGCACATGGAGGTCAGAAGAAGGTGTTGGATCCCTGGAACTGAAGTGAAAGATGGTTGTGAGCTGCCATGTGGGTGCTGCGATCTGAACCTGGGTCTTCTGCAAGAGCATCTCTCCACTCCCTGGCTCTCACTTTAACCCTCTTTCTCTGATACGCAGTCAATAGTCAGTCCATATACTCTACAGTATTTTATAAGGCTTATCTAAGAAATTTTAAGAACTCTTCCAAATCTTTTTCCCAGATGGATTATTCTGCTTCCAAGATTGTACCCCTAACAACCAGAGCCAATTCTTCTCACCAGCCAGCAACAACCAACAAGATAAAGACGTCCGAGTCACCTGAGGGGGGCGTCTCTTCCTGTGACTGCTTCAGTCGCCTCCTCTCTCTGGCCGATAACGGTCGATCCTGAGAGAAAGTCATGGAGTTATCTCTGTTTCTACTCACTTTCCCTGTAGCAATGCATGACATATCATCCAACAGTGCTAACGGCCTCCCACGGGTCTCTCAAGTGCACGTGGTCCACACAAGGGTAACAGCTATGGAAGAGTGATCATAGCCCTGGCTTCTGGAAGATGTTCATTTGTGGATGAGCGAGAAAATACTTTCGTACTTCTCATATTCAGAGTCTACTTAGTCTCCTTAAGTGATTGCAGTGGCTCTCTGGAAGTGCAGATGATGTGCACTGCAACCAAAGCCGATGCTGGAAGGCACAAATCTGTCCCTTCTAGAATTGGTAAAGTGGGGCTAATACATTTTAATATGAACCTCCACCTATACACTGACTTATAAGAAGTATTTTTAAAGCCAGCACACATTCATACAAACCTTAGACGATGATGTTGAACTGATCCTTGACCTGTCTACAGACTCAGCCACAGGTCTACTTTGGTTTTCATCATTTTGTCTTGTTGCTACGGTATCCACTTTTCCAACAGCAGGGGGGGAAGGCAAAAGCCGAGGGGGTGACTCTTGGAACTTAAGTAATTTAAAGAGGAGGGGGGAGATTATCAGTTTCATATACTCTAAAACTTCCCATTGTCAAGTCCCCATGCATTCATTACTGATTTGTCCTTAAAAACTTTAAAGCACTTAATTTTTTTTTTTTTTGACAAAGGAAGGTCTCATTCCCCCAGGCTACCCTCAAATTGACTATATGTAGTCAAGAATGAGTATGAATTTCTAATTGTATTTACACATCCTAAATTTTGGGGTCATAGGCTTGTGCCACCATGCCTGGTTTACTTGATGCTAGGGAACCAAACCCAGGGCCACAGGCATGCCAGACAAGCAAACTACCAAATGAGCTATATCAACATTTTAAAATCCAATCTTGGTTGTGCAGGCCATAATCCCAGCTACCTGAGAGGCTGAGGCAAGAAAATCACAGTTTCAAGAACTGCCTGTGCTACAGAGACTCTGCCAAAAGTGAAGGACTACTTAAGAAGCTTAGGGATAGGATATCTGAATGTATATATCCATATGTAGCTATATAGAGAGATATATGTGCATATACATATACATATATATTTTAAGACATAGCTTCTTTTTTTAAGCTTTATCTATTTTATGTATATGGTGTTCTATATGCATGTATACCTGCATGCCAGAAGAGGGCATCAGATCCCATTATAGATGGTTATGAGCCACCATGTGATTGCTGGGAATTGAACTCAGAACCTCTGGAAGAAATGCCAATGCTCTAAACTGTTGAGCCATCTCTCCAGCCCCAATGGAAGATATTTTAATAGGGGCCAGTATCAAGCGCTAGGAATTCAGCTCCATGGTAGAGTACCTATATAGTATTCACAAGACCCTGAATTCATTTTCCAGCGTTGCATAGAAAAAAATATGTATGGTCAAGAAAATATATAAAAAGAAAATTCATGTTCAGCAACAAAACACAAAGGAACCAAACAGCCTGTTCCTTTAACTTTCAAAATGACCCACTCATTTTTGCTGTATTTCCAACTCACTGATACTTGAAAATGAGTATGAAGCATCTTATCCTTGCCCAGCTTCTCGCTCCATTCTTTCTGTTTCTTCTGTACTTTTTGGCAACTGTTATTCATTCTAAACAAAAGTCAAGCTTCCCAGAGCCTGTCTCCCAAGCAGCACAATGACTCATTGCAAAGAGATTGCTCACCTGGCTCTTTGCCTGACCATGGTCAGTCTGTTCTCTTTTTCTCTGCCTTCGCTGTCGAGACACGGAAGGTTCAGACACAGAGTTGTGTGGCTGGAGTCTTGGGTGGATGCTGTCCTGTTTTTCTATTATACATCCACCAGTAACTTGATCCTTAAAAGAAAAGAAAGGAAAGGAACACATACTAAAGAACTGCACATAGTCACAGAACAGTCTTAGAACTTCAGATGCCAAACTCTCCACACCTACTTTTGCAATTGCAAAATGAAGAGCTAGAGAGATAGTTAAGCAGTTAAGTGCACTGGTTGCTCTTCCAGAGGACCTGTGTTCAATTCCCAGCACCCACATGGCAGCTCACAACCATCCATAACTCCAATTCCAGGGGATCCAACACCTTCTTCTGGCCTCCATGAGCACTGGCCACACACCTGGTGCACAGACATCCATGAAGGCAAAACACCTACATATCACATAAATTTAAAAATAATGTTAACTGTATAATGGAAGTGAGAAGGAAGCATTCTCTTTTTCAAAATGAATGCTTATGTTTACAGGAAATGATGACCTTAATTATGTTCTGGTTTTTACTCCCTTGTCTCAAACAAAAGCAATTATTTTAACAAAATGCTTAGAAATAGGGGCTGGAGAGATGTGTCAGGGGTTAAGAGCACTCACTGCTCTTCCAGAGGACCCAGGTTCAATTCTCAGCACCGACATGGCAGCTCACAACTGTCTGTAATTCCAGTGCCATGGGACCCAACACCCATGGCAAAAAACACCAATGTGCATTAAATAAAAATAAATGCTTAGAAATAAACTAACAAAAGAAATATAAGACTAATGTTTGGGGTGTAGTTCAATGTAGAATACTGGCCTAGCATGTCTCATGTCCTAGGTTTAGTCACCAGCACTAAGAAAAAAATTAAATAAAAGTAAAAGACACCTATAGAATGGGAGACAATATTGTCAAATCTTATGTCTCATGAGATGTGGTATCTAGAAGAACTCTTTCAATTTGATAATAAAAAGAGAAATAAACCAATTAAAAATTGGCAACAAGGGCTAGGAAATGGCTCAGTGCAGAAGAGAATTTTCTGTTCTGGCAGAGGACCAAGTTCAGTTTCCAACAACCACACGGTGGCTCACAACTGTCTGCAGTGCTGATCCAGAGGATCTAATACCCTCTTCTGGCTTGTATGGGTACCAGGAATGCATATGGTATACATATATACATGCAGGCAAATACACACATAAAATTAAAATAAATATTAAAAGATCTGCCAATAATTCTGTACAGACTATTTCTCTAAGGAAGTACATAAATGACCAGTACGTGTATAGAAAGATCCTCAGCACATGAGTCACTAGGAAGATGCAAGTCAAAACCACATTAAGGGTCTGAGAAATGGATCAGTGGTAAGAAACATGTACTGCTCTTCCAGAAGACCTGAATTTAATTCCCAGCACCCATATCAGGTGGTTCACAACCACCTGTAACTTCAGCTCCAGGGAATCTGATGTCTCTGGCCTGATAGGACATCTGCCCTCATGTGCACATACCCAGACACAGATATAGATAATTTAAAACAATATAAATAAAATCTTAAAAAAAAAATCTTGGCTACAAACATAAAGGAAGAAACCAAGAAAAACTACAGAACAGGTGACGTATACGCTGATCCCTCAACATGCAAACAGGTCTGATACTGGATGAGACATGATAAATTTTGTTGGCTACAGAGTCCTCATGACTTATTATTATTACATGCCATCCTTTCATATGGCATGGATAGAGATTTATATTACAGTTTGGTTATGCAGTCCAAATGGAGTTATTAAGTTGATAAAATGCCTTTTATCTGCTCAAACATAGTCAGGGTTGGGGATTTAGCTCAGTGGTAGAGCGCTTGCCTAGCAAGCACAAGGCCCTGGGTTCAATCCTCAGCTCAAAAAAAAAGCAAAAAAAAAACAAACAAAAAAAACCAAACCAAACAAACAAACAAACAAACCAGAAAGTCATCTTTAGCTGACTTATGCACACTGTACATTCCATACTTACATTAATGCAAATATATATATATATATATATATATATATATATATATATATATATATATATATGTTACCTTTAAAAGTTTATGTTTTCACAGGGCGGTAGTGGCACACGCCTTTAATCCCAGCACTCTGGAAGCAGAGGGAGGCAGATCTCTGTAAATTTGAGGTCAGCCTGGTCTACAAAATGAGTTCTAGAACAGCTAGGACTATTACACAGAGAAACGTTGTCTCAAATAAAGAAAAAATAAAAAGAACAAATATCAAGTAAGGATTACATTCACAATGTCTAGTCCATTTGTATGGAGAAATTATTCTATTATCTAACCTATCTTGATGAGTCCAAAGTTTTATACCTAAACTATTTTCTATCATAACTTGTTTACCATCCTAAAAATAACTTTTTAGACTTTAAAACATTTTCTTAGATAAACAACTGAAGCTTTTATGTGTCTCAACTTAGAAACTTTACATATCTTTTGTAAGTTTCCTTTCTGAATTTGGTAACAAAGACAGCAGTATAACTATCTAGCCTTCAACTTAAGTAAACAGGAAGTGCAGAGTAAACAAATTCCCAAACTATAGAAATGACAGAGACATCTGGCTGCCTGGACAGTCACCCAAGTTTCCTCTGCAATGTTGGGGCATCCACCACCACCCAGCTTAATTGTTCTTTTTTTAAAAAAGATGTATTTATTTAATGTATGTCTGTATGAGGGTGTCAGAACCTCTGGAAGTAGAATTACAGAAGCACTCTTCTGCTTTCCAGTGTTTTCAATACAGCTGGGAAAAAGGAAGCTTGCTCAGAACAAAAGAACTGTGTTTCCTACACATACGGGCCATATCTGTTTCAACTCTGCTTAGGAAACTGTTAAGAATAGCACCTCATGGGGGCTGGCAAGATGGCTCAGAGGTTAAGAGCACTGGCTGCTCTTCCAGAGGTCCTGAGTTCAAATCCCAGCAACCACATGGTGGCTCACAACCATCTGTAATGAGATCTGGTGTCCTCTTCTGGTGTTCTGCAATGTATACATAATAAATAAAACTTTAAAGAAATATTGAAAAAAAAAAAAAGGAATAGCACCTCATGTGAACTGCCATGTGGGTGCTGGGAATTGAACCTGAGTCCTCTGGAAGAGCAGCCAATGCTCTTAACCTCTGTGCCATCTCTCCAGCCCAACTGTTCTTATTGTAAATAGTTTTACTGTGTTAAGAGCTAAAACCTTTTGTTTTTAATTAGACAAAAAGGAGGAAATGTTGCAGGATATTTGATTACACCATGAACCCTGAGTTTACATTTGCATTAATAAAATCAATCTTGGGTCAGGAGGCCAAGTCAGCAACTCGTTGACAGAAAGTAATCACAGAGTCAGAGGGTGTCTGTAAGATGACAGAGATGCACAGAAGGTAGTAGGGAGGGACTTTGTGTAGTGTGGGATTTTTGTTTTAGTGGAGCAGAAAGATGCTCTCTTTTGGAGACATAGGCAAAGAGTTAGTACTCAACCTCTCTGAGCTAGCAAGTTTTCATCCCAGCCTTTGACTCCCAAGTCTTACTGGTAAATAGAATGATAGTGATTTAATTAAAACTTATATTTGCCAGTAGTAACATAGTCGGTGCCTGAGGGAACAGAATTCCCAACAAGCTGTGGCCTGAGCGGAGCCACAATTGCTAGCTGAAACAGCAGTAGATTAAAGTGCAGTCTCTGTGCTGACAGAAAAAACAGCATTGGACAACAAGGCTGGAGATGTAGAACAGTAGTAGAGGACTTGCTTAGCCTGTATTAAGCACTGTGTTTGGTCACAGTATTTAAACAAACAAACAAACAAAAAGATGGACAAGAACAAGTCCTGACAAAAATTCTGGACAAAGTAGGTCCCTCATACATCACTACTGGAAAGCAAACAGTTGCTTTAGAAAACAGCCTTGTGGTCTCTTAAAAAGTTAAAACATGGTGGGGTACTAGAGAAATGGCTCAGTGAGTATGACCACTGGCTACTCTTTCAGGTTCAACTCTCAGCATCCACATTATAGCTCACACCCAGCTATAACTCCAGTTCTAGGGGCTCTGATGCTCTCTTCAGCCCTCCACAAGCAACAGGCACAAAAGTGGTACACAGACACACATGCAGACAAAACACCCACATTCATAAACATTTTTACAGTTAACATAGGTACAGTAAAATGGCTAAGTAAATAAAAGCTCTGCCATGAAAGTGTGATGACCTGAGTTTGATCCCTTGAACCCATATAAAAGTCAGAATTGACTCTTTAAATTGTCCTCTGGCATCGATACCCAGGCCATGGTGTCCATGACACACACACATACACACATACACACAATTATATACACAACAATATTTTTTCACAATAATATTTTCTAAGTTAAACATACAATTACATAAAATTAAACCTATGGTTCAACAATTCCATCCCTATTTACTCAACAGAATATAAAGAACAGAATCAATTCCACAAAGTTGCTTTCTGCATGCCATGATATGTTCTACTCCCTTCCCCACATTATATATACACATATTAATAAACAATTTTTTAAAAAGTTAAATATAGTTACATAAAACTAAACATTAGACCCAGTAATTATATTCCTATTTACCTAACAAATGAAAATATATATCCATAAAAGGCGCGCGCGTGCACACACACACACACACAGCTGATGAGATGGCTCAGTGGGTAAAGGTCTTGCCACCAAACCTGACAAACTGAGCTCAATTGCCAGAATCCACATAGTAGAAGAGTTCCAACTTTCATAAGCTGTCCTCTGACCTCCACCTGCATGTCACAGCACACACATGCTCCACACACACACACACATACATGCACACAAATGATTTTTTAAATATTATTAAAAAACAAAAACAAAAACAAAAACAGGAGCTGGGAAGATGACTCAGGGGTAAAGAGCACTATCTGCCCTTCCAGAGGTCCTGGGTTCGATTCCCAGCACCCACATGGTTGCTCACAATTGTCTATAACTCCAATTCTAGAGGATCCAACACCATTGTCTTGCTTCTTCAGGCATTGCACACACATAAAAATAAACAAACTTTAAAGAAGCACTACACACATATCCACAGCAGGGCTAGAGACTGAACTCAGTAGTAGAGGACTTGCCTAGCCTGGCATGTGCAAAGCCCTGAGTTCAATCCCCAATACCACACATGCACACACACAAATCAAAGCATTATATGTAGATACATACAGGGCAACATACTTGACAATAAAAACATACTGGCACACAACGCCATGGATAAACTTTGAAAACATAAAGCTTTATGTAAGGTAAAAGAAACCAGGCACAAAAGGCCATGAATCATTTACTCTATTTACATGAGATGCTGAGGATTGGCAAATCCACGGACTGCCACTGGCTGCAAATGAGGAAGAAAGGGGAGTGACTGTCACTGTGCATGGTTTGGTTGGTTGGTTTTTGTTGTTCTTTTTGTTTGTTTGTTTGTTTGTTTTGGTTTTTCGAGACAGGGTTTCTCTGTATAGCTTTGCACCTTTCCTAGAACTGACTCTGCGGCCCAGGCTTGCTTCCAACTCACAGAAATCTGCTTGCCTCTGCCTCCTGAGTGCTGGGATTAAAGGCATGCGCCACTACCCAGCTTTGATGTTCTTTTTAATAGGTGATGAAAATATTCTCTAGTTTAAACTTGCATAACAAACAACCGACATACCCATATCTTTGGGTTTTATTAATAATTTAAAAATTAAGATTTGTTTATTTATTTTATAGGCATGAGTATTCTGTCTGCATGTATGTATGTGTACTACATGTATGCTAGTGCCTGTGAAGGAGCTCCTGGAACTGGAGTTATGGATGGTTGTGAGCCACCATGGGGGTGCTGGGAGCCAAACCCAGGCCCACTGCAAGAGCAACATGAACTGAACCATCTCTCTAGCCCACACCTACACTTATGTAACCATACTCCTATTTCTTTCCCTCTGCAAACCACTCCCTCTGTGCATCACTCACCTGTTCTGGCTTTTGGTCTTTATTTAGGGGCTGCAATGGCTTCAGTGGTTCATCCCCATCCCTATCCCCATCATCAGAAGACCATCTGGGAAGCAGATTTTCAGGCTGCTCGCTGGACTTGTTATCACCCTGCAGCCGCTCCCTCTTGTCTTGAGAAATACTGCGCTGACTGTCGACTTCATTAGAGGTGTCCGGCTGTTTCGGTTGACTCTCCTGAACGATGCCATTATTTGCTGAGTCCCTCCTCTCTGCAGGTAAGATATCGATGTTTATCCTGCTGATTGTGGCAAGTGACTCCACAGTATTGTTCATGTCTGGCTTGCCAGTGTGGCCTTTGAGGCTAGCAGGTGATTTCAACGGACCAGTGGCCACTGGTTTCTCTTGGGACAAACACTTATCTTCACCCTAGATGAAAAGATGTTCTGAATTTATTACAGTACCTTATACCACATACAAAAATTAACTCAAAATGGAACAGCAGGTTCCTCAAATAGAATTACCATTTAACTCAGCAATTCTACTTCTTGGCATGCACTTTATTATTATTATTATTTTTAATTTTATGATCATTAGTGTTTTGCCTGCATGTATGTCTATGTGAGGGTGTCAGAAGCCCTGGAACTGGAGTTACAGACAGGTATGAGCTACTATGTGGATGATGGGAATTGAACTCTGGTCCCTGGAAGAATAGTCAGTGCTCTTAACCACTGAACAATCTCCCCAGCCCCATGGCATGCACTTTAGAAAAATAAAAGGAGGAATTCAAGCAGGTATGTGGGCCAATGATTCCAGCATCATTATTAAGAGTGTGCACAGTGGCATGCTTCATATTCAGTAACTGAGGTGGCTGGCTGAAATAGGACAATTATGATTTGAGGCCAGCCTGAGGACTCAGTGAGTTCCAAGCTACCCAGGGCTATATAGCAAGACTCTATTTTAAAAAAGAAAGAAAGCTGGGCATGGTAGCACATGCCTTTAATCCCAGTACTCAGGAAGCAGAGGCAGGCATATCTACAAGTTCAAGGCCAGCTTGGTCTATATTCTGCGTTCCAGGACAGTCAGAGCTAAATAACAGAGACCCTGTCTCCAAAAGAAAAAAAAAAGAAAGAAAAAAAGTAGAAACAACCCAAATGTTATCAACAAAGCAATGGATAAAGTGTGGTATATACATAAGATGGCTTCTGCAAGTACCCACACATGACACATACTCTTACATAAACATATACAAAGACATAAACATTTTTAAAGGGAAGGGATGACATTCTAAAATATGTTATCAAACAGATGACCCTTAAAAGAAGCTAAGTGAAAAAATCCAGATAAAAAAAATAATACTACATATAGCCAGGCGATAGTGGCACACGCCTTTAATCCCAGCACTGAGGAGGCAGAGACAGGCGATCTCTGAATTCAAGGCCAGCCTGGACTACAGAAAGAGATCCAGGACAGCGAGAGCTAAATAGAGAAAATCAAACAAATATATTTGTATATATATATATATATATATATATATATATATATATATGTATGTGTGTGTGTGTGTGTGTGTGTGTGTGTGTGTGTGTGTGTGTGTTATGATTCTATTTATATAAATTGTCTAAAGCGTGACAATTCATTGATACAGAAAACAGATAAGAGGTTCCTAGGCTCTGGAGATGGGGTTAGGGATTTAGAGCTTAATGAGTAAGGAGTTTCAGTTTTATATGTTGGAAGAATTTCTGAGGCTAGTGATGAGGGCTACATCACAACATTGTGAATATAATCAAGGACACTGGACAATATGCTTAAGAGTTGTTAAAATACAGACTGTCAAGATGGCTCAGCAGGCAAGAGCACATGCTGCCAAGCCTGATAAGCTGAGCCTGACCCCCAGAAGGAACCACGTGGTGGAAAGAAAGAACACACTACTGCAAGTTCTCTCCCTCTCTCCCCTTGTCTCTACACACACACACACACACACACACACACACACACACACACACACACACGCCAAAATAAATCAGTAAGACATAAATGCAAAGAAATGTTTTTCAAGGTCTGGGCATACAGTTTAGCAATAGGGCTCCTGTCTACCATGCACAAGGTTGTGGGTGAACACCCTAGCATTGGTGGAGAGGGTGTTTACAAGTGAAGGAAAAAGCACATGACCTCCTCAACAGATACAGAAAAATCCTCTGACAAAATTCAATACCCTTGCATGGCGTGGACAAACAAACAAGGGCCAGAGGAGACCATCCTAAGATAGTAAGGCCGTGTGTGGGAAATCTAACTGCACAGTGTGCTCAGTGGCCAGACTAAGAGGCTTCCCTTCCAAATCAGAAGCAAAGGGGAGTTGCCCCTCATTACTTTCCCTTAACATAATGCTGTAGGTGACATCCAGAGCAGTTAGGCAAGTAAGAAGAAATGAGGCATCTGCACTAAGGAAGATATAAAATTATCTGTCTGTAGGCTAGAAGGTTTTGTACATAAAAGCCCTAAAGATTACAAGATTACACACAAAGATCTCTCTCTCTCTCTCTCTCTCTCTCTCTCTCTCTCTCTCTCTCTCACACACACACACACACACACACACACACACACACACACACACACACACCAACCTAGTAGAACTAATAAATTTAACAAAATTTTGTGAGTTTGTTAGTTTTTTTTTTTTTTTTCCTGCTTTCTCTGTAGTTTTGGCTATCCTGGAACTCACTCTGTAGACCAGGCTGGCCTCAAACTCACAGAGATCTGCCTGCCTCTGCCTCCCAAGTGCTAGGATTAAAGGTGTGTACCACCACACCTGTCTGATATTATTATATTAATATTTACTAATAAAAATGGAACCAATAAGACAGAAAGTAATATTGGTTGGTGAGAACACGAAGAAACTGGAAATGCAGAAGGATACAGCTGCTGGGAAAACTGTGTAGTGCATCAAAGGGTTAAACACAGACTTACCACTTGACCTGGCTTTTACACACAGGTAGACAACCCAAAAAAACTGAAACCAGGTGCTCAAGCACTGGTCCTAAATGTTCACAGCAAGACCCATCAGTGAGAAGAACCCAAATGTCTACCAATAGATAAGTGGATAAACCGATGCAGTTTATTATTCAGACCTCAAAGAAATAAGGTATTGGTATACGCTGTGTGGACCTTAAAAACATAATAACTCAGACCCAAAGGCCACCAGTTATATGATTCCACTTTATGAAATATTCAGGAAAGGGAAATGTATGCATAGAAACAGAAAACACTGGTATTTGGCAAGGTAGAGGAGGCTGTAAACAGTGGCAGCTTAATGTGTAAGGAGCTTCCTTTTGGTGATGAAAATATTGTGGAACTAGAAAAGGAGTAATAATTGCAATTTGTGAGTGTGCTAAATGCCCATGACTGTCCACATTATGTGGGCTTCTTTGGGGCTGCAGGGATGGTTCAGCAGTTAACATTTGCTGTGCAATCATGAAGACCACAGTCTGCATCCCAACCACAGTCTGCATCCCAACCACAGCCTGCATCCTAACCAGTCTGCATCCCAACACCCACACACTAAGCCGGGTCCCCAAAACATGCTTGTAACTTCAGCTCTAAAGGATCCAATGCTCTCTTCCGGCCCCCACAAACACAGGTGTCACATTCTCACACATATGAGAGTATACTCATATACACACACACACAAATGAACAGAGTAGTTTAAATAGTTTTTATGTAAATTTTATCTTAAAAAATAAAAGTTATTGTATTGACTTTGTGAACAATTTGACAGTCTACTGCAGATAAAGTAAGAAAATAGACTGACCTTCACCAGTATGCCTTCTTGAAAACCAGAAGTTACTGCATAATGAATCTCTAGAAAAGCAGTCATTGACACATAAAGTTGTTCACTTAAATGACCTGTTTTCATACAGTCCCTAAAGCATTAGACCAGGGAGCATACCATGACATGTGTAGTGGAGCCCTCAGAAGGCCATGGCTGGTAGTGAATCACTTCATGATTTGATTCTTCCTTTCTGGAAACTACAGCAGCAACAGGCTTGGCTTTGGAGTCACAGTTTTTAACATTATATTTGGAAGTTTTTCTTTATAGGGAAGAAAAGAAAGTAATATTATCAACACAGTGATGATTGACAGTTTGAAAAAATATGTGATATGTGTGTCTACAAAATAATGGCATCATTTTACAGAGACTGTCTTGTCAAAACCTATAGAGTATTTTCTAAGACATTTGTCTTCAAGATAATTGAGAATATAAGAAATAAAAAAGCAATCAGAGACACAAAGGAGGTCAAGGGGGTTTAAGAGACTGGAGAACTCAATGGGGTATTGTGTCTTGGATTGAATCCTGGCACATAAAGTGGAAATATTAACAGAAAAACTAGCAAAAGCCAATGAAGCCTGAGGCTAGTTAACAGTAATGTACCAGTGTTGGTTGGTTTCTTAGATTTCTGTTTTGTTTTGAAACAGTCTCCCTATATAGTTCTAGATGTCCTGGAACTCCTGCATAGACCACACTGACCTGGAACTCACAGAGATCTGCCTGCCTCTGCCTCCTGAATTCTGAGATTAATGGCATGCACCACTATACCCAGAACTGGTTTCTTACTTGTAAAACACTCTTTTAAATCACATTTATGGGGGCTGGAGAGATGGCTCAGAGGTTATGAGCACTGACTGCTCTTCCAGAGGTCCTGAGTTCAATTCCCAGCAACCACATGGTGGCTCACAACCATCTGTAATGAGATCTGGTGCCCTCTTCTGGCATACATGCAGACAGAACACTGTATACCTAATGAATAAATAAATCTTTAAATCACATTTATTCATTCATTTATTGTGTGCATGTGTACACAAAAATACACACATGTGATCAGAAGACAATCTGTGAGTTGCCTCTCTCCTTCTGCTATGCAGGTCCCGGGAACTGAACTCAGGTCAGCAGGCTTAGCAGCAAGCACCTTTACTTGCTAAGTCAGATCAACAGCCCTGGTTTCTTAATTTTGACAAATGCCCCATGATAATAATCTAAGATGCTAATGGTAGGATGAAGGGTATAGAGTAACTCTGTACTATCTTTATAACTTTCTATGAATACAAATTCCAAAATTTCTATGAGAAAGTAGCTCACATATGGAAGGACCAGGATAAATTTCCTCTTTTAAGTTTCACATGTTTATAGTAATATAATATCACTATAAATATGCAAATTTTCAGAGTAAAAATAATTGGTTTATATTCTCTAACTTACAGAATAAATGTGTACAAAAATAACACCTGAACTGCTTAACACAGTTCTAAGACTGAGCTGAATCTCAGGAAAGCATGGAGAGTTGAGTCACAGAAGGCCAATTAGAAGTGATGTGAACAAGCCAGACAGTGGCACTGCATACCTTTAATCCCAACACTTGGGAGGCAGAGGCAGGCAGATCTCTGTGAGTTCAAGGCTACATAGGTAGTTCTGGGACAGCCAAGGCTACACAGAGAAACCCTGTCTTGAAAACCAAACAAAGAAAAAGAGTGAACAGAAAGGCAGTGGTGATGAGCTGGAGTGGTGGTACACGTCTGTAATTCCAGCACTTGGGACACTGAAGCAGGATACCAAGAGTCCAAGTTCTGGGCTATAGCAAGACCTTGTCTGAAAAGGGGAAAATGTTCGTCCCCTGAGCACCTCTAACATTGCCTCCTCTCCTCACAAACTTTCTTGCCACAGGCAGAAGTAAGCTAACAAGATAGTGACAATCTTGTCCGACCCTAAGTCTTAGATACACAAATATCAGTTTGCTAAAAGTAAGACATGTGGTCAAAGAAAGGGATTCCTTTTCTCTTGAAAAGTTATATGAACGAAGAGAAAACTTGAATGCACAGAAATTTTTATATATGACCATTTTCTTACATGGGGAATAATTAAGAGTAGCTCTCTAAATGGTTTTAAAAATCACATATATTCATGTCTGTGTGTGCACACATGTGGAGGTCAGAGGACAACTTATAGGCGCTGATTCTCCTTCACTATGTGGATCCTGGGGACTGAACTCAGGTTCTCAGGATTGGTGGCAAGTGTCTATACCTGCTAAGCCACTTCACTGGCCCATCTAAATGGTTCTCTAGGTTTTTGATTCAACAATTATGCAAATTTTAATATCTGTTTCTATGATACTGGGATTTAAATTCAGGGCCTTGTACACGAGGCAAGCATCCCACTATTTGTTAAATGTCTAGCCCATTATTAATTTTGGGACACACTGTGAGATATTCCTTTACACTGTGAGAAGATGTGTCACTGTGATTGGTTTAATAAAGAGCTGAATAACCATTAGCTAGGCAGGAAGAGGTTAGGTGGGACTTCTGGGGACAGAGAGCCCTGGGAAGAAGAAAGGAGGCATCTTGAGCCAGACACAGTGAGAGCAAAACATGCAGGAGGAGAGATAAAATCTATGAGTCCCATGGCACCATGTACATGAATAGAAATGTGTTAATTTAAGTTATGAGAGCTAGTGGGACAAGCCTAAGCTATAGGCTGAGCTTTCATAATTAATAATAAGTCTCCGTGTCATTTTTTTGTGAGCTGGCAGCCCAAAGAGAAAATTCACCTACTTATGGTGCCCAACATGGGGCACATATTTCCACACAGAGCCTGAGAAAGCTTAAAAAGGAAAGTTCCAAAGACACAAACATCAGATGCAGCTTCCAAGTTCCACAGTCTCTTAGGTGGGCCATATTGTACAGAGCGGGTTTCACAGCTGCTGCCTGTGATCTAAACTGCACTATGGGTTTAAAGTTTGACTCATGTAAACAGAGAATGCTACAGGCACCCAGAAAAGCATAGTCTAGACAAGAAAAAAGTATGGACAGTCACAAAAATTTTTAAAAATAATAAGATAAAGTCTTTAAAAAGCAAATAAAATAATATAAAAAGGATAAGCTACATAAAGATGGAAAATATATAGAGAGTTTGGATCCTGTGTTGTGTTTTGTTGATGTTAAACTTTTTGATTGTTGATGAGTGAACAACAGCTGCTGAGAAACATTAGATTATGGAGACTGCTAAATTAAACCAACCTATATATTTTTAAAATGTCTTACCTCCAAAATGAAGGTCAAAAAATATGTTGCATTGGGGAAAGGTTTTGCTTTTGTTTCCACAAAAAACAAAAGGCTATGGATTCACTCAAGGTTGATAGAAATCAAATTTGACCAGGGGAGACCCCCCTGAAAATCCTTTATTTTTTTTTATAGACATAAAAAAAATAAACCTAGAAAAACTACAAGATAGGTGATGTAAATTTTATCTGCTCAAACATGAAACAAAAAAATCATCTTTGGCTAGCTTGTGTACAACACATAGTCCATACTTGTGTTCATGCAGGTATTTATGTTTCTCTTAAAAGTGTGTGTTTTCAGAGCAAGGCGACCAGGCACCAATGAAGACAGGTGGCCCAGGTGATCCAGCCTCTCAGAATGCTTCTGTTAGTTTCCTCAGAGTTCTACATCCAGAACAGCTTCAAGGCTGCTGCTGAGATGATCCAGCCTCACAGACTATTCTAGCCAGGCCTGCAGATAAGTCTTATACTTTCCCATTGCACAGAAACTTAACAGTTAATATTATGGCTAGTTTTCCCAGGACTTGACCATTATCCCAATTTTCTCATAAAGATGTTGTCACTTCTAGACAACAGGAAACAGTCTAGAGAACATGACACCCACATTCTCAAGAGGTGGGATGGGTGGTTTTTGTCATTTGGTGGATTATGGATGTTTGTCATCATTTAGGGGGGTTGGTTACAAGCTGTTATTGGTCATGGTCAAGAAAAAAAACTAAACAAAGGAGATTAGATTCAGGGATCTCTTTCTGAAGGGAAAAAGGGGGAATATAATATAGAAATGATAGGATAAAGGTGTAGATTCTGAATCTACTTTTATATTAAAAAAGCAACTAGTAGTCTTAAATACTTTACATTGATATGAGTTTTTGTATACTGATACAAATTTAAGGTTATTTTTGTTATACTGTATATATGTTTCTATTCTTGTTTAAGATATTGTACCTATGCAGCTCAATTAAAAATATAAAGTTTTAGCTGGGCCGTGGTGGTACACGCCTTTAATCCCAGCACTCGGGAAGCAGATGCAGGTGGATCTCTGTGAGTTTGAGGCCAGCCAGGGCTACAGAGTGAGTTCTAGGACAGCTAGGACTGTTACACAGAGAAACTCTGTCTCAGAAAAATAAAAATAAAGTTTTAATCTTTAAAAACTATTTAGGAGGGGTTGGGGATTTAGCTCAGTGGTAGAGCACTTGCCTAGCAAGCGCAAAGCCCTGGGTTCGGTCCTCAGCTCTGGAAAAAACAACAACAACAACAAAAAAAAAACACTATTTAGGAGTCGGGCGGTAGTGGCACAAGCCTTTAATCCCAGCACTCAGGAGGCAGAGGCAAGAGGATCTCTGTGAGTTCGAGGCCAGCCTGGTCTGCAGAGCGAGATCCAGGAAAGGCGCAAAGCTACACAGAGAGACCCTGTCTTGAAAAACAAAACAAAACAAAACAAAAGCCAACAACAACAACAACAACAACAACGAAACTATTTAGGATAGTAAAGAATGCAAGTTAGTTGTAGTTAGTCACCTATAACAATCAAACTTGTAGTCATGTTAGATATGTTTTCAAGGTTATACAGAGATATATTTTAGATAGATGGTCTTCAAACATTTCAAAGACTTACAGAATATGGCATTCAAAACGTTTTAATAATATAAGGCTTTTCATGACAGTGAGCCATGTCTGCTCCTGGCAGCACTAATTTACTTCAAAAAGGGATGATGGGCATTGAAAAACCTCCATATGGAGTTTGCTTTCTTTGTGGAAAATGCTAGCCGCTGGGCCAAGAAACTGCTCTTGCCTCAACTGGACAAGCAGGACATAAAAGAAAGCAAGTGCCAAACTTTACCAAGACAAGGTAGGACAGTCCCTTCAAAATTCAAAATTTTAAAAAAAGTCTGTTGGACAGTCTAAGCCTGTAGGTCAAAGATGGATACTACAATGTTACAGAGGAACCTTGGGTGACTGTCTAGGCAGCCAGATGTCTCTGTCATTTCTTATTTTGGAAGTTGTTCACCCTGTACTTCCTGTTTACTCAAGTAATATTTTATCCTTCTTGGGTCTCTGATGTGGATTGAAGACTAGATAGTTATAGTTGTACAGTTTTGCTTGTTACCAAATTCAGAAAAGAAACTTACATAAGAGATATAAAGTTTATAAGGTCAAGAAACATAGAAGCTTAAATTGTTTACCTAAAAAGATGGTTTAAGGTCTAAAAAGTTATTACAAAAAATAGTTGAGGTATAAAACTTTGGACTAAG
This sequence comes from Onychomys torridus, assembly GCF_903995425.1. Classification (NCBI taxonomy): domain Eukaryota; kingdom Metazoa; phylum Chordata; class Mammalia; order Rodentia; family Cricetidae; genus Onychomys; species Onychomys torridus. Next base: position 4,654,219 of record NC_050451.1, on the reverse strand, counting down.
GATAAATAATGGAATATTTTCTTTAAATTTGCCAAATGCAAATGGACTGGCCATTGTAAATGTAATTCTTACTTGATAATTATTCTTATTGTATATAGTTTTACTGTGTTAAGAGTTAAAAGCCTTTCTTTTTTATTTAGACAAAAAGGGGGAAATGTTTTGGAAAATTCCTTTTCCCTGTGTAAAGATGTGTCACAGTGATTGGTTTAATAAAAAGCTAAATGGCCAATAACTAGGCAGGAGGTATAAGCAGGACTTCTGGACAGAGAGAGCTCTGAGAAGAAGAAAGGAGGAGTCATAAGCCAGATGAAGAGGAAGCAGGACAGGCAGTACAGAGTAAAAGAACAAGCCTAAGCTAAGGCCGAGTTTTCATAATTAATAAGTCTCCCTGTCGTTTTGTTTTTTTTTTTGGTTTTTTTTTTTTTAAGCTGGTGGTCCAAAGAAAGTCTGTTTACAGGGACAAGGGACAAGGTCTCACTAAGTTGCCATGGCTGGCTCACTCTCTAACTTGGGCAGGATTTGTTTTTGTGATCCTGAGTAGCTTGGATTATAGGCCTGTGCCACTAGATCTGACTAACATGTACATAAAAGGTAACAGAATATGCCACCCTAAGAAATGTAACTTTGCTGGGCAGTGGTGGGCCATGCCTTTAATCCCAGCACTTTGGAGGAGAGGGAGGTGGATCTCTTGAATTTGAGGCCAGCCTGGTCTACAGAGCAAGTTCTAAGGACAGCTAGGGCTGTTACATAGAAAAACCCTGTCTCAAAAAAAACAAAAAAAATTAAATAAAATACAATGAAAAACTGAAAGCTGAGGGCTGGAGAGATGGCTCAGAGGTTAAGAGCACTGGCTGCTCTTCCAGAGGTCCTGAGTTCAATTCCCAGCACCCACATGGTGGCTCACAACCATCTGTAATGAGATCTGGTGCCCTCTTCTGGCCTGTAGGGGTACATGCAGGCAGAACATTGTATACATAATAAATAAATAAAACTTTAAAAAAAAAAACCAAAAGCTGAAAGCTGAGTGGATAGAAATCTGTCACCCTCAGTAAGGTGATTCTAATTTCCCTTTACCTCTCCACACTGCTCCTTTCACAATCCCTTTCTTGTTAGCCTACCACAGACACATTAGGTTTCACTGCTTAAAACTTCATTCTACGTACGAAACATAAACCTTTTATTAAATAAATTTTGTTACTTTCCTATGCAAGTTAAATTCTGAGGCCCAGGCCAAAAAACACCAAGAGGGTAGAATCTTGTCTTCTTACATATTCTAATCATGTAGTTTTACTTTTTGTTAGGAAAAACAAGAACAAAAACTCACCATAAATCTTTACGTATGAAAATTTAGGGGGGGTGGAGAGATGGCTCAGCAGTTAAGAATGCTGGCTGTTCCTCCAGGGGACCTGGGTTCAATTCCCAGCACCCACATGGCAGCTCACAATTGTCTGTAACTCCAGTTCCAGGGGATCTGACACCTTCACATAGACATACATGCAGGTGAAACACCAATGATCATAAGATAAAAAAATAAATAAATAATTTTTAAAAAGAAAGGAAATTTAGACGCCTCCCCCTTTTGCCCCACCAGAGTAGCCCAGCCTTCTGTAAGGGAAGCATCTTACGCTTTGGTGGCCTCCAAAAATAAGGAGATTTGGTGTTTTATATAAGGCTGCCTCAGAATGCTCCGCACAGAGGGTCTTTCCTCAGGCCTCCTGCTCAGCATTGTTCGGATCAGCTCGGCCAGCTCTGGGCTATAAACTTTTGGCATTGGTGGTAACTGCAAAGAATAACAATACTGTAATCATGATTAATGACATTATGAAACAAAGTAAAAACTGGCAGGCTTTCCCAATATTTAAAAATCATTATAAGATATAAAAGTATTAATAGTTATTAATTTACTTGAAGTAATATACCCACAAAAGTAGAAAACAGCATGCATATTAGTTTATGTAAAGTGTCTGTACTGGTTATAATAACACATTTATAAGAATACAACAGAGGGTTGGGGATTTAGCTCAGTGGTAGAGTGTTTGCTTAGCAAGCGCAAGGCCCTGGGTTCGGTCCTCAGCTCTGAAAAAAAAAAAAAAAAAAAAGAATACAACAGTATCCCTTCAGCTGAGCAATCCCAGTTGAGGACTCTGTCCTTCAGAGAGGAACACAAGTTTCATCTAAATTTTACTTATTATTAGCATGTGTGCATTAATGAGCATGCACACACTCAAGCCAGAAAACAACTTTTGGGAGTGGGTCCTCTCCTCCCACCATGGGTTCTGGAGTCACACTCCGATCATCGGGCTTGTGCTGCGACCATCTTTACCCACTGAGCTGTCTCACTGGCCCAAGAGCACCAATAAAATTTATATACCACAATATTCAGTGTAGTGCTGGTCTTGCAGTAGTCAGTAACTAGAAATAAAGTGTTCAAGTGTAGAGGACTTAGGAGTAAGTTGTGCTACAGTGGTAGTTTGAATGTAATTGGCCACCGTAAGCTCATGGAGAGTGGCACTATTAGGAGGTGAGGCTTTGTTGGAGTAGGTGTGGCCTTGGTTGGAGGAAGTTTGTCACTGTTAGGAGGGCTTTGAGGTTTCCTATGGTCTGTTGACTTCCTGTTGCCTGAAAGCAGAGATGTAGTCAGCACCATGTCAGCCTGTGTGCCACCATGTTCCCCACCATTATGATAATGGACTGAACCTCTGAACTGTAAGTGAGCCATCACAATTGAATGTTTCCTTTGTAAGAGCTGCCATGGTCATGGCGTCTCTTCACAGCAATATTCTTCCCATAAAACATTAGCAGCTGCTTAAAAGTAAAAGACAAGTACTACGACTAATCCAAAGATGTAAGCTGGGTCCCGCCACTGTGTGCAGTGAGATGCACTTGTTTCTTGTTTAGACTACTTGTGTATAAGTGCATACACACCAGGAGCTATATCTGTTTCAAAGAAAGAAAAGAGAGGCCTTGGAATAGATTGCTAATAGTAGTTATCAAGAACATGAAAATGAGGGGTTGGGCATTTAGCTCAGTGGTAGAACGTTTGCTTAGCAAGCGCAAGGCCCTGGGTTCGCTCCTCAGCTCTGGAAAAAAAAGGGAAAAAAAAAAGAACATGAAAATGTTTTTATTCCTTTTTAAAACTGAATTCTTTAAATAGTAAGACTGGAAACAAATTTTAAAGAGTTTCTATTTTTATTTTATGTATATGGGTGTTTTACCTTGTATGTATGTAAATGCACCACAAGCACAGTGTCAGCAGAGGTTGAAAGAGGGCATCAGATGCCCTAGGGTCTGCAGGCACATAGAGCTGAGAGCTGCTGTGTGTGAGCAGCAGCATTCTTAACCAATGAGCCATCTCTTCAGCCCTACAATGATTTTACTTGTGCACTTTAAAAAATTTTTCAATGGGTCTTTGGATAATCTTTAAGTCACTGCAAAGGGCAACCAGCCTCAGGGAAATAACATGAAGTTAGTATTTCTGGCATCCACATCATATTTAATACATTCTGCAGTTCTTATCAGTTACTTGCAATTATGACAATTACCAAAGAGCACATTCTAAGAGCATGAATTTGTTGTAAATAGGGCTCGCTCAGTTATAGGCTACTGGGAGATAGCACCTATGCATCCTGTAGTCAGTCACAGGGAGAAGTTTTCAAACTGCCAGCTCTTTGAAGCCAATCGGCTACTTTTATATATTAACGTTAAGAGAACCCAAATACTTCTCAACTTCGACCTTTTCCGCAGAAGAGCTCCTAGAGTCCTAATTATTCAGCTGGTAGCAATGAATATTAGTCAGTTAATCAAAGCCATTAGTGAGGGCTGGGTGCAGCTCGGTGGCGGAACTCTTGCTCTGCACTTGCCCTCGGTTGGACCCCAGCACTGAAAAAGAATTCAATTATTCCGACAATAGATATTTACAAAGCTATCATATATAAACCTTGTCCAATTCTAAAATTATTTTACCTTTCCTTCAATAATCCGATAAACTAAAGAATTCATGTCTTTTGCATTAAAAGCATGCTTCAGGGTGGCCATTTCATAGACACAGCATCCCAAAGCCCAAACATCAGACTACAAGAGAAGAACAGTAAATGGTTAATGTGGAATATCTTATTTACATTTTTCCTCTCAAAACAAAGCATACATTTTCTTCCAACTGATTCACAGTTAATTCTGATTTAACTACTCATACGGGCTCTGAAATACTGGTCTCTCCCAGAGGCCAGGCCACGCAGTGCACACCTTTACAGCTGTGTGCATCCTACCTTATAGTTGTAGGGCTGGTTTGAGAACAGCTCAGGGCTCATGTAATAGGGAGTGCCAATGAGGGTGCTCGCCATGTCCCCATGATGCTCCAACACTCGGGCAATCCCCAGGTCGCCCACCTTAATGATGTTTGTTCTGGTTAAGAAGACATTCTGAGTTTTCAGATCTCGATGAAGGATGTGTTTCTCGTGTAAATACTTGAGAAGACAGAAAAAGTTTTCATTATATGTAAGTATACTAATTTATTTACTTATTTCCAGGTTTTTATATACACCATGAGTAATTAAGTTAAACAGCCTTAGTTGTCTGCCAACCAAAACATTACTGTTCTATAAGCTCTAAATAATGAACTACTTTACAACTTTCAAAGTAAGGAAAGTGAATTCCAGGGGCTGGGGAGAAGGCTCGGTTGGCAAAATGCTTGTCACACAGCATGAGAACCCGAGTTTAGATCGCCAGCACTCTGTAAAAAGCCAGGCATACTGGTGCATTCCTAGCCTGGGGAGGTGAAGACCAGAGGATCTCTGGAGCTCGCTGCCACATAAGTGCATTTCACATTCAATGTCTAACACTTTCACATCCAGCTTCCACACATATACACACATATGTGCATATGCATGTGCACACATCTATGTTCAACGTATTAGTTGGCCTGGTACCTTCTGCAATTATTTACTGATGCCTTGACAACTCTATCATTTTTTAATAATACCTGGATCATTTAAATATATGCTTATAAAACAGGCATGGTGCCTTAGGCCTATTTAGACCAACACTTGGAAGGCTCACACAGGATGGCTGCTATAAGTCTGAGATTATCTTGAGCTATATAGTGAGTTCCAGGCCAATCTAGACTAAAGTGAATGCTTGTCTCCAAGAAAAAAATAAAAATTTACAAACTCCCACTGAAGGTGGAACAACTTATCCAAAGCCAGATGTGCACTCCTCTCAGACCTAGGAAATCCTAGACAACATTTTAAAGTACAAAGCATCACTTTTAGCTTTAGAGAAAAAGTGTAAATATCTTTGTAAATATCTATTGTCGGAATAATTGAATTCTTTTTCAGTGCTGGGGTCCAACCCAGGGCAAGTGCAGAGCAAGAGTTCCACCACCGAGCTGCACCCAGCCCTCACTAATGGCTTTGATTAACTGACTAATATTCATTGCTACCAGCTGAATAATTAGGACTCTAGGAGCCCTTCTGCGGAAAAGGTCGAAGTTGAGACGTATTTGGGTTTCTCTTAATGTTAAAAGTTAGAGAGCATGTGAGAATTTAAACAAGTTCAATTAATTCTGGACAAATAAGCCCCGGGCCTGAGAGATACTTCAAAAACAGTCTCACTCAGGGATGTACATATTAAAACACAAATCTGTTCTGCATTTTCATCCACTCTGCCACAGCAACAGGACAACCTGAGCCACACATTACTGGAATACTAACTAGCCCAGCCATCTTTCAACGAGACTTAGCTGACCAACTGATAAGGCACATGGTCATCCTTGGTTCTTTGTCAACTCAAGGCTCTTAAACCTGACTTTGCTATAAATATTTAATGCACAAAGAATGAGTATCTTCTGTGATTATATATGAAATCCATGTTTAACACAGATGACACTCACTCAGAAACATCCCAATGCTACAGCAAGAGAGACTGATTTAGCTCCTAATTGTTGGTTTTAATAAGCAGAGCTGTTATTGTGCGATCAAGTTCATTAGGCATGACAAAACCCATTGTCAGAGCAGAGTTTTCTTAGAAGGGATTGGGGAGGGACAGAAGAGAGCGCGACCAGACCTGTGGAAGAGACAGGTGCAGAGAGAGAGAGAGTGGGGAGAAGAGAAAGGGGAGCGGTCTGTGATCCACTTCTTATGGCTTCCCCTGCACATGTGCATATGGGCTTATGGAGCTATGCCACGCATGCGCAGACTGCACAAATTACGTAGGACGTAAGGCCCCTTGCTTGGCTACTGAACAGTGCCTGTGCAGTCACATAGCTGGAGGAGTGGCCGGAGTTCCAACACTACAGACATTTAAAAAAACAAACAAACATGTTTCCCCCATGTAAGCATGTGAAAAGATGTCTTCCTAAATATGCAGACATTGTCCTGGGGCCGAGCCATTCTAACCTCAGAACAAGGCTGCGTTTACATCAAAGTGATAAGTCTTTGCCTCTTCACCAACGCAGCAATCCAAATTAAACCAAATCAGACCGAATTGGAAAGGCCCAGGTTTAATGGGTAAAGCATTCCTGGGTGATTCTCAGCCCCTCAGAGAGGAGACTGGGAGGAAAGACCAGAAGAACCACGTGTCTGCTTTCTGGGATGCAGCTTATATACCCTGTGGGAATGGACTTGAGCCTCTCTGGGGTAGGAGCTGAGTTTGGGGGGTTTGAAGGGGCAGGTTTGGGGAAAGAGATGGGGGAGGAGAGTTGAGGTGGATCTTCCACCAGAACATCATAGATTCTTTGGGTATAGGGATGCCAGAGTGCCAGGGGTTGAGGAGGAGCTCTCACCCAAACACAAAGTATGCTCAGCAAAGACCAAGGGCCTTGGTGCCTCTCAGCAAGACCACAAAGACCTCAACAAGTCCTGGTTGTAGTCACCCTGACACTGCTGCAGAAAATGCCACTCTTACGCCAGGTGGTGGTGTACACGCCTTTAATCCCAGCACTTGGGAGGCAGAGGCAGGCAGATCTCTGAGTTCAAGGGCAGCCTAGTCTACAGAGTGAGTTTCAGGTCAGCCAGGGCTGCACAGAGAAACCCTGTCTTAAAAAACTAAAAACAACCCAGCCCTAACAATATCCCTGTACAGACAGTTTTTCTCTTCACTCTTGCCTGCTGTGGTTGTATCTCAGCAAATTTAGTAAATTCTACTCTAACTTTTCCTGTATTAGTGAAATCACTCACACACAGTCCATGGGTCACTATCCTACTACGTCATCCCTGGCACCACCTTCCCACCACACTGCTAGACAAACTGTCTACCACGGAGCTGTGGACCTAGCTCACTGCCAAGCTTTGATTCCCTAAGTCCTGCCGTTTGCCTCTGCTGTGTCTAATGTTTAAACTATGTTTATCTGGCACAGTATTGATTAATGTCCCGAGGAAGGTGACAGGAAAGTGAAAGCCTGGAGACCATGGACGGTGGCATGGGGCTTTGGGCGCTGCTGTGCGTGTACCTGGGGTCCCTCCTCACTCTGCAGGCCATGCCTGCTTTGGGCTTGGCCACAGGCAGACCCAGAGGAAGCGAGGTATGTGACTTAGGCATAGACAGGCAGTTAGTTGTGCCTGCATGGGGTCCTAGAGCTGCAGAAAATCCTACTCAGGGACCTGGGCCACCCCACCCACTGGATCATGTCTGCCTGAAGGGTTTTCCCCCAGCAGGAGGAGGGAGGTGGAGGAGTAAGGGACACAGACCTTAATCCCACCCTGTAACAGATGGGCCACGGTCCCTGAGCGTACCCACTCACACTCAGCTTTGGTTTTGTTTTGCAGAAGCGGCAGGCTGTGGATACAGTAAGTGAAAGTCTTGGCAAAGGGTCTGAGGATGGGGCCTTTATTATAGGTTTCTCTCTCCCACCCCTGTCAGGGCCATAGACGGGGGGTGGGAGGAGGCTCCCATCCCCTGAAATGTGACATTATTCATACCTTGCTTCTTGTCTCCAGCAAAGAGAGGGGGATCTCCTTGGGAGGTCTGGTATATTCTTCTGGAATCTGGGCGCCTTTGTTCTAGAGTGGGCAGGATCCCCCAATTTTCTACTCCAGACAGTTGATGGTGTGCTCATCAGGAGTTTGAAAGTCAACTGTAAAGTCACCTCACGCTTTGCCCACTACGTCATCACCAGCCAAGTGGTCAACAGTGCTGATGAAGCCAGGGAGGTGGCTTTCGATATGGAAATCCCCAAGACAGCCTTCATCAGTGACTTTGCCATGTGCGTGACTCCCTGTCTAAGTCCCCCACCCTAGTCCAGTTGTGTCCATTTACCTGCTCAGCGGGAGGCCAGTGTGACCTCATGTCTGGTCATGGCCAGGCCCTGCTTAGAGGGACGGGAGGGAAGTGATCCATTAACCTTCTCAGTTCTTACTTTACACAGAACCATTAGCCTTCTCACTGCTTGTTTTCAGCTTTTCACTCAAGGAGCAAAGCCAGCATGTGATCTGGCCTCTGTGAACATGGTGGTTACCTACTGATTTCCCATGGGTCCTCTGGGCAGCGGACAGTAGAAGCAACAGACAGACCATAAACACCTCTTTTTCAAGGAGTCCTGTGGACAGGGTCTTCTTAGGCAAAGCACACTCCAAATATAAAGGACAACCCAGGCAGTGAAGGGGGCCACCATCACTGAGGACTTTTTCCTTTTGTGCAGCACAGCAGGTGGGAACACATTCATTGGGGACATAAAGGACAGAGTGAGCGCATGGAAACAGTACCGGAAAGCAGCCGTTTTAGGGGAGAATGCTGGCCTTGTCAGGTCCCTACGGCAGTCCATGAGTGACAGTACCTGCAAAGCCATGGCGATCTGCACAAACCACTCCACCACCCGACTCTCAGGCAGGAGCTGCCCCTTCTGCTCCTTGAGCTTCCGGTACAGATCCCCTCCTTCGCAGAAGCCCATGACGATGTAGAGCAGACCATCTCCTCCCTCCCACGACTCTTTGTAGGTGACAATGTTGGGGTGCTTGAGCTGAGACAGGAGCTGAGCTTCCTGCTCAGCAGCTCGGCGCTCACGGCTGGAAGCATTTCGGAGGTTCAGTTTTTTGATGACGTACTAACAAAGAAAATGAATACTTTCATAAGGTGCAAGAAAACAGAGTTCTCTAGGTTCAGAAGTAGCTAAGAGTTCTCACGAATGTCCAGTCCTCAAAACCAACCTCTGGAGCCTATCAGATAAACTACTGGCTTGTTTTTCAAGAGGCACAAAATTGCCAGTTGGATACATTGAAGAGGAGGTGGTAGGCAGATCTAAAAATCATAAAACTGGCCAGGCAGTGGTGGCGCACACCTTTAATCCCAGCACTCTGGAGGCAGAGGCAGGTGGATCTCTGAGTTAGAGGCCAGCCTGGGCTACAGGACAGCCAGGGCTACACAGAAAACCTATCTCAAAACAAAACAAAACAAAAGCATAAAACTGGGGAAACTATTTGCCCCTGACAATTGTGCATTTTTCCCCAGTGCTGGGCTCAAACTCCAGGCCTTGTACATGCTAGGTAAGTACTATACCAATTAGTACAGCTAATGATTATTAAGTCTGACTTATGCCCATTCCAGGTCACAAACTACCCTTTCCCTCTGCATTTTACAATTTCTTTGAATCTGCAATCCCAGCTACTTTTTTTTTTAACCAGAGCTGAGGACCTTGCTAGGCAAGCGCGCTACCACTGCTACTTTGAAGGCTAAGGCATAAGGGTTACTTAAGCCCAGAAATTTGAAACCCAACCTGAACAACATAGTGATAGCCTATCTCAAAAAAGGAGGAAAAACAAAAATTAATAATGACTCAAAAGTGAATCCAAGATAACATACTGTTAGACAAAAAAAGGAAAAGGCTCCTTAACCTTTAAATGCCACAAGAGGCATTAAGATATAGCTTAAATAGGTGTATGAGACACATTAGATACTCATGGCCCAAAAATGTTAAAGCATCATTGGTCCTCCATATAGGACGTCATTCCCATTTAAAAAGAAAATATTTTATTTAATATAGTGCCCTCAATCATCTCAAAGATCATATATTCACTCCTTCAATAAACACATGCATAAATGTGTTTCCTGAAGTTCAAAGTACTGCTCAAAAAGAAGGGTTATTATTATAGCTGACTCTTAGCACAAATGTCCCATAATTCCCCAGGGTGCCTACTGAATTAACCTTATGAGAAAGCTTATGTTGTCGGCGGAGAATCTTGCATTGTGAGGAGAGTGGGTCCTAGACTTGGAGTGTGCGGGCTCTCTCAGCTAGCTGTTTGGAACGCCACTTTTCCGTTTCATAGTTGTGCCTTTCTGCAAAACATTCTGTGGACACCCTGGTAGCAAGTCATACTGAAGAACTGGCTCATGAGCCTTTGGGAGATAAAATACTTTACACAAAGAAGGAATGACATCAGATATGAGTTCTGGGAAGACCACTGCCACAAAAGCAATGGGTTAGAGAAAAGAAAAGAGGCGACAGGGACTCGTTTAGGAAGGAGCGGGCATTTAGCTACAAAGAATGGTGTCCTGTATTGGGGTAGTACCAAGAGAGATGGAGATGCTGGTTTGGTCTGGTGACAGGAATATAAACAGCGTTGGGAGCACTAAAGATAACTGTCACGAGTCCAGCCTAGGCAGCTGCATGGCTGGTCAAGGTACTCACTGAAACAGGGACTTTGGGAAGTGCTGGCGGAAAGATGAGCTGAGCTTTAGTAGAGCAAGCCACACAAGAGATGGTGCTTCACGGGTGGCACTGAGGCCTCGGAACGCATGGCCCCTGCTCTCATGAAATTTACGGTGACAGGAGGTTTGCAGATAAAGTACACTAGTTAATACCATAGAAGAGACAAAGTTTGGGGCGACTATTGTAGAAGGAGTTGGGAAGCTGACCTCGAGTCGAAGATGAGTCCCTGCCCACTCAGGACCTACTATTTTTTGAGGTTGCCCTCGGCACACCCCTTCCCTCCTCGCCCCAGGCAGGGTCCCAAGTCCCCGACCTGCTTGCCGTCCCGCCGATGCTTCACGAGCGTCACCTCCCCATAACTGCCCCTGCCCACGACCCGCACGTAGCAGTAGGTAGCCTGAGGCATGTTCCCGGAGGTAGTCTACAGTCGGGAAGCTGCGGCAGCGGCAGGAAAGGCAGCGGGAGGCCCCGCTCATGCCCGACAGGAGGTGAAGTCCTCCATAAACACGGCCCAGTCGGGCCAGGAGCTTACAGGCCCGGCCCACCCGGACGCCGCTACCATAGCAATACAGGCGGTGTAGTCCTGCGCATGCTCAGAATTGGAAGACCCACCATAGAGCCGACATAGCCGCAGCTAGAGCGGCTCCAAAGCCTCGGGAGGACCTACCATTGAGTCGTTACTGGAGCGGCCAGAGCGGTCCCACAACCGTGGAGGACTTGCCATAGAGCTTCGCTACTGGGAAGCCAGAGCGACTCCAGAGTCTCAGGTCCTGCTTTTGTGGTTCGGCCTTTGTTCAATGAGTCCTTACTGGTTATAAGAGCCGAGTATCATTCATTCGTTCTACAAAAATTCACTGTTTGTGCGGTTGGATCACATTCTATTGAAAGATTGGCTGACTCTAAACTTCACTAATGATGTTCACTGTATTTATTTTTTTGCATGACATTATTTCGCCTGCCCTTTTGATGCACTGAGAAATACACTAGACATTAGTACTTGTCGTCCCTAAAAGTTTCAGCCTGCTTGATTGAGAATTGCAAAGATCTCCCACAGAATGATTGCAAAACCACCATCCTGAGAGACTTAACAGGGAGCTTCATGCTGCTTCCCCCGGGAACACCAAGACCCCTTTTTAACACCTGTCTGAGCAAGTACAAGGCTGAGAAGAAGTCTATTAGCCGACACCTACCTGCTTTGCCCAAAGAATTTGCTTTTAAAAGGTGAAGAATTACTGATTATTCCTCTGTCCCGTCGGAATATATATGCATGTATCTTCTACAAGCCAGGAATGTTTTTCTGCAGGAGAGAAAGCCCTTTTGAAATATAGTCATCAGAAAGTTTAGGCATCTGTTTCCCAGTTTGTGTGGGAAAATAGAATCCCATCTTCTAGTAGATACAGCTGGCTTAACTGTTATTGTTATGTTACTGTTGCTGGGATAAGATCTGCCAATGTAACTAACCTGGCAATGCTACTCTTTAGTGTTGAGTTCCAGGCATAGAACAGCATCATGCTCCTAAACCATTAGAATTTGTCAGTTTTCTAAGAAGCCCCTTTGCTCACTTCTCTATCTCCCCCTCATTATCCATTTTGTTGTTGTTGTTGTTGTTGTTGGTGGTGGTGGTGGTGGTGGTGGTGGTGGTGGTGGTGTGTGTGTGTGTGTTTTAGACAAGGTCTCACTATGTAACTGAGGTTAGCCTCAAACTCACAGATGGGCCTGGCTTTGCCTCTTGAGTGCAGAATTCAAGGTGTGTGCCACGATGCCCAGCCTTCATTCTCCTTTTAAAAGGCCCAGTCACCTCTGCACAATTGAAATGAAACTCAGTTTGTCCTGTGACTGTCAATAGTTACTAATACAAATCTGCCTCCTCCACTGTAACTAATTTATCTTTAGCAATATCATTAAATACAATTCAATATTTATTTGTGGTTCACTTAGTTTAGTTTTCTTATTGAGAGGAAATTGGCATTGCCAAAGAAATGTGCCAATCTTAAATATGTAACTAGATCATTTGGCAAGTGTAATCCCTCAGATATATTAAGACCAAGGGATATGGAGAAATTAGAACCCTGTGTGTTACTGATGAGAACAGAAAATGGCTCAGCGTGTATGGAAATTGGTATCATGGCTCCTCAAAAAATTACACACGTAATGCAGCCATTTTACCTCTGGACACACACACACACACACACACACACACACACACACACACACACATTCAAAGCAGGGATTCAAAGAGATATTTGTACACCTGTGATCACATCAACATTCACAAGAGCAAAGGATGGAAACCACCTAAGTTCCCATCATTGGGTGAATAGATAAAAGTGTCTGTGTGTGTGTGTGTGTGTGTGTGTGTGTGTGTGTGTGTGTCTCATAAAGTGATATAAAAGGAAGGAAATTCTTGCATACAATAGCATGAAAAGACTTTGAGGACATTATGTAAATGAAGTGTCAACCACAAAGGACAAATATTGTCTGATATCATTATGCAAGTTATACAGGAGGGAAGGAAATTCAGAGACAGAAGGAAGAATGGTGTTGTCCAGGTCAGCCGGCTCCCCAGCTCCCAGACAGAGAAGGGGTGCAGAGCTTCACCTGGGGACAGTGGTGGCAGCTGTCCAACTTATAAGTGTGCTTACACTGTTAAATTGTACACTTTGAAATGATAGCTGGAAGTAGTGAGTTATGTCACTCAACACCAAGCCTGATGAACTGAGAATGATTCCTGAGACCCACAAGGTGAAAGGAGAGGACTGTCCCCTGAAAGTTGTCCTCTGACATCCACTTGCACATCAGGACATGTATATGAGCACACACACACACACACACACACAGAATAAGTAAATGATAAAAATGAGAAATATTGGCCAATGACATGGCCCAGCTGGTAAAGGCTGATATTCATCCTGATGACAAGTTCCACCTTCAGGACCCTTATGGTAGAAGAAGAGAATTAACTGACACAAATTGTCCTCTGTCCTACCTACCTACACACACACACACACACACACACACACACACACACACACACACACACACACAAATGCACAAAAACGCACATAAATGCACACACACTGACACAAGCATACACACAATAAATAAAAAATAAAGGTAGCTAGGTATAGTTGCACAGTGTGTAATCTCAGCATTCAAGAGGCAGAGGCAGGGTAATTTCCAGTTCAAATCCAGCTTGAACTATATCAAGAGACTAAGGGAAAAAAAAAAAAAAGGTAAACCTTATGTTTGCATATTTTACCACAATAAAAAAAATAGTTACTTTTAAGTGTTTTTTTACTTATTTATTTTTGTTGGGTTTTTTTTGTTGTTTGTTTTTGAGATAGGGTCTCAGTATCTCCTGCATGGCCTGGGTCTCACAATGTAGACCAGGCTAGCCTTGAACTCACAGAGATCTGCCTGCCTCTGTGTTGTAAGTGATGAGGTTAAAGGTGTACGCCATCACACCTGGCCAGTTTTTTAGGCCATTAAGTAAGATATAGAGCAGTGTTGCCAACCTGCCTTTCACTGTCGCCTTAAGGAGACCTTTTAGACAGCTTTTATTGTTGTTACCATCGTGTGTGTGTGTGTGTGTGTGTGTGTGTGTGTGTGTGTACATGTTTTTTATTGTTGTTCTCATCATTTGTGTGTGAGTGTGCACATGGAGGCTAGGAAAGCAAACTCATTATTTTAACAAGGTTTCTTACAGAGCTCAGAGCTCAACACTTTGGCTAGACTGGGTGGCCAGTGAGCTCTGGGGATCTGCCTGTCTCCATACCACCAGCACTAGGGTTGCATACATAGGCTACCATGCAAGGCTTTTATGTGGGTTCTGAGGATCAAATTCAGGTACTCAAATCTTCAGGAACTTTACCAACTGAGCTATGTCCCTAGGCTCTAGACAGCTTTTTCTTACCACCTCTTCCAGTTATCCTTTAGTACCACAGACACACTGTGTATCTGTTTACATATTGTGACTCTTGGGTAGGCTATAGACCATTATAGTAATCTATATTTTGGTAGGGGATGATTTTTTTGTTTTGTTTTGTTTTGTTTCTCTCCAAGACTCAATATTTTCTCCATCCAAGACACATCTATTTTACTTCACCCTAAAAAGACATCTTTTTTCTTTCTTTTTCTTTTTGGGTTTTCAAGACAGAGTTTCTCAGTGTAACAGTCTTGGCTGTCCTGGAATTCACTCTGTAGACCAGGCTGACCTCAAAGAGATCCACCTGCTTCTGCCTCCAAGCGCTGGGATTAAAGGCATGCATCACCAAGCCCAGCTCCTAAAAGGACATCTTTGCCCTTCTGGGAAATCTTTTCCTTTCTTGGTTTCTAGAACTTTACTGGTTCTCCTACTGTCCCTGTCCACACAAGTTCCTCTCTTGACTTCTCCTGCTTCCTTTGAAGTCTCCCAGGCTTTTGTGATGTGTGTATTGCTTCTTTAAAACAGAAAGACAGGCAGACAGACAGACAGGTAGATACCTATATACTATGTGGATCGGGAATAGGTGTCTATAGTATAAGTCTGTTTTAGTTAGGATTTCTATTGCTGTGGGGAAAAAAAAAAACCCACCATGACCATGGCAACTCTTTTTTTGGGGGGGGGGGTTTCAATACAGGGTTTCTCTGTGTAGCTTTGGAGGCTGTCCTAGATCTCGCTCTGTAGACTAGGCTGGCCTCAAACTCACAGAGATCCGCCTGGCTCTGCCTCCTAAGTGCTGGGATTAAAGGCGTGCGCCACCACCGCCCAGCTTAAATCTTTTTTTTTCTTTTTTTTCTTTTTTTTTTTTTTTTTTTTGGTGGCAACTCTTATAAAGGGAAACATTTAATTGAGGTGGTGGCTTACAATTTCAGAGGTTTAGCCCATTATCATCATGGCAGGGAGCATGGAAGCATGTAGGCAGAGATGGTGCTGGAGAAGGAGCTGCTACATGCTGATTTGCAGGCAACAGGAAGTAGACTGAGACACTGGGCAGCATGTTGAACACATGAGACCTCAAAACCCACCCCCACAGTGATGCACTTCCTCCATCAAGACCACATCTACTCCAACAAAACCACACCTTCTAACAGTGCCGCTCCCTTTGGGGGCCATTTTCTTTTAAACCACCACAATGTCTTACACTGCCAGCCCCATGAGGACCATGAATTAGGTGAGACAGAAGTGAGCAGGGACCAGACCACATGGGACCTAGGATGGAAAGTCTTGGAACACAGTGACTTTTTGTTTTTAATCCCTTCACATCTTTGTTTTGTTTTTGTTTTTAGCATTACTTGGAGAGACCCAGACAAGCAACTCCACCACTGAGCTACATCCTAAGCTGTATTCCTCACTTTTATCTTTGCTGTCACTAAATATCTGACAAGAATCAACTTAAGGGGAGAAGGATTGCTTTGGGCTCACAGCTGGAGGATTCAATCCATGCTGCAGAAGGCACAGCATCAGCAGTGTGAGACAGCCGACCACCCAGGCCCTCGGGCTTAATCCTTAGCAACCTCACAGGCTTCCTGACTCTCTCCCCTTCCCATAGCCACGGGCTGGGCCAATTACCCTCTTCATCCTAAATGTGGGGAAAGTAACAATACCTAACGCTTAGGGGTCATTGGCAACAGCGAAGAAATGGGACATAAAGATGCTGAAAAGTGTGCCAGGCGAGGACACATCACTGTTAGCTCTTCTCATCCTTTTCTGTCACCTGCCACCACTGTAGCCAAATAAGCATGCTCCTAGTTCCTTCTACGAGCCAGATTTGGCATTATCCATCTCCAACAGCCTTTTTCTTTTCTTTTCTTTCTTTCTTTTTTTTTTTTATCTGATTGTATTCCTTGTCTTCCCAAGCTTCCTTGGAACTCTCCATTCAACTGACCCTCCTGCCTCAGTAGCTTGTACTCCAGGAACATAGCACAGTATCTAGCTCTCAATATTCTAGTCTTAGACCCTTCAGTGTTTTCCACCCTGAAAGCTAAAGGTTTTCACATACTTTGTCCTAGTTAGTTTAAACTGTCAGTTTGACCTAGCCTGGAGTCACCTGAGAGAGGAGTCTCGGTTGAGGGATTGAGTTGTGGGCATGTCTGTAGGGGTCGTCCTGACTATTAATTGATGTAGGAGGGCCCAGCCCACTGTGAGCAATACCATTCTTTGGGTAGGTGATCTTGGGCTATATAAGAAAGCTAGTAAAGGATGGGTTAGTGAGTGAGCTAGTTAGTTAGTAAGCAGCGTTCCTCCATGGTTTCTGCTTCAAGTTCCTGCTTGGAGTTCCTGCCCCAACTTTCCTCAACGATGGTGTGTAATGTCTAAGCTGAAATCAACCCTCCCATCCCTAAGTTACTTCCAGCCATGGTGTTTGTAACAGCCACAGACTGAAAGCAGAGCTCACCTGTCCCAGCTTGCCAAAGTCCCTCCTCTCCTCTCCCTGACTTCACCTTTTAAAATGCCTCTCTTTCCCAGGCGCCTTCTGATCCCGTGGAGATGAGTTCCACCCTCCCCATTATATCCAGCTCTTTAGGCCTCTTCAGCCTCCAGCCACTCGCTGGGGTCCACTCCTTCCATCGGTTTGTCTCATTCCACATCAACCCTCTAAACACAGCGGGCCCCCGAGTTTCATCATGGGCATATCCCAGCTCCTAGCGTTGTGTCCAGCCCATCGAAGGCTCTTTTCATGCTGATAAAGGAATAAACAGACCTTCAAATGTACAGCAGCATGTTGACCTATCTCTCGGTCTAAGTTGGCCTCTGGGGCAAGGGTAGGGGTCACTTGGTCTTTTTAGGTCTTGTGGAATAGGTGTCATTCTTGAGCTCTGGCCTTGACCATCCAGTCGATATAATCTCAGGGACAGTTCTGAGGCTGATGCGTTGGGTGTCACGGATGCACATGTCACCTTTTGTCTGCTTGTTGTTGCCTCTGGTGACATATCCAGGGCCTCAGGCAGAAATATGGAACAGTTCACCATCCACATCACCACTGGACCCCAGAGCAAGGCCACATTTCAACTCACCTATGAGGAGATGCTGAAGCGGAAACTTACACAATATGATATCGTCATCAAAGTCAGGCCCAAGCAGCTGGTGCAACATTTTGAGGTAGTTTCAAGGTCCCTGGGAAGGATATCTGTCTGTCTGTCTATCTATCTATCTATCTATCTATCTATCCATCCATCCATCCATCCGTCTGTCCTTCTATCATCTATCTATCTATCTATCTATCTATCATCTCTCTATCTATCTATCTATCTATCCATCCATCCATCCATCCATCCGTCTGTCCTTCTATCATCTATCTATCTATCTATCTATCATCTATCTATCTATCTATCTATCTATCTATCTATCTATCTATCTATCATCTATCTCTGGCTCCCAGCACTGGTCCAGCCCCCTCTCCATGTTTTCTCAGGCCTGAAAATGCAGGGAATGAGATGGACTCCTCAGTGCTTCTGTGGGCTCTTCCTGGGCAGGAAGCTTCCTGAATCTCCCAGCTTTCTCCTCATTCAGGAACCTCCAGTTTATATATTTACTAACTGAGGGCATTCCTGCATTCTCCAGGACTGCCACCAGATCACAAAAAAACACTGAAGACCCAGTTATGTATAGAGCAACTTGAGGGGCTGACTTGAAGGGTTCAGATGTGAACACCTTTCTGTCTGTCAGTATTTCTGCCTATAATGAGCCAGGCTCTGCTAAGAGCTGGGTGGGGACTGCACATAGTAGGAAGGCAGGTCCATAGGGCTCTGGGCTGAAATTTGGTGCTAGTCCAAATGGGTCTTATCACAGAATTGGCTCTCATGATGCAGATTGATGTGGACATCTTTGAGCCCCAGGGAATCAGCAAGCTCGATGCTCAGGCCTCCTTCCTCAGCAAAGAACTTGCTGCTCAAACCATCCAGAAGTCTTTCTCAGGGAAAAAGGTATGTGTCCTGGCAGGGGATGGGATGGGCCCTCAGCAACAGTTAGCCCGGCCCTTATAAAATATCCAGGCAGGGTTGCTATGCTGCCATGATGAGTTATTAATCAGATTTCCCATCCACTATGGCAAATACCCGAGAGAAACAGCTTCAGGGGGGAGGGATTTTTTCTGGCTCATGGTCTCTGAGGTCTCAATCTGTCATCAGCTTGTTCCACTGTTTCTGGGACATAGTGAGAGAACATCATGACAGAAGTGCATGTAGGAATAGAGGTTGTTCACCTTATGCAGCCAGGAAGCCAAGAGAAAGATAGATAGATGGGGGGGGGGGGGGAGAGAGAGAGAGAGAGAGAGAGAGAGAGAGAGAGAGAGAGACCACCCAAAGAGCCATGGCACCTCTCCAGTGACTAACTTCCTCTAGTCTCACTCTTCTTGGTTCTATCACAGACCAATAGTCTATTCGATTTTTTTGAGGGAGGGTATCTCTTTTTTTGCTGTTGTTGTTGTTTTGTTTTTTGAGACAGGGTTACTCCGTGTACCCCTGGCTGTCTTGGAACTCACACTGTAGAACAGGCTGGCCTCGAACTCAGAGATCCATCTACCTCTCCCTCCCAAGTGCTGGGATTAAAGGCATGCACCACCACCACCTGGCTTACTTTTTGTTTTTAAAGGCAGTATTTCACTATATCATTATGTGGCCCAGGCTGGCCTTGAACTGGAAATCCTCTGGCCTCAGCCACTTTAGTGCTGGCATCATAGGCATTTCTGCCA
The DNA here is from genome assembly GCF_903995425.1 of Onychomys torridus. NCBI lineage: Eukaryota > Metazoa > Chordata > Mammalia > Rodentia > Cricetidae > Onychomys > Onychomys torridus. Next base: position 4,634,911 of record NC_050451.1, on the reverse strand, counting down.
TAGCATCTTCTAGCCTTGCTCACCCCACAGTTTAAGATGACTGCTGTCTTTCACACTGTCATACTGCTGTGCTTTGATTCCTGATTTTATACCCTACATGGTGGTGGTTAGTACAGAAATCCAACAGTCCAGGAGCATAAAAGCAAAGGAACAGGTCTTTTCTTTTACCACAGACAAGTGTGTACCCTCAGAACCTAGATGCCTAGGCAAACACATCCGGGTGTAAACACACACACACACACACACACACACACACACACACACACACACACACCATGCACACATGCACAAAAAAAAAAAAAAAAAAAAAACCCTTAAGTTGTTTTGCAGACCCCTATTTGCAGCTGTGCAGGCCCCAGTGCCTCACACCTTCTTGGCTTTCAGGGTCACGTGCTCTTCCGCCCCACGGTGAGACAGCAGCAGACCTGCCCCACATGCTCTACATCCTTGCTGAATGGAGACTTCAAGGTGACCTATGATGTCAATCGAGACAAGCTCTGTGACCTCTTGGTAAGCCTACAGCTCACAGCCCAAGTCCAAGAGGTCTGGGAAGGATACTTGGGAGAGAGGCTTTTCTGGGTTTCTTCTGTTCCAGGTGGCCAACAATTACTTTGCACACTTCTTTGCCCCCCAAAACCTGACTAACCTGAGCAAGAACCTGGTTTTTGTAATTGACATCAGTGGCTCCATGGAAGGCCAGAAAGTGAGGCAGGTAAACGGCGGCTTTGATCGGCTCATGCAGCCGAAGCTTCTCTGATGAGTCTTGTCATGAAGGTTTGGCTGCCACAGGGGTCTGGGACTTATGCTGATGGGCAGAGACAAGGGGATGTAACTGGGAATCCCTACTCTGGGATCAGCCAGTTTCCTCACTGTGTGATGGTAGGAGAGCCCAGCTCTTTTCCTCAGTTTTGAAACAGAGGGTAATGGTGCCTACGGGTCATGGAGTTTCCCATGGAGAAGCACTCGGTAGAGAAAGCCCGTGCCCTGGAAATGCTGGGAATGATAAATGATCTATGGCCTGGCACCTTGGCGCTTTCAGTACTTTGCCCAATGGGTGGTAAAGTCATGGCTGCCTAAAACCAGCTCTGGTAGGAAATGAGGGCACTCTATGGATCCTGCTCTACCCACTAAAAAACTTCTAGTGATTTCTTCTCCTTACACTTGGTCCATTTTCCCTCTTTGTGCCCCTCATGCACCCCAAGTCCCAGTAGCAGGCTGCTTTCTTGGGGCTGACTGTCAGCTCCACATGTCCACTATGGATTTCTACAGTGGCTACCTGGGTTCCTGGAAGGAGTTATCCTGTAGCCATGCGGGGGCCATGTCCTTCCTTTGACTTCCTGTCCTTGCAGACCAAGGAGGCACTCCTTAAGATCCTGGAGGATGTGAAGCCAGGAGACAACTTTGATCTGGTCCTCTTTGGGTCTCAAGTACAGTCCTGGAGGGGCTCACTGGTACCTGCGTCTAAGGCCAATCTGCAAGCAGCTCAGGACTTTGTGCGGCGCTTTTCTCTAGCTGGAGGTAAGGGAGGGGGTCTCAGGACACCCCAGCATCACTTCTGTTTCCCTGTGATATGGGTGTCATCTGGTCCAATTCTCCTCCTTTACAGCCACAAACCTGAATGGAGGCTTGCTCCGAGGAATTGAGATCTTAAATAAAGCTCAAGGAAGCCACTCAGAGCTCAGCAGCCCGGCCTCGATTCTTATCATGTTGACAGATGGAGAGCCTACTGAGGGTGAGTTCCTCAAGGGCTGTCCTGGGAGGCGATGATCTCAGTACCGAAAAGGACCAATTCATCTGTTAGAGAGGCCATTGGGGCAGAAAGGCTCAGGGCAAAGTCAAATGCTAGCCTGAAAACTGTTCAGACCACAGCGCTCCAAGCTGTACCTCTGTCCTGTGAGTGGGTAACAGCAACTGTTTCTATATGGTCCTTGGATGCCTAGGGACTCAAAAGATGGGTGGGATTTATAGGTTAAGTTTCATTAAGCCATTTATTCAGGCTTAGTCCAGGACAAGGGGCTGGGAAGAGACACCAAGAGAATGAGATGTGTCTCTGCCCTCAAGGTGGTATAACGAATCTCTACCACAGAAGCTAGAAGAGCAGGGTGCCACAGGGTTATGGGATTCCTGACAAGGGATACTTGGCCCAGGTGAGGTCTGAGAAGGTCTCTTGGAAGAAGAAAGCCCTGAGCCGGAAGGAAGAGAAGAGGGCAGGAAGAGACCTTGGCAGGGCCTGCCCAGGAAAGAGGACAAGGGCAGAATGGGGCAAAATGAGAGTGGGAGGGCTGGCGGGGCTTCACAGGCCATGGGAGAGTTTGGAGCAGACTCGCATCTGCCTCCGATGGGCCCACATGGTCGGGTAGAGCCTTCAATGAACTGCTTCCAGCTGGTGTGGTTGCCCTGTGGTGCCTCCAGTTGTCAATGGGGACTAGAGTAGATCTGGGATGGGAACCTTGCCTCCCAGGAAGTGTTTCAAAGGCTTCTAGGGCCCCCTTTATGCCTGAGATATAGCATCCCATCACCACCTGGATGTGTATGGCTGCAGGGGAGAAGGACCGTTCCCAGATCCTCAAGAATGTACGCAACGCTATCCGGGGCAGGTTCCCACTCTACAATCTCGGCTTTGGCCAAGATCTGGACTTTAACTTCCTGGAGCTCATGGCCATGGAGAACAACGGATGGGCCCAGAGAATTTATGAGGACCACGATGCCACCCAGCAGCTACAGGTCTCCCTCACCCCTCCCACACACCATCATCAATATGTCATGGGGTCTTGGTGGCCATTTGCCTACCAGTCTAGAGAGGATAGATCTGCAGAGTTGAAGTCAACAACTACATGACCTTAAGCAGTTACTTAACCCCTCTCCGCCTAGATCCCACCTCTAAAGTGGGACATCAACATTCCACTTTGTGAGTAGTAGCCTTCCTCACAGGTTCCCAGCTGCTCATTCTGAGGCTACACTCCCTCTCCCTGCAGGGTTTCTACAATCAAGTAGCTAACCCCCTGCTGACAGATGTGGAGCTGCAGTATCCCCAGGATGCTGTCTTGGCTCTAACTCAGCACAAACACAAACAGTACTATGATGGCTCCGAGATCGTGGTGGCTGGACGCATTGCTGATCACAAACTGAGCACCTTTAAGGCTGATGTTCGGGCTCGTGGGGTAAACGAAAGGCTGTCAGGGATGGGGGGGTGTGTAGAAACTAGGCAGTACTTAGATACTCTAGACTCACACTCTTCCCCCACCCACCCCACCATCCCAAGGGCCTCTTTCCCGATGTAATGTCCTCTCAAGGGAAGACAAATATATCCCAGCCTTGGTACTGGACAGGCTGGAATAGAACCAATGTGGCATTAATTAGTGTAATCCCTTGGCTCAGTAGGATCACTCAATCCTCCTCATATCATCTGCCCCCCACCTCTCACCCCAAGCCTGAGAGAATGAGAGGCCGGTCTCTGTTTCTCACTAGGTCTCATTTCCTGGACAACCTCTACGTACCAGCTACATGCACATGTGTGGAAGGTCCCAGGGATAGGAGACCTCCTTTAGGGCATGGATTCAACCCACAGTGGGTTGAGGGCTTAGAACTTAGGCCTGGAGGGAAGAAAGCGAGCTAGAATCTAGCCTTGCCCTGTCCGTCTCTCTAGATGGTACTTTTTCTGTACTATAGAGATAGCACTACCCTTGAGTGCCTGTGTATGTGTTGGGGGTAAATGGAATATTCATATAGTACAAGATACAGGCCTTGGTACAAAGAATGCCTTGTCCCAAGACTTCTGGGGACTACAATGCATGCCTATGGTCCAGCTATGGTCCAGCTGGCCAGCGCAGCCGAGCTGGCACTCTGTGACCCTTGGGAGAAGTGAACAGCAGAAATAACAGCTATTTGTTGGCCTCTGCCAGAGAGAGAAACTCCCTAAGGACAGGCCTGGGCTTCCTGTCTCATCGAATTTCTGAGGCCTAGGCTATACCTGGCTCACAAGGGATGGTTAGCCACATCTGTATGATGGATGGATGGATGGATGATGGATGGGGACGAAAGCAGGCTCTAGAGAGGTGATGATACAAAGGATGAAGAAGCAGAGACCAGATGAGGGTGGTTGCCACAGCCTCTGGCATCATCCAAGGCTTGTACTGTCATGGCTTACGGCCTTCCTCCTCTTTCAACTCTCAGGAGAGGCAAGAATTCAAGGCCACCTGCCTAGTGGATGAGGAAGAGATGGAGAAACTGCTCCAAGAGCGTGGCCACATGCTAGAGAATCACGTGGAACGGCTCTGGGCCTACCTCACCATCCAGGAGCTGCTGGCTAAGCGGTAGGGGCCCTGCAGCTGTCAGGAGTGGACACCGTTCACCCTTGTTCCTGGTAGACAGAGAATAGTGGTTCTGAGCCCGAGGGTTGTGAGGGAATCAAGGGTACTTTCCCCCCTCTGCTTCCTCAGGGTCTACAGTGTGAGTCTTCCATTGTGGGTGGGATTCTGGGATGAAGACAGCCCATTTGCCCCACTGAGGAGTCTGCCTCAGAGGAGTCTGCCTCAGAGGAGTCTGCCTCAGAGGAGTCTGCCTCAGAGGAGTCTGCCTCAGAGGGGCTGCTGTGTCTAGACATGCACATCTGTTCCTTTGTCACCTCTACTCAATGGGAGAGCAGTACAAAGGTCAGAGAGGTAGGCTACCCTGGTCTCATAGCAGGCAAGCTGTGTAGCTCTGAGGCACATGCCTTGGCCCTGACAAATATCCAGGTTTTCACCATGAGAAGTCCTGCAACCGTGAAGTCCCTAAGGCCACAGTCATTGTGCAGGGAGGGCACTGTGAGCACTTGAATGTTTGTAGAGTCGGTGAAAGAGAAAGACAGGAAGCTGAGGGAAGGAGCACATGCCTGTCATCCCTTGTGTGGAGGTCTTGGAGTCAAGTACATCCCTCACAAACAGGATGAAGACGGAGCGGGAAGAGAGGGCCAACCTGTCGTCCCAGGTCCTGAAGATGTCCCTGGACTATCAGTTTGTAACTCCATTGACCTCTATGATGATCAGAGGCCTGACAGACCAGGATGGGCTGGAGCCTACCATTGACAAGACCCCAGAGGGTACAGGCAGTAGGGGGTCTGTGGTCAGGACGGTCATGTGCCAAAATCCTCCTGGGGGTTAATTCTTTTCCTCTTCCCTTCCTTTTAGATTCACAGCCCCTGGGTGAGTTTTCGGCCTGTTGATTTGGCACATGGCTTTAAGTGGCTGGAAGGTGACACACGCTGTTTTCCCCAAGCACGAAACTCAATGTTTCTGTATCTTCCCTGGCCCTAACCTCTCCTGGGCTTCTTCCTTCTGTCTTCATGACAAGCTCAGGCTTGCATCCTTCATGATTCATGAGCCTTTGCTAGCCTTCCCTCAGGTCTCCATTGAGCCCCTCTGCTCAGTGTCTGTGTGTGTGTGTGTGTGTAGTGGGGGACCCTTAGGAGGCACCCTCAACCTCAGCAGGACTGAGCCTAGACCAGGTCATCTCAGCACGAGGTATACTTGTGGACTGAGCTGCATGTCCTTGGGGTGGGTGTCAGAGTAACATTGTGTTTTCCTTGTCTTCTGCAGAGATGGTGGGACCCAGAAGGAGTAAGTAGCAGCCATCTTGGGGACTCCTACTCTCCCTACTTACCCTGCTGGCCCTCAACTGAGCACTTAGCTCTGACCAAAACCCTGGTTATCACCCACCCTGGTTCCCTTCACGGCCTCACTGGAAATCCTTAGAACATTCTCCCAGAGTAGGCTTGGTTTCCCCAGCCATGGTCGCAGTTGAAGAAGACAGAGGGGTCGAGGCTACCTCACAGGACCAATACCCTGAAAGGCATGGAGTGCATACGATGCCTTAGTGACTGCCTTGTCTGTAGCCTTGGGCCAGCTGCATGGACAGGGGTGTCTGCACAGCTCTAGGAGGCCATATCACCCCTCCCCCCTCTCAGTACCATTCATTCTCACCTACAGCATTTGTGCTGTCAGCCACACAGCCTTCTCCTACAGTCCACAGTCCAATAGTCTCAAAGTTGCCAAACCGAGTGACAGGTGGTGAGTCTCGGGAGGGTCTGAGGGATTCCCCTGATTGGCCCCATCAGACCAACACACAATGTAATGGACTCCATGCTGTATTCCCAGTGGACACGGATCCCCACTTCATCATCTACATGCCCCAGAAAGAGGATAGCCTGTGCTTCAACATCAATGAAGAACCTGGTGTGATCCTGAGCCTGGTGCAGGACCCTGACACAGGTATGGTGGGTAATACGCTCTCTGTCAGGGTGGGGGCAGAGCCAGTGTGCCTCTACCCTCCCTATTTAAATAGAAGCTACTGGGGTGGTCTTCACTGCCCACTGCCTTGCATAACATCCGCTTGGCAGGCACCTCTTGCTTTTCTCTTACTCCATGTCCTTGACTACACCCTACCCTAAGGTTTGCGTGTGTGACTCACACAACACACAGGACCTGTGGCCAGACCAGGGAACTTAGGGAAGGGAGAAAGCATTCGAAGATCAGTTTCTTAGATGTCCATGTTGGAGCGTGAGGCACAACACTTAGGGTCAGTGAGGATGAGGCTGGTCAGAGCCTCGGGGATGCATTTCTAGACCTCCTGTGAGTCTGTCTCTGTATGAGGGGGCCAGAGTCCAAAAGAGAAAGTTAAGTATAGGATATCTAGTAGGTACAGTTTGGGTGGGAGGAAGCAGGAGAACCACAGGAGGTCTTGAGAGCAGGACCACTCCTGGAGGTGAGACCTTTAAAGATGACATGGCCTGTGGCATGCAAGGGACATCCTGGGAAGGAGCTGGGGCATAAGCAGAGGCCCATGTTGACTGATTGGATGGCTCCTCACCCCACTGCAGGCTTCTCAGTGAATGGGCAGCTCATTGGAAACAAGGCCAGCAGCCCTGGGCAACATGAGAGCACATACTTTGGGAGATTTGGGATTTCAAATCCTGCATCAGACTTTCAGCTGGAAGTGACTCCTCAGAACATCACACTGAACCCAGGCTCTGGTGGGCCTGTGTTCTCCTGGAGGGACCAGGTCACGCTGCAGAAGGATGGGTAACTAGGCCTGGTTGTGGCATGGGGTCAAGGTCCAAAGCTGTAGCCCCAGTTCTGCTGCCTGAGTCTTCAGAGCCCGCAGCTTCCAGGCAGTGTGCTCAAGGGATGCCCACAGGACCTATGCACATGGCCAGACTCTGAGCCATCCCACAGCCCACTGTTTTCATTCCTGGGCATGAGCTTTGGCACTGGAGCTGTGAATCTTTCCCATCTCCACCAAGCAAAGCCAGCCCCAGGCTGGGAGAAAGGCCACTCCCTCCCCACAGCTCTCCTGCTTGCTTACTGCCCTGAACTTGAGTCCTCTGCTCTTCCTTTGGGGTACCTGTCATGTCTATTCCTCCCTTTACTCATTCATTTATTCAACCAACTCCTCGAGACACCAACATAGCTACAGGAAGAAGCCCTGAGACCAGGTGGACGCTTCAGGCCATGAGTGGGATTTGTGGGACGCAGACTCAGATAGCCACCAATTACTAGCTACACGACTTCCAGAAAGTTACTTAACCCCTCTGAACCTTGGTCCTTTCATGGGATCAGAGTGAAAAATTGAGCGATTCAGTTTACACAGAGGACTTGGCACCGGGCCTGGGACATTTTAAGCCACACAGGACAGAGAGACGTATGAGAGGGAGGAAACAGACCTCACAGAATGAGGGCCATGGGGCGGGGGCGTTGTTATGTCTGGGTCCTAGAGGATGAGGGCAGCTAATCCTGTTCTGATGCCTCCCTGGCCCTGCAGGGTCGTGGTGACCATCAATAAGAAGAGGAACCTGGTGGTGTCTGTGGAAGACAGAGTTACCTTTGAGATTGTCCTGCACAGAACATGGAAGGGGAGTGCAGTCCACCAGGACTTTCTGGGTTTCTACGTGCTGGATAGCTTCAGGATGTCAGCCCGAACGCAGGGGCTACTGGGTATGACTGGCCAGGCAGGCAGAACTGTGAGTTGGTGCTCTGAAGCCAGGGTGTGCTCATGGGTCCCAGAGCACTAGGACAGGCCAATTTCCAATCCAACATAATAATCCTTTAAGACTCAGTGCTTGAAGGCCTTGTCCAGCTTAAAAATGGTGAGCAAATACAGAGTGAGACTTAGGAAGCTAAGGGAGCCTGGGAATGAGTGGCAGAAACACCCAATTCACAGGAAGGTCAGAGGGCTCCAGGGACCTTGTAAGAGCGGCAGGTCATTGGTCACCAGATCTCTGTGACATTTCTGTTCCCCCTGCTCTCTGTGAGGCACTTGCCCTTCAGGCTTCTCTCTCCTTCATCAGTAACCGCGGCCTCCAATGTGCCTCTGCAGGGCAATTCTTCACTCCCCTGGATTTTGAAGTCTCTGACATCCGCCCAGGCTCTGACCCTACAAAGTCAGATGCCACAATGGTGGTAAAGAATCGGCAGCTGACAGTCACCAGGTGAGTGGGCTGCTGTCCAGTGCTTCCGCTCTTGCCTGCATTTTGTCCCCCAGGCCTTCTTTCCGGTTTCATGTGGGTAAGGTGAGGTGCAGCCTTGCCTTGTCTATAGAAGGACCCCAGCTGTCTTGTCTGTGTCCAGAGGCTTACAAAAAGACTACAGCAAGGACCCCAGACATGGAACAGAAGTGCCTTGCTGGTTTATCCACAACAACGGAGCTGGTCTGATCGATGGCGTTCACACTGACTATATTGTCTCTGACATCTTCTGAGCCCTCCAGCTAACACATCAGTTCTCCCCTGATGAGGGAGAAGAGAGCATTGAATTAGCCCCACCTCCCTGAACATGCTGGTCCCTTGTGTCAAGACATCCTGTGATTTCATTAAAGAGAGGCTGTGTCCAGTGCAGAGTTGGCTGCTTTTGGGGAGAGAGGTATCTGTAACAGCTCAAGAACACATCAGGCCCAGAGGTGGGCAAAGAATGCTGAGGTGAGAGGAAAACCCACCAGCTCTGGAGCTCAGAATGCACACTGTTCTCTGCAACTGGCTGGCTCCGTGGTCTCTGACTCCTCCAATTGAGCCCTTCATGCATCCCAGGAACCCAGAGATGCTCTGACAGTGAGGGCCATCACAACTAACCCAGAGCTTCTTATAGACAGGCCCATTTACAGTTGAAGAAACAGAGGTTAGGTGACCTGTTGAAAGTCCCTCAGCTTATGAATGATAGAGCTAGGTCCTCAACCCATTCTTTCTGACACCAAGCATGCCACAGATGTGTCCTGGGTGTCTCTTCCAGTCATCAAGGAGGTACATGAGCAAAGTCTGCTAAGTAATAGCATAAACACCTGAAGACTGTTTGCAGGTAGATTTGGGGTCCTGAGGAATCTTATAGGAGCAGGCACCTCAGACCCTCACTTTAGTCAGATTTCTTTGTGGGAATGGGAGACTGTGCTAGCCAGACTAGTATGGTCCATCCTAAGGACAGAGACAGACACTGTCCAAAGCTGAGCTTTCAGAGACTTAGAACAGCACCCCATTGTCTCCTCATACTATATGAAATTGTCCTGTTAAGGCTCCTTTCCTTGGGCTGGTCTTAGGACAAGAGTACAAGACAATGCACCCTGCTCTGGGGAGCGAGTTGCCCTTCATGTGAAGGTGATGGGCCTCTGCTCACTCTGGTGAAGAGTTTCTGCCTCTTCCTCTTCTGTCTTCTGTCCATTCCCCACGACAAACAAAACTCATAGAGACCCAGACTGGACCAAAGCTTGGCTTTGAGTAACACGGATATTGTATTATGGGCTCATTCCTGTGACAAAATAATTTTAAGGAAGGAAAATTTATTTTAGCTTACAGTTCCAAGAGGTACAATCCATCCTGGCAGAGAAGCCATGATAGCAGGGGCAGGAGGCTCCACCCATAGTCAGAAAGCCAAGTGATGAACGCTTGACTCATCCCACTTTTTCGTTTTTACACAGTTGAGAAATCTAGCCCATGGAATTGATTAGCCTAATACAGATAATCCCTCATAGGCATTCCCAGAGGCTAACCTAACTTAGATATTATGTCACAGACATTCCCAGAGGTTAACCTAATCTAGATATTATATCACAAGCATTCCCAGAGGCTAACCTAATCTAGATATTATATCACAGGCATTCCCAGAGGCTAACCTAATCTATATATTATATAACAGGTATGCCCAGAGGCTAACCTAATCTAGATACTATATCACAGGTATGCCCAGAGGCTAACTTAACCTAGATATTATATCACAGGCATGCCAAGAGGCTAACCTAATCTAGATATATATCACAGACATTGGCAGAAGTTCATCTCTTTGATGATTCTAGATGCTGTCAGATTCACAACCAGAATTGTGATAGTTTACCCCCTGTCAACCTGGCACCCAAACACATCACTTTTAACATATCATCTCCTTCCCCTTTGTTCCCATAGGCTCATGGCCATCTCAAAGCAAAATGCACTCAGCTCAGCTCCAAAAGTCCCCAGTTTTTTAACAGTATCAATACTATTTAAAAGTCCAAAGTCTTTTCTGAGGTTACTCAAGGCAACCTCTTTACCATGTGCTGCTATAAAATAAAAAATGAGTCATGTACTTCTAGTATTTGACGGCACAGAGTAGACACTCCTATTCCAAAAGGGGAGAACAAGGCAAGGAATGCTCGGGCCAAAGCAAGACTGAAACTCAGCAGGGAAAACACTCAATCCTGGAGCTCATGTTTGGCATCTGGGAATCAAGAGGGAATCATCTGGATGCTAACAGGTCTAGGCAGCCATGCCTCTCCCATCTGATGGCCTTCAGCACCCACAGCCTCTCTTGAGTTAGACACACCCCATGCATGCAGATTTCCTTGGTAGACATCTTGTGATTTGGGCACTTCCCATATCCTGGAACCTCCATTGCAAGTTAGGCTTCACCCACAGAGCTTCGGACTAGTTTCTCAGGGCCTCCTTGGAGGAATTCTGACCCTGCCACACCTTACTCTGACCTGACGCACAGGCCTCAATAGCTCTCTGGAAGCATGGTAGGAGACTCAATCTTAGATCTTTTATGCCTGCAAAGACAATTCTACATAGTTGAAAGTTGTGTAATAATTCCTCTGAGATTGAAACACTCTATCCTGCAGGAAAGTTCATTAAGACAAGAAGTAAGCAACTCAAAATAGCTTCAGGAAATTCCTGAAACTGACCAGACTTGCTAGGGTCCTCCTTTTCAAAGTAACTGTTCTGTTTCTGTGAAGAGACACCATGACCAAGGCAACTCATAAAAGAAAACATTTAACTGGGGCCTTGCTTACAGTTTTAGAGAGTTAGTTCATGATCATCATGGATGGAAATAGGTGTGGCACTGGAGCAGCCCCTGTGAGGAACCCAGGCTCTTGCCTAGACCCCTGCCTTGGTTGGTGATTCTGCAGCCATGACAGGCTGTGGAAAAGACCCAACAGGATGTAGGCCCTTGCATAGCATAACGTGCCCTTGAGCCCCTGACCTTGGGCCTAGCTCTAGTTTACAGAAAAACCCCATCAGATGTCCCCATATGGTAAAAGAAGTCAATTAAAAGTTACAAGTAGCAGGTTCACAATAAAGAAAAAATGTAGTAACCATAGCAACCGCTGAAAGAGATCATTGTTTTCCTGCAGCTGCAAGCTAATCAAGAACAGTACCTCTGGAGGGGAGGCACATCAATCCTGAGTCTGTTCCTATGTACTCTGTAGACTACCCCCCTTGCTTTATCTCCTATAAAAGCCCTGCCCCATTGCTAGTTGGAGTCTCTCCTGCTCTGCTTCTGTGTCAGATGGACAGAGAGGCCCAAGCTAACTTGCAACAATAAAAAGACTCTTTGCTTTTGCATCAGATTTGGTCTCTTGGTGGTTTTGGGGGAACTGTGGGTACAACACCTGAGAGCTCTACATCCTGGTCCATAGGCAGCAAGCAGAGAGAGGGAGAGACACTGGACCCGGTGTGGGCCTTTAAACATCAAAGCCCAGAGGCTCACACCAGCTGAGCCCCTGAGAAATGATGCTCCCCAACCCATTGATCTGCCTTCAGGCTGTGTCATGTGCTCCTCCAGGTTTCTAGCTTTTGTGAGCTGCTGCCAAAGCTGGGGTGGGCATTGGTGATGCAACTGTCTTTGAGTCATTTCTGCTCCTGTAATATCCTGAGTCAGGAAGCAGTGAGCAATCAGCTCTGTGCTCAGCTTATATTTTTTTACTTCAGCTCAGGATCCCGGCCCATGGAATAGTATGTCTACATCTAATGTGGGTCTTCCCACCTCAACTAACCTGATCTAGAAAATCCTTAACAAGTACCCCAAGAAGCTTGTCTCTTCAGTGACCTTAGATCTTGTGAAGTTCACATCATAGATGCTGAGCTTAAAGGCTACCTGAGTTGGGGAACACAGAGTCCTTCAACAGCAAGTGGGGGTTACTGGAGGCTGAGAGATCAACTTACCTCCAAAGGCATTCTGGGAAAGCAGGACTGCCAACTAGCTGTGTCAGCCTGCTCGTCCTGAGGAATGGGCAGTGTATAGGCCTAGAAATCTAATGGAGTCTGTATAATTCTAAGGTTGCATGATTCTGGTTTTCTCCAAATCCTTGGCTATCCTTCTTAAGCAGCTACACAATTCCCATTTTGAGTTGTCATTTTCCCCAAACTCTGGGTGTCCAGGGAGGAGGCGGTGGTTCAAATGAAAGAATCAGGGGAAGGCTCCATAGGCAGCTCTGGGTGCTGAGGAGGAGCCACTGAGAAAAAGGTTCCCTTCAACCCCAACCCCTAGTGGCTAGCAGGTGCTGAAAATGGCCATGTGACTGAGATAGCCCCAGAGCCAAGAAAGAGGCCTGGTTTTGAGAGATCATCTTCTACCTCAGGTCTTGGTGTGTTTTAAGAACGGGTGCTGTTCATCAGTGTGTGTGTGTGTGTGTGTCTGCTGACTTGGTAGCTCTGTTTTTGTTCTGTGTCTTCTGCCACTTCCAACCATCAGGCTAAGCCTTTCTGTAACTTATTCTACCTCTCCATTTCTGCTTCCAGCCATCTCTCTCTGTCACCAGAGCTCTGCACATCTGATAGTCAGGCCCAGAGCTTTTGATGGAGGACACAGCATCATCCATAAGGTAGCTGGCCTCAGCCCAGGTAGACAAGGGTCTACTCCATTCAGCACATGCAGGGTGCTCAGAGAAATCATGGCATGGTGGGCATGAGGCATGTGTCGTGGCAGAGGCTGGCAGGACCCTGATGTGGCTCAGGTCTCAGCCCTCATGCAGAAAGAGCTATTTTCTGAAGTGTCAAGACTCTGGCAGTGTCCTGGGGGCACAGAGTGAGCATAACAAGGCCTGTCCTATCCAAAAAGGGACATTGAGACCTGATCACACAAAGCTCAACATAAGGTAACAGAATGGACTCCCAGAGAGCCTACTGGGGCTGGGGAAATGGCTCAGTGCTTAAGAACTTGTAGTAGAGCCAAGAGGTGATGGCGCATGCCTTTAATCCCAGCACTCGGGAGGCAGAGGCAGGCGGATCTCAATGAGTTCGAGGCCAGCCTGGGACAGCCAGGACTGTTACACAGAGAAACCCTGTCTCAAAAAAACAAAACAAAAAAAAAACAAAACAAAAAAAAAAAGGAAGAAAGAAAGAAAAGAACTTGTACTGCTCTTGCAGAGGACCTGAGTCTATCTCCCAGCACCCATGTCAGGGATGGGCACCTATACCCATGTGCATATACTCCCATGTAGATAAATGGACACATACACATAATTAAAATAAAATATATCCTTAAAAATTAAATATGCCATCATGCTGTGAATGGCCACATGATGATCGTCTGAGAGCCATGCAAAGCTGGTTTTTTTTTAAATTAAAAGCACCTTTTGTCTACTAAGGAAGAGGGAGCAATGCCCTTGGACAGGCAGAGGGAGGAGATGATTCTTGCCGGGAAAGATGCCATTGGGGGAGAATAAACTCAGAAAAACAATTTGGAGTCAGACCCAGAGAGAGCGAGGTTACAGGGCTCGGGATTTGTTCAGCTCATGGGTCCCTGGCAGCCACATCAGGTAATGAAGCTAAGGGCTCAGCCATGGAGGTCCAGCTGGAGAGTGGCTGCCTTGTGAGGGCTGGAGCTGGGATCCAGGCCAGACTAGGGGCAATGTGGGTGGTAAGGACAAAAGCATTGAGCCCTAGATGTGGAGATGCCAGCTTTTCCAAATGCAGCTCCCGCCATCTTCATCATCCACCCCAAGGAGGCCAGGGGTCACTTGATTCACACAGCGTCTGCTTTCCTGAGGGCCTCCAGACTCCAGAATATAAGGAGTGAAGCCCCAACACTGTTTATTGTACCCACTGGGCCTTCTTCATACAGTCACACTGGGTGGTTACTCCACCCACCCCCGGTTCCCGGAGCCACTGTGTACCTCCGAGGCTCTGGCCCCATGCTGCAGGTCATTGACCCTGCATGGAAAACACTGGGCTGGTGTATATAAGGAGAGCAGGCCAAGCCTGTGTGCTCAGCAATGAGGACTATGTGGTGGCCCTGCCTTGTCTTGGCCCTGCTCTCTGGCTTGGAGACCTCTGGCTTCCAGAGAAGCCCCCTCCGGCTGCTAGGGGTGAGTCTAACTTCCTATTTGATATCAGAACTTTGAGGCTCAAATAGCGGAAAAGTCCATCCCAGTTCCCTGAGCTGGGAGTCAGGGGAGAGGCTGAGGACTGAACATAGTGTTACTGGGACAATGCTGGACTCCAGGGAACGGAGCTACAGAGAGGACTGATAAACTAGCTTGCTGTTTAACCCAGAGCAGAGCTTTTCAAACTCCCAGGCCTCAGTTTCCCCACCTGTCAGATAGATGATGAACTGTGAACGTCTCACTGCGGCCTATGGAGGCCTGCCTTAGACAGGTGTAGAGGCCTCTACAAGATGCTAATTGAGCCTGATGAGTGGGTGGGTGTTCTGGGAAGCTAACTAAAGGGACCAGGGGCCAGGGAGGGCAGACTGAGAGGCCGAATGAGTTGGGGGTGTATGAGCATGAGACAGCATAGGGTGAGTTCTGTTGTCTCCTCCACAGGGACATCTATCCATAGACCCTCTTTAGCATATGGCCTGGAGGGACCTGTGTGTGTCTCTAAGACTTGGCCCTAGCCCAGAACCTGCTCCCAGGCCATTGGTAGCCTCATGCTCACCCTGACACCTGTTTATCTTTATATTTACAGAAACGGAGCCTCCCAGAAGGGGTAAGAACTTCCAGTACAACACAGACTGGGTAGGGAGGGCAGAATGGAGCTGTTGCTCACTTGCTGAAGGTACAGATCATAATGGTAGCACCCCCCAGAGCCAGAAAACAGTCCACTGCCCCATCCCAGCAGAGCCTCATATGATACAAGACCCATATGGAGAGGCACGACTCTTCAAGGGGAATCTAGGACCAGGGAGCCCTGGGAAGGCTTTCCTTGGGGGAGGGGCTGGGTCAGAGCTGGGCTCTTATACGATCTCACTGGCTGTGTGCAGACTACAGCGTTAAGGAGGCAGGGTGTAAGCACTGGTAGCCAACTGGTAGCCGGCTGAACTGAATGTGGGACAAAGTTCACTGTCCAGATGTCCAGTGTGGGTGACTGCGAGAACCAAGGGACCCAGGACTTCAAAGCCCACACGGGAGCATTTGGAAGGGAAGCAGCTAGGCTCATGACCAGGTTTCCCAGGGTGCACTCTGGCTGACCACCGCCAGTAATCCTTGCCCACCTCTCCCACAGGTGGTTGATGGCATTGAGGTCTACAGTACCAAGATCAGCTGCAAGGTGACCTCCCGCTTTGCTCACAATGTCGTCACCACGAGGGCTGTCAATCGTGCCGACAAGGCCAAGGAAGTTTCCTTCGATGTGGAACTGCCCAAGACAGCCTTCATTACCAACTTTACCTTGTGGGTGCCACCAGAGATGCTGGCTCTATCTCCTGAGGGATGTTTGGCCCAGTGTGACAGTCCCTTCCCCTAAACTCTCTATCTGTAGGACCATTGATGGTGTCACCTACCCTGGGAACATCAAGGAGAAAGAAGTTGCCCAGAAGCAGTATGAAAAGGCTGTGTCCCAGGGCAAGACAGCAGGGTTGGTCAAGTAAGTGTGGGCCTTGAGAGAAGCGACCAACAACTGTGATTGTTGTTGTAGCAAACTGTGGGTATCCCCCAGCATTCCATTTTAGAAAAAAATGAGGTTTAGAACAGGTGGGGAGGTCTCTCACCTAAGAGCTGAGACTTGAACCCAGGGCCGAGGAAGGACGGGTTCCTGAAGTCTTTTTGCCAAGTACTGTCTTGCACCCTCCCCAGGGCCTCTGGGAGGAAACTGGAGAAGTTCACTGTGTCTGTCAATGTGGCTGCCGGCAGCAAGGTCACCTTTGAGCTAACCTATGAAGAGCTGCTCAAGAGGCACAAGGGCAAGTACGAGATGTACATTAAGGTCCAGCCCAAACAACTGGTCAGACACTTTGAGGTAAGCAGCCATTCCTGCAGCCCCTGCCCGGAACCACAGAGAGCCCGGCCCAGGAAGGGCCAGAAAAGGAAGGGTAAATCTCAGAGCAGAGCCAAGGATGTGTCTCCAAGTCCTGGCCCCTGTACTTGGCCAAGGGGGTTTGGAAAAAGCACAATGGCTTTCCTTCTCCAGCAACTGGGGGCCCAGGGGAGGAGGCCTTAGCACTGGGGCCCTTGAGGACTGCGCCATAAAGAGCTTCTGAACACTTGCAGCTGGTCCATTTCACCTCCATCAAGGCTGAAAGGAAAAGCAAGTTCTGTGGCTGTGGAACTTGGCATCAATGGCAGACAGATGACAGAAATGCTTTGCGCTGCCAGACCCTTCTAACAGTTCCTGTGGCCACTTTCCTAGTAGCCATCGCTAGTGTCTTGAAGGTCCCTGTATCATCACAGAACCATGTCATTCCCCTTGGCTGTGTCCTAGACCTCTGCACCCTCCCAGTATGACATCTCCTTCCTTTGGCCATTTCAGATCGATGCACACATCTTCGAGCCGCAGGGCATCAGCATGCTGGATGCTGAGGCCTCGTTCATCACTAATGACCTCCTGGGAAGTGCCCTCACCAAGTCCTTCTCAGGGAAGAAGGTGGTGTAGATACCTCTAGGGCTTGGGGTTCAGGGGTAGAACATCAGCTTGGACCTTGCTGATTTCAGCACAGTGGGGTTATCAGTCAGTGATGCCACCTGTCTCAGTCAACTGGGTCATCAGGGAGGATCCTGGAGGCAGGGTCTGATGCTGACCTGCTAGAAGATTTGGGGTCTCAGCTCTACCACGACAAAGGGGGAAGGGAAGCTTATGTTCAAGAGAGCTGCTGGCTTCTGGGGGTGCTGTCCTCGCCTCCTTCACTCTAACACTCTCTTCCTCGCTCTCATCCTTCTCCCCCTCCTTTGGGTACCAACTCCAATGTGCAAAACCACTCAACACAAAGTTCTGTCATCTGGGGCAACCCTGGGATGCCCAAGTAATTTCTGGTGCTGAGCTAAAGGGTTAAGATGAGGCCGCCAAAGGAGAGGGGAAAGGCAACCACCCCCACCCTGGGCAGGTTCTGCTAACTCAGGGAGGGAGGAATTCAGAAAGGTGGGGCCTGGGAGCAGCTTCATCTATGGGGAACTGGCATCTGATTCATGCCAAGCAAGCCCTCACCTCTATGTTGTCAGAGGGTTTTCCCCCCGGTCTACCAGTGGGAAGCCTTGGCCAAGATGAGTGAGGTTCTTCCTTCCTCCCCAGGGGCACGTGTCTTTCAAGCCCAGCTTAGATCAACAGCGCTCATGCCCGACATGTACAGACTCCCTCCTCAACGGGGACTTCACCATCGTCTATGACGTGAACAGAGAGTCACCAGGCAACGTGCAGGTATAGGTCCATGGCTCCACCAGGCTTGCTAACCCATCATCATGGTGGGCAGAGGCCCCGTATCCTAGGGGGCTGCAGCTACATCCCTCTCCTCCATCTTTAGCACCTCCTGGTCCTTTGTACCTCCTGGAAAGTGGAAATGGGACACTCCCCCCCCCCCCCCACCTCTCGCCAGGGACAAACTTCTGTCTTCTGCTTTCGAGAAGAGGCATTGTTAAATGGGCCTCCATCTCTCTCCCACCTTGGCAGGTCGTCAATGGCTACTTTGTACACTTCTTCGCACCTCAAGGCCTTCCAGTGGTGCCTAAGAACATAGTCTTTGTGATTGATATCAGCGGCTCCATGGCTGGTCGGAAAATCCATCAGGTTGGCCCCCACTGAACACCCTTTCCAGCATCCAAGGCAGCACTGGGGTACAGAAACGTGAGGAGGAAGATTTTTGTTTGTCTGCTTGTTTGTTGTTGTTTTGGGGTTTTGGGGGGCCGGGGTGTTGTTTTGTTTTGGTTTTGGTTTTTTTGAGACAGGGTTTCTCTGTGTAACAGCCTATCAGTCTCACTCTGTAGACCAGGCTGGGAGATTCTTTTTTTTTCTTAAGTGGGACAATGCTAGTATTTCTGGTGGAAAGGAGGAATGAGACAGAAGGTAAGACTACTCCAAGACTTTACACACGTTCACAGGGAGTTGGGGGGCTTTGGGCAATGCTTACTCATAAAGACAGCAGGAGCTCTGCAGTCAGGCTGGGAGGCAACCTGACTCACTTCTGTCTCATGGCTCAGCTTTGTGGTCTGTTTCCCTCCTTTTCCAGACCAGGGACGCCCTTCTCAAAATCCTGGATGACATGAAAGAAGATGACTATCTGAATTTCATTTTGTTCAGCACCCGTGTGACCACCTGGAAAGACAGCCTAGTTCAGGCCACCCCTGCAAACCTGGAAGAGGCAAGGATGTTTGTGAAGAACATCCGTGATGAAGGAAGTAAGAGTTGGGGTTGGCACAGATGAGTACTCTACCCGTTCCTTTTCCTGCGTCAGTGCCCATCTCTGGCATGCTCCTCCCTTGGGCAGGCCTTAGGCTTGAAGACAAGACAGCAGGGCTGACTTCTGTGCAGCCTAGGGAGACCCATTCTTAGCATTTCTACTCACGATCCTGGTGCTCACAAGTCTCAGCATGGTAGGGCAGCAGAGAACCCTTCTTGACCGTGTTTCCTATGGAAACCATGCATGACATCTATATCACTTTCTTTCCAATGCTGTTGCCTCCACCTGACTGCTTGCCAAATTGCTACTATCATTACATGCCTAGAATCTCTTAGCACCCCTCTGATTCCCGTGTGAAAGCCTACACTGTAGTTAGAGTTTTCCTGCCTGGCCCACAGTCAGGACAAATCTCTCTCACCCGCCAGGCCCACAGATGCTCAGAACCAACCAAGTAAACACACAGACACTTACATTGTTTACAAACTGTATGGCCGTGGCAGGCTTCTTGTTATCTACTTTTTCTATCTTAAATTAACCCATTTCTGTTAGTCCATACTTTGCCACATAGCTTGTGGCTTACCAGTGTCTTTACATGTTGCTTCTCATGGAGGCGGCTGGCGGTGTCTCTCTCCAGTCTTCTACTTCCCAGAATTCTCTTCTCTCTTGTCCCGCCTATACTTCCTGCCTGGCCACTGGCCAATCAGAACTTTATTTACACAGAGCGATATCCACAGCACTACACTATTCATCCACTGTGCCAATGTTTACTGAGTACTTCCATGTACAGGCTGGTACAGTCCTTGGTACAAGAGCAGGTTCTACTGTCCCATTCTCCTTTGCTTCAATATCCTTGCACACTGGCACCCTAAGGACACCTCCCACTCCAATGGTTCTGTCTTTCTGTCTGTATACAGTGACCAACATTAATGATGGGCTGCTGAGGGGCATCCATATGCTGAAAGATGCCCGGGAGCGGCACCTTGTCCCAGAGAGGAGCACCTCCATCCTCATCATGTTGACAGACGGGGATGCCAATACTGGTGAGGGGGAGGGAGGTCTGAAACCAAAGTGCCTGCCTGCCTTCGTGACTCTGTAGTTAGCTCACTACAAGATCCTACACATCTTTTCCTGGGGTCCCCTAGCATCTTGTGAGCCCCTCAAAAGCAGGTACATGCCTCTCCTTGCCAAGGCTCCCTACCAGCTGTGCATGTGAAGAATCAGATCTCCCCAGACAGAGCTGGTGTAAATGGTTCCCAGAATGAACAACACTGTCTACAGGTGAGAGCAGACCTCAAAAGATCCAGGAGAATGTCCGGAATGCCATCGGGGGCAAGTTCCCTCTGTATAACCTGGGCTTTGGCGACAATCTGAATTATAATTTCCTGGAGACTATGGCCCTGGAGAATAATGGGCTTGCCCGGCGCATTTATGAAGATTCTGATGCCAACTTACAGCTGCAGGTATGTTTTGCCTTGCACACTATTTCTCAGGCCACTGTTTCCACCATGAGACAACTTTCCATTGCAATCTGCCTCTGGCTGCCTCTTGTTCTAATCTCCATAAAACAGAGCTGCTTCCTCCCTGGGCCTGGCAGATCAAACATAAGACACCCAGCTAAATGTATACATCTCATAAGCAATGAGTAACTTTTATGTAAATATGCCCAAATATTGTACAGGACTATAGTTTACTGAGTCTGTCATAAAAAGTATATGACCACTAATGAGGTGGCTTAAACAACAAAAACACTTGTCTCACTGCCTTGGAGGCCACAAGTATGAGATCAAGGTGACAAGGTGACCTCTGAGGGAGAGGTCTGTATAGGTCCATTCTTCTTCTTCTTCTTCTTCTTCTTCTTCTTCTTCTTCTTCTTCTTCTTCTTCTTCTTCGAATTGGTATGTTGCTTGCATGTATGTCCTTGTGAGAGTGTCAGACCTCCTGAAACTGAGGTTACAGAGTTATAAGCTGCCATGTGGGTGCTGGGAATTGAACCCAGGTCCTCTGGAAGAACAGCTAGTGCTCTTAACTGCTGAGCTGTCTCTCTAGCCCCTAGGCCTCCATTCTTGACTTGTCACGGTCCTCTTCTCCCTGGGCCTTCCCAACGCATTCCTCTATTGTGTGTCTGCATCCAATTTCCTCTTTTTATGAGGACACAGGCATATTGGATTAGGGCCCAACTTCATGACATCACTGGATTATCTTTGTAAAGATTTTACCTCCAAATAAGGTTGCAGTCTGAGGGTTAGGACAGCAAAAGGACTTTGGGAATGCAGTACCAATTTGACCCATAACAGACCTTTGTAATACTAAAATAATATTTAAAAATATCTGCTAGCCAAATGTAACTGCGAGTCTCACTGTTTGCTCTGAAGCTGGCCACCTCCCCCAGATGGTTGGCCACACCCTCACTTGTAGGGGACCCCAGGCTTTCTTCCCTTCTGGCACACATCACTTTTTCTGGCTAATATTTCTTTATTCAAAGTTCTGTGCCAAGAAATCTGTCCGTTGCTCCTGTTCTCTCTCATCTTTAAGAGCAGGAGGACAGGGAGGGCTCCCCTAGACTCCCCTCCTAGACTCCAGGGCACAGTCAGGGTCATTTAGAAGTAAAGACTAGGAGAAAGGATTGGCTCAGCCCTTGGAGACTAAATGTCACCTTGCAGCATCTGTGGGACTGACCTATCCCAGGCCTCTCCATGTCTACCCTGGGGCGGGGAGGTCTGAGATGCTGAGTCCCGATCTGTCTTACAGGGCTTCTACGAGGAGGTGGCTAACCCACTGCTGACGAATGTGGAGGTGGAATATCCCGAGAACGCCATCCTGGACCTCACCAAAAGCAATTACCCCCACTTCTATGATGGCTCTGAGATTGTTGTAGCAGGACGCCTGGTGGACAGAGACATGAACAACTTTAAGGCAGATGTAAAGGGCCATGGGGTGAGTGGGAACCGATGCCTGGGGTGTGCTGGGAGTGAAGGGTCAGCAGTGATGGACCCCAGCCTTCTTGCTGGTGGTCCAGGAGTGGCATCTGTGGAGCTTAGCCCACATAACTCCATGATCCAGCTCTCAAGTCCCTTACTGGCTCCTGTTCCCTACCTAGGCCTTGAATGACCTGACCTTCACAGAGGACGTGGACATGAAGGAAATGGACGCAGCTCTGAAGGAGCAAGGCTACATTTTTGGGAACTACATTGAGCGGCTCTGGGCTTACCTCACTATAGAGCAGTTACTGGAGAAACGGTGAGTCGGCCTCCCTCACCTTGAGGAACACCTAGCTCTCTAGCACCCACCACAGTTCTGGCTGTGTTCCAATAGGGCCAGAGGAGTAAGACAGCCACACACTGAGGAAGGACATTCCCATGAGCATTCTTGCTGCTCTGTTCTCTTCTTGGCCCAGATTAAGGAAAAAAGTTTCCTTGTGTCCTACCCCTGCTCACCATTTCAAGCAGGCAAGCTCTGCCAAGGGCAGAGGCCAGAGAGTATCTCCAGAGCAGGGGAAGACCATCAGCACCACACAGTGATAGGGAGGTTGACTAGCAGTGACAAGGGGGTGGGTGGGTCATGATGAGTGACAAGCCCAATACCACTCCAGAGGGTGGAGCTGGGCATCTTGAGAGGGCAATGGGGAGCATTTCTTTAGGAAGAACAAAGCTATAAAGTCCCAGCAAATTTGGCACAGGCCAAGTGCCTGTTATAGAACTACTATCATAAGTGATTATAACAGTAGCCACCCCAAGTCCCTTGTATTTTAAATGGATGGAAAAACTGACTCCTAGAGAGGAAATAGTTTGTCCATATGCTTCAGGGAGCTAGCTGGTGAACTGGTATTTTTCCCCCAGAGAGCTCCACTGAGCAGGACCAACAATGTAGGCAGTGTGTGTGTATGTGGTGTGTGTGTGTGTGTGTGTGTGTGTGTGTGTGTATGGTGGGGTGTGTGTGGTGTGTGTGTGTGTGTGTGTGTGTGTGTGTGTGGTGTGTGTGGTGGTGTGTGGTGTGGTGTGTGTGGTGTGTGTGTGTGTGTGTGTGTGGTGGGGTGTGTGTGGTGTGTGTGTGTGTGTGTGTGTGTGTGGTGTGTGTGGTGTGTGTGTGTGTGTGTGTGTGTGTGGTGGTGTGTGTGTGTGTGTGGTGTGTGTGTGTGTGTGTGTGTGTGTGTGTGGTGGGGTGTGTGTGTGTGTGTGTATGTGTGTGAATGTGTGTGTGTGTGTGTATATGTGTGTGTGTGGTGGGGTGTATGTGTGTGTATGTGTGTGTGTGTGTGTGTGTGTGTGTGTGTGTGTGTGTGTGGTGGTGGGGAGTTCTTGAGCTGTCCCTGGAGATTCTGGTCTGGCTGGGGAATTATGTGTGAAAGGAAGCAGGATGTCATGTTCTGGGCTGACTCTCTGCTCCTCCTCGTAGCAAGAATGCCTTTGGGGAGGAGAAGGAGAACCTCACAGCCCAGGCACTGGAGCTGTCCCTCAAGTACCACTTTGTGACTCCACTGACCTCCATGGTGGTGACCAAGCCTGAGGACAATGAGGACCAGACAGCCATTGCAGACAAGCCTGGGGAAGGTGGACACAGGGAGAGGAGGCCAGAATCTAGAATCCCCTGTGCCCTAGAATTGCAGCAGAGGACCTGGCTAGGCTGGAGACACCAGATCTTTTGAAGGGGTGCAGGTTTGGAAGCATCTGAAGGGGTGTGGCAAGAGTGAAGTGGTCAGCAGAGGCATGGGGTGTGGTCCAGGCAGAGTCTCTAAGTCTCTCAAGGGATGTAAGCCAAGAGAGCACACCATCTCGGGCCATGTCAAGGGAAGGACTTCAGCTACAGCACAGAAGGGTTCAGCTAGACAAAAGGTACTTCAAACCCCAAATTTATACCTGGGATAGACTACCAGGAACCTGGGGTCTGTGAGGAAAAGATTACCTAAGAGCTAGAAGCTGAGACCAAACATCTTCAATAGGACCTCAGACTGTACTCACCAGAGGAACCCCAAATGTGTATAGCAACTTCATGGGGAGCCTGGCACTGAGAGGCATGGGAGTTAAAGACCTCTTTTGGCGCAGTCCCTGTTTTCTAGGAGTTCTTGGTTCCAGGGAACAGCCTAGGGGACAAAGCTAGCTCTAAGCCAGGCCATGGACCATTCTCCTTGGTTGCGATGGCCCTGGTCAGTGGTCTACGTCTAATGCATCTTTCTTCCCCCTCCCTCACTGTGCCTGCATATTAGAAGGTAAGCTTCACAGGATGGAGGGAGGGGAAGAGGAGGGAGGGGGGAAGGGAGGGAGATAGACTGAGAGATCTTTCAGGCTCAATCCTTAGAATCTCATTTGGTTTCCCTATCTCAAGATGGGCCAGTCAATGACAGTGTCCTATCATCTTCAAAAATGAACAACTGCTGGGCGTTGGTGGCACACGCCTTTAATTCCAGCACTAGTGAGGCAGAGGCAGGCGGATCTCTGTGAGTTCAAGGCCAGCCTGGTCTACAAAGTGAGTTCCAAGAAAGGCGCAAAGCTACAGAGAAACCCTGTCTCGGAAACCAACAAACAAACAAGAACAACTGTGATGCACCTGTGCATGGCCTCCACAATCCTCATAGGAATCCTTTACGACTCTTGTTTTGGAATGAGAGCCTGAGACCCAGAGAGGACTCAGGCAGTAGCTGATCTGGGACATGGGTCTGGGCAGCTTGGGCCCAGTGCCCTGCTGATAGTCTCTGGGAACCAGGGCACCCCACATTTCTCTCACAGTAAAATTAGAACATTGTACCCCTCCAGCCCACCAACTCTGGGCAAGACTCAGCCCCTGCCAAGCTGCCCGCCTGCATCTCTAGAGAGCAGAAGTCCTTTAAGCCACCATTTCCCCTCAGAGAAGTCCTGTTAGATGCAACTGTGGCAATGTGTGTTAGCAGCTACCATCCACGAAGGATGGACACACTAGGATGGGTCTCACCCTATTCCATCTAGCAACCAAAGAGTTCAAGGGTAGGGACAGAGGTCTGTGCACATCGCTTACAACGGGGAGGCTGATCACTCGATAGATTCGAATTTCAGCCACATCAAAATATGCTCCTCTCATTAAAACAATACTCATCCTACCAACAGCCCTGCAAAGGGATCACGTAGGCATGTTTGCCAATGTGAAGGCCCCGATGGGGACCAGTAGCCTCCAGGCTGAGGGAAATCACAAGGTGGCGGAGGAAGGGGAGACGTGGGGCGGGTAGAAAGCCCTTTCCTGTTGCTCATGACTGCCCTTTGCTGTTTTACTAGCCATCTCTGTGACCTCGTCCATGGCCTACTTGAGTGAGTAAATGATGCTTGCTTGCTACGACCAGCCCTGCCCACCGCTAAGAGCTTCCCCTACACTGTTCCCTTTGGTAGTGGTTCCAAATCAACCTCTGTCACAGGCAGATTGACCACGTGTCCTGGGGAGGCTGAATGCTGGTAGGGGGGACAGAGGGAATGAAATCATCGTGGGGCAAGGGGGGAGGTCAAAATGGGAGAGGCATAATAAGGCAAACTATGAGTGGAGACCCCAGATCTCTCCAGGACAGCTTGCTGCATTCAATCTGGTCTCCCTTTGCTCCATAGTCAGCCAACAGTCTTCTCCAACCCCCTACTATTATGGTGAGTTCCTTGGCTCCTCCCTGGTCAAGGTGCAGGGTTATGGGTGCATTGCTCCTGCCCACAGGGTGAATTAGCCTGGGAAGGCCTGTGGTACAGGGAAAGGCCCTTGGAGCTAGCTCATTCTCTGATGTGCCCTTAGTGGATGGGGACCCTCACTTCATCATCCAAGTCCCAGGGAAAAATGACACCATCTGCTTCAATATTGACGAGAAGCCTGGCACGGTGCTGCGCCTTATTCAGGACCCAGTCACAGGTGGGGCTCCAGGTTGGGGTTCTTTCTGTCGGGATCTTAGTGCCCAGGTTGAGTTCATGGACCGGGTGCTCCTCACTCTGCCTGGTAATCATCCTTCTTTGGATACAGAGCACTCTGCATAAGGAAGGTGGAGCTACCAAAGAGCCAGACTTAGTACTCAGTAGTATTAGAGTAGAACGAGACCTGGGCAGCTGCCCCTGGTACCAGACTATGTACGGGGGGGTAGGTTTTCCTCTGGCCCGGGAAGGAGGGAAGACCCACCATGTCCCAGCATGCCCCAGACCTGAGCTTCTAGAACAGGATTTGTCTCTGACACCCTCGTGTTTCCTTGGGGCACTGCCTGGCTTCCCCTCTGCATGCCTCACTGAAGGGGAAGACCTCCCTGCAGGCCAGCACAGACCTGAGGACCTCACTCAGGTGAGGCTTCTTGCCCCACCCTCTGGCAGGCATCACCGTGACTGGACAGCTCATCGGAGACAAGGGAAGTGGCCCTTCCTCCAGGACAGGGAAAACCTATTTTGGCAAACTGGGCATTACCAATGCTTGGATGGACTTCCGGATTGAGGTGACCACAGAGAAGATCATTCTGGGCAATGGGGAAGCCCTGAGCACGTTCCGTTGGCTAGACACAGTCACAGTGACACAGACTGGGTGAGTTCTCTGCCATAGCTCCAAGGACAACTGCAGTCTGAGGAGGTAGGGAAGCCCTGGGAGGATCTGGACCAACTTCAGGACATTCACAGGAGTCACAGGAGGTAGGGAAGCCCTGGGAGGATCTGGACCAACTTCAGGACATTCACAGGAGTCACAGGAGAGACTGATGGCCTGAATTATGTTCCCACAGGATGGTAACTGTGGGAAGGATACCAATGCTTGGAGTCCTGTCAGAGCCAGTTTGTACCTGGACAGAATGCAGGACTCACTTTGAGGGAAGCCCTGGCTGGATGAAAGCACTATATCAAAGCCAGGTGGAGGGGTACACACAGTCCAGCTGCTTGGGAGGCCTAAGGTCCAAGGATTGTATGAAGCCACAAGTTTAAGAACAGCCTTGGCAACATAGCAGGACTCCATGTCTGAAATGTCATTTATTTGTCCATGGTGTGTGTGTGTGTGTGTGTGTGTGTGTGTGTGTGTGTGTGTGTGTGTCTGTTGTGTGCCACAACACATGTGAGTCAGTAAAAAGAGAACTTTATGGAGTCTGTTTTCTCTGCCTTTTGCATGAGTTATGAGGATTCTGGGTGTTGAACTCAATTCGTTAGGCTTGCGCAGAAAGGCACCTTTATATAAGGAGCCATTTTACCAAGCCTTGTAAGAACCCGTTCCTAAACAGAAAGGATGGTTGGGTATGAGAGCAAACACATATAATCCCAGTACCTGGGAGGCAGAACCAGGATAATACCACAAGTTCCACGTCGGCATGTGTTACATAGGAAGTTCTAGGCTAGCATATGAACTCGCAGAGACTGTAGCAACACATACAAGACCTGAACAGGTTCAAGCCAGATGAGGTCCAGCACTGAGAAGGGGAAGCAGACTCCAAGTCCCTCCCCAGCCAAGAAGCTATCTGTAATTGGTGCCCAATGGCAAAGGGAGAATCAGCTTTCTCCTTGGCTACATCAACCACGCTCCAGGGCAGCCCCATGCACAGGAGTAGTTAGCCATCCAAAACAGAATCCATGTTTTGTTTGTTTGTTTTGGTTTTGGTTTTTGGTTTTTTTGGTGTGGATCTTTTGTTTTGTTGTCCCTTGTTTTAGTGTTTTTTGTTTGTTTGTTTGTTTTTGTCTTATTGGTCTTTTGCTTGCTTCTGTTTTGATTTTTTAAAATATTTATCTATTATGCATACTGTGTTCTGCCTGCATGTATGCCTATAGACCAGAAGAGGGCGCCAGATCTAATTACAGATGGTTGTGAGCCATATGTGGGTGCTGGGAATTAAACTCAGGACCTCTGGAAGAACAACCAAGCTCTTAACTTCTGAGCCATCTCTGGAGAGATGTGTTCTGACTTTTGTTTGTGTATTTATTTATATTTGTGTGTGGGAGGGAAGGAGGGAGAGAATGTATTGTTTTGTGGGGAAGATCTGGAAGGAGTTGGGAAAGAGGAAACGTGATAAAAATATATTGTATGGAAAATTTTTTTACTTAAAAAAATATATAATTAATTTAAAATATAAGCAGGAAAGAAGGGAGGGAAGGAAGGGAGGAGGAGGCAAGGGAGGAGGGAAGGGAGGAGGAGGGAGGAGGGAAGAAAGGAGGGAAAGGATAAGGGAAGGGAGGAGGAGGGAGGAGGGAAGGGAGGAGAGAGGAGGGAAGGGAGGAGCAGGAGGGAAGGGAGGAGTAGGGAAGAGGTCTTGCTGACCCTGCTAGTCCCAAAGCATCTTAGGTTTTTCTGATTTTGGAATTTCTAGAGTTAGTGAGCTGGGTAAGAGTACTATCTCCCTGAGGCCAGGGTCCACTCTGTGGAGGGCACGGATGACGTATTTGTGGCAGCCTTATCCCAGTTCTGAGGAGTGTTTGGTATCTGTGTGCCTTCAGGTGACCTGTGCTTGGCCGGTCTTGCTGAAATGCCCTTGACTCTGATGGCTAGTACCATGGCCAGTAGAGTAGGCCTCACTGCCTATACTCTCCTCTTCTCTCCTAGGCTGTCTGTAACAATCAACAGGAAGAAGAATATGGTGGTCTCCTTTGGAGATGGAGTTAACTTTGTGATCGTCCTACACCAGGTTTGGAAGAAACATCCGGTTCACCAGGACTTCCTAGGGTTCTACGTGGTAGACAGTCACCGGATGTCAGCACAGACACATGGGCTGCTGGGTATGCAATGCTCAGACTGCAGGCTGCTTAGTCACAGGGAACTACAGAAAGTAGATGCACAAAGCCATGGAGTCACGCTGTACCTGGTTCACAACATGCCCACCCATTCAACCTTTGCATCAATCCTGATAGGCTGGAGTCTGTGTTACCATGGCAACACGCAGAGGATGACCGCTAATGTTTTCATTTCCAGGCCAATTCTTCCGTGGGTTTGACTTTGAAGTCTCTGATGTCCGTCCAGGCTCCGACCCCACAAAGCCAGATGCCACAATGGTGGTGAAGAGCCATCGGCTGACTGTCACAAGGTGAGCGGGCATCTCTGACCCCCTCACCCCACCCAGTACGAGACAGAAGGAAAGAGCCCTCTGTGCATGGTGCCTTGTTTGGTGCGCCCTTGATTTTTGTGGGAAATCCTTATTTTTGAGGTCACAGTGCTTTTAGACTCCTCCCAGTCAAGGAATAGATCAGAGATGGCCCCCTAGAAAAAAACAATCACATGACTTCATTCTTGACAAAAGAACCCTAGGCTCTTCAACTTTAAGCCAGCATGGTGGCATATGCCTATAATCTCAGCCCTTAGGAGGTGGGCCAGGAAGACCAGGAGTTCAGGGTCCTTGGTTATATAGCAAGTTGAAGGCCAGCCTAGACTACAGGAGACACTGCCTTAAACATTAAAAAGTCAAACAAAAAAATAAAATAAAATAAAATCCCATCTCAGGGGCGAGTTGCAGGGCTGTAGCTCAGTGGCAGGGCACTTACCTGGGACATGTGAGGCCCTGGATTCAATCCCAGCACTGCAAAAACACTAAAAAAAAGAATCTCCAGCTTCCCCCAACCTTTGGCCCTTGATGCTCACAGCCACATAGCTCACACTGTGCATGCTTTCTTTTTTCCCAGGGGCTCCCAGAAAGACTACAGGAAGGATGCCAGTGTTGGCACGAAGGTCCTCTGCTGGTTTGTCCATAACAATGGGGAAGGGCTAATTGATGGCGTCCATACTGACTATATCATCCCCAGCTTGTTCTGAGTGAACATACCACCTGCTACTGAAGGAGAAGGCCTGGATTGTCTGGAACAAGGGCCCAGAATGGGGCTTGTGGGAAGGGCTGGGACAATAAAGCCGAGCATGTAAACCAAGACCATTGTTAGTCTCTGAGTTCATGAGCCACTACTTTAGAAGCAAGTGGATGGCCGGGTGGTGGCGCATGCCTTTAATCCCAGCACTCGGGAGGCATAGCCAGGCGGATCTCTGTGAGTTCGAGGCCAGCCTGCTCTACATAGTGAGTTCCAGGAAAGGCGCAAAGCTACACAGAGAAACCCTGTCTCAAAAAACAAAAACAAAAAAACAAAAAAACAAAAAAAGAAGCAAGTGGCTGTAAGGAGGGGGGAGGGGGAGGCTGTAAGGAGGGGGGAGGGGGAGGCTGTAAGGAGGGGGGAGGGGGAGGCTGTAAGGAGGGGGGAGGGGGAGACTGTAAGGAGGGAGGAGGGGGAGGCTGTAAGGAGGGGGGAGGGGGAGGCTGTTAGGAGGACAACTTCCTGGGGCTCTCAGTTGAGACAGGTGTGGGACAGAGCTGGTTGGCATGACACCTTGGGTAATCTACAGCTAACGCTGGGGCAAAGGGCCTCTGAGGCATCAGGAGGGCGCAGTGTAGTTAAAATCCAGGGATGTCTGAAGTCAGGGGTCACAGCTCAAGATCAATGGGGGAGGGTCTATTTAGAGGTGTGGTCTGAGAGTGTACACCCCTTCTGCGGGGACAGGCATGGTAGTTGGGACTACTTGGTCACGGGTGGTAGGAGCTTGCAATGTGGCTTCCTCGGGTCTCAGAAGCGGAAGCTGGAGCTGGAAGCGGGTCTGTCTGACCTAATTTATGAAGGCCTGCCCCCTAGTGACCACTTCCTCCAGCTAAGCCCCACCCCTTAAAGGTTCTCTGACCTTGTAAAACATTGATACTCTCTGGTGGACTGAGTGTTCAAACACAGGAGCCTATGGAAGACATTTCATATTTACATGGGGAACGTCCATTTTGGCCCACAGCTTGGGAGGACAACCTATGGCTGCTTGGCTCTGACAATGTGGTACCATGGTGGCACAAGACCTCATGGTGGGGTGGGTGCCTGTATCTGCGAACGTCTATTTACCTTATGGTAGCCCAGAAGGAAAATGAGAGAGCCAGGCATGGTGGGTCAGGCCTGTAAGCTCAGGGACTGGGAGTCAGAGGTAAACGAACTGAGGTCAGCCCCGGCCATAGAGAGCGTTGCTGGCCAGCCTGGGCACATACAAGGCTCTATCTCAAAACAATGAAAAAAGTTAAAATCTGGAGAACAGGAGGAGGAAGAGGGGGACAGATGTAAACAGTGGCACATTCCTGTGATCTCAGCACTTGGGACATACGGCAGGATGATCAGGGGTTCAAGGCCAGCCTGGGCTCCATGAGATCCTGTTTCAGGGAGAAAGGAGCGAGCGAGGGAGGGAGGGAGAGAGAATATGAATCTAGAGTTCCCTTTAAGGGCATGGCCCTTAGTGACCCAAGTTTCTCCCACTATGCCCAAACTTCTCAAGGTTCCATCACCTTCTATTAGGCTACAGGCTGGTGACCAGGATGTAAGCACATAGGTTTTTTGGTGACATTCCAGATGTAAAACGTAGCATCACCTATCTACTCAGCTACCCACTCACTCATCCATCCATCCATTCACTCACCTGCAGCCAGGCAGCCTTGGATTTAGCAGCCAGGCACAGCACTCTAGGCCAGGGTCTCAGGCACAGAGCTTATGACACAGTTGGTATTCTCACAGCTGCTGGAGTTGGCCTTCAGTGGGGCCAGGCCTTGTGGGGAACCTCCAGTCACCTCGTGGTGGCCACTTTCTCTCTTCCAATGAACCTGGGGTGGGTTAGGGAGGCAGAGAGGTTCCTAGAGAGGGACTCGAAGGCATCTCCAGCCGGAGTGCTTGGACTCCTATGGAGCTTTGCACAGCGGATGCTTCCTCTACCTGAATCCCACACTAGGACACCCCCCTTCGTGGTCAGGGACAAAAGGCGTTCTTCTATCCTATATACTTTCTGTGCATACATACTGCGTGTGCTTCTCTTCATCTTTTGTTTTCCAGACACGCAGGCTGCTTCTAACTGTCACATGATCATCCTGCCTGGGTCCTTTGCTTCCTCAGCTGTCTCTGACTGAGGGCCCAAGGGATGCTGGGCAGAGGATCCTAGAGAAGGAAGCAGTGGGTGACCTCTAGATGGCCAATCAGAGGGCACTATAAGGCTAGAGTTCGGAATTAAATGGGGAACACTTTGAATGCAGAGTTCCTGTGTGTGTGTGTGTGTGTGTGTGTGTGTGTGTGTGTGTGTGTGTGTGTGTAGATGGTGGCATGTGGCTATGGGTCACAAGAATTGTCATACCTCTCACTACAGAAGACCCACAGACTCCCTGCTGCTGGGGTCAGAGGATGACTTTGCAGTGCTCACACTGGCCAAAGGGGGTGGGGAGGTGATCCTTGATCATTACCACTCTAGAGAGAGGGCACATAAGACATGGCCCTCAGACTGAAGGCCTTCCCCTGATCCAGGGTGAATGTGGGAAGAAGGCTGGAGAACTAACCCAGTCCAAATCCTGCCCCTCCCTCGAGATACAAGCAGGAGGCACCTCCATGCTGGCAGCAACCAGGCAGGCTGTGTCCTCTCCCTCCCCACAGCACTCTGGCTCCCCTGTTTTTGCCGAGAGCCAGACATCAGCACAGAGGCCTTCCTTGCTCCAGGGGAAGGGTGTGCTGCCTGGGTTGGCCTAGTCTTTTCTCTCCAGACATGCAGGGCCTTTCTTTCTCTTTCCCAGAATTCAGTGCAGTGTCCCATCTCTAGGCCTCAGCTCCTGCTGCTCCCTCCACATGGGCATCCTTGCCCTGCTTCCTCAGAGGAAGTCACCTTCTCTTTATCTTTCAAAACCACCTCTAGGAAGCCTTTCTGGACATCCCCAGTGTCTGTCACACTCAGCTTTGTCCCCTTGCGACACAATCAGAATCACTTGTGAAGGACATCTCGGTGGGGACTTGTTTAGAGATTGGTCAGCCAGTGAGGGATTTTCTTAGTCGGTTTAATCAAAGTGGGAAGACTCACTCTGGATGTCTGATGTAGGCTACAGCATGTCTTGGGCTGGGCTCTGGACTGAAAAGGAGAGCAGGAACCAGCCAAGCACTGGTGTGAACGAATTAATGTATTGTTCTCTGCTCTATGGAGTGTGGAAGAGATGCTGAAATGTCCCATGTGAGCAGACAATCACGCTAATTAAGCCAATTAAAAGTATGTAAGTCATTTAATCAGCCAAAGTCCAAGAGCAGGCTCACGCCTCAGTGTCTCTTGATACTGAAGCTCAGGGTACGGTGTTTTTAAAGACAAATAACCACAATTACATCATTGTTGGGGGGGGGGCATCAAAGCAACATCTCCCTTTTTGCAGAGCGTTTTTCAGACATCACATGACAATTATTTCTGATTTACACTTCCTCTTAGTTATTTTAATGCGTTAGCTTGTTCACATACCAGTTATTCTGATCAGGGTCACAGACAGTCCCAAAAGTGTTGCCAAGGCAGATGTGGCTGTTGGATATATGGGGTGATGGAGGGGTGGGAGTGGGGTGGAAAGCTAAGAGTGTCTAGGCAGACACAAAATAAAGCCAGGAAAAGATGACATCACCCTAGCCATTTCAGTGTGACTAGCCAAGTCAAGCACCTGCCACCTCAACCTCCCCACAGTGGAAGATTTTGTGAGTCAAATCATCATAGACACCTTTATCCCTTAAGCTGCTTTTGTCAGAGTATTTTGTCACAGCTACGGGGACAGCGCCCGGTGTGATCATGGCCCTTGGCCCAGGGCCTGGAGCAACCCCCCCCCCCTTGGGTAGGAGAGTAGGGGTGGTTCAACTCCTGCAGATACTGGCAGTCACTAGCTCTTGGGCCAGGCCCAGGAGGCTGTGTCCAGGAAAGGTGGACTGGCTGCTGGGCTGGAGCCAGGTGAGCCTGCCAACCCAAGTCCCCTTCCCTGGGCTGCTTTGGAGGAGAAACAGTGCCAGGTGAGTGTTCTAACACATTGGGCAAGCCTGCCAGAAGTTCACCCACTGGCCTGATCGCTCACTCTTCCTGAAAGTCTCGTCAGCCAACACCTTCCATAGCTCAAGAGCTGGCATGGAATATTTTTCTGATGGAAAAACCTGGCTGGCCTCCCCAACAAGCAAGCGGGCTAGCTTGCTTTGTGTCCCATCCTGGCTAGCGTGTTTAGAGCAAAGCTTTGTGGCCAGCTGCTTCTGTGACTCCCTCTGCTGTGGTGTCTGTTCATACTGCCCTTCTCTTGGTCTAACACGAATACTCACAGTTTTACCCTCCTTACAATATCTATCCGTAAGCCATAGATCGTGACCCCCCTTCCTAGAAGTAGGTAGAGTCCAGTTGTCCCTTGGTTTCTACAGAGAATTGGTTTCAAGACCCTCTCGAGGATACCAAAAAATCCATAGGTGTTTAAGTCCAGTATGTAAAGCAGTGTAGTGTTCACACAGAGCCTGTTCAAATCCTCTTGTGCCCCTTCAATCATCTGCAAAGCACTTCTAACACAGAATGCGGTGTTGTGCGAAGCTATTGTACTGTACTGTTCATGGAATGGTGCCAAGGAAAAATCCATATCTGCTCAGCACAGGCGCAACTTCTCTGCAAAAGTTTCAACCCATGGCTGGTTGATTCCACAGATATGAAACTCGATACAAAGGCTGTGTTTGTTTTTAAGATGGGGTTTCTCTATGTAGCCCTGGCTGGCCTGGAACTTGCTATATAGACCAAACTGGCCTTGAACTCACAGAGATCTGTCTGCCTCTGCCTGCCGAGTGCTGGGATTAAAGATGTGCACAGCCATGCCCTGCATTATAATACAAACTTAAAAATATTTTGGGTGAAATCTCCAGGGTGCATGCTCAGGAGAGGAGGCCCTCACCAGCACAAGACCTGAGGGAGCCCCACCACCCTCAGATGAGAGGTTTCTGGCCATAGCCCTTGCTTGCCTCTTGGGCCTCAGCCTCACCACTGCCTTCTTCCAGTGGTAGTTTTGTTGCTGTTGTTGTTGGTTTTTTGTTTGTTTGTTTTTGTTTTTCAAGACAGGGTTTCTCTGTGTAGCTTTGTGTCTTTCCTGGAACTCACTCTGTAGCCCAGGCTGGCCTCGAACTCACAAAGATCCACCTGGCTCTGCCTCCTGAGTGCTGGGATTAAAGGTGTGTGCCACCACTGCCTGGTTTTTCTTTTTCTTTTTTTTTTGAGCTGAGGACCGAACCCAGGGCCTTGTGCTTGCTAGGCAAGCGCTCTACCACTGAGCTAAATCCCCAACCCGCTCTATACTTTTTAAGAGTTCATTATTTTATTTTTTAATTTTTTAAAAATTTAATTTATTTTATTTTGTGTGTATGGGTGTTTTGCCTGCATGTATGTCTGTGTAGCACTTGCATAGAGTCCGGAAGAGGTCACCAGGTCTGCAGGAAATGGTGTTACAGACAGTTCCAAGTCACCATGTGAGTGACAGAAATCCAATCCAGGTCCTCTGGAAGAGCAGCCAATGCTCTTAACTGCAGAGCCAGCTCTCCAGCCCCTTATGACTTTTTATTTATTGGAGGGTGGGGAGCTGGGAACCGAATTCCAAGCCTTAGAAAGAGCAGCAATTGCTCTTAGCTATCAAGCCAGCTCTTTGGCCTCCAGGGATGCAATACTGAGTGACCATCTATGATGGGTGGGCTTCACAGTGATGTTACTGTGAAGAATAGTCACTTCTGCTCTTGTAATGTAACCTCCTGGTCCGTGCTCCTGTATGTAACCCCTGGCCCGTGCTCCTGTATGTAACCCCTGGCCCGTGCTCCTGTATGTAACCCCTGGCCCGTGCTCCTGTATGTAACCCCCTTGTCCGTGCTCTTGTAGGTATTCAATAAACACATTGGTTTACCGGCTGGACTAGTGTCAGTGGCCAGGGCAGAGGAGATGTGGTCAACAATGGAGCTTATGGAGTTCAATTCACCAAACAGCAAAGCTAAATCCTGGAGCAGCAAAACCTGGGGAATGGGGATTGTCTCCAGAATGCCCCCTGCTTCTGCTGTGCTTCCTCTGCTTGCTGCTGCTGTGTCCTGTCCCTACTGTGTTTGGCATGGCGAGGTTACTCTGTGAAAGGATCCCACTGTGTCTAATATAGTGTGATGTTTCTCGGGAAAATCCCACTCCTCACTGGACAGTTTACTTGCAGATCATAACGAAGAGGATTTTTATGAGAGCAGTGATGATTAGTTAGAGCTATGAGTTAATGGGACTTTCTGAGTTAGCCTAAAAGATACAGGTGGTTAGGACAGTTAGCAAAGATGATTGGGGACATGACTGGGGTTGTTCTGCAATTGCTCCACTAAGAGATACAAAAAGGGCAGTCACAGGCTAGAAGTCACCTTCCCTTTGTTAGACGTGAGGTTTGCAGAGGATGGAAAGTCAGAACAAGGAAGCTTCACGAGTTACAGACCATGAGTTCTGCCTGTGGAAAAACAGGTGGATGGTCAAAGAAAATAGTTATGTCCTGAGGTTAAGCCTGAGTTCCTTGGTCATGTAACTTACAGAATTAATCACAGGCCTTGATATGTACCTTGAAAAAACAAAGTTGTAAAAGGAAATTAAATGATCCTATTGTGTTTAAAGGAAAACAGATGATTAACCGACCACTCATTTAAAGTTTATGCAGGGTAGAATTAAGAATAGAAATTAAAAAAAGAATAGAAATCTGCTACACAGAAACCGCAAACAGCCGCCTGTTTGTACAAAAGGAACTGGGTTAGCTTGCTTAAAACTTTGTTAATCAGAGGGTTGGGGATTTAGCTCAGTGGTAAAGCGCTTGCCTAGCAAGCGCAAGGCCCTGGGTTCGATCCTCAGCTTCCAAAAAAACAAAAACAAAAACAAAAACTTTGTTAATCAGTAATAATACTCACAGTTTGGGGGTGAAGATGTTATGGTGGGAAAATTAATACAAAGAAAAATGTTTAACTACTTGTGGACTTCTAAGAAAAAACATGTAACCTGTGATCATACTGTGATTTCTTCTTATGTAAAGATTTTAATTTGTTTTGGGGGAGTATTTAACTTGTGGTTATGAGGTAATCTTTTCTTGCATAGAAATCTTTGTTTTAGATGTAATAAACGGGATTAAGGGGAAAATGTAAGACAGGGGAAAAAAAGGACATCCAGCAGAGAAAAAAATAAAATGAAGAATTAAGCTTTGACCCTCAGAAAAGTTCCCTGTGTGTGCACACAGCTCCAACAACATCACACCTCCTGTCCAGTTTCTGTGAGCAGCTAAAAGCCGGTCGCGTAGCAGTGGACTAGGGTGGAATTCTTTCTTTGATCTGTCCTTGGTGCCCTCTCTTTGACCTGTCATTGGTGCCCTCTCTTGGGATGAAAAGGCATTAATTCACATCTTAAAAAAAAAAAAAAAAAACTCACACAACTATGCAACCCGGTTGACTCTTTTTCAGTCAAAGCTGGTTTTCATGGTCCAGGCAACCACAAAGTAGCCAGAACCCTGCTCCGTCTGGAGAACACTCTTCAGTTCTGGGGCCCTCACTTGGTGCTGCACTGACATTTTGAATGGCTGGTTTTATATTCCTTTGACAAAGACAAAGATTGGGCTGAAAATTTTCTATGGGTTTCCTTGGCCCCAGGCTGTTGAAGGCCAGTTGTGGAATAGTCTAATATTCTATGAGGCAGAATATTCAGGTTGGGACCATAAGGCCCCCAGGACTGGCCACATGGAATCACAACACCAACTCCCTGAGTTTACATCACCCTGATTTATTTGTAATAAATGAGAATTCTCCATTAAGATCTAGGCCTCACTGGTGGCCCTGCTGGCATACAGTGTCACCCATCTGCATACAAATACAATGTGGCAGGGGAACACTGCCCCTAGCGGCTAGATCTTCACAGTCCAGCAGGAAATCTCTGTTTCTGGGTATTTCAATTTTAACTGTCTGGGGGGCGGGACATAGGAGAAAAACATAAATAGATGATCAACAAATCTCAGGTAGGATGAAAGAGACTGGAAACAGTTGTAGACAGGAACATGGAGTGTAGGGAGTCTCAGATCACTCAGAATTCCCTCTGGCATAGGTCAGGAAGGCCCAGTTGCCCAAAGGATTATTCAAGGGACTTAGCATGTGAGGTTGGGGGAGGGACAAGGAGAACACGCTACTGCCCACAGCCCATAGCCTGTGTGTTTTCTGTGAGTCTGAGCTGAATGGTCCTTCCATCTGTTTTTAGTTCCCAAGCAAGGGGACAAGAGTGGGGTTCTGTAGATCCCAGCTCGCACCCTCCTAATCCCCACCCACAACAGCCAGGCTCAGTGGGCTGGTTGTATACTTACCTAGTAGCAGAATACTCTGTTCCCTGAACTCTGAGTGTCCGTGTCGTGTTATCTGGTCCACCTGGTGGATCCCAGATGATAGTCTGGTAAAACTGACCTGAGATAAGAGGGTAGGTCAGTGAGGGGTAGAGACAGTGTGGGGGGGAGGTGGGCAGAGTGGGAGGCACCCGCTTATCACAGGTGGTTTCTAAGGGCAGGCGGAGTACCGAGTTCCCCATCAACGCTGTTGGAGAAGTGTTGAGTGTCATTCACAAGGAATATCAGTCCATCTGGAGGGTTATCCACAGGCAAGAGGGCAATATTTACTCTGTCTGGGCCACTGAGCTGCAGGATCCCCATGTGGTCCATGGTTATCTTCAAGCTGCGGAGAGACCCCAAACCCTGAGCAGGAAGGCAGAGAGACACCTGTGCGGAGTCTCAGCAGGTGGCACAAAAGTGACTACAGGGGTCGGGGCATGGCTGTTTTCTCATTGGCAGAAGAGCATCAAAGTGAGCTGAACCATGTCCAATTTCCCTGCATTTTGTATAAAAGAGAATTATAAGTCCTTTCCTCTGGTTTCAAATTAGGTTTCCCATGAATGAATTTTATATGCTTTTATTGGGGGTGGTGGATAATAATCATTGTCAGTTTGATTGGACTGGGAAGCACCTGGAATATCAGCAAAATCCATCTCTGATGTGTCTATAGGGATACTTCTGGAGGTTAAATGGAGGGGGGAGACCCGTCCTGAACATGGGCCACACTATCTCAAAAACTGGGGTTTGGATGGAATAAAAGGGAGAAAGTTCTTTCTTGCAGGCATTCTCTGCCCTAGGCTGTCAGGCTGGGAGCTATGGTGCTCTGTCTGCCATGCTCTCGTGCCACAACGGACTGAAACCTCTGATGTGGACAGAGCAACCCCTTCCTCTCTGAAGATGTTCCCCTGGGATTTCCGCTCACAGCAGCAGGTGAGTCTCACAATGCATTTGAACATCTGTAGGGGAGTCTTTTCTCATTCTTTCTTGCATCAAGTGGAGGAAGAACCTGCGGCTCCTCTTTAATATTGAGACTAAAGGTGCCCACTATGCCTGCCTCAAAAGGAAACTCTGTCCTTGATGGGCACACTGGGAGGACTTCTTCAGATGGGCACACTGGATTTTCTGTGTCTACACTTAATTGTCAAATGTGAACAAGGCCCAGCTAAGAGGCTTGGCAAGATGGAAATGGACAAGACCTTTGCTTGGGAAAAGACAGGCTATGGAATAGGCTGGGAACTCAGAGGACATACTGCAAAAGGGTTTCAGCTTCCTGTGACTGACAGAGCTAGAGAGCAAGGACAGCCATGCTTCCCAGAGGCACCGTCTGCCGCCATTTCCTGCTAGTTTTCCAGCAAGTGATACCAGTGAAGCTGCCCCTCTCCAGGGCAAAGCTTGAGACAGGCTGATGAGTGATTTTAATTGCCAATTTGATTGGACTGTGAAATACTTAGATTACAAAAAAACTAGTTTTGAGTGTGTCTATAGAGGCATCTCCAGAGTCCATTGGCCTGTCAGATTGCCGCTCAGCAGGGACAGGCACCCTGGATACAGGCAGCAGCAGACATTAGGGTGGGGCCCAGATAGCACGAAAAGCAGGAAAAACACAGTTCGCTAGGCAGGCATGTGCTCCATTGCCTTCTCTACCTCTTGGCTGCCATGAGGTAAGTAAGCCATGTTGCTCTGCTCACACTCTCCACCATGATGATCTGTCTCACCAGAAACAATAGAACCCAATGACCAAAGACTGAAAACTCTGAGCCAAAACAACCCTTCTTCCCCCAGCATGAGAATTCTCACACACTGCAGAGAGGGGAGCATTCCGAAACCCTGACGCTGGGCCTCAGGCTTCTCATAAATGCCATCTTCAGCTCACCAGTCAGCACATGTGGGAGACACTAGACTATCTGATGACAGATGTCCCCCCTGTACTTCCTTTGGATGGGTCCCTGGGCCTCTGACTCAGAATCTGCAAGGGTCTAGTTCTTAGTAAGAAAACCAAGACTTATGCACACAGGATCAGCTACAAATCTAGCCCCAAACCCCACCACCTTTACATGGGCTGGTGACCTAGGTGAGGGATGAGGTCCAGATCCCAGGACAATGCTTCCAGAGCTGCAGGACAAAATTTACCCCTATCTTGCCAGGAGTGCAGCCCACTACAGGCGACTTAGAACCAACCACTTCACGTCGGTGGCTTCATCACTAACATCACAGTCAGTACAACTTGAGGGGCCACACACACACCTAGGACTCCACCCTGGGACTTACCCAGGTAACACAGAGTACAGTGTCTGCTTCCACTTATACTTGGTGTTTTTCTGGTCCCGAGTTATCACCAAGTTTTTCCGGGTTGCCTCCACAAGCAGGGGAGGCTTCTGGATGCGCACACTGATCCACGAGAAACCACCATTCTCATGCACACCTTCCACCAAAAGCCCTAAGAAGACCAGACCACAGAGTTCAAAGTCAATTCTGAGCACTGGCCTGAGCAGGGGTCTCCCTGACTATGTCCTTCCTGGCACTGGGTCTTCAGAAGGGTCACTCTCTCTCAGGTCCAGCTCTCCTTTTTTTTCCTTTCTTTTTTTCTTTTTCTTTTTTGAGACAATATCTCACCTTGTAGCCTAGGCTGGTCTAGAAACACATTATGTAGACTAGGCTGGCCTTAAACTCACAGAGATCAGCGTGCCTCTGTTTCCCAAGTGCTGGGATTCATTCCTGGTTCAGTTCTAGTTCTTATGATCTCTACACTCAAATTTTGGTTTTCTGTGGATTTGGACCTCAAATCATGTGGATGGCCACCCAGTTAGACTTTTGATCATGAGGTGTCTTGTTTCAAGTGTCTAAGCATTCATCGGTCTCCTGCCGCATCTCTGGGTCCCAAGCTCACTGCGTGGCTGAGAGTGAGGAGGAAAGTTCCTGCCTCAGGGACAAGGCAGGCGTGTGAGCCTGAGGGATGAAGCAGGAGATCACATGGTTCTCAGAGGAATGAAGGAGTTGTGGCTGTCCCAGAGTACATTGTAGCTCAGCGTGAACACTGCGGACTGCTGTACCCACCTGTGTCTGCCTGGACACTTCAGCTTGACCAGTGAGGCCATTCCAGGATTAGTGAGTGGGAGTCTGGCTAGCATGTTTCCTCAGCCATTCCCCTCCTCCATACTACTAGGGGCCCACGGAGAAACAGGGCCCCTGTGTTCCTCAGCTCTGTCTCCTCTACCTGGGACATCCTTGCCCTTTTCTCAGCTCATCTGACAATCTTGGGTGACCCTGTACAGGTCTCTGACTCTAGGCAACTCTAGCCTCCTCTCAGCTCTGGATGCTGATTGTTCAGGACCTGGGGAGTTCCTGGTGAAAGCTTGAAGGTGGCTGTGGGAGGGAATACCTTTTTGGTACACAGGACATTTGCCCACAATGGGTATGTTGCTGTGATAAGTCATTGATAAGGGTTTCTATGTGGATACCTGGGATGCATCTCTTACCCTGATCAGGGTCTATGAACAGCTTCATGGGCACCTGAGAACGTGTGATATCCACACAGAGCTGGCCCTCACTGGATCCAGGAAGTGGCAAGATGATAGCAGGAGCCTGCAAGTGGGCTGAAATAGCCAGTACACAGTTCCTGGGTCAGGAAGAACCTAGTGGGACAAAGGTGGGGTGGGATGCTGGGAGGGCTAATTACCTGGCTGTGGGGCTTTATCTGGTGTGGTGCTTTCTAAAAGAAGAAAGAAAAAGTCTGAGTTTAGGTAGTCC
Organism: Onychomys torridus; assembly: GCF_903995425.1. Classification (NCBI taxonomy): domain Eukaryota; kingdom Metazoa; phylum Chordata; class Mammalia; order Rodentia; family Cricetidae; genus Onychomys; species Onychomys torridus. Next base: position 4,593,253 of record NC_050451.1, on the reverse strand, counting down.
TTTTCTGAGGAAGAGAGCATTGTGGATGGAGGAGCAGGTGACTGTGGCTGGTGCTTTCTCTTTCCACTTTAACATGTAGAATACCACATAACAGGGCTCCCCCTTACCTCCAGGGTTCCCCCTTTTCTAGTATCTCCCGCAGCTACGGCGGGAGCTCTGACTTGGGTATCTTTAAGTGTTTGCTTGTTTCTGATGCTGGGAAGCAAATTCAGGGACTTGTGTACTCCAGGCAAGTGGTCCATTACATCCCTAGCCCCAGTACCTTTATCTTCTTTCTCCATGCTTCGTAACACAGCTTGACTTGAAAGCACAGGAACTTTGGATGCTGAGGTGAGTGAGCACAGGAACAGTCACGGACAGAAAGGGAGAGGTAGTCAGGACACACGGCCGCTGCACCTGAGGGTCCCTGCCCTGTCCTTACTGCCCATTAAGCTCAGGCCTCGAGGGGCAAGGGAGATTTCAAGGAAATAGGTCCTGACTGAGTCTGAGTTCACATTGGCAGCAGGAAGCAGTACCAGGGACCATAGTTGACTTTGGAAATGGGGAAGGCTTCCTTTCCCATCATGGGGAGTGGATCTTTGGGAAGAACAAAAGATGGATAAAGTCCTGCTCTGGGGGAGGGAATTCTCAAGAAGGAAAGAATTGGCCATGGTGGTCCAAAGGGCCTTGTCACAGGTCCTCTTGGGGCCCAGGGTACACAGCAGAGGGTACCCCAGCAGGGCTTGTGGGCTGATGATCTAGGGGCAGAGCAAGAGTCAGGGCAGCATGCACCTGACACACAATGCTGAGCACAAGGCAAAGGGGAGGCTGGTTGAGGGATGGAAAGTGGGGTAGTCACAGGAGATGGTGCACTCACCTCCTGCCCCTGGATCCTGGCTCTGCTTTAGGACAGGGTCCTAGCTAGGCCCAGGCCACCTGCTGTCTTTGCAGATGTGCTTGCCTAGCCTGTGCTTGGTGCCTCCCTCTACGGGTCAGAGTCATTGAGTTATGAAGAAAAAGAAGGCTATTGTGGATCAGAAAGGAAGGGGGCTCACATAAGGATGGCAGGTCTGGTGTCCTTCCCACGAAAAGATGCTGTCTGAAATTAAAGCTGTCAAAGCTAGTAGAAAGATGAGGTTCACCAGGGGGTCCAGGAGGTCCAGGAAGTCCAGGAGAAATGTGTTGTCTAAATGCAGTACCAGCGCCACCCAGGCTGGGATCTGCGTGGAACCTAGTTCCTAGTTTAAAAACACTGACATGAGTGGTGTTCTCACAGGCAATGTCCTGGTTCCCCACAGCCAGGACTAGGGACCTTATGCTAGGGGTAGGCTGTAGAGAGGGTACGTAGCCCCTGTTTCTCTCCCAGAGAGCCTCCATTAGCCAGGAGACAACCACTGATGGAATGTCCCCCTGGAAGTTCAATCCTCCCCTGGTCTGTGCCCTTTCAATTACCCCGATTGCTAACGTCCCTTCTCTGGGTCAAGTAAGGTTCTAGATGGCCAATTAATTAAACATACCTGATCTTTAGTCACAGGCCTGTTCCCAGCCAAATGAACTAGGCCAGGCACTGTACTTCCATAGCCAAGTGCAGAGCCCAGCCTTTACCCTGCCACAGTTCTACAAACTTCTCCTTCTCATCTCTTCTTCCATTGTTACCTGTTGATCTGAGTCGTCCAGGTCTTCTGCTATGAGTCTTGAGAAAATGGTTTCTACCTGAAAGACAGTGAGACCTGTGTTTACTTCTTGAAGCCAGCCCTCTGGGGCTCCGTCTGGATGAGTGTAACATGAATCTTAAAGAGTCTTATTAATAAAACTCAAACCTGAGGTCAGTTATTGGGGTGAATGCTGGAAGATCAGAGAAGCAGAACAAGCCACAGCTTTCTCACCTTGCTAGTTCCTCAGGTGATCTTGTTTCCTCAGACTGGAAGCTTCTGAGTCCTCCTCCACATGAATCTCAGCTGAACTGTGTTGCTCCAAAGCTTAAACTAACTATATGCTTTTTCCTCTTTAGTTCCTGGTCCTCATGCCTTCCTTATATACCTTTTCCTTTCTGCCCCCACTCCCTGGGATTAAAAGTGTGGGTCACCCTGCTTAGCTGTTTCTAAAGTGGCCTTGAACTCAGAGATCTGGCTAGCTCTGTCTCCCAAGTGCTGGGATTAAAGGTGTGCACCACCACTGCCCAACTTCTGCTATGGCTTGCTCTTCCCATTTTCTAGCCACCATTTCTGGCTCTGTTCTAGTGGCTGTCTGTTCTCTGACCCCAGATATGTTTATTTCGGGGAACACAATACCCACCACATTTCCCGTTTTTGTCTAAAATTAAAAAAAAGTTATAACTAATACAAGAAAAATCATATCCAATAAGTATATACAATATACACGGTCAAGATTACATTAATGATGTCTAGTCCATTAACTTTTGACAGATTCAGGTGAAAAACTCCATTATCTATAATAATGTCCAGTCCAGTAACATTTGATAAAACTCAGACAAAAATTTTTCATTACTTATCCTATCTTTTCTTTTCATAATAGATTCAGTAGTCTACCTTTTGTCATTTTTATATCTTCTCCTTTTTCTTTTTAGAGTAGATTCAGTGATCTACCCATTTATCCTATTATTTCTTTGTCTTTTTTTCCTCAGGGTAGATTCAGTGATCTACCTCATATCTATTTTCTCTTTTTCCTTTTCTTTCTTTAACAAAACCTCTGAATCTAATCTTCATGTTCAACTTTTTTTCCTGACCATTAACAATTAACAACTTGTAACCAATCATCATAAACCATGACAATATCCAAAACTCATTAAACGACCGAAAACCTCCCATCCCACTTTTTGGGGATGTGGGCGTCATCTTCTTAAAATTACTTCCATCTTTAGAGGATCCTGAAAAGAAAATTTTGGGGTTAATTGTCAAGTCCTGTATCATTTGTCCCACCGCTGCATAATGAGAAAGTGCAGGGCTTGTTTCACGTCCTTGTTCAAGTAGTCTGTCAGGCTGGATCATCTCAGCCAGTCATCTCGAAATTGTCCTGAGCAGTTTGTAGTCCAGAGTCGATCTTTCCATGGTGTTAATGGCTTTACCATAGTCCATGTGGCATCATCATTGTGGAGTCCCATCATCCTTTAGAAGATTTCAAAGTCACTGTTAGGCATGATCATGGTTCCTTTTTTTTTTTTTTTTTTTTTTTTTGGTGCCTCCTCTGTGGTTTGGAGTAATCACAGTCTGATAAATGTCTGTCTCTCGGGACCATGAACGTTCTTCCCTAGAAGAGAAAATCTTCACAGCAATTTCTCCCCAGCATTTCTCTTGCCAAACGTTTCCAAACTGACCTTTGCCGATGCTTTCTTGTAACATGCCGGTCCTGGCGATTCTTCTCTGAACAAGCAGCAGTAAATTCTTTGTTCCAGGTAGCAGCATCACCAAAGTCACCAACATGATGAGAAGCAGCCGGTAACTCGAAGCAGCAGCCACTGCCTCCATGGTCCCACCAACACTGTTTGTAACTAGTCCCCAGACGGCCGTAGCTTCTCCTTAGCAAGCCTCCTAGGCCTCAAACTCAGGATCCTCCTGCCTCTGCCTTCTTCAGTAAATCCTACCAGCATGTGCCACCACAACCGGCCGAGCTCAGTGTAGCTCGGGCCTGAGCTAGGGCTCACAAGGCCACAGGCAAGAGGCTGTTTCATGAATTTGTGCCCCACGTTGGGCGCCAGATGTAACATGAATCTTAAAGAGTCTTATTAATAAAACTCAAACCTGAGGCCAGTTATTGGGGTGAATGCTGGAAGATCAGAGAAGCAGAACAAGCCACAGCTTTCTCACCTTGCTAGTTCCTCAGGTGATCTTGTTTCCTCAGGCTGGAAGCTTCTGAGTCCTCCTCCACATGAATCTCAGCTGAACTGTGTTGCTCCAAAGCTTAAACTAACTATATGCTTTTTCCTCTTTAGTTCCTGGTCCTCATGCCTTCCTTATATACCTTTTCCTTTCTGCCCCCACTCCCTGGGATTAAAGGCGTGGGTCACCCTGCTTAGCTGTTTCTAAAGTGGCCTTGAACTCAGAGATCTGGCTAGCTCTGTCTCCCAAGTGCTGGGATTAAAGGTGTGTACCACCACTGCCCAACTTCTGCTATGGCTTGCTCTTCCCATTTTCTAGCCACCATTTCTGGCTCTGTTCTAGTGGCTGTCTGTTCTCTGACCCCAGATATGTTTATTTCGGGGAACACACAATATTTCAGGGAACACAATACCCACCACAGATGAGGCCTGTGTACCTAGAGTCCAGGTCAAGGCCTGAGGGGTAGCTAGTATTTGAGAGCAAGTGACTATGTAGACCTGGGAGTCTGGTCAGATAACGCCAGCTCCTGGCTGCAGGGCAGAAGGCAGCCTCCAGCATGCTGGTGGACCGTACGTACACAGGCCTGCCTTTGAGCTATAATAGGCCCTTACCTCCTAAGAAGCCATTCCTTCGTCCATTATCTGTACAAAGAAAAAGAAGAGGAAAGGGAGGTATCATGGAGTGGTTTTGCCAATTCGACGTGCTTATGTTTAACTTGCTTCCTGAGACCCAGGCTACGGGTGCATGCAGTGAATCTAGGGGGCTGCAAGACCGGTCCTCAGTTTCCTCCTTAGTGAACTGAGGTAGGTCTCCCTGGGTCTCGGGGAGTCTGTGGATGGCAGGGCTTGGTTAGAAGGCAGTGAATCTTTGCTGATGATGAGGCTGAGACGCAGGGCCACACTCACCAGCTTCCACAGGCTTCTCAGCAACTTGAAATTGTTCTTGGCCTTCAGGTTTGGTGACCACCATATGCGTAAGAGGAGTGACAAAGTTGTATCTGAGTGACAGACTCAGAGCTTGGGACTCAAGGGCCTCTAACTCTTCCCCTGATGCTGAAACCCTGTGGGTTGAAGACATAAGAGCTCGGGAGGTCTCTGGGTATCTTGGCAGTCTCCCTCACACTGGTTCCTTCTTGGGAGTCCCCCCGGGAGAATGGAATGTAGAGTTCGGCCATAACGCCTCATTCCATACCTGGGAGATAACCTGCACCCGCTGTGCCTGCCCCACCACCGAAATGTTTATTGATACCATGTGAAACCCACCGCAGTGGCCTGCAAGGGTCAGGGTCACTCACATCTGCTCCAGCTGTTGGTTTATGGTCAGTAATGCCCAGAGTCTCTCCATGAAGTTGTGAAAGATGTATTTGGGACTCTGGAACTCCTCTGCCTTTTGGGCTATGCTGGCCTCCGTTTGGAAAGTGATGTTCTGCATATGCTGGAAAGAGGTACCAGCCCGGGTGAGAAAGTGAGGGCCTGATGCCTATGGCTGACCAGCCTTCGGAGTTCTTCACTAGAACCCTGACTGGGACTTGGGCAGGGCAGGGCATGGAGTAACTATGAGGGCTTCGTTCCTTTTGAGTATTGTGGCGGTAGGAAAGGAGCTCAGGAGTATGAGGGTCTTCCACGGGTCCTCCAGGATGAGAGGGAGGTGGGGAGAAGTGTTAGCAGCTGCCGGGCGGGGGGGGGGGGGAGGACAGTAAGACAGCGATGTAGCTAGGAGCTTGGATCATCTGACCTTTTATGCAAAGGGAGACAACTTCCAGGCCAGCGTACAAGGAAGGCATCTCAAACACAATGTGGAGCAGAAAGGACTCCCCTCCCACACACACGGGAAAGGAAAAGAAAGAGAAGGAAAGGCCTTCCCAGTAGTTAGCAGTAGAGATAGACTAGAACTTCAGAACTGCAACAAGCTGTCTGCTCCACGTCGCTCCTCTGCTGGGGCTAGCCCTGTGGGGCAGTGGCAGGAAACACATGCCTCTCTATGGCTGCTTTCTTCCCAGGGGAAAGGTGGTCATGGTCTTAGTTAGGCCCAGCTGGCAGCCTAGGGAATCAGGGGAGAGCAAAGATGCCCCAAGCCTCCTTCATCACAAGGGCAACTAAGAGACCCTGTACAATCTTCTGCCCAACCTGCTGGCACTGGCCTCTCCCTGGCTCTTACCCAGGGCCTGGCTTGCCAAAGTTTTGGCAATGGAGGCCACAGGCATGAGGTTTTCTTTATCTACGCAGTAAAGCTGCTTATTGCTGTTTGTTTTTTTCTCTTGGGGGGCCTGCTGCCCAGCTCCCAAATAAATCACACTCTATGGCTGGCTGGCCCCTGAAATCCTCCATCCTCTCTCATTCTTTCTCCCTTTCCCAGGTTTCTCCTGCTATTTACTCTCTCTGCCTGCCAGCCCCGCCTGTCCTTTCTCCTGCCTCACTATTGGCCGTTCAGCTCTGTATTAGACCATCAGGTGTTTTAGACAGGCACAGTGACCCAGCTTCACAGAGTTAAATAAAAGCAACATAAACAAAAGTAACACACCTTAAAATAATATTCTACAACAGCTGTTTACCTGATGTTTTCCCTTAAGTGAATTTTGTTTTCTTGGGTTGACCCTAGAACTGAGTGTGGTGGCACAAGACTGTAATTCTAGCTACATGGGAGGCTAATGTGGGAGGATTAAAAATTCAAGACCTGTCTGGCTACAGAGTAGGTTCAAGGCCATCTCAGAAGACTCACCAAGGTCTCGTCTCAAAATAAAAAGTAAAAAGAGGACTGGGGATATAGATCAGTGTTAGAATATTGCTTAGGGCCCTAGATTCAATTCCCAATAGTAGAAAAGAAAAGTCTAAGCAACCCCATCCCTTATGTTTAAAGCCTGAGTCATGTTTGTGTTTACAGGCTATTGGGCCACACAGTCTTCAGGAACAGTCCTACCACTTGGCTGTGTCTGAGACGTGGCCCTGGGCCCCCACACCCACTGTGGCTCTCTGCAGACAAGGTGTCCTGCTGGATCCTAACAGCCCTTCCTTCCTTCTGGGTTCTGCTCCCTCCTATCGTCACTCGATCTTAGCAGACCCTGTGCTGAATTCCTGGATCTGTGCTGTCTGGAACATTCTAGGCTGTCACTCCGCTTTTGTACAAGTTGTTTGTCCCAGAAGGGTAAGGAGGGTTGGCCTTATTTCCTTCTGCATGCCTCAACCTAAAGACTCTGTTTTTATGTGTGAGATGACAGACTGAACCTCCTGCACCCAGAGGCAGAGGAGGCTGAGCAAGGTTGGGGCTCTATGAGGTGGCTAAGAAGAAGAGGGGACCAGCATACATTGTCTGTCCTGCCTGGACCTTGGTCTGCTCACCTGTGAAAGGGAATTAGTCTTCTCTGTCTATCCACACCCTCAAAGGCCCAGTATGAGGATGGAAGGAGTGGGCCATTGGGAAAGAACACAGAAAAGTCGGATGGCTACAGGGCAGACTGAGTGATCAGTCCCTATATGTGCTAGGTTCTCTCAGGAGCATCACTACATCGTTTTATTGGATTTCTACCACAAACCCATGCATCTGGGGCTGGTGTCCTTTAGGAAAATCTGAGGAAAAGCATCCTTTGGGGATTCACTTAGTGTCAATCAGCTGGAACTTGGAAAGGCTGGGACTTGAGCCCAGTCCCTCTAGCTGCAAATGAGGAGACTGCCCAGGCGGCCCCAGCCGCCCCTTGGCTCAAGGATGATCCAGACACACTCACCATCTGCCCAGTGATTTTGGCTGAGAGGATATCAGGGCCCTGGTCCTGGAGCTTCCCAGCCACCACAATCTCTGAGCCCTTAAAGTGGTGTCGGAAGTTGTCCTGTGTGACCACCTCCACAGCATCACTGGGGTATTCAAAGGCCACTGCCAATAGCAGTGGGTTGGCTACTTCGTGGTAGAAGTCCTACAGGGCGGCAGGGGATAGGTCACAAAGGCGAGGCAGATGGGGACTGCCTGACTGTCTGTATCCCACCTCGGGTCAAACTGGTACCTGGAGCTGCAGTGCAGAGTCTGAATCCTCATAGATGCGCCGGGCCAGGCCACCATTGTCCTGTGCCAGCTTCTCCAGGAAAGGATAGTGGACATTAAACCCAAAGCCCAAGCAGAAGACACTGTACTTGTTGTTGATGGCTTCATGAATGTTCTTCTGGATACTTTCGGGATTTGTTTCCCCTAGACTCATGAATGTGGGAAGAGGATGAGAAAAGAATTATTTGCTCAATGGATATTTCTGGAACTTTAGAGCCAAAGGGATCCTCCTTCTCCTTGCCCTGGGTTTCACAGCCAGCCTGGAAGCAGTTCCAGCCTTGCTCCGTGTGTCCTTACCCATGGTGGGATCCCCGTCTGTGAGCAGGATGATAAGGGAAACACTCCCCGAGGGTAGTAGCTCAGCCTGGTTGCTGGTGTCCAGCAGCTTCACAGCCATCAACATTGCGTCATTGATGTTGGTCCCTGAAGGGCACATCTTCAGGATCAATCCCAGCTAGTGACCACGGAAGCCCCCAGCCTCCCACAATGCAGGGACACTCACCTCCCTGAGCACCGATCTTGGAAACGTAGCTTGTGGCCTCTTCCAAGTTCTCTTTTGAGGCTTCCAACAGGGATGGCTTCCATTGGGTTATTTTCGCATCGAATACAATGAAGTTGAACTGGTCTTTGGGGCTGAGGTCATTCAAGATCTTGATTAGGGCTTCTCGAGTCTAATCAGAAGAAGAGAAAACAAGGCAGGTATCTCAGGGGAGCTCCCCTAAAGGTGCATGATCCTTGGACTAGTATCCTGGTTTCTTGGGTGGGCTCATAATGTATGCTTGGGGCCAGACTTGGCCCCAGGAAGCCCCCACCCATGATGATAACAGGTCAGGCTGCTGCTGAGCTCAGGGTTCAGGAGACCTACCTGTTGGATTTTCTTGCCTGACATGGATCCGCTTTTATCAATGACAAAGACCACATTCTTGGGCATTATAGGAAGGTCCTCAGGGGCAAAGTGGTGCACGAAGTAGCCGTTCTCAATCTGCGACCCGAATGAGAGCCCACCCAGGTGATCAGAACCCCAACTTTGCCCTGCTTCTGGCCAACCTCTTCATGCCCAATCCCCAGAGCCCATGTTCTACTTTCCTGACCCCTCTCTACCCCAGCTTCTTAGCTCCCTCAAATCCTCACCATTTGTCAAAGCTCAGCCCCTTGCTAATGAAAGACTTCCATATTCATGTAGAGCCCTAGAACTCTCTCCATAACTCTGGCCCCTGTTTTAGTATTTGAAGTGCCTTGTACTAAAAGACACAGCGAACCCGGTATCCACCCAGAGGGAATGCTGGGAAAATAAGGAGTTACAGGGAAGTACAAATGATGACCACGGCTGCCAGACTTGCCTATAAGCCTGAGCTACGAGCCTCTGGGCAGCAATGGCAAAGAAGGAAACCCCACAAAGCAGGTCTTTGTAGAGACAAACCTGTTCTGCCTCCAGAAAGGGAACAGTACTCAGGATCACCACACCTGAACCTCCATTTTCTGTATGAGCCAACCCCCAGGGCAATGTACAAAGGAGGGCCATCATTTCCCTCTTCCAGAACATTCATGCTTAGACGTCTGAATGCAAGACGGACTTTGAGGTTTCACTGCTCTTGCCTAGAGTCCACCCACCTGAATGGAGCCCCCAGAGACAGACCGGTCCACATCATAGCGGACAATGAAGTTCCCATCCAGGATTGTGTCCTGCTCATGTTGAGAGTTTTGCTGCTGGGAGAGTGTTGGCTTGAACTGGATATGTGCCTGGAGGAGCAATCAAAGCTGAAGTTGAAAGGTCCAGTGAGGCCAACACCTCCTTCGTGTGCACATTGGGAAATCAGATTGCATATGCAGCCATGGGTGAAAATTCTAGAAGACTCATTCTAAGCTGAACGGTGACTACTTCCATTTGGTATGTGTGTCAGGGCATGTTCATGTGTGAATCCCAGTTCTGGGGACATGCAAGCATCTGTGATCAGTGCAATCCAGTTATCTCTTTTGAGGACCCTCCCATCAGCCTCCTCTTCAAGTTTGTCTGCCATAAGCCCCAGGCTCTTCAACAGGTCCACTGGCCATCTCTAGGTCTTACCGTCCTATCTTCTTGGCAGTGGCATGGACACAGATCTCAGAAGCCTTCCCAGCTCAGGGAACTATGGGAATCTAGACCATAGTCAGCTGTACTAAAGACTGATCCTGGGGTGTCCTCAATTGGTGGTCATAGCAGACCCACCTTGGTCTTGTTCTGTGAGGTGGTAAGGGCTTCTGCCAGCTCCTGGGTCATGAAGGTGCTCTCTGTCTCCAAGAAGCTGATACCCTGAGGCTCAAAGATGTGAATGTCCATCTAGAAGCAAGATATGGGTCACCAGGGGATCCATGAGGTGGGCTGTGCTCCCAGGAAGCTAGGTGGCAAGGAGAGGCTGCCTTAGTTGGGAAGGAAAATCTAGGGGGCTTCCTGGAGAGGGTGGTGCCAGCCAGGTACCTGAAGGTGCCTGACCAGCTGCTGTGGCTTTACTTTGAGGAGTAGCTCATATGTTCCCAGTTGCCGCCTGAGCAGCTCCTGGTATACCAGTTGGAAAATAATCTTGGCATTAGGAGCCACGGTGACTGACACTTGGAACTGCTCTGTCTGTCTCCCAGTGGTCCTGGGGGATAAGAACAGCAAGAACCCATTGGATCAGGTAGGGGATGGCTGCTGGAGGGGAGCAAGGCTAAAAGGTCAAGGTAGGGGCTGTCTCTACCTATATGCACCCTCCCCATAGGCTCACTTGACGAGGCCAGCGCTCTCTCCCCGGGCCACTGCTTTACTGTACTGCTCCTGGGCTGCAGCCTTGTCTTGAACAATCCCTGGGTAGGTCTCGCCATCGATGACCCTAGGTAGGGAAGAGAACAGTTGAGAACTTCTTTTAGAAGGATCTTTCTAGAATTTGGTGGGCTTTTTGATGTGAGTTCTGTCTTTGTCTAAGGCCACAACCGTCTATCATGTACTTACTGTGTGGAAGCCCTCATGTATAACACTGGGATAGGCTTTCAGCTATCCTGAGACGTACACAGTGTTAGTACACATGGGTGTTACTGCAGGGACAGGGCAGAAGGTTACAGCCCACATTCCAAGCTGCTCCATGACCCTTATGAACTGTTCCGAGGCTCCAGTCAGTCACAGCAGAACAACACAGTAATGAATTGTTCTCTACGCAGCCCTGAATCTACCTCATGTGTGGCCAAACTCGGGCAGGAGGGAGACAAAGGACTGAAGGATGTGATCCCATTTTCTGCTGCTTCTCCCTCAACTCTCCTGCTTAGGACGGGTGTTGCAGGGAGCCTGGCATCTTTGGGAGCAGGTTTGGGTACCTAGTGGTGGAGACAAGCTTCTAGCCATTGTCCACTGAGGTTGAGAAGGAACTGCACAGGAAATGGCTGCTCCAGGAGTTCCTTGTGGGGTGAATAGGGTCGTAAATGGACACCTGCTCCTTCTGGGTGGAAATGTACAGAGAAGGAGAAGGGAGGGGACCTAGCCTGAGTACACAGAACTGGCATCTTTCTCTCACTTCTCTGGTCAGGGTCAGAATGGGGATGAACAGGAAGCCTGGCTCCTTCTGCTGGATAGGAAGTTCATAGTTTCTTCAGATGCTCTGCTGGGGTTCCTGGCCAGGGCAGGGGACAGGAAAACCTGCCCCACACTTCTCTGTCTCACTCACTCTGGGGGCCCACTGGCCTAGGCTTCAGGGTCAGAGAACAGAAACTGTTCTAGGGGAGAGGTGGGTGAGGAGAAAGGGAAGGGCCAACCCCAGGAACCTAGCCCCCGCCCCCTGCAGTTTTCTGGAAATGCCCGCCCTAGCCAGTGCTCTTGATCTCTTCTACCCCTAAATGCTCTCCTACAGGAAGCAGCCTGCCTTCAATGCTTGCCTCTCCAGGAGGCTAGGGCCAAGTATGGATTTTCCCCAAGTTTAATAAACATTGCAAAATAGATCAGATGAGGGCGGGGGTGTGAAGGAAGGCAAGGGGGGGGGATGGACTACTGCCAGCTCAGAGTCCACAGGAACCCTGGCATCTCCTGAGGAAACAGAGTAGACCTGCCTGCCCTCTGCAGTGACAAAGAGGACCCCAGGAGTTAGGGTTTCTAGGTTTCCAGTTGGTTTTGGTGACTTCCTGTGTCTAGCTCTGGCCTAGAGTTGCCCTAGGCTTGTACTTCTCAAAGGCAAAGACTCCAAGATGTTGTGGTTTGTGGTCTGCCACCTAGCAGTTCTTAGAGAGGAGGCTGGATGGCAGGAAGGACAGAGAGATCTCTGGGCTTGATAACATCCTTGTTCCCTGTGAGGCTCACAGGTGGAGCAGCATCCCGAGTGACCAGCTTCTGGACCAACACGTCTCAGGCCCAGAGGAGATGGAGTTGCAGGGCTGGGTTAGGGATCAGAAGAGATAGGAAGACACCTACATAGAGAAGTTGGTGATGAAGGCTTTCTTGGGTAGCTCTATTTGGAAGGTAGCTTCTTGAGCATCACTGGCTCTGTTGACCACCCGGCTGGTAACAACAGTATGGGCAAATCGGGAAGACACCCGGGAGTCCACTGTCAGGCTGTAGATGTCGATGCCATTCTGGACAAGGGAAGGGGAAGAGAGCTGGGTTGTTTAGCTGATACCCCCAACTCTTCAAGAGTAGGCTTCGACTCTGGTTCTGGACCAAGCTCCACCCTTCCTCTGACACAGATACTGACTAGGCCCCAGGCTGAACCCCACCAAACATTTCATATGTGAACATTTGTCTGAAGTCAGAGGCAGCTGTGGACCCCATTCCCCACAAGACAGCACCACAGAGAGGCCCCATGGGAAATAGCAAACACACAGGGGTAAAGGGTAATGTCCAAGCCTGGCAGAAGTGAGAGGCCGGAGTCAGGGACCTTCTGTCTAGGCTGAACTCTGCCTAGCAAAAGGGCAGTGAACAAGTTCTTTGAGTTTTGGAAATTCTGAGCTCCGTGAAAACAGGACACTCCTATTAGATGGAGTTGTGAGAATCTGTAGAGGGCCAGGTCTCGAAGGAGTGATAATCTTCTTCGCCCATTTTGCCTGCAATGGGCCCTCTATCCCAAGTCCTCCACAGGGTGACTACTCAGCACATAGACTCTTTGCCTTGAGGCTGGAGAATGGATTTGTACACACATACAGGCCTATGCTCCTCTCCCTGCTCCATGCGCCATGCTGTGCACACACAGACTGTCTACTGTTCAGACACTCATCGTCACGGGCCCCAGTTTAGCACAGAGGGACAGCATGACTTGTTTGCAGTTTGGATGTCAGCTCTGTACCATGTGTGCCAAGAACACTTCCTAGGTATTGTGAGCTTGATTTTCAACCAGCACAGCCCTCTGAGTCAGTTATATTATTACTCTCAGGTGAGGAAACAGATAGAGCATGTAAGGATTTCCCAGAAATCACACATCCAGAACAGAAGAGCTGGGCTCATACATTCTGACCTACTTGGCTCCGCTGTCGGCCTCAGGGGGCAATTGGCTAAGCTTTCCTTCATCTATAAAGTGGCAAGAACAGGGTCACTCCTTCTGTTAACTGAAGGAAGCGGTAAGGATCTCTGGGTAGTGCCTGGTGACTTGTCAGCACCAGGTCTTTGCACACACACTTGACCTGCACACATGCCTATGTAAATACTTGCATACCCAGAGGCACTCCCCAGCTTCCCAGATGTGTTCGCTCCTTCCCCAGCTCATACCACACATACACAGAGGCCCCTGTGGGTACTGCTACCTTCGTGGCAGTGGTGGTCTGAAGCACAGCCAGTAGTGAGGGCAAGACCAGCACAATGTTCCACATGTGGGCAGAGGCTGAGCTCTTCATTGGCCTTCAGTTGCCTGCCAGGCTGCTTCTGGACTTGAGAGCAAGTTGGTTATAAATTGGTAACTTGCTGGGTGTCCTGCCCCCACTGGTGCAAGTTCTGGGAAATTGGGTTTCCAAGCCAAAAATCCCAGAGGCTTCAGATAAAAAGAAAAATGACCTATGTACAGTGAACTTGGCTCACAGCAGGGCAAACCCTCAGGAAAGGCAGGCTCAGGATGGGGCTGGGTATTAGCTCCCCTTCTGCAAGGTCCAGATTTTTAGGAATCACATTCTCACAAAAGTTTGTAGGGCCACAGGCACCCAGCAGTGAGGCGTCTGCTTTTCCTGAGTCTGGCCTGGGAGGAAATACAGGTTCAACTAGCAGACTAGGGCTGGAAGGACACCCTAGGGGGCTTCCTGGAAGAGACAGGGCCTTACTAGCCCGGTAGGTATGCCTGGGGTTTCCTGAAACCTCAAGAGGCCTAGAGGTGTCTGAGGACACCAACAAGGATATACACTTTTTGGAGCAAAAGATGCTAGGCCAGGAGCCTCTGTTCACTCTCTGGTTCAAGGCTGTTGTTTGGTTCCTATTACTGTAACCGAACTTTAGGTTCAAGCCAAGTAGACAGACCCCTGTCAGAACCAGTCAACCTGTCTAACAGCACCTGAAACAGGGTGTGAGGATCAAGAAAAGACAGAGACATAGGGCAGATTCAGGAGGACTGTTAGTGAATTCTGCAGCCCCCAGTTTATTCTGCCCAGTGCTTATATACAGCTTAGAAATAGGCAAAGGAGCATCAGCAAAGAATGCTACACTGTTACAGACTTCTTTATCTGAAAGTAGCTTGGGTTCAAGGTAGGAACAGTGAAACCACTTCCCTCTTTTCAAGGAGGTAACATGTGCTGTTAACATCCTGTTTGTTCTATTGCAGCAAAGCTGAGCAAAATAAGTATGCATTTTTGATTCATCAGACCAAGATGGAGTCACAAAGGCACCCGCAGACCCCCAAACATGTCTGCAATTTGACAACAACCAAGAGCTGTAAAGACACACGTCCTCAGCCTAGGGCTGTGATGTTGGACGTCTCTGCAGGAAGGTGGGGCGCACAGGAGCCAGTTGTGCACGGTTCCTGAAAGTTGTGCACAGGTAGAGTGGTGGCCTGATTTTGTCACAGTAGAACACTGTAAGAGTGTTACTTAAGTGCTGCTAGTGGCTTTTCTCGATATGTCCTTGATAAAGTTGAAGTACTGTTTTTGTTTTTGTAACAAATAGTGATAAAGTGAACAGACTGGGTACTTGGTGAAGACGGTGTTGATGTTCTTCAGTGGCTCTGGAAAGGCCACTCCTGGGTCTATGTACACGAAAAGGTGGCCAGCGGCTGGTGTGCTCTCTATCACTAGTGCAGATTAGTCAAGGCTGGTGCTATCTGGCCCTAGGACAGGGTGTCATAGACTTTGGAACAATTTCTGTTGCTTCCATTCAAACCTTCCCTTGGCCGGGTGGTGGCAGCGGCGGTGGTGCACACCTTTAATCCCAGCACTCAGGAGGCAGAGGCAGAGGCAGAGGCAGGCGAATCTCTGTGAGTTCGAGGCCAGCCTGGTCTACAAGTGAGTTCCAGGAAAGGCTCCAAAGCTACACACACACACACACACACACACACACACACACACACACACACACACACACACACCCCACACAAACCCCTGTCTCAGAAACAAACAAAACCTTCCCTTTCCTTTCAAGGTTATGGCCAGAGGCCACACTTCTGCTTACCTGCTCACCCTCTTGGCTCTGGATGGGACTGGGGTGATGCAGGAGACACAACTCTTCTGGGAAGAATGTTCTTAAGAGATCCAATGAGCAAATACAGGTTCTGTCCCCACAGAAGGTCTGCTCCTCTGGGATACAGAGCACAGGCCCAGCCTGGAGCCAGAGCTATATAAGGCCAGGCTGGCTAGGTCGTGAGAAATGCCCTGAGAAAGTTCTACCTGCCCAGGGCACACAAGGGGCTTCCCAGCAGAAGGCATCCACAAGCCAGGCCCTGCTCTCAGGGAGCCACAATTAGCCTGTCTGTGGTCTACAGACCTGTGGATGTGTCAGCATCCCAGCTGGCAGGCTTCTAGTCTCCCCATTCTGACACAGCAGACACAGGACACAGGTCTGAAGAAATCACACACAGCCAGGCACCTGGTATTCTCACAACCCAGACAACATGCTAGGGGCAGAGAGTGTGTGTGGGGCGAGAGTCCAGGAAACTCACTACCACTGGCCAGAGGAACCACACCTAGTTTTGTCTCTGAGATGGAGACACACAGTAAAGCAGCAGCCTAACAAGGTGGAAGGGGATGGGCGTTGAGGACCTTGGGAGCATCTCAGTGGCTTCTGTGGCAGAGGGAGCTAGGCCTCCAATGACTTAACTGAGAAGTGTCATTGTGACCTGCTTTATGGAATAAGCACCAACTCAACTCTCCTGTTGCATATGATGGGAAATCAGGGGCTAGCTTTAATTTTTTAAAAAATTTTAAGGTATATGAATATTTTGACTGCAAGTGTACCACATGTATGCAATGCCCAGAAGAGGCCAGAAGAGGGCGAGAGAGTTAAATGGTTGTACGCCACCGTGTGCCTATTGGGAATTGAACCAGGGTCCTCTGCAGGAACAGCAAGTACTTTTAATTGTGGAGCCATCTCTCCAGACCCGAAATGTCGGATTAGAAAGAAGAACAGAACCTGGGCATGGTGGCGCACACCTTTAATCTCAGCACCCAGGAGGCAGAGGCAGGAGGATCTCTGTGAATTCAAGGCCAGCCTGGGCTACAGAGCGAGTTCCAGGACAGCCAGGGCTATTTGAAAAACTGTCTCAAAAAAAAAAAAACACAAGAGAGCAGAGAGGTGTACAGTCATCAGGTCTGTATTGTGTCAGTGTGTCTTTCTAGTACATCTCAGCGGCCCTGAAAGTATACACTATTCCCTGCCCCGCCCACCCCAGAGCCCAGGAAGGGTGCTGAACGTGTTCCATCCTCACACTTCCCCCTCTTCCTCTGCATGGCCACTGACCAACTGACATCTTCCCAAGGTTGGAGCCACTTGGGCACCCTCTTTATTGGTGTTTCCAAGGTGATGGTAAAGAAGGGCTAGGGTTGTGGGGAGTCATGATGGTTCTGGAGACAGCAGGGAAAAGTCATCTTCCAGCATTAAAAAAAAAAAAAAGAGCTCGTGGGAGAGGCTCCTGTGTCCAGGTGTGTGGAGTGGTGCAGTGTACACTTCTCAGCCAAAGATGCTCTTGGCAGGTCCCTCTTTGGGCTTCTCAAAGACGGTCTCAGCGCCTGTGCGGTTGCGGCTGAATACAGATGGGGCAGCTGAGCCAGCTTGCTCTGTGGGTAGAAGAGAGGAATCAGGGGCCTAAACCGGGTTTCTCAGGGGCAAGGCTCCCTATGCTGGGGGCAGGCCCTCGTATACCCAGAAACTCTCAACACCTCTCAGCTACCACTGGGAGATGCTTATGTTTGCAGTCCTGCGAGGAGCCCTGGAGGACTTGCCACAGTACTCGCCATAGTCCCCCATGACCTGGAATACACTTGCCACAGTCCCCCATGACCCGGAATACACTCACCACAGTCCCCCATGACCCGGAATACACTCACCACAGTCCCCCATGACCTGGAATACACTCACCACAGTCCCGCATGACCTGGTATGTCTTAGACTTGATCTCCTGGTTCCTGGCCAAGTTCCCTCGGGCCCCCTTCAGGTCTTCTTCCTTCACAGGGGGACGCTTCTTCTTGATGGGGGCTTCAGAGGTGCCAACCTTGGAAAGCCCAGAGCCTTACAATTTGAGGCCTTGAGATGAACTCCTCCAACTCTGGCAGGGGTTCATCTTTGCAGATCATTGAACTCAGTCAATTCAAAGCCCACTCCTTTCCCAGCCTCTGCAGGTCCCCCTGCCCTCTTGGTCTGACTTGGACATCTGACCTTGGCCCACAGAGAGCTCCTGGGGGTGATGGCCACTGCATCCTCATGCTGGCCTGTTCGCCTGGCCAAATTCAGGACTGGGCACAAGGGGCAGAGGGGGAAAGGATGGGCTTCAAGACTGAGCAGCCCTAGGGAATCTGGTGAGTTCTAAGACCTGTTCACTGGGTAGCAAAGAGTCCAATAAGACTGTCCCACTTTCCCCAAACCAAAAACACTGGTATTTTTTATTATTGTGTTTGGAAAGGAGACAGGGTAGACAGCCATGGAGCAAGCAGCAAGGACAACCTTGCTGTTCTGTCTGTCCCAGTAGAGCTGAAAAAGCCAAACTCAGCTTACCCTTCCCCTCAACCCCTGGTGCCTGTGAGGTTGAAGCCTTAGTCCTTCTTAAGCCCTGCAGGCAGGTGCAGGGCTTCCCTCACTCAGCCTGGGCTGGGCTTCCAGGGAAACATGGGCCTGCCCAGAGACACACTCTGCTAGGGAGACAGAAGGACACAGCGCTGTGACCTATAGGTACAGCCACCCTCCCTCACCTTCCTCCAGATTACAAAATGTATATAACCAGACACGCTAAGCTATCAAAATCAGCTCCCTCATACACACACAAAAGCACACACAGTTCTATGTAAGTAATCCCCCAACATCTCACAAGTTGTGGGACAACCGAGGCCATTCACCAGAGCCTGGGTCCTTTCTGACAGGGCTGCAGAGCCCCCTCTTAGGCCTGGCTTTTAGTTCAAAGCAGACACTACCAATTAGTGTCCAGACTTGCTTCTTCCCAATTCCCCTGGCACCAGCTGGCCCCCACTGGGCCTTCTTACCTCAGACATGGTAGATGCCAAGCAAGCTCTCTGTAGGTAACTCTCTGGCAGGCAGTAGCCACAGGAAGAGACCTGTGTGAAGTCCAGCCCTCAGGAACTTATATAACCTGCTTGTCTGTCCTGGGCAGTCACTCCCCTCCTTTGGAAGCTCCCAGATGATTCAGATCCACGCAGCCACTAGCTGGTGTTTATTCTTGGAAATGATGGGCAGCAGCCCTGGTGAAAGTAGACAGCTGGGGGTACCCCATGCTTTGGGGAACAGCTGCTCACTTGCAGGTGGGAGGTACTGGCACTGTGTCCACACACTGTGTTTATGAACAAGAACTCTGGGATGTGTGTGACGGTCTGGGCAGGCTGACTATAAGAACCTATCCCAGCTCAGGGGTGGGAGGGGAAATCTCTAAGGAAAGGAAGGGCCCTGGGTGGGTGCTCTGAGCTTGTTTGTCTCTCTCTTCTACCCATGGATTCCAGTGGAAATACATTTTCCATCTCGCAACACTGGTAGGGCAGAAACTTCCTGTCTATTGCTTGGAGGCATTTTCTCACAGTAAGCAGCCACCTCTGGTTCACAGTGGAGACTGAGAGGCTGAGGAGATCCTGGGGAGCTGCTATGTCACAGTCTTGCTGATTCCCTGGTCCTCCACCCAGCCCTGAGACACTTAGTAAAGGGGCAGAGCGAGGCAGGGTATGGGCCCAGGAAGGACCAGGAGACCATGCTTGCTGGCGAAGGTCTAGAGAGGGCTTCTGCCTAAGACAGGAACTGGGCAGCTGACTGCTACCTTAGGGGAGAGGGGCAAAGTCCACTTCAGCTATTAAGCTGTGAGGAAGAGGGCAAGGCTCCCTTGGAAAGTCATTCAGCATTCCAAATAGCCTCATCTTTGTATAGAAAGATCACCTCATGCAGGGACCCTGAGCCTGAGGGGCAGTAGTAGATGCAGGTCAGAGGTCAGTCTCTGTTAGACCTATCTCAGTCCCCTCTAGTCTACAATGGACTTTATTCTTGCCCCTGAAAGCTCCAGGCAGATGAAATCCAACCAGGCACTACCATACAATTATCTTAAATGTTACTCCACGGCTGTCATACCTCAAACTCTACCCTAGCTGGGCTCTGGTTCCCGGCAGGTCAACACAGGCACTACCAGGTCTAGGTTGGGATAAGTGTTGCCCTGAGCAATACCCATGACTCCAAAGAGAGGCCAGGCCATGCCTTGTGAAGAGTGCCCGACCTAGCTCGGTCTAGTTCTGGCCTCAAGGACAAGGATGTGGGATGTTTGCCTCTCTCTCAGGCCCAAACACAGCACATTCCCCAGGAGGTAAACTGGCTTAGACTCTCATCAGCAAGGAAGAAGACTAGATTGTTTGGTTTCTTTCCTTGTAGATTTGACTCCACAGCTGCCACGATGCATTCGAAGGTTTATTAGCCCACTGAGCTAGTTCAGTTCCAGAGGACACACAACCAACGACCACAAAAACGATGGTTTCTTTCTTCTTCTTCTTCTTCTTCTTCTTCTTTTTTTTTTTTATTTTTTAATGTAATAAGATGTGGAACTTTATTGTAAACCAGTTTACATTTTGTACACCATCTTCCCTTCCATCTAAAAAATGTGTTTCTGGGGTTGGGGATGTAGCTCAGTGGTAGAGCGCTTGCCTAGCAAGCTCAAGGCCCTGGGTTTGGTCCTCAGCTGCAGAAAAAAAAAAATGTTTCTGTGACTCACAAAATCACTGATTAGACACCTCCCTGGAGAGGCAGCTGAAGTGGGAACAGTGTCCTTCACACAGGTCTGATTTCTAGTAAATCCTATGGAAAGAAACACTAAAAACCAAAGCAGGCAATCAACCAACCAACCAACCAACCAACCCAGCCACCCACCCACTCAGACTCAGGGTGTTCAAAGCAAGGCTGACCACAATCTCCCTCACTGCAAACTGCATGATGCTTCATTTAAATGGACAGTGGTTCTCAACCTGGGAGTCATGACCCATTTTTGGGGGAGATCACCCTTTTACAGGGGTCACCTAAGACCACCCCACACCACAGATATTTACATTACAATTCATAACAGTAGAAAATTACAGTTATGAAATAGCAACAAAAATAATTCTATGGTTGGGGGAAGGGGTCATCACAACATGAGGAACTGTATTAAAGGGTCACAGCATTAGGGAGATTGAGAACCCCTGATTTAAGAGCTAACTCACATCCTACAAGGTGGCTGCTGCCTGGCAGGAAGAAAAGCCTGGACCTGCTCCTTCCAAGCTCCTGGGGTACCTTTCAGATGTGGACCCTGAGCCTGCACTGCCAAAGGGAAGTTACAACTTGGATTTGAGCTTTTTTGTTTTCCCTGGGGAAAGAGTCACAAGAAATGGCATGAACTCCTATCTCCTTGTTGCCAGGGAGTTCACAATGTAAAGTTTGAGGCAGGAAGCTACCAACATGCTCCAGGGCTGAGGGGCCACAGACTCTGACCTCACACATCTTACAGTACACAGACTGAGAAGACACAGCCACATAGGATCTCACCATTCACCCTTGTCTTTATCAAAGTCTCACCCACAGCCAAATGAAATAAGAAAAAACAAACAAACAATAACCGAGTGGTAGAGCGCTTGCCTAGCAAGCGCCAGGCCCTGGGTTCGAGCCTCCGCTAAAAAAAAAAACAAAAACAGAAAACACCAAAAACCAAAAACAACAACAACAACAACAACTACAACAACAAAACCAATAACCACCATCTCTTTGTCAGGTGTCAGCTCTCTCATCGGTTTATTTCTGTTAGTTACAAAAAACTCATTCATCGCCTTGGCTTGCAAGCTTCCACCAAGAACAGCTTGGCCAAGACACAGATTTGGACAAATCAGACTGACAGCACACCATAGCTAAGCCAGCATTCCATCCACCCCGCCCCTCCCCGCCAGCCTGGTGATGTCTTGCCATCAGCCAATAAAAGGTCCCACCTCATAAGGCACCTTGGAACAAGTGATGGGGACACTCATTCCAGGGAGGGAGGACAGCTTAGGAAGACATCCTGATCAGAGCCCTCTACATCCACTCTAGTGAGGCAGTGCACCATGGCAACAGGAAGGCCTTAGCGACCACTGGAGGCTCTCCTGAGGGATGCAGCATGGTGTGAGTGTATGTGCTTATGCTGCATGTGTGCATGCACACATCCACACAGGAAAGGGGGAAGGGTGAACACACCGAGCCTGCACACAGGCTCCAATATCAGACACCCGCTGAACCTCCTTTCCTGCTGAGCCGGCTCCACAGCTGCAGCTCAGAGCCTCGAGCCCTTAGTGAGAATCAGGATCCCTCACTTCCTCTGTTCCTCAGGCCCTGCGCTCCGGCGCTGGGAGGACCTTACAGATCACCTCTGGGAGGCCTGTGCAACTGGAGTTTCCATCCTTGGCAGTGGTTACCCACCTCTGTGGCTGGTTTGGAAATGAGGTTCCAACCCTGAGCTCCAGAAGGATGGTCATCTCTAGCACAGTGAAACAGGACGGGGTGTGAGGATGACATCAGCAACGCCACTAGGAGCTGACCATCTCCTCAGGAGTTCCAGTTGTACTCTTGCCGCTCAGTGCATCCTCACTAGAGAGGGGGAAGGGAATGACCAGGGTTGTAGGAGGGAAAGGAAATAGGAAACAGGAACAATGTAGGCCTGACCAAACCATTTCACAGGTCACCGGCCTCGGCCTCACCCGGCTGTGAAGCGTCCAACAGCAATCTCTCTTCTCAGTGGTGCTTGTACGAGAAGATGAGCCAAGAGAGGCACCCCGGAGTACACCCTCTGTCTAGGACAAGTAAGACTTCAAGTGGCTGAGGACAGCCCCAGGTACTCTGGATAAAGGCTGGGTTCACATGCCACAAGCATACTTAGATCCTGGATGCTTAAGCACAACACATTCTTAGGTTCAGAAGGATCTGAGGAGAGTCGGCTCCTCTGTGCTCGCCTCACCTAAGGCCTAAGCCACACCAGGAAGTAGTGGGGTGTCCTTACGCTCCTTACCACTGACTGTGCCTGCGTGCTGGAGGACAAGCCATCAGAAGCTCTGCCCTGCTGGAAACTGTGGCCAGGCTGAGAAGAGGGTGGAACCACCAAGAGGAGCCATAGTCTAGAAATACCTCATACTAGCTACACAGTAAGACACAGCTCTCACTGGAGGCTGTTCCGCCCCTGCCGCCTCACGACTTTGGAGGGCATGACAACAGGCTGCTCTGGCCAGGCAGCTGAGCAAGCAAGCAGGTGACAGCTGGTGACAGGCACCAAGGCAAAGGTTGGTTCTTCGAGCTGCTTTACTGGGAGCAGAGGCTGGGACCATGCTCTCATTTGAGATTTGGAAGCCCCGAGAGAGGCAGGAAACCAACAGAAGGAGCCTGGTGGTCTTG
The DNA here is from genome assembly GCF_903995425.1 of Onychomys torridus. NCBI lineage: Eukaryota > Metazoa > Chordata > Mammalia > Rodentia > Cricetidae > Onychomys > Onychomys torridus. The sequence continues at coordinate 4,570,432 of NC_050451.1, read as the reverse complement.
AGTCCTCTGGACACAAATGTCTAACTCTTGAACTCCTTCCTCAGTCAGGTTTAACCAAAGCCTCTGACATGCCAGCTTGTATGCCCTGGCTCTGCTCCCACACGCTGGAGCATACAGATCTATTTGGAACAGCTGCCTCCTGCCCAGGTCTGACCTTAACACACTGTGGATTTCTGACTGCAGATAAAGGCTATCTACCTTTCCCATCAGGATCCTTTACCTCATCATCAGGTGTTACCTAACAATATTCCTGGCTAAACAACTCCTGACTTTTACCCACCTCCCATCAGCTCATACCCCATGAAAGGCAAACAAATCCATTTCTTTGGGGATTAAAAAGAGTTTTAAATACAGTAGTATGAAAATATAACTTAAAAAATATAAAAGTCAAACAGCATACGGAAGACTTAAAAATCTGTTTGCCCATTAGACCATAGATACTTTGTAGGAAATAAACACATACTCAAAAAACAGTAACACTGTCACAGCTCATAAAACTGGCTTTAGAAATAAAGAGTTACAAAAGCCATTTTGAGTAAGAAAGCATTCCTGTTCCAACTTGGGTCAACCCGTGGCTATTAACCCCAAGCATGTCACATGTCCACAAGGCCCCAGCCTCAGCACGAGGACCCGCAACAGTCTATGTGTGCTCTGTTTTCTTCCATCACGCCTGCTGGTCAGACACAGGACAGGGTGTCATGACACCCCAAGGGACGATGACGACAATGACAACAAACACAGCTCTTCGCTTGCATATTTGGTCAGTGTTTGTAGTGCAACTGAGCGGGACCTCCAGCTGCTCACAGCGCCAGGGCACGGTCCTCTTCCCCCTCTTCAGTCACAGTAGTCTGGGGCAGGCTGGCGGAGAGCGGGCAGAGACAGCAAGAGGAGCGGAGGTAGAAGAGGAGGGAAGAGAGAGGAGGGAAGAGTTGCTGCTGCAGGGCTGGCCCCAGGACTGTCACTGGCAGCGTGGGAGTGCGTCATACAGGCAGCCCAAAGCGGTGCTTCTTCTTCTTCACAGGTTTGAGGGGGGTCAGTCTACGGAGGTCCTCCTCGGCATCAGACTCCTCCATTTCATCATCAGCTGAGATCAGGATCTGAGGCGGTGAAGAGGCAAGGCCTAAGACGCCAGTGCGGTGCTTCTGTGCCTGTCTTTCTGGGAGGCCTGGAGGCTCCCACATTCTTAGAATGGGTTGTGGGGAGGGCCTCCTTCCACAGTGAGATGTGCTGGCATTAAAGTCACCACCCCTCATCTGCCAATGCACCAATGCTCCCCTGCCCATGCCTTCATCCAACTTCCAGCCAGACCCAGATCCTATCATCAAAGCCAACTGGGTGCATGGAATCTCAGGGTCCTGGATCTGCCAAAAGGGAATGAAATCATCCCAGGCCATATAAGGCATGCAGTTCCAAAAGGGCTGCCTGAGCCAACTGTCACTTCTCAAGATGAAGAGGGGAACTTGCTTTACGCATCCGTGCAGCTGAGACACTGAGGACAAATCTGCTCATTCCCTGCCATGGCTGCTGGCCTCACACCTGAGAACCAGGGAAAGGTCAGAACAGCCCTCAGAAGGTTTAGGGGCAGGGGGATGTGAACTTCCACTCCAGGGGTGGGGCAATTCCTTCCTGTGGACTGAATCACTCCATGGCTCCCTGCTTTGGCCAACGTGAACTTCACTTTATCATCAGAGGCCAAACCCATGTGGTTGTGCCTGCCTATGAGCCACACTATTTGTCACTCAGCAAATGTCTGCCAGGTCTTAGGATGGGATAAACCCTGTAACCAGATATATGAACACAAACCTGGAGAAAATGTAGGCTTGCCTTCTAGTCTATTCACTTTCTAAAACTCCCTCCAGACTGCCCAGGGCTCTGGGGTGGTGGTGTGTGTTGCTTAGTTACAGGATGTACTGCAAAGTATGATGATGGCTATCTGTCCTTCATCCTCAGTCTCAGGGAGGCAGCAATCCCAGGCTCGCTCGCTTTCTTTCTTTCTTTCTTTCTTTCTTTCTTTCTCTCTCTCTCTCTCTCTCTCTCTCTCTCTCTTTCTTTCTTTTTTTTTTTTTTTTTGAGACAGGATCTCACTATAAAGCCCTTACTGGCCTGGAACTTGCTATGTAGACCAAGCTGATCTCAACTCAAACAGAGTGCGTCTACTGTCCAAGTGTAGGATTAAAGCCATGTACCACCACACCTGGCTAATCTCAGCCACTTCTGTGGCTCCCATCGGCTGCACAGTGCTCAGCACTATGGGAGTTTCCTCAGGCCAACCCAGCCCTGCAGGCAGATGAGGGGTGGTGACTTGCTGAGGCACAGAGGTGCAATGCACACTGCAGAGCAGCTACAACACCCACTCCTGGCTTTGTCCATGCGTGCTGCTCCCTCACACCAGGCCCCTGAATTCAGAGCCCAGCAGATAAAAGGAGACGAGGTGACCTCTGTGAGACGTAGCTAGTCCTGTATTCTGGAACCTTGCAGGCAACACTTGGTCTGCTTGTTGGTGAAGGGCAGGGCTCTAGGTACCTCCAAGCTTCCCTGGAATAAGGCGCATTTCGCCTTACCTGGCTGTCTCCAGTGCTAGTCCACAGGGACTATGTGTAGCAAGTCACCCTGACTACATACGGCATCTTTTGATCTGGGAAGGCACCTGTGAGAGGCTCTGAGGGACCTGGGCTACTCTTCAGCTCAGCCTTTTCCTTCCTGATGCAAGCATGAGACCTGACACCCCCCCCCCACCCCAAGCTGAAGGTCTGACGGCTAGGCCCTTGGGGAGAGTCAAAGAGGCTCCTACCTCAGACTCTGACTCTTCATGGGATGCTGCCCTCCGGTAGCGAACCTTGCTCCCATTCCTTGAGTCCGGGTTGGCTCCTCTTTCTTCTAGCTTAGCTTTCGTCTTCCCCTTTCTCATGAGGAAATTGTCTACTACCCAGAACATGAACGCCTGTGGGGAGGAAGAGCGCAGGTTATGCCGGGTAAGCCAGAACAAGGCAAAGCAGAGGGATGCTAACCACCCCTCTGTGCGGTAAGAAGGGAGAACCTCACTTAGCCCTATCTCCCAGAACATTCAAGAGGAATTACCTATTTCCCTTGCTGTGCTTTTATTATCAGAGACCAGCAAGGTAATTCCTGCTGTGGTCACTTGTGGGTCTTTGTTGTGTTAAATAATGAGCAGCCTGAGGCCAAGTGTGGTGGTGCATATCTTTAATCCCAGCACTGGGGAGCCAGAGGCAGGTGGATGGATCTCTGTGAATTCAAGGACAGTCTGGTCTACATAGAGAGTTCCAGGATAGCCAGGGCTAGGTAGAGAGACCCTGTCTCAAAACACAAACCACCAACCAGGTAGCCTGCTTTGGGCATATAACCAAAGTCTCTAACTAGCTTTGAGCCCTTATGGGTCCTTCTCAGGTGGCACCCAGCCCGCTGCTTCAGGGAGCCCCCTGATTTCTTCAGCACTCTACACTGGTCCCTCACAGTCGGCCACTGTGCTCCTGAGTTTCTCTGATGTTTGTACTCAGCAATAAGTATCTGGAGAACACTTGAAATGATCCTGATCTAGAAATTACTATCACACACAGTCTGGGATATTGCAGTGGGAGGCCCAGCAGGGAAGGTAAGTCATACTTCCTAGGACCCTTCTGAAACAGGAGCCCTGAGGGGAGGGAGGCACCTGTATTGTGAGGAAGGACTCCCACCATTTCCAAGACTGGTTATGGGATGGGAAGTAGCAACTGTTTACAGACAGAAAGGTCTTGGGGCTGGAAGGTGACTTTTGTGTCACTCTCAGAGCTTTGAACAAGAACCCTTGAAGGCAGGGTACAAACTGGGGTAAAACACACAACAAGCACTGACATTGACAAAGAAGGGGACTATCAGCATGACGATGGCCAGCTTCAGGTCTGGGTTTTCAATTGGATTCAATAGGGCCACCTGCAGAGAGAAACAGACACAGTGAGGAGGGGACCACAGGGGCAGCACACAGAGACACAGACACTCCCACAGCCACTGGAAACAACCCCTTACACCCATGGCTGTACAGACCCTAGATCTGATGCTGATAAGAACCCTGTCAGCCACTGTGGGCCACGAGCACTTTAGCAGTGCCCCTCGTTGTGGACTTGAGGCCACTGTGTCAGATCCAAGTGGGACCCACATCCAGTGGGGAGCAGTAGGAGCAACCGAAGGAAGCCCTGCAGAGTAGCAGCTGTGGTATGTGCCTTAGGGGCTTAGAGGGAGCAAAGTCAGTGGGTGATCAGTAGAGATTTGGACAATGAACTGCTAGACCACTCTCCAGCAAAATCCCACACAGCTATCATCTCTGGGGCACAGCAGCTCAGAAACATTCTGGCTTATTTTCTTAAAAAAGGGAAAAACTCAGCCACATGTTCTGGAAGCCTCCTTGGCTGTTTCACATGGGAAGGAGTGGCAGGGTTTCTCTAGGTAGCCCTGCGGTCAGAGGGCAGAGGGCAGGGCTGGGAAAGCCATGGGCTCTCCCAGGTATTAATATGTAGGTGGGGAGAGACCTTGGAAACTGCTTGTGGCATACAATAGCTTCAGCTGAATGAGCTAGCCCAGACACACGTGTGAAGGATGTTTGCCAGTGTAGACACAGTCAGTTACAAAGTCTAGAGACTAAGCAGACCAAGGAACACAGCAGAAGGGACTGTGTTTCCATTAAGTTTGCATACACCCACGGTCTAATCTAGAGAAGACATGCATTTACACGAAGTGCATGGACATCAAGCACAGGAATGACAAATTAATGCTCTTGTAAATAGCTGCTCTATCAGACCAAACCCAGGACTCTCATGGAGCTAAAATAAAAACAAGCAGTCTGGGGCTGGGGCTGGGGCTGGGGCTGGGGCTGGGGCTGGGGCTGGGGCTGGGGTAATGCGGGATGCTGTTGCTTGGCTTAGCAGGGAGCTGCCGAAGCAAGGGTAGGAGGCAAACCTTTTTCCACTGGAGTATGAGCAGGACAATGAAGACCACGGACTTTTCAAAGATCATGATCACGATGTAAAGGGCACACTGCCCCACCCAGGCCCCACACTGCAGAGGGTCTCCTGCAGGGACAGGTAGGTGCTTAGGCACAAGGGCTCAGGATCTGAGTAGGACAACAACCACCCAAGCCCCTTGCAGATTGTACCGCTGGCTGCATCCCAGAACTCTGGCTCTAAGATACTTCACGAGTCCCTAAAGCTCTACAAATCACCTCATTCCTAAAACAGGCAGTGCTCTGAATAAAGTTAGAATTCCTAATTTGGACATACCAGAATGTTTTTCTTTCAAAAAATTTTAGGATAGAGTTAAGAGGCACTAAAGTTAGTAAGAGCTGACTGCTGGCTCTCTGGGTGAAGCAAGAGCACTATTATTATCCGCAGCTGATTTCCCCAGTGACGGGTGCTATCCCTCCCTTTCTCTGTCCACCAGGAGACGGGCACTGTGATTATAAATGCAGAATTAACCTCTCAGTCCACTTTCCTCCTTTCTGCCACCCACTTCTTAGGCCATTACCCACCACCCCTGCTATCCTCAGACCTAAGAACATCAGGCTGATTGAGAAATTCAGATTCTCACTGAATTAATGTAAAAGAATGACAAGTTAATTAATGCTTTTCAGGACCCTTTCAAACAATTAAAACGAAAACTAATTTTGGAGACAACCTAATTAACGTTGGCTAGGACAAAGACGACAGAAGCCCTCAAGACAAGGAGGAGTGGAAACAGGCTGAGGCCAGCAGCTATGATAGAGGCTTGACTATGAGTCTGTCAGTGGCTGAGAAATGATTGGGAAAGGCCCAACAGTCCACAGTGGGGGACATTTGGGCCCCAAAGTACCTCTAGAATGCTGCAAAAAGGGATTCAATGAAGGGTGGAGGCCCAGCCTTCCTAGACGATTTAACAGCATGTAGAACCTTAGGATAGGCCTCCTCAAAGAGTGGGTGCCCCAGCTGTGTCCTGTATGCTCAACCATTGCAGCCTGAGTGCCACTGACCAAAACAGGGGCACATTAACATTCCAGGGAGGCTCTGAAAAGAGAATCTGGTCTGGAGAGAACTCTCCAACTTCTCATTTGATTCTTCTGTTTCCATAGCAACCCCAGGCATTCATGCTGCAGGCCCCCAAGCCCTGCCTGGGCCTGCAAGCAGAACCTAGTGGAAACAAGTGAATGCCGTTACATAGCTGTCATGAACACACACCAGACTGTGCTGTTTCCTTTTCTGGACAATGCTAGGAGAAAGGCAGGAAACGGGCAGAAACACACTGACTGCCTGTTCTAATGCCTTCCTATTTACTTCTGCCCTGGGCAGGGCGGCAGGGCATCTGAGTTGCAGCAAAGCACCTCAGAAGGACCAACCCTCCTGGCTAAGCTGCTAATCCAAGTTTTGCAATGCTTTTGGTAAATCACCTGACCTCACTGAGAAAAAACAGGAGAAGAAACTATTTGCTAAAACTTTTAGGCAAGGTTGGTGGTAGCCATGTGGGAAGTACCACTGGGAGTGTCTGGAGGTAAACAGACAAGTGACACCATTTGTCTACTGTCACAAGAACACTCACTCGCTCAGAGTGTGCATTCATTCCATTTGCTTGTAGGCCGGGAGACACTGACAGAAGAGAAAAGCTTTTCCTCTTCCTTCCGAGTTTGTCTACACAGTGGAGTGGCCACTGCTCTGTGCTTATTGATACGAAAATAAAAGTGTTCAAAACCACCAGAGAGGGGAAAAGCACCCGTGCCCGGCTGACACATGCACACAACTTCTCCTGTGTATCCAGGCCACAGGTCACTGAAACTGGACTGAATGTACACATAGCAGTTTGTTTGCTTATTTCTGTTCCCTCAAGAGTTTTTCAAATGCTCCCTGAAGTTGGTCTCTACAGGACACATACGGTTACTAAGCATGGCCATGTATCCTGCTTTCTACTGTAGTGGATGACCTCAGGAGTACTGGTTTGTTTTTGGTAAATTATTCCCCCAGGCTAAGTTGCAGAAGTAGGGGCCAAAAAGAAACATTTGTGCTGAGAAGCTTCTGATAGGGAGCATTTCGATGGCACAGGCAAGAAAGTCCATGATATACAGTGCTGCTGAACACCACCTTGTTTTTGGGGCATGAGAGGCTTGCTCTTCTGTGGTGATATATTGTGTACCCCAATAAAAGCTTAGCTGAAAGATCAGAAAAGCAGGACAGCCCCTAGCTTACCTCTAGGAAATCCCCAGCCTCAAGATAGCGAGTTCCTGTTTCCTCACGCCTTATATACCTTTCTGTGTCCTGCCATGCTACTTCCTGGGATTAAAGGTGTATGTCACCACTGCCTGGTTCTGTTTCTCTTATGTAGCCCAGTGTGGCCTTGAACTCACAGAAATTCAGCCGGATATCTGCCTCCCAAGTGATAGGATTAAGGGTGTGTGCCACCACTGCCTGACCTCTAATTTAGTGGCTGGCTCTGTCCTCTGATCCCCAGGTAAGCTTTATTGGGGTATACCATATATCACCACACTCATCAGACTACCGATGTCGCGAGTCACTCAGAAACTATTCAGCCCTCAAACCAAATAACTCTGGCTTATGTTCCAAGTCCCAAGATCTCAAGCAAGCTATCTCTTCTCAAGTAAATCCCTCTTCTCTGTTTATCTGAGAGCTGTAGGGCCTACATGGAGTTCCTGCCTCAACTCGGCAGGTAAATTCACAGGTATAGAAGGCAGAATAATGGTCCTGCAAAGATGTCCACGCTCCAATCTCTAGAACCCACGATATGTGCTGTGACCTAGCCAAGGGGGAATTCTGTCTGTTAATGGAATTAAGGTTGTGATTCGGACCTAAATGGAATATCTGGAATATCCAGGTGTACTCTGGGTAATCACAGGGGCCCTTCAAGGTAGAAGGTCAGACTGGTATACCATAAGAACTCAGCTACTGGCTTTGAAAGAAAGCAGAGGGTATCATGAGCCAAGGGACCCAGACAGAACTAGAGGCTGGGCAGGGCAACAAAACAACCATCCTTATTATCTACTTATGCCTTCCTGTTCATCCAACAGAACTGGGTGGGACTTCCAGAGGAACTGCAGATTAAATCAATGGGCTTGTCTTATCACTAGGCCTGTGCTGATTTGTTATAACAGAACTGGGTGGGACTTCCGGAGGAACTGCACGCAGATTAAATCAATGGGCTTGTCTTATCACTAGGCCTGTGCTGATTTGTTACGGCAGCAACAGAAAACAACAACGATCAACAAGCACGAAGCAGCAGGTATGGGGGAGAGAGTCTAGGAAAGGAGGACTTGGATGGTCTTTGACAAAGGGACATTTTCTCCGGAGACACTCTGGCTTGAAGACACTGGTTCCCAACAACAGTGACTGAATGAGGGAATGAGCCGAGAGGACAGGAATCACACACCGCCTCCTTCCTTCCTCTCTATCCTTGGGTAGGCCGACAAACCTTGCTTCAGAACAGGTGGTACTCTCACACCTGGTGTATCGGGACCAGACCTGACCCCTGTACTTCTGTGGAGAAGCCGTGCTGGTGGAGGTAGTGGAAGGTGTTAGGACTCTGGTGCAGAGGACACGAAGCCCTTACACATGCCCCGACTGTGCATGCCACTTCACTCCTCTAGGTGTCCGCGTTATAAATGAGAACGATGTAGAAATGGTCCCCATGTGCTGTGGCCCACTTCCGTCCTGCAAGCCGAGAGCTCTATGACTTGGGCATTCAGAATCCTTCCCTTGAGTCCTGCAGTACATGCTGTGACGGGAACTATCTTAAGTCAGTGACTCATCAGCATCAAGTAACAGGCTAAGAAAAGCCCTCCCCTGAGCTCATCTTCCCTCACTGAAGACAAACAATTACTTAAGATTTCTAGAAATACCCAAGGTACTCCACAGGCAGCTCCAACAATCATGCGCCCTTTTAAACTGTCAGTCCCTCAGAGACCTTCAGCCACCTAGAAGTGAGTAGGTCTCTGGGCCCAGAGCCAAGGGTTGTTTGGATGGCCTGACAAGGCGAATGTGGATCCAGACTCCACCCACAACCCTCACGCTTGCCCTGGGGCCCTCTTGTGGTGAAGTTCTGCTCACACTGTTCCAGAAGAGGAACTAGCAGCTAGCAGCTCCTATCAATGCTACCTTCAACTCTTCCTCACGCTCACAGCTGATTTGAAAGCAGCTGCTTACTCAGGATGTGACATGGGGGTCTTACAAGGTAGGCCAGCGCCTACAAAGTTGCTGGTCTGAAGCCTTGTATCGGGGTGGTGATGACCTCACGTCTGAGTGACTCAGACATCCACATGCTAGGTGGGGGACAAGTCTACCGTTAGAAGAAGCAAGGCAGCTGGACCTCAGAAGGGATGCACACTTCGGTACTTGCCATGTGAGCTCTCCTGTCAGCAGAGCAACCCAGTGACAGGGCAAACAGTGTGTAGCAGAAGGACAAGCTTCCACTACAATGGACGGACCACTTTCCCAAACAAGAGTTGCTCCTGCGTCTCTAACATGGCGGGCAGGTGGGGTGAGATCTCTGGGAATCTCAGCAGAATGAGGAGGCTTTGCAGTCCTGTAGTCTTAGACAAAGCAAGTGACTCTGGTGGAAGGGCTGGCTCCGGGCTGGCTCCTGGCTGCCGCCACCTTCTCTCCCACAAAAGTGAGTGTTGTGGCCTTGAAGTACTTCCTTCTTGCCCCCAAGGAAAGTGATATTCAGACCCTAAAGCCAACCCCTTTCTGTTTACACAGGAAGACAGTCAGCAGCTCCCAAGCTTGCAGATTGCAGAGCTCCACAGGGTAAGGCGTCCCCAACATGCTCTCCCCAGTGTCAATGTCACGGACATTACCATATTCTCCAAACCGCAGGGACTCCCACTGCTGCCACTCCACCAAGACACTGATAGCGCGTACGCCCACATAAATGAGAAGCATGCCTACAGTGGCGTCCAGAAGAAAGTTGATGAGGTACCTAGAAAGAGAGGCCACACCAGCATGGTCAGGGGAGAAAAGCCACTGAGCTGGGGCCTCAGTGAAGCCCTTACCAGGGATGGGATCAGGCTGACAGACTCAGTCTTGTTTGACCTTCCTGGGGGAGAGTGGCACTGTGCATGTATTTATAAAAGAGGCTATGGAAGTGGCGCTTCCATTTCCAGGTGTCTGAAAAGGTGCTAATATTAAAAACTTGAAGAACAGGAAAGAGAAGGACAGAGAAACTTTATAAATTTCAGGTGTATGTGCCAAGGCCAAGGTTTAACAGAAGACAGCGTACCTGGAAGTAGCCAAGGAAACTGACAGGAAAACAAACTCTATTGAACAACAAATCCATTCAGTGATTCTGCTCATTCCCTGATGGTTCAGGCCACATGAGATCACAGAACTGTGCCACTTTCCCAGGGCATTCAAAGAAAATGGTTTCTGAGACTTCTTAGACCAAGCAGACACCCCACATGGCCACATATTCACCCCTATCAGTAATCGTGTATGCAAACAGTATTTTTACTTTCTTGTAGTGGTGCTAGAGATGGAACCCAGCACCCTATATATGCTAGGCAAATGTTCTACTACAGCTACACTCCCGGACTTGACTTTTATACTTCAGTGAGAGTTCTGACGCCCCAAGAAAAGGCCAGAGGATTGGAGGAAGGGGTGTGGGGAGGTATGCCCATAGTGACCGCACATTTCTATAAGGTTTGTTTCCATTTTCCTGACACAAAACTTTTCTCACCAAGGTAAAGTACCGTGTTTACCTGCCCTCCCTCAAGGGCCCTATGTCCAGATCTAACAGCACTGCTGGACTCAGGTCCCAGCTATCCAGGTCAGACTAAGTACAGAATGAGACCACAGAGGCAGGTTCTGATCTCCCTATAGATAAGCTCGAGGAGAATGCAAGACTCAGCTTCAAGGAGCTTCCAAGCTGCTAGGACCTGAGACACTTTATGCAGACCTCTGCCCCAGTCTGGGCTTTGTGATGTGCACAACACTCCAATATGGGGGCAGCATACCGTGCTCAGTCCCCAGAACCCAAAACACAAGCACTTGAGAGGCAGGCAGGCAGGCAGGCAGGCAGCTTGCTCTTCCCCCTTAAAGACACAAGAGGTCACTCTCAGACCAGAGTCAGAAAGAACAGTCACAGCTTCCAAAGCAACTTCTGTTCTGGCAGAAGGCTACATCTCATTGGTGAAGAATGCTATTCACATCTGAGATAAAGCCCAAGAAATACCAAGGACAATAGGTATATCCAGCCTTGAATTCATTTATATACTTGCCAAATACTTCCTGAGCCCATTGTGTGCTGTCCTTGGAAACTAAGACCAAATTTTACACTCTGTACTCAACACAGGGGATCCATTCAGGCACCAGAGCATTGTGGGGACTTGGACACAGACTGGCTTAAGTCTAGTTCCACCACTTCTGCACTGTGAAGTTTAAGTACTGTAACATTTCTGTGCCTCTAACTTGAAGTTGGCGATAGGATGTAAGAGTTGGGACTGGGAAAATCCTCTGCCACTCTGTCTACTAGGGGAATGACCACGCCATCTACCAGTAAGAAGTACAGCATCTTAGGGCATGGTGAAGGTTTCAGACACACTGCTCTGGGTATCTCGTAGAAAGCAGTCCACACTGACAGTTGGAACAGTGGATGCTCCACAAGAACTGCCTGTGAGCATCTCACATCACATGGAAAAGCCTATGCGCTCTGTAACTGGCACAGAGCTGCTTTCACAGTGTTATCCTGTCCTGCTTGGCGGAGGGGGTGGGGTGCTGGAAACATGGGACTACAAGGGCACCAAAGACAAAGGACTGAACTTGGACTGATTATCAGAAAGCCAACACACAAGGTGACTGTCAAAGCCCAGAGAGCCAACCAAAAGCTGAGTATACAAAGCCATGAAGGCACGCACAGGGTGAAACTAGAGAGGAGCCCAGAGGGGAAGGGATGGGTGCCTCCCCAAGTGAGAGGACTGCACTGCAAGGGAAGGAAGGCCAGTCCATATATTCAATTGAGGTCAAATTCAAGTACAAGACTCACAGTGAACAAGGGTCCTCTTCAGTGAGATCTGCTAGGTACACATTTGCAAAGTGGATGAACAGCATCCCTATGGCTTGTTTGGAAGTGTCTAAAAACCTGCATAAAACAGAACCATCAAGCGTTACCGACCTGACAGGACAGCAGCAACCACTTCAGAGAGAACAGACCAGACAGCTCACCCAGACCAAGCCTCAAAATCATCCCTAAATCCATCAAAAGATAACATGTGTGAAGGAGGAGACATCAAAAGATAATGTGCGTAAGCTGTGGAGGTCCTCAGATCAAGGTCTTTGAGGTGTCCCTCACCAACTGTGAGAGCAGAACTAAATGACCAGATTTGGGAGAAACAATGGCCCAGTGAGCACAAGTGAGAATTCTCAACATGTGGGAGTAATGTCTTTAAGAACGAGCAAGGACATGTGTGACAACTTATCGAGTACTTTATTGACATTACCATGAGGTTTCTTCTGAAGGGGAGTGGAAGTTTCCTTAGGGCAGGACTAAGCTTAGTGTGGCCCACACTGTTCCCCGAAGTCTGCCTGCTTCCTTCCAGATGACTTACTGTGTGGGAGTTTCGTCCTTGGAATCTATTTCTGAAGCTTTACCGTCACATAATGAACACACAACTGCTACTGCAGGGTCATCCTACACAAAATGAGTATGTTTGATATTCACGAATCTAAACTAAACATTCCATCTGACCCAGAGTCCCAAGCCCCCTGTAACTTCCTGAGTGCCAGAGGTGGGAGGAATCTTTTGTCCTAACTTGGTTTTTGGCCCCACGTGCCCTCACAGAATTCCCAGTCCTTTGCACTGTCCTGGATGACAGGAACATCTCTTGTTCTAAAAAAGTGACTAGTTCCTAGAGAGCTTTAGGATGGGGAAGGCCACCGAAGGACTATGCCATGATTAAACCAAGACCCACCATACTCCAGGGAGAGAAGAAGGGCTGTAGACTAAGTTGACTGTCAGGCAAGCATAGTGACTGTAAACATGGGGCCTGGAGTGTGTTGGAACCGGTGAGCAAGTGAATTGGTACACAGGAAGGTGCATGCTAAAGCCGTAGTCACAGAACTGTGCTCAGGAGCATCCCAGTACTCTGAACCTCTCCAATTAGCCATTTATCTATGTCCTTCACAATAAACCCGGAAATGGAAATACTGTTTCTTTGAGTTTTGGGTCACATCCGGAAGGGGGGTATTCTAAGGATCTCTGACATATGCCTAACTAATCTCCAAATAAATTTATATTTGTTTACACACGTAGACTGTAGAAGTCAAAGAATGTAAACATAATCTCTCAACAAGTCAAGATGAAGATATCCATAGCAGGGCAGTCTCATTTGTATTGTCTTCCATCTCCTAGTACCGAAAACAACATTATGAATAAAAGGAGGGGTCATTAGATATTTGAAAAAACAAAATAAAACAAAACAAAAACAGGTCTGTTTTCATATTATACAGCATGCCTAATAATGAACTCAATTGAGGAATTCTACATACTTTCTATAATACGTAATTTCTCCTATTCCATTGCCCTACCTATCCCAATACAATGCTGTCAGCCCCCAAACCAAAGCCCCAACACAGCAAAAAGCTTTCTAGGGGTGAGTCAGCACTTTGGTACATACCATATCCTCCATGGTCGTCTTTCATGCTTTGGTTCTCTGAAGCGTTTAACTGGAAGAACAGACAGATATCAGTAGTTTCTCAAACCAACAGCAAAGCAAAGCACAAACACAAGTCGGGTTATCAGTCCACTTGTTATCGACATTGCTAAGTTACAATACTTTGTCTGTTAGCACGGGGACAATGTATGCTGCTCAGTGAAGTTTGCAGAGAGCCTGTGCTGCTGTCTGTTAGCATGGACTCTCCAGAACTAGACACTTATTAAAAAGCAGGACTTCTCACAATGTGTGCAAACCTGCTTTTTTCCCTTATGAGGCAATCCCTAGAAACACAAAGGACAATGCAGTTGCTTCTGACCTTAGCATATGTTCTGTATGAGGACAATCCATCTACTTACCCTGCAGTCTACTCCAAGTCAGACAGCGGGGATACAAATGTGAGTTAGCTGTCTAGGAAACGGGAGAGCTATGTAACCATACGGAATGGAATGGCAAGTGCTAGAAAAGAGACAGATCTGAGGCTGGAAGCAGTAGTTAGGACAGGCTTCCCTAATGTAAGCAATCAAGCCAAGTCCTCAAGGCTGAGAAAGAGCTTGCTCAAAGACTGGAGAAGAGAACAGACACTGCTTCAATGCTTACAGGTACAGCAACAGAGCATGGCTGTGCGTTTAGAATAATTTCATTTGTCTCACCATACTAGATAACAAGAAAGCCTTCTGGAGAAACAGCAGTAAGAGGGTGACACATTGAACATGAACCAAATTGCGGCTGGGGTTGGTCCTGAGTGCTGGGTGGGGGGGGGGGGTCCTAAGCAGAGTTGGCTTAGAAAAGCAGCCCCGAGAACTGTGCAGATATGGACTTCCTGGATGGAGGCCGTGAGAAAGGATGCTGGCTGTGCTCACAGCTCTAAGGAAGAGGCAGCAACAACCTGATCAACCTGGGCTGACAAAGGACTCACCAGGTTTGCACCTGTGCCCAAGTTGTCCTGGCACATTGTCTAGAACAGAGGAAATAAGGTTTTACTACTACAGGCACCCCTGAGAGTGGTAACATTCCACAACTAAGACAATCACTGGAAGTGCTGCTTGTGTGATATTTACCCATACCAAAGTGCTAAGAAAGAACCAGATTGACTCAAGCCATGAAAAGTCCCCAATCACAACTGGTAGCGGGAGAGAACCAACTTCTGGAGAAATCCCAAGCTGCTAGAGGAACAGCAGGAGGAGCGTAAGAGAGCAAACAGAATGCAAGTCAATAAACCCTGCTCTCTGAATAAACAGCCAGTCCACATTTGGCAGAGCAAGGCTGCCTATACAAAGACTGAAATAACAAGCCTGGTGTTTCGAGTCATGTTGATACAGAGACTGAAAAGCTGGTGGAACTGTGAGGAAGCCTGTTGCGTCCTTGACATATCATAGACTCAAAACCTCAACCGTGCCAAAGAACCTCAATTGGAAGCCAAGAGGCTCTGCTGGCCTGAATGGCTCTTGAAAGCAAGTTCTTTTCCTAAAAGCAGGCCAAGTCTCACTGAGGGGTAGGGATTCACAGAGAATAGTCTAGAAACTTGCAGCTGAGGTCAGAGCCACTTTATGCTTATCAGTTCTATCCTCACTATTATTATTATTATTATTATATTTAATTTTTTTTGTTTTTCAAGTCAGCATTTCTGTGTGTAGCTGTGGCTATCTTGGAGCTTGCTCTGTAGACCAGGCTAGGCTAGACTCAAACTCAGAGATCCACCTGCTTTTGCCTCCTCAGTGCTGAGGTTAAAGGTGTGTGCCACCATACCCAGCTCTCTCCTCACCATTATAAAGGACATCCAATATTCCAAAAGGAGAATGTTCTGATTCCTACAGGATACACACTTAGGTAATAGAGTGGCTATAATTTTCCTTCTAATGGCTTATGGAAAGAAATTATACATTATATATGTTAAATAGATAATTATATATGTTATATACGTTAAATAAATTATATAAAATGGTATAATTAAAACACATTATAAGTAACTATTTAATAAATCTATTGTTACTACTATATTAATGTGATACATGGATAAAGGGAAACAATTGTGGTACTATGGGGTGAATCCTTACTAGATTCATATTTGGAGATATTACTTTTGAAGAAGCAATTAACATAAAATGAGGTTCTAGCTGGATGGTGGTGGCGCACGCCTGTAATCCCAGCACTCGGGAGGCAGAGGCAGGTGGATCTCTGTGAATTCGAGGCCAGCCTGGTCTACAGAGCAAGATCCGGGACAGGCACCAAAATTACATGGAGAAACCCTTGTCTTGAAAAAACCAAAATCCACCCCCCCCCCCAAAAAAAGAGGAACCCAGGATACATGCATGGACAGATGCATGAGTGCACCAAGAAAAGACATGGTAAAAAGTAGTGATCCACCAGTTCCTCAGGAAGTTGAGAATCATCTACCTCAAGAATGCTCCATCCTACCACAGGGACACTTGCTCAACCATGTTCATTGTGGCTTTATTCATAACAGTCAGAAACTGAAAACAACTTTGACGTCCCTCAACACAAGAATGGATAAAGAAAACGTACATTTACACAATGGAGTATTTACTCAGCTGTTAAAAATTTAACATCATGGAATTTGAAGGCAAATGGATGAAACTCAAAAAATCTTCATCTCAATGAGGTAACCCAGATCCAGAAAGATAAATATGGTATGTATTCACTTATAGGTGGATATTGGCCATTAAGTAAATGATAACCAAGCTATAATCCACAGACCCAGAGAGGTTAGGTAAAGAGGAGGGCTTTAGAGGGGAAGCATGGATCTCCCTGGGCAGGGTAAACAGAAGAGATTTTGAGTGGACTGGGGGTGGGTGAGGACTGGAGCAGCAGATCAGGAAGTGGGGGTGGGGAATGGAGGGAGAAAGTAGAGTGAGAGACAGCTGGAATGGGGGAGGGCTTTTGGGGGTGCTGTGGAAACTTACTGAAATAGAAACTTGCTGGAATCTATGAGGGTGACCCTACTTAGGGCTCCTAGTAATGGAGGACAGAGTCTGAACTGGCCATCTTTTGCAAGGCTTCCAGTGGTGGGACTGGATGGCATTTGGTTGAGTTGTTGACTGAGGGGGTCCCATGGAGATCCCTAAAGAACCCAGGCTGATGCTGGGGTAGAGGGCCGCTCTCCGAAAACTGACAGTGGGCCCCACTGCTGAGGACAACACCCACACAGCTCGCTGAGTGTAGAGAGCTAGAGCTGGTGCTGGAGCCTTCTCCCTACATTCTAGTCTCTTTGGCTTAGGAAGGTGCTCTGCAGGCTACGGAAAAAGAAACCTGGACACCAACCCAGCCACAAAATCCTTGACCTACAATCTGTATGGCTACAAGATGTTCTGGGGCAAGGGTGGCATAGAGCTTGTTGTGGGAGTGGCCTACCCAGGTCTGGTATAAATTGAGGCCTATGCAATGGGAGGAGCCCATGCCTTACACTGCCTGGATGGCCAGAAACTAGAGACTGGAGAGCCCAGAGACCTAGAGTAGAACCAAATATGACTGGCACAAAAAACAAACAAACAAAAAAACAGCATTTGGGAGGCAGAGGCAGGCGGATCTGAGTTCTAGGACAGCACAGAGAAACCCTGTCTGAGTGGTGGTGGGAGCAGCCATCCACAAGCCCCAGAGACAGACACCTTAGAAGAAATAAAACCTGCTGACTAGGGCTGGAGAGATGGCTCAGAGGTTAAGAGCACTGACTGCTCTTCTAGAAGTCCTGAGTTCAATTCCCAGCAACCACATGGTGGCTCACAACCATCTGTAATGAGATCTGGCGCCCTCTTCTGTAAACATAATAAATAAATAAATCTAAAAAAAAAAATCTTCTTATAAAAACCTGCTGACTAACCTTTTCATCTTGGACCTAACAACCTTCCCAGAACTAAAAGAAAATAAATGTCTATCATTTAAACTACCCAGTCTGTGTACCCAGGCAGAGCAAATTCATTCATGTAGAAAGATAGTAACTGGAGGACAAGGTAAGGGGCATTTGAACATTCACTGTAATACAATTTAGACACCCCACCCCCAGATTGTACAAAAGCACATCCCATAACTGATGGAAAGTGGTTGTTTATTTATTTATTTTATAAGTTAGACTTTTCAATTGGCCTAATGTCTCCTGTTTAAAAAGCTGGAGAGAAAACATACTCGAGAAGAATGAGCTAATATTACCAGAGTTCAACTTGGTGAGTCTATGGAAGTATTAACTACCCCATGTACTTTTACATTACATTTCTTCAAGTGCAATGTATGCACTCTACAAGCATTAATGCTGATGGGATGTCACTGTAATACTGGCACAATAAAAACCCTGGACAGACTGTCAATAACTATTAACAGGGCTAAGTATACATAATGGGACCACACACACCACACACATACACACACACACACACACACACACACACAAATCCTCCTAGACACTGCTAAAAAAGGTAGATCTAGACAAAATTAATAATATGGAAACACTTTCAAATTATATTAGTAAAATAATACATATAAATATATACATATACATACACACATGGGCTTTTATGTAACATGTCCTATTCAGGAGGAAATGAGACAGACAAAACCTTGCCTTCTTTACATGGGAGGGCCGGCTGAAACATGAATACCTCAGTTGTGTGGCGTGAACTCTTCAGCAGGGCAAAGAATCTGGGGAGCAGGTGGGGTTTTTTTGTGAGGGTTCCAGTCATCTGAGTGAGGCAGACACCGGGAGTCAAACGGCTTTCACCCCGAAGCCAGAACAAGGGCTTCTCTTTTTTTCCTGTGCTGAAGTTCACGCAGCAGCTTTATTCTGCTGCTGTGCTAACAGCAGACTAAGCAGGGAGACCCATCAGACACTGGGTCAAAGGATAGTCGGCTCACATGCTGCCACAGGAGGCTGAGGTGAACAAAGAAGATTCTAGCTGCCTTTTAACAGAGTTAGCATGGACACGAGAGAAAGAACGGTGGGAGGCCTCTGGTGGCAGGAATTCAAACTTGTCCCAAGGTAGCCTGCATTTCATCTGAACGTTGTAATTCAGGGACAAAGAACCCTAGGAAGACAAGTCTCTGTGGTAAAAAGCCAGGAGTTGCCATTGAAAACAAGGTTCACAAGAAGCCACCCACCCACCCACCCACAACATATCCCCTGGGGCAAGGCTCAGGGCAGAGTAAGCAGGCAATGTCTTCAGGGTGGGTTAAGCTCCCCAGAGCTGGAAGCAGAGGCTCCCAGAGCTTGAAGAGCCCTTCCAGGGCAAAGGGAGGAGGAAAAGGGAGCAAGTTAGAGCCTTGCTGGCCGTGGAGGCCAGCAGCACTCAGTGAAGCCTTTTCTCTCACACAGGGCTCCAAACCGCCTCAAGGCCATGGAGAGGACCTAAGCAGGCTCTTGGCCTTTTGTGTACACATGCCCTGAAGACAGACAGTCACAGGGTCCCAAGCCTCTGAAAGTCAAGAGTCTGGGCTTCATAGACCATAGAGGTGGGTTTGAATTCTGTCTCTGCCTCTAACTTGCAAATTAGTTCACACACACACACACACACACACACACACACACACACACACACACACACAGAGACAGAGAGAGAAAGAGACAGAGACAGAGACAGAGAGACAGAGAGGGAGAGACAGAAAGGACGACGCAAGGAGGGAGGGAGTGCCCTTAAGAATTACCAGCTTTGGGAATACACCTCAGGGGGAGGACGGGATGGAGGGACAGAGTACAGGGAGAGAGATGACTAGAAGAGGGGGCATTTAGGGAACAGTACAAACTTTCTGGAACCTATGAGGAGTCTAGTAATGGAGGATACAGAGCCTAAACTGGCATCTCTGGTAACCAGGCAACTTCTAGTGATGGGACTGGGACACCAACCCAGCCACAAAACCTTTGACCTACATCTGTCCTGCCTGCAGGATGTGCTGGGGCACAGGTGGCTCAGAGGGCGTGGAGTGGCTGATGACTAGTCTAACTTGAAGCCCAAGCCAGGAGAGGGAGCCCATGCCCTACACTGCCTGGAGGGCCAGGAACCGGAAGCTGGATGGCTCAGAGACTTAGAGTAGGAACCAGATACAACTGGCAAACAAACAAAAACAATAAAATGATTTTTAGTGATATTCTGCTATACTCATAGATCGGTACCTAGCCTAGTTATCGTCAGAGAGGCTTCCTCTAAGCAGTTGATGGGAGCAGATGCAAAGACCCACAGCCAGACATCAGGAAATCTAAGTTCACTCTACCATTCCCATTTCTCTGGGTTTTGCATTTCCTCTCTTCACTGGGTTCACCTTCCCAGTCATAGGCTGCACCCTACATGGGCTTCAGAAGGATATGAGCTTGGCTACATCCTGACCTCTCCAGGCCAGGCCCTTCCTTTCTTCTTTCCCTGCAAGTTTCAGAGGCCAGGCCCTCGCAACTGCCTCACATACTCATCCTATCCTTTCAAGGGCCTGAATGCTTCTTTGGCTCATTCTTTCTCAACTCTTGGAAGCTGTTCTCTCAGGCTTCCATACTAAGGACCAGCCACTGATGGATCTTCTGGAAACCCCCTTTGCTCATGTCTACTATCTAACTGGTTCAGGCCTTCATGATTTTCGTTACTGTGCTGAGAGTATCTTCTAACAGGCTTCCCTGCTCCTCCACCAGCAAGTGCCCACATTTGCAGTGAGTATGCATAACAATGTACAAGGCCTGACTTGCCTAAAATGTCTCACATCTCCTCCAACTTTATTCACTTTTGAATTAAAATACACTTTTTAGGAAATGTACATTACAGGAAATATATAAAATTCAAGGTATGTGTTTCCCTTTTTGAGATAAGATCTTGCTGGAGAGCCCAAGCTGGCCTTGAACTCGAGATCTTCCTCAGCCTCCCAAATGTTGGGATTACAAGTGTACATACAATGGCCAGTCCCATTTTTTCTTTTTTCTTTTCCTTTTTTTTTGGTAGCATTTTTTATGAAATATCTTTTCAATCTCTTTTCTTTCAACTTTATGTTTCAGTGGATCTGTTATAAGCAGCATACTGGTGAAGTTCCTCTGAAATCTAGTTGGTAATTACAACAGGATGAAACGTAGCTCCCTAATCTCTAAACAGCCTACCTTCTCCCATGATTACACTGGGAAGCAAGTCAATGAACAACTGTCACCTCCTGTCATACGGGACAGTGACATATCAATCACAGGGCAACTGACAACATCATCTCAGGTACTGGAAAACAGCGGTGCAGACGCTACCTTCCAAGAGGGACCTCCTCAATAACCCTTGAGACCTCACCACAGGAACAAACATCATATGCCTGTCCCACACATGAATCATCCTCAGCAAAGAGAAGGATGAATAGGCTAGGCCTGTCAGCAGGGCAGAAAATCTAGACCACATGTGCTAACCACAATCAACCAGCACCTCTGGGGGACCTCAAGGCCCGAGCTGAGGTCAATTGACACAGCAATCGGAGGCAAATTCATTTCTCTTGGCCCCAACCTGGCCTTTTTCTGGGGCAGGGATGGCAAGGAGACAGTATCAGATGCCATCTTCAATCACTCTCTTCCAAAAAAATAAATAATAAATAACCTGCTCAGAGCCACGCTGTTTCATAAAGAGATAGAATATTGTTTGCTCATCTAACCATCTATCACCCACCTACACACCCACCCATCCATCTTTATCCACCCACTCAACCATTCAGCTGTCACTGGCTTCTCTAAAATATAAATAGACTATGCTGTCTCTTTTCCACTTAAACTACAATGACACATAAATTCATTGAATTTTACACTTAAGATGTGTACATTTTACTTTAGTAAATAATCCCTTTATAATTATAGACACACAAACACAAAGCCGTCCCATGCCTCTCCCTAGTATTTAGGGGAAGGGCACGCTCCTTCTCTAGCCAAGGCCCCACATGAAGGGAGGGATCTCCTTCATTCTTCTGACTTGACTCCACTCCCTGCAGCCACACAGGCCTGCTCTTGTGCCAAACACCCACACTCCCTTTTCCTGTCCGCAGCACTCTGCTCCAGATCAACAAGTGGCTGGCTTCCCCTTATCCTGTCCTGGTTCTCAGGCCATCTCCTCAGAAGCCTCTGTAGACACACACAACTACAGGTGTGTACCAGGCCCATTCATCAACCTCCTGTTTATGCTATCCACTGTACTCAGAAATTATTATGTTGCTTCTTTCTTGTTTCTTTAGGTACTGGAGACTGAACCCAGGGCCACATGTGTGCTAGACAAGTACCCTGCCACTGAACTACATCTTGTATTTATTTTTATATTTTTATGGCTTTAAGACAAAGTTTCAAGCTGGCCTAGAACTCGATTTATAGCCCAGGCAGGCTTTGAAATAATGATCTTCCTATCTCAGCCTCATAAGTACTTGGGATTACTGGTTTAAGACAGCAGGCCTGGCTTTGCATGTGTTTTCCAGGCCATTTGTCTTATTTTCAATAGCATGTCAGCTCAGTGGGGTCAGAAGATTCTGCTCACATCAACCGCATTCACCAGTGACACTTAGGAGAAGCTTGGCTCACATCAAGTAGCTGAGCTTGCTAAACAAGGGAATTTATTTAGATTGTCATTCAAGCTCCATCTCTTGAGATTGGGTATTTATTTTGATTTCAATAAGTACCATGAATTCTCATGACAGGTTCTTACAATTTAGCTATCAAGACTAAAATTGCTTTGGTCTTAAACAGGGAAGCTGCCAGCATGAATGCCAGAAGACAATTACCCCTCAGTACAGGGCACAAGGAATTGATCCACAGGTCTTGATAATGATGTCTAGCCTTAGAAGCCAGAACCAGACAACTAGGTTTTTAACCATAAGTGCTCACAAGTAGTTTTTGGTAAGGACTTAACTTTTTCTGAATCAGGTAAGATTCTAGGGTAGCCAGAATAGACCTCTTATACACGTGGTCAGTCAAGGGCTAAAATAAATGGTGACCTTCCAGAAAAGCTAAACCAGTAAATACGCTTACTTTTCTGAACACAGTCCTGGAAGCCACAGCTTCCCCTGGGAGAGGGGCAGCAGTGCTACCTGCTAATGATAATGAGCCACGTAGGAGTGAGTCCCTGCATTATTACTGCACAGCACCTCACCAGGGGCTCTGTCTGATGGAAAGACACAAGGACAGCTGATAAACACACCAGAAGATAAGAAGCCTTGAAGATGTTGATTTTGAAAATGCAAACTAGTCATTTTCTTTTCTTTTCTTTTTCTTTTTTAAAGATTCATTTATTTATTATGTATACAGTGTTGTTTGCATGGATCCCTGCAGGCCAGAAGAGGGCGCCAGATCTCATTACAGATTGTGAGCCACCATATGGGTGCTGGGAACTGAACTCAGGACCTCTGGAAGAACAGCCAGTATTCTTAACCTCTGAGCCATCTCTCCAGTCCAAACTAGTCATTTGCATAAAAAATTAATAGATTAACAGGTGTGTGAAGAATTAAAAACAGGTATTGATGGTGAAAAAATAAAATCAGGGAAGAAGGTTTGTGATCCTGGTATCTAGAAAAACTTAGGCCAAAAGGAGGCACTTCCCTGGTGTCAGGGAGGTCTCACTGATCTGATGCTAGAGGTAGCTGTATCTCAGATGCTGCTTTGGGACCTGGTAGAGGAGGTGGCAGGCTGAGGTCTTCAGGATGCAGCCTGGCCTAAGAACCAGGAGCAGGAGACCTGTGAATACTTCTTAAGAGGGGTGGAGTATTGCTTACTTCCTCTCTGAATACTGATGTGACTCCAAGTAGAAACAGGCTGTCCTGGAAGGACTCTTTCCCAGTTAACCATATCTCATATGGATGAAGGTTGTGCATGTGTGTCCTATCAACATACAGATCACATGAAAGTTAACAGGTACTCTGGAAATACTTACTGGTTATTGTTTTTATTTGGAGTAAGGCATGACATAAGGAGATGTGATTGTGTGTCAAGTTGACAAGGGGTGGACTTATGATGGCTATTCTTGGTTGTCAACTTGGCTACATCTGGAATTAACTAAAACCCAAGTAGCTGGGCATACCTGTGAGGGACTTTTTTCTTAATTAAATCATTTGAGTTGGCAGACCCATCTCTAATCCATATCACTGAGGTGGGAAGACCTCTTTTAATCTGGATACTTGGAGGTAGAAGGATCCACCTTCAATCTGGGCCACATATAAAGGATATGGAAGAAGGGAGCTTGCTCTTTGCCTGCTTGCTCTCACCTCACTAGCAAGTCCACCCCTTCACTGGCATTAGAGCCTACTTCTTCAGCATTCTGGTGGACACTGAAGAAGACCAGATGAGACATCTGCCTCATGGACTGAACAACTACCAGATTCTTGGACCTTCTTGTTGGTAGACTGCCATTGTTGGACCACAGCCTGTGAACCCTTCTAATAAATGCACTCGCTCTCGCTCTCGCTCTCTCCCCCCCCCCTCTCTCGGTTCTGTTCCTCTAGAGAACTGTGATTAATACAGATTTTGGTATCAGGAGAGGTTCTAGAGCAACAGAAATATAAGGATATTTTTTAAAAAAGTATCTGGAATAGGCTTTCCAATTTGCCAACACCTACTATTACGGACGCCTTTCCAGTAACTGAAAGTGCCAGCCTCTCCTAGAAGCTTGAAGAGTACTAAAAGCCTATGGTGTCAACTATTTTACAAAGTTAAGGAGACAAATGCATTTGATTACCTGATTCACCAACTGTGAGAAGCAACAAATTTGATGACTCTGTATATAAATGGTCTGACAATTTGTGGAAAATTTTAAAAATGATGATTCTGGTTGGCCGCTCCTAACATCTCTGGATAAACTGACAAAGGGAAAAGAATGATTCCATGATAAAATTAACGAACTTCCAGCATCTCAGAATATGGTAAAGACAACAATGAACTCAGTGATAAAACTGATCAGCTTCAGATATGCCTAAAAAGTCTAAATGTGCCCTGGAAGAGAATCTTCTCTCCAGCAGACACAGAGCTCAAGTTGAGGAAAATCAAAGCAAAGCCCTCATTTTAAGGTTGGCTGAATTACAGAAAGACATCTGTGGATAGAACTCTCCAAATGGGTGAAGGATGTGAAGATATTTGTATCCCATGTAAATGCTCACCAGAAGGTGACTTCAACTGACCGGTTCAGTAATCAAGCAGATAGGATGACCAGTTCTATGGACAGACAGTCTACCTCTTTTTCCAGCCATCTCTGTCACTGCCCAGTGGCCCATGAAGAAAGTGATCATGCTGGCAAGGGGGGCGGGTGTTATGCATGCTCAACAACATTTACTCACCAAAGCAGACTTGACTACAGCTGCTGCTGAGTGCCAGACCTGCCAACATTGAGCCCCAGAAGAGATACAATTTCCTGGGGTGGGGAACCAGGCAGCAATCTGGTGGCAGGCTGACTACAATGGATCAACTCTTTCCTGGAAAGGACACCACTTTGTCCTTCCTAGAGTAGGTACTTATTCTGGTTATAGATTTACCTTTCCTGCACATAATGCTTCTGCCAAAACTACTATACACAGACTTACAGAATGACTTCTCTACAGTCATGGTATTCCATACATTATTGCTTCTGACAAAGGAACTCACTTCACAGCCAGAGAAATGTGGCAGTAGGCCCATGATCATGGAATCTATGGTTTTGTTTTATCTATTTTTTCCTGAGACAGGGTTTCTCTGCAAAGCCCTGGCTGTCCTAGAACCTGTTCTGTAGACCAGGCTGGCCTTGAACTCACAAAGACCCGAGTGCTGGGATTAAAGCTACCACTGTCCCAGTTGGAAGCCACTGCTCTTACCATGTTCTCCACCACCATAAAACAGCTGGCCTGTTAACAAGATGGAACGGCCTTTTGAAGACACAGTTACAGTATCAATTAGGTGGCAGCAACCTGGAGGGCTGGGGCAGGGTCCTCCAAAAGGTGGTTTATGCTTTGACTCAGCATCCAATATATGGTACATTTTTTCCCCCAAAGTCAGTATCAGAGGTCCAGGAATCAAGGGGTAGAAAAGGGGATAGTTCCGCTCACTATCAATTCTAGTGACCCACTAAGAAAATTTTTGTTTCCTGTGACTTTAAGTTCTGCTGACCTAGAAGTTCTGGTTCCAGAAGGAGAGTGCTCTTCCTAGAAGCAACCACAAACATCTCACTGAATTGGAAGCTCAGACTTCCCCCTGGCCACTTTGGGTTTCTGATGCCCTTAAGCCAACAAACAGGCTAAGAAAAGAATAACAGTGTTAGGAGGGGTGATTGATCCACATCACCATGGGGAAATTGGACTGCTCCTCCACAATGGAGGCAGGAAGGATTATGTCTGGAGTGCAGGAGATTCTTAGGTTGTCTCTTGGTGCTACCATGTCCTGTGATTAAAGTCAATGGGAAACTGCAACACTCTAATCCAGGCAGGATGACAAGGGCACAGACCCTTCAGGAAGGAAGGTGTGGGCCACTGCTCCAGTAGAAGAGCCAAGACCTGCTGAGGTTCTTGCTGAAGGCGGAGGAAATACTGAGTGGTAGAGAAAGGTAGGAATAAATACCAGCTAAGGCCATGTGACCAAATGTAGAAACAAGGATTATAACTGACATGTTTCTGTCATATTTTGTTATGAATGTGTTTGTACACATATCTGTGTTTCCTTTCCTCAATTTCTATAGCATGTAATGTAACATTAATTAAGAGAATATCAGTGGTCATCATATTTAAGTTGAGATACTAGAAGACTTTCCCTATATGGCTATTCTTGGTTGTCAACTGACTACATCTGTAATTAACTAAAACCCAAGCAGCTGCGTACACCTGTGAAGAATTTTTTTTCTAAATTAAATCATGTAAAGTGGAAAGATCCACTTTTAACCTGGGCCACATCTTCTGCTGTCAGTCTATATGAAAGACATGGAAGAAGGAAGCTTGCTCTCTGCCTGCTTGCTTTCACTGGCAAGTCCATTCCTTCACTGGTATTGGAGCCTACTTCTTAGAGATTCTGGTGTATACTGAAGACCAGCTGAGACATCCAGTCTGGTGGACTGAACAACTACTGGATTCTTGGACCTTCTATTGGTAGATTGCCATTGTTGGACTAGCTGGACCACAGCCTGTAAACCATTCTAATCATATATGCATACACACACATATATATATATATATATTCTACAAGTTCTGTTCCTCTAGAAAACCCTAGTAAAATTCATTCATGCAATGGCGTATAATTGTTAAAAAGGTGGAGACCATAGACTTGAAATGGGTGTATTTGGTGGTATATAAAGTGTAACTCATTAAAGCTGATTAGGAAGTTAGATAGGTAGGGCCGGGTGGTGGTGCACGCCTTTAATCCCAGCACTTGGGAGGCAGAGGCAGGCGGATCTCTGTGAGTTCGAGGCCAGCCTGGGCTACCAAGTGAGTTCCAGGAAAGGCGCAAAGCTACACAGGGAAACCCTGTCTCGAAAAACCAAAAAAAAAAAAAAAAAAAAGGAAAGGAAGTTAGATAGATAGGGGCTAGGGGTGCAGCTCAATAATAGGATAGGTATAGGTACAGCTGCCTATCCTCAGCAGAGCCAAACCACAAAGAAGTAGGTCCATCTGCAGTGAAAAGGAAAATTTCCTATTAAGTATTGGTAAAAAGCAAGTTACTAAAACAATAAATATATAATGCACAACTATTTTAATTTAAAAAAGAAATGAATAAAACAAATATGATAACTTGTACCTGTAATCCCATCCCAGTACTTAGGTTCAGGCTAGAGGATTGGCCACAAGTTTGAGGCCAGTCTGAGTTCCAGGCCATGATGGCTACAAAGTAAGAGTCTTGTTTTTTTGTTTTTAAAGCAAACCAGAAACCCTGCCCCCCAATCTCGCCCCAAGAATAAAACAACCCAACATGCACAAATTTGGAGAGTCTTAGAGTATGGCATTATGGTAAACTTCCTACTTTCATCGTGTTCTGGCTGTCTACAGTAAACATACATTATTTTGTTGGTAAGAAAAATATGCAGGTGCTGGTAAGGTGGCTCAGTCAGTAAAGTGCCTGCCACATAAACATGAGGACCTGAGTTCAGATCCCCAGCACTGATGAACAACAACAAAAGGCTAGGCACAGTAGTTTTTGTAATCCCAGCTCTGGGGAGACAAAGACAAAAGATTCCTGGAACTAACCACTAGCCAGCTATGAAGACCCACAGAGGTTTCCTAGTGAGAACTTACTCAGGGTCTGAGAATCTGGGCTTGCTTTACCCAGCAGGGCTGCATAAGGGGATGATCTGACCATGGGCGTGGTTACCAGGTGTTTGGAAGGGTCTACATTTGGCTGTGTGGTGTGCTTTGATCTTGCAAGAAGGAGGTCTTTTGCCCTGCCCTTTGGCATTGTTATAAAAAGCCTCTTTGAATAAATGGAAAAGGCCATTGGGTATTGATCCAGGCCCTCCTGAAGCTATCCTGTGTTTCTGTCTTTCTTCTCGTCAACTAGGTCTCTCTTTCTTTTCATTAGAATCCTTTTCATAAGAACCCTTCAAAAGGTGGGAGCTGGCCTCCCACACTCAGCCTACCTGAAACAGGGAGCCGTAAGTTCAGTGAGAGACCCTGTTTCAAAATATTAGGTGGGGTGGGGTGGAGAGATGGCTCAGCAGTCAAGAGCACTGACTGCTCTTCCAGAGGACCTGGGTTCAATTCCCAGCATTCACATGGCAGCTCACAAATGTCTGTAGCTCCAACACTAGGGGATATGGCACCCTCACAGATATACATGCAGGCAAAACACCAAAGCACATAAAAATAAATAAATCTTAAAAAAAAAAAAAGGTAGAGAACAATTGAGGAAGACATCAGATGTTGACCTCTGGCCTCTCCACACATCCACATGCATGCATACCCGAATGCACATTTGCACACACCCACACACTCATACACAGACCTCATACACAGCCGGGCGGTGGTGGTGCACGCCTTTAATCCCAGCACTCAGGAGGCAGAGACAGGCGGATTTCTGTGAGTTTGAGGCCAGCCTGGTCTACAGAGTGAGATCCAGGTCAGGCACCAAAACTACACAGAGAAACCCTGTCTCCAAAACAAAAACAAACAAAAACAAACAAACAAACAAACAAACAAAAAACAAACCCAAACAAACAAAAAACAAAACAAAAAAAGACCACCTGGTCATGAGAATAATTTAAAAGCATAAATTACAGTTTAGTTAAATTGTATTAGGTAATTAATAGCCATCCTCAAACCCAGCTAATCTAAATCGTTTGCTTCAGAGTAAAGTGTCTAGCAGGTAGAAGTCACTGGATGTGGAGAACAGGTCTCTTGAGCTAGTTGTGGAGTCCTACCAAGGGAGATTTAGGGTTACTGCTACAGCTTTACCATTGTAGGCACAAGTTCCCTGTGCCCCATCTGCTAGGCCAGAACTCTGTTTGTACTCCACACTAACAGACACAAGATAAAATAGAATGTCTGTTGTATGTTTCTACTTTTTAAGAAATTCACTTTTTATGTGTACATATATGTGCTTGTGTGAGTTTATGTGCACCATGTACCTGCAAAGGCCTGAAGAAGACACTAAAGTTCCTGGAACTGAACCGTCAACAGGCAGCTGCCCTATGAGGGTGATAAGAACTGAACCCAGATTTTCTGCAAGAGCAGCAAGTGCTCTCAACCACTGAGCCATCTCTCCAACCCATTTCTACTTTAAGGATTTCCCTTTTACTGCCAGCCAACAATCAATCCTGGTTGTGTTGAATAAGATGCCTCTGATTATTAAAGGT
This sequence comes from Onychomys torridus, assembly GCF_903995425.1. Lineage (NCBI taxonomy): Eukaryota > Metazoa > Chordata > Mammalia > Rodentia > Cricetidae > Onychomys > Onychomys torridus. Next base: position 4,541,050 of record NC_050451.1, on the reverse strand, counting down.
TCTCTACCTGGTAAAGGACTAATCTTCAAAGCAACCTTATAATTCACCAAACTTAGAGAAATGCATGATGCCAAAGTCTGTGTTTTTAGAAGCAACCCATGTATGCCCTACTTAACACTACTATAAAGCTGATCCCGCCGGCTGGTAGTGGTGCATGCCTGTAATCCCAGCACTTGGGAGGCAGAGGCAGGTGGATCTCTGTGAGTTTGAGGCCAGCCTGGGCTACCAAGCTAGTCCAGGACAGGCTCCAAAGCTACAGAGAAACCCCAACTCGAAAAACCAAAAAAAAAAAAAAAAAAGCTGATCCTTAACTCTATAGGCAGCATGGCACTTATCTGCTTCCTGAGGCAGAGGAGACTGCCACTGGCCCTGCCACACAGTGATAGACCTGCAAATCACAAATTTCCATCCATGTAACCAAGGTTTGGGTAGGATTCTGGCTGCTTAGGGAGTCCAAAGATGACAGAAAACAGAAACTATACTAGCATAGGGCGGGGTTTTTGTGATGTTTTCTCTATGTGAACCTTGAAGAAAAGTGTGAAGGTCTTGGGATTAAACACCAAAGGTCTGATGTAAAGCTGTCAACTTGGTCTGGCCACTTAACTCTACAGCATTTCATTAAGAGAATACAGCTGATTCCATTTTTCCTCTTACCATCTGCAGGCCATATATATGTTCAATGCCATTCTTCAGCAATTGTGAAGGGGCCACATTCAGAGGCTCTTGTCCTCTACAGCCCAGGTTAGCAGGGCTTGTTCCTATGAACAGCTGGCCCATTTTGGTTTGTTTGTTTTTGAGACAGGGTTTCTGTGTAGCTGTGGTGTCTGTCCTAGATCTTGCTCTGTAGACCAGGCTGGCCTTGAACTCACAGAGATCCTCCTGGCTCTGCCTCCCGAGTGCTGGGATTAAAGGCGGGCGCCACCACCTCCCGGCTTACTTGGCCCATTTGGGAGAACAGTTTGAGGGTGATCAGTGAGGATAGATTCATCCCAGCATGGTTCCAGAAACATCTCACTGAATCTTCAAGGACAAGCAGACTTAGCTGCTGTTTAGACTCAATGTGCATTCAGCTGAGTTCCTTTGAAGATTTCTGAGGTAGCCTGACCAGATAAAGTATTATCAATAATCAGCGAGACTGATAGCTCCTAGCAGGCACTCCAGATATACTAACTCACTCACCCTAGGAGGTGAATGGAATCATCCTCATTTTCAGATGAAGAAATTGATGTTCAGAGCAGTTAAGGAACTTGCTGAAGGCCTATAGGTGGTAACTGGTGAAGTTAGAACTAGGATATTGTAACCTTTACTGGCCTGGAATCAGTGTCAGGAATGAATATGGTCTCTAGGGGCAAAGTAAAGCTTGTGAAACTCAGACTTCTATGTAATCTGGATTGTAAAAGATGACCACCCTCAGAAGATAAATCTAGGGCTGGCAAGATGGCTCAGCAGGTAAAGGCACTTCCTGTAAAATCCTGGTTACCAGAATTCAAACCCAGAACCTAGGAAAAGGTAGAAGGAGAGAATCAATTCCACAAAGTTGTCCTCTGGCATCCACATGCTCCCAAACTTCCTAGTGTTTTCAAAAAGGTAAATCTAGACAGCAAAACAATTCCAGAAGGCTAATTAGTCCAGAAGGTAGAGAGGTTATCTATATAAGAATGGATCAAAATTTTATGACATAGTGTAGTGCTGGGGATGTCTTTTTGTATGCTGTGAATATATGTTGTTCCCATTGGCTAATAAATAAGCTGCTTTGGCCTTATGACAAGGCAGCTTAGAGGCAGGCGGGAAATCCAAGGAAAGAGACAGGAAAGAGAAAGGCAAAGTGAGGGAAGATGCCAGACTGCTGTCCTAGGAACAACATGTAATGGGATGCAGGTAAAGCCACAGAACATGTGGCAATACATAGATTAATAGTTATGGGTTGAATTAAACTATAAGAGCTAGCTAGCAAGAGGCCTGCCATAGGCCATACAGTTGATAATTAATATTGAGCCTCTGTAGTGTAGGTTAAAAAGGAGGGCATTTGACGATCAAAGTTCACAGATGCAGACAAGAGGTCAACCTGGCTTCTCTGAGAAGCCCTGCTTGTGGCTTTTCCTCCTACCAGCCCTAGTTTTCAGGCTCTTAGGCAACTCTGCACCTGCTCAGCCAGTGGGAGTGGGACAAGGAAAAGCTCATGAGTATGCAAGCTTCCAAGAGTATGCAACATCCCTCTACCTTCACTGTGGCTTTCAGCCACCTTCCCATTGGCTGCTTCTCCAAGCTCTACTTGTGAGCTATTGTGGCCAAGGGCACAATGTCAGTTAGGAAAGTTGGCTTACAGGTGAGGTGGGAAGAGTTCTGTTCCTCATGCCATAGTGTAGAACAAACAGTGGGGCACACCGATGATCATAAATAAATGTGTACCCAGGTGAGGACACAGAAAGAGCAGGATGAGTAGGCTGGGGGCGGGGCAGAGGCCTGGGAAGCAGGACACCCGAGTCTAGTCGAGCCCCATCTCTGAGCTGCTGGGAGGCTTACGTGAGCCACTCAGCCCCTCCAGTTCCACATGTACATGGAGTCTCGGACTAGAGGGGCATATTCCAGTTCCACTGAGTGATGATGATACAGTGGGAACGGACCTAACTCACCAGGACCATGTGCTATGGAAAGCAGTCACCAAAGTGGGATGCACTGAGCTAACTGTGAAACCAAAACAGAAGCCACACTATTGTTAAGGAGCCACACCATTATACACTGTTAACTCTTCATATCTTACAAGAATAAGTTTCTGTTTTCTAAGCCTAATGTATCTTGCAAACCATGTTTTCAACCTATGCTGAACTTGTGACCCGTGATGTAGACCCACCCCTTTGCCTTGCTAAACTCCTGAACCTGTGATGTATGACTGCCCTTTTGCTTAACCAAAATGTGTCTTCCCTGATACCTTGAGGACTCCCCTTCCGCATGGTGGATTCTAGCACTTACTTATCTACCCATAGGCAGCAGCCCTGAGCCCCCACTCTTCTGTCCAGGTGCTAGCAGTCAATTATCTCCACAGCTGTTTCCTATCAACCCTAACCCTGTCCCATACAAGGGACAAAAGCCAGTGAGGGGCTGCTCTCCGAAAGCCCAACTTTGGGAAAGGCAGCCAGCTGGCTAGTTCTAAATCCAGTTTGTTTTAATCAGATAGTTGTGGAACTGTTTTTATCCCCTTCAGGTCTAACATGAACACTCACTCAGCACTACAATTCTAAGTACCTCATCCAGCACATTCTCCCTAAGAGCCTATCAAGACTGGTAATCAGCACCCCATCTTGAAGAGAAGAAATAATCCCAGAGGGATAGTTATTCCAAATGAAGCCACTCAGTACTGGAAAACCACCACTATGCAGCAAGGTACAGTGGTCATGAGAAGCCAGGGCTCCAGTTCAGGTCAGACCCATTAACAAGCCAGGCTGAACCACATATAGGAGTCCTCCCTCTGGATGACAAGTGTTTGCTCTCTTACCTGTCCCGAGAGCCACCCAAATGCACTTCTATCCTGATATTATTGCACAGAAACATGGCAAGGCTTTTTCCAAGGACAAGCCAACAGGAATTGACTTGTTCTGAAGCTACACAAGAAGTCAGAGTTGTGTCTAAGTGAGGACTAGCTCTGCAGAGTTTTGGAAGGCAGCATTACCTTCTCAACAATGAGAGGCACTACTTTTAGAATGTAATGGTCGTAATGGTGGGAAAAACAATTTAAAAAAGTAAAAAGTGGCGCTGGGGCTATAGCTTAATGTGAGAATGTTTGTGTGGGTGCACAAGGCTATGGTTCAATACCTAGCACCACAAAACAACAACAAAAATTAATTAAAAAGAAGTTAGTCATTGTGGCATACACTGAAGGGCAAATGCTAAAGATCGAGGGTTCAAGGCCAGCCTGCTATACATTTTCTTTCTGGAGATTCAGGATAGAGATCCATTGGTAGAATGCTTGCATAGCATGCTCAATGTCCTGGGTTTAATCCCCCTCCCCACCCCCCAGTATTGGGTGTTGTAGTGCATGCACCTAAAGCCAGCACTCAAGAGAGAGAGAGTCAGGAGAACAAGTTCAAAGAGACCCTGTCTCAAAACAAAACAACAATAATGAACACTACAAAACAAAAACCAGCCAGGAGATGGTAGTGCAGGTCTTTCTTTTATCCCAGCATTTGGGAGGCAAAAGCAGGCGGACCTCTGTGAGTTCAAGGCCAGCTTGGTCTACAGAGCGAGATCCAGGACAGCCAGGCCTGTTACACAGAGAAACCCTGTCTCACCCTCCCACCCCCAAAAGGAACTAGTGAGACTGCTAATAACATGGCAGTGATCAGTCTTCAGAGAAACATCCTCTACTGTGCAAATGAGGGATGCTACAAGAACATACTTTGGCCTGATGAGAGTACTGTATATTTACCTAGATGCTCCCTCCAACTGCACCCCAACCCTCCCACCCTGCCCCATTCCTCTACCTCTAGGAACACCAAGTCAGACATTCTTAAAATTTTGCTCACAGAAGCAAATTAATAGGTAGCCTTAGAAGAAGATCAGCTGACATTGGAGGGACACAGTTACATTTAAGACCTTTCCCCCTAGATCCTTAGCCCAGTGACGTCAGCACCCAAAGTAATCTCTTTTCAAACAACATCAACTGTACAATCGGCCAAAATCTGAGCAAAATGAAAACAGTCCTGGGAATCGAGCGGCAAGAGGCAGGACAGCAGAGAGCAGTCAAGAAGTCTTAACTCTATGATAACCACACCCCAAGAAAGCTGAGGACTACAGTGAAGAGATGAATCCCAGTGAGCTGTACACACAGCCTTCTTTCACCATCAGTGGGGATCGTATCCAGAGTGGTCTGATGCTTCAGGTGCTGGCTTCTCATCTATTTCCACCTTTTCTCTACTGAAGAGGAACAGGTGGGTGGTGGGAGCAGAGGTGATATGTGAAAAGTATATCAGCATGGAGAAATTCTGCTATCAACAAAGGCCCTTAGCAGAGAGAGGTTGTGAAGGAAAGTAGGGTTGCAGTCATGAAGCTGAGCCATAACTGCTCATCTGCTCATGCTTGAATCCCTCATACTAGGGAAACTCTCTCTGTTGGCAATGGTCATGAGCAGCACTAAGTGATCCCAATAACTAAGGCTGAGTAGACTGCTTAGTGGAAGATATGGTTGAAAAAGAGAGATCTGCCTTGAAGGCTACAAACTCCAGCTACATGGAGGGAGGAGAAGTCAGTTTAGCATTTAGAGGTCTGGAGAATCTCAGGCTTGCCTGACGATGTTTTTGAGACTGACTTAAAACTTGGCTTTTGGCTCCCCCTTCCTAAAATATGCCAATTCCAGAGATCCAGTATGTCCTGGTTCTGCTATTTCTCCTTTAAAACAGGTCTGCTTATGCCACCTACCATCCAAAAAAGCTGTACACAATCCACAAGGTCCTGGAAGAAAAAGGAGGTATAGGGCTCTCCAACTTGTCCTTTGACTTTACAACCAGGCCAGCAGTGACCTTTGGACTTGCTCTTCAGCCAAACTACCTGTAGGATACTTGGCTAGGCTCTACCACACCCGACTCTATGAACAGGATCCAAATGTGGCAAGGGCAAGAACAGAGCCAAGGGAAGCAGAGTTAAAAGACACGATCAAGAATCAGAACAGGTAGGGCTGGAGAGGTGGCTCAGCACTTAAAAACACTTGTTGCTACTACAGAGAGCCAGGGTTTGATTTTCAGCACCTATATCATGGCTCACAATCACCCATAACCCCAGTTCCAGGAGATCCATTGTTTTCTTCGGACCTTGGTGGGCACCAGGTATGCATGTGGTGCACAGACATACATGTAGGCAAAACACCCATGCATATAAAATAAACCTTTATAAAAAAGAACCAGAAGGGATTAGGGATGGCTTAAATCACTTAAGTGCCCACTGTGTTAGCTTGGGGACTTGAGTTTGGATCTCCAATACTCAGTGTAAAATTCTGGCACTTTTATGTATGGTTGTAACCTCAGCTCTGTAGAGACAGGTGGATCCTTGAAACTCACTGGCTCCCAGTCAGCCCAGCTGAATTGGTGGGCTCCAATTTGAGTGACAGACCCTGCCTTAAAAGATGACAGGGAGAGTGACTGAGAAAGGTACCCAAGGTCAACCTCTGGCATTTATGTGCACACTCATGTCAGGAGAATGGTGACTGTGTATCACATTCTAAAGGAGAGCAGGTGGTTGAGCAAAGACCTACTGAGGCATCTATCTTATGGTAGAGGACAAGCCACGCTCTGCACTGTATATAAAGTAGGACTTTAGCGCTTGAGAGAGGACTCCTGGTGCTCCCTTTCATTGAGAAAGAAACCCATCAAGTGCTCCTTTACATAGAAGAGTTAGAAACAAAGCTACACTGAGATTTTTTTTTTTTTTCCAAGACAAGGTTTCTCTGTGTAGTTTTGGTGCTTGTCCTGGATCTCACTCTGTAGATCAGGTTAACCTTAGCTCACAGAGATCCACCTGGCTCTGCCTCCCGAGTGCTGGGATTAAAGGCGTGTACCACCACTGCCTGGCCCACACTGAGATTTAAAATGTGTAAAAAGTCACCACATAGAGAATGGATTTCTTTTTAAACATTGGCCTGTTTGACTCCCACATGTCATTCAGAGGCTCATCATATAACAAAAGTAGTTTGAAATCCAGCATGGATTGTAGAAACAGATTTCTCACCATTTAAAGCATAAGCAGAGCAGTCAAGGAGGCTTGCTAAGAACAAGGCAAATCTAGGACAGACAACTGCCAATGTGACTCAGAGGTGGGTGGTGCCTATGTTGGCTTAGGTGTTGGCTGGTAACCCTCCCTTCCAGAGCTCAGGAGGGCTGGCAATGCTGCAGCCCACCCGTGGGCTCTGGCAGTCCTACTCTCCAAGGCTATATCCATCTCTTAGTTCTCACCTTCCCTATCAGCAGACACACAGGAACTGACCTCTGTCCATTCAGCACACAAACCTGGACAGTGAGTTACTTGTTCAGACTGCAGAACACAGTGATCAAGTTTTTTAACTTCTCCATGTCAGTTTTGATATATCACATGTAGTGACATACACATACTCTGAAACCCAGTGGCTTACAATAAACATTCATTATTGGTTTAGATGTGTAGTTCTGACATGCCCTCTGGTGAAGCTGCATCATCCCTGGGTATCCACTCCAAAATCCATATGCATAGCCTCTTGATACATAACGTTTTCTAGAGGTGCTTAAGGCTTGTCACTTGTAGCACTCCACAGAATGACAGGGGAGGGTGGAGAAAGGACAAAGCAGGAGGCACTGAGAGCATGCGACTCCTATGTGGTTTAGAGGAGTCTAAAACTGTTTTGATGCTACTGTGGTAAGTGTAGTGTTTAATGTTAAGAAACAAACTGAAGAGTTGGACATAGCATTTGGGAGGCCGGGATCATTCAAGGTCAGCTTCTGCACCATAGCAAGTTAGAAGCCAGGCCCTTAAAGGAAAGAAAGAAGAAGGGAAGGAGGGAGTCAATTCTTTCCTAATGTATATAACCTGCTAACATCACACTGAACTTTGGGATTGTAACTGAAAACCTTAACTGAGGTCATGAGGCTGAATCACATGCTTTGGGTAAAGAGGGGCCAAAGTTCCTTTATACATTTTTTTTATTAAAGATGTTCTAATTTCACCCTGTCATTGTTCTAATGTCCATGGAGATGTCTCTGACTTGACTGACTTCTGTTTCAGAAGAGATCCTGATAAAGAACAGCCCTTGCTGGCTCACCCCACCCAGTCTACCATTAGTCCTGGACCCTACTCTTCTTGTCCAATCACATTTCAACATGTCTGTCCATGTTTCAGTCATGCCAAAGCAATGAGTTTTCTTCAGATAAGCCCCAAAGCATGGTGTTTGGAGTTTCCAGATGCTAAATGTCTGCATGTGAATAGTGCACAGTGCCCATGGAAAGGGCAAGGACATTCCACACTCCTTCCTTCATACCCTGTTCTGTGAGTCTCTCCATCTTTGTCAATATCCTTTATAAGAAACCAGTAAACTGGGCAGGAGTCATGGCTCAGTGGTTAAGACACGAGTTTAGTTCTCAGCACCTAAGTATAGCAGCTTACAGTCATCATTAACTCCAGCTCCAAGGGTTCTGGCCTCAGTGGGAAGGCACCTGTCCTCATGTGCACATATGGATACCCATACCCTACACATCCCTACATATTGAAAAGAAGAAACCAGTTATCCTAAGTGATCATTTCCCCGAGTTCTGTAGCCATCTGAACAAGTTAACCAAACCCAGTATGTGGGTTGTGTGGACTCCAATGTCAGTGAGTCAGAAGCTCAGATAAGCAACCAGAGGCTTGAACTGGCAGCTAAACAGAGAAGGTGGACTCGAACATTGAGGCCTCTGGCAAGACCAGAGACAAAGCCTGAGGAGATGGTGCCAGAATGGAATCAAACAGGAGGACACTGCACAGCATCTGCTACTGCAGAACTGACTGATGGCTTGTTAGAACTGGCTCACCTAAGAGAAGGAAATTCGAGTCTGTCTCTCCTGCCTCAGTCAGAGAGTTATGAGCTAAGAACAGTGCAGGAAAAGCCCCCATTTCTGGGATCAGTAGTAGTCCATATTATGAATGTGTAGCAGAAGAAAATGAGTTTTCCTTTTAAAAAAAAGGAAAAAAGCTTTAAAAAAAAAAAAAAGCCACGTACTGTTTGCTAGAGCTGGACACTTGGGTATCACTCCTCTGAGGAACTACTACCTGTATGCCTCAGTTGTCCAATATGACCCCCACTCTAACTGCCAAGAACTCTGGTATCTCTGGGTCCTAGAGCCAGCTCTGCCTACAGCAGCTGCTCTTTCCTTTCATCATGGGTTTCATCACCCCCACCCACTCCCGCCAGTCCCTGGGCTCAGGGCAGGAGTCTACAGCTTTTCCTGTGTAGCTTCCCTTCATGCTGTCTCCTGCAAATTCAGCTGCTTTCGACCTTCCTTCCTTCCTTCCTTCCTTCCTTCCTTCCTTCCTTCCTTCCTTCCTTCCTTCCTTCCTTCCTTCCTTCTTCCTTTCTTTCTTTTTGGAGACAGGGTTTCTTTGTGTAGCCCTGGCTGTCCTGGAACTAACTCTATAGACCAGGCTGGCCTTGAACTCACAGAGATCTGCAAGGCGTGCACCACCACTGCCCAGCTCAACTTTGCCTTCTTAATGTACCACAACTTTTGGCTATGTGCGGGTTCCTCACTGCTCTTAAGCATGGAAGCAGTCTCCAGGCAGAATGTTGAGAGGAAGACCCTATGGCTCACCTGCTTATCTCCTTTCCATGGGGAATGCTGTGAGAAGCAGTTGTTGTTCAACGGCTACAAACAAGGGTTTCATCTATTTTGGCCCACTTTCTGGTTGCTTATAGAAGAAGGGTAAGTCACTCTTTCATAAGCATCTTCATCTACATCTACTTTTGCACAGACTCAAATGTCAAATTTATCCACACAGAAAAGACTGCTCTCATTTCAATGATTCAGTCCTATTGAATTCTATGGATAGATGGCTCAGAGGTTAAGAGCACTGACTGCTCTCCCAGAGGTCCTGAGTTCAATTCCTACCAACCCCATGGTGTCTCACAACCATCTATAATGAGACTTGGTGACTTGGTGCCCTCTTCTGGTGTGAAGGCATACATGCAGGCAGAACACTGTATACATAATAAATAAATCTTAAAAAAAAAAAAGAATTCTAATCTCAAGATGATAAACCTTTATTTTCCCCATGTTGTCCATCCTCCTAGAACACACTGCACTGATGGTCTCAGCGAAAACCAAGTGGGTCATGGATACTAGGAACCAAGTAATGCTGAAGATCTCTACTTAGAGAAGACACAGGTGGCCCATAGTTAGGAAGCAGCATCCTCTGTGTGGCATGTACACAGTGTATGCTGCACACGACAGGCCAAGAGGCAGGACAGCCTAGAGCTGGACTGAAATCCACTGGGTTTGAACTGTACTTTTGTCATTTAACATTAACTGCCTGGTGCCTCAGTTTTTCTACATGTAGAACAGGCTAATAAGAGTACCATCCAAGAAGACTCATATAAGAAACAATGTACTTACAGAAGCCAGTTCCTAATACATTCTCTATACAGTTACCAGATCAAACCAGCCACAGCACCTCCACCTTCTTCTTGTGATCTTAACTGCCCAACCATGGATGCTTTACAGAGAACACTGAAACAGATCCTGTATTTACATAGTCTTAAAATATCTCTCTGGGGCTAGGAGTGGGTGTGTAGCTCAATAGTATAGCATTTAATTAGCACTGACTAGCTCGCATAAGACTTGGGGTTCAACACTCAGATCCCAGCACCACCAAAATGCTATATAAATCTCCCTGTAAGTGCCATATTTGTTACAAAGGGGAAACTGTCATAGCAGAGAAACTCAGTGGAGTCATCTTACCCAAGTTAGTAAACAACCAATGTCAGTGCCTCAGGTCAGGACCCAGTGAGAGGCTAACCTCATTTACACAGTAGCTCTGCCCAAAACATGCAAACCAAGCAAAATGTAGTCCTGTAGCAGGTCAGAGTGGCCATGACAGCATCAGGGCGACTGAGGAAACTTCAATCCGGGGAGATGGTTCAATGGGTAAAATGCATGTTGCACAGGCACTTGTAAGAGGTCAGGGCAAGGTGCCACAAGGCCAACCATCCTGCAAGTCACCAGCACCATCTACTTTATCCTGAGCTCCCACCATACAACACAACAGCAGCCGTGGTCAGGTGGCATTCCTATCTACCCTCTACTTCCTGATGCCTTGTATCACCCCAGTAAAAATTCAGCCTGAGTTACTGTCCACATGGGCCTCATTCCAGGGCCCCCAGTACTGAAGAATGAGACCACACTGCAACACAGCTACAGCTGTGGTGGCATATGCTTGTATACCCAGCACTTGGGAGGCTTAGGTGAGAGGATTGCTTGAGTTTCAGGAAAATCTACATAGCAAGTATCAGGCCAGCCAAGCCCACATAGCAAGACTGTCTCAAAAAGCTGAACAAATAAAAACAAAGAAAACAGCTGTTCTCAGAATCCTGTTCCATCCACATCAGTGACACCTTTACCCAACTACAGCATTCTTGCTGGCTGCTCCCTGAATATTCCTCCCTGTTTTGGAATATCAGTTATTTTCTTAAATATACCCTGAGGGGATGGGGAAATCACTACTGGCAAGCTGGGCAGTGGTGGCACATGCCTTTAATCTCAGCACTTGAGGCAGAGACAGGCGATCTCTGAGTTCAAGGCCAGCCTGGTTTACAGACTGAGTTCCAAGACAGCCAGGGCTACATAGAGAAACCCTGTCCCCAAAATAAAAATGAAACAAAACAAAACAAAACAAAACAAAAAATCACTATTGGTTAAATTAACAGACAGCAATACTACCTTTGTGTACTCTAATTTCATGTAACAGAATTAGAATGTTTTGTTATATTGCCAATAACTGATAGAATTTCTCACAGAAAAATCTGAGAGTAGAATTGTAAAACCAGAGTTTTTCTTTTTCTTTTTCCTATGCTAGGAATCAAAATCAGCCTCATGCATTCCAGATAAACACTTTATCAATGAGCCAAATCCCATCTGTAAACCAGGGCTCTCGACAATGTCTTTCAACACTGTGCCTGTAGGAATACAACCTACTCTTGTCTCTGGCCCCTCCTGTGCTGGAACCACTTTGGGGAGCCCATGAACTAATAACTCAGACTTGCAGTTTGCTGTCTCAAAAATCCAAGGGCAAGGCTAACGGAGGAGAGCCACATGTGGGACACGTTTGTTCAAAGGTGCTTACTGTCTCCCACACACTCTATCTCTAGGGCAGTGGTTCTCCCCTTCCTAATGCTGTGACCTTTAATACAGTTCCTCATGTTGTGGTGACCCTCAATTATAACATTATTTCGTTGCTACTTCATAACTGTAATTTTGCTACAGTTATGAATCATAATGTAAATAGTTGATATACAGGATATCTGATATTTGACCCCTGTAGATCCACAGGTTGAGAACCACTGCTCCAGGTGAACAGTATCAACACACACACACACACACACACACACACACACACACACACACACACACACCACAGTGGGTACAAGGGACCTTGCTTGCTGCAATATCTTGTAAGGATTTCATCCCAAATATACTGCTGAAACAGAAAGACTACTTGAAGGCCTCAGGCACCTTAGCCAGGACATTCACACTAGAGGCAGGGTCACAACAGGACAGACAGTGCTGCTGCTGGGCTTCAACTATCTGAAAACGCAGTTACTACCTTCTCTCTCTACATCATTTCTGATGACACTAAAATCATCTTCTAGGAAAATGGAAAATCCCATGAAGTATATAGGTGAATTTAAGAGGCCTAGAAAAGCCTAAAGACTGGAAAAATTATTGGAAGGAGGGAGTATTTGGGAAAGACAAAGCTATAAAATAGGTTTTGGCACCACATGTGACCTGGTCTGTGCATACAACTTTGTGAATACAGAAACAAAGAAAAAGCATAAAAGCCCATGATACTTATCAATGGTCAGTGATAGGAAAAGCCACAAGAATCTGTATCAAGTCTTTAAGGAGGACAATGCCTTATCCACCAGGCAACAAGAGCTTTGTAGCAATTCTTTAAAGAAATGTCAAAACAATAAAAAGTCTGGGATGCCATCCCCCAAACCTCCCTTCTTCTATGGCCCTCTCTCTGCACGATACCTATTCCCTGCAAAAAACAAAAACCTGTGTCCATAGTCATAATGAGGTCTCCTCTTCCTTTTCAAAATAGCTTGTCAGAAATCTGCCTCTTGCACAAAGTACCCTTTAAAATGAAAATCCCAGAAGCCAAATGAAATGGCAAGGAGATAATCTACTGACAACTCAAGATTTCAGTACTCAAGAGAGAAGGCCTTTTCTCCTGGTCACAAAAATCCAGGAATTCCAGAATCTGCTGACAAGCAGAATTCTTGTTTGGAGACAGTCCCAGGCAAAGACCAAACCTACCAATGCCTGGGGCCATGCTCATAGGGTGGGCAACAACAGTTTCCAGATTGCACAGCCTAGCAAGATTCTGTGATCACACCCTGGGAGGTGGACAGAATCAAGGCTAGAGCAAGAAACTAAAGACAGCTGCTCAGGTTGAGTGCCTTTAATCCCAGCATTCTGGAGACTAAGGCAAAGGACAGCCGAATCTGCGAATTCCAGGCCAGCTGGAATTAGGTGAGACCCTATCTCAAAACAAAACAAAACAAAGAAATCTAGGGCTGGAAATGCCTCTATGTTCCCTGCACCTCTATGAAAGTGGTGGATAATCAATAAAAGTCAGTTAACAATGAGGACCCGCCTTTGTTCCCCCGCCCCCAAAGGAGCCCTCCAGAAGTGGACTCTAGGTTCTGCTTATTGACTGTGTGACCCTGAGCAAACTTCTCTGTAACTCAGTGTCCACATCTATAAGGAGGTACAAGTATGTGGGTGGCTGTCAGGATTAAATACCTAGTGATGAACATATCTGCCCACATGTCATCACCATCTATGCTGGAGTCACTGCCAATGGGACATGGTGAGGCTAAGAGGGCAATTCTTCGTCATGTTCTGACTGTCCACTGTTCTCAGACTTGGGGACAATATACTGCTCTGCTATTATGAGCTGAAATGAGTTTCTTGTGTAAGGCACATGTTGAACAGATTCAGTGATTCTCAAACAGGGACAACTTACTCCCAAAGAACTCTTGGCAATGTCTAGAGATATTTTTTAATGGGTATCACAATACAGAGGTTGCTACAGTGTCGAGTGGGCAGAGACCACAGATACTGCTAAGTGCCTTATAATGGGAAGGACAGCTCTCCACCACGAAAATCAACCCAATTCAAAATGCCAATAGTGCTAATCTGGAAAACTGAGGGACACAAGGATAACGTGTCAGCAGTGGGGTAATCTCAGAGATTGACTACTTCTATGCACAGAATAACTTATAGGAAAAGATAACTCCTAGAAAAACTAGTAGTCACATAGCACAAGCAAATGAACTCTGGTTACTAACAGGTATCTATAGATCACACAGGGCCCTGGAAATCCCTTCCTCACCAGTTCTAGTGACCAGAACAACCACTGACCACCAGGTGCACAAGCAAAATAAAGCCCATGAGTAGGAGGCAGTGTGTCACCCGGAGCTTGCACAGCCTCAGCATACTCCTTGCTCTCGAGGCCACCATGAGAAATCACAGGTGGAAACACAAGAATGGATTTGGCGGAGTTGGTATGGTATCTCCTAAAACCACAGCTCTGGGTACAGGCTCATTTGGAATTTATACTGACCTTGCTGATCAGGATGAACGTTTGTTTTGTTTTTAATTTTTTTAAATTATGGACTCTATGAAGAGGGCTAGAAACACTGTTCAAACATTATTTAATATAAGGATATTGTACAAACAAGGAGGGTAGGGAGGCAAATTCTAAACATTCAAAAACCAAGTTATAAGCACTTGGGAAATGTTCCTCTGTGGGGCCTCTGAACGCACACAATGCACTAAGGAGAACAATGACATCACCCCCACCCAGCACCCACAGAGGACGGGATGTGTACCTGACACTGAGCCTCGAAGACTTCCAAATCCCAGAAGAGAGAATTACCATTCCCATCTTACAACTGAAGCTTTGAGAAATACCTACATTTCTCATGGACAGAAGCAGAGACCTAGGTGAACGGTCCTGCTATTTTTAACTTCTTATGAAAAAACTTCTTCAACACAACTTCATCTTCATGCAAATATTATACTAATTACAAAGGGTTTAAACAGATCATTAAAGCAGCAGAGGTTTGACAGGCCCCTACAGAGCAATACTTGGCCAAGAGGTATTTAATAATTTTTAAAATGCATTTGATGAAATTATTCTACAACTCAGATCGTCTCCTAATTCACATAACTCCAAGTTAACAAAGTTTTATTATAAATGAAGCGGTAGAATGCCTTTTGGACACATGCTATCAAATAAATGAACATCTAGAAATCCAAGTCTTCTGAAATGAACGCCCTGATGCTAACATCAGCCACATTACTTTCCCAAGTGGGCACAACAGCCCAGACAGAAAAAGGAATACTCTTCTTTTCCACAGGGAGAGGAGTATGTGCTGGGTCCTGGGTGCTGGGCCCAGAGACCACTGCCTTTACTGCCTTATAGCCTCAGCAGAGAGGTGCAGCTTGCTTTCTTTACAAGGAAGTAACCTCTAGGAAAGGTTACCAAGAACAGGGTTTTCATTCACTCTCAGCATCGTAGTGAGAATGATACTTTTATAGGGGAGAAATGAGGGATTCTCCAACTAGGTAGCAAGCAGGCATTTATTTTTTCTGATATTTTTAAAGATAAAACTGTGATGGGATGTAGAGAGGCAACCATAGAAACATTGTGCCAACTTGGTATGGGACATAGAGCACACAGGGAGGCCAGCTCTGTGTAAGTGAAAATACCACATACTCTTATCTGGGATTAAGACATCAAAGCTGAGTGGACTGGTTTGTGATTTTGCTTTGGGCCATAGCAAAAGAACTATCACTTCTTAATGCCAGTATTCTGTTGGTACAATCTGTGTCCATTTCTACCAGCTTGCTAGTCCTCCTATCTGTAGTGTGAAAAAAAATCACAGGCAGATTTTCCCAAGCTGTCAAAATGCTTGTTTTGTTAAAAGCCAATTGTGTCAACACTTCAGCTCAGAACCCTGACTGTACATGGTGAAGGAAGCTTGAGTTTGCACTGCACTCACAGTCCTGAGATTAAACACCCCCAAATGCTAACACACACAAGCCAATGCCGACCTTTGGCTGACAGCTAGCTGACTTTCCTACACTGGAATAGTTTGCCAAGCTCCACAACTGCTCAGCTACACTCTGCTGCAACCAGTCTGAGTGACTTCAGTGAGTCACAGACTCTGAGACAAAGACACCAAACAAGAGGAGCTGTTTGGCAGGCAGATCATGACATAGCCTCTTGCTTAAAGTGATATGTAGATACTCAGTCAGTTTCATAACATCTCCAAAAACTCAGAGTGGCTAGAAACTTTATAATCTGGCTTAAGTTTCCTGGGCCTTCCCTGCACAAGGGGCTCCCTAGCTGAAAGCTCTGGGAAATCCACCTACTTAATTCACAAAGTGATGCTGCCCATGAATATACCAGTGGTTGGTAACCTCTAACAGTCTCATGGTTATATAGAATGAAGAACAGGATACATACAGGACCTGGCAGGGATGCCCTTAACCACCTAGTCTGAGTCAATCTGCAACTTCCAGACATAACACAAGACGTCTATCAGAGCACCAGGGGGAGAAATACTTCTAAGAACCCCACTTTTCCCTCAGTGCTATTAAGATCTATCCAAACTCTTCCTTTAGTAGAAGCCCACGCTCTCACACCAGGGTAGAGACACAGCAATGAGGGTAAAGTGATTTTATGCATAGGAAAAGAATAAACACAGCAGTCTGAGGATCCACTAAAACCAAGAATGTAAAGGAGGAAACTTCACAGTCTGTCAGGCAGAGAAGGGAGTCTATCATACTACAGCAAGAGCTGGTCCAGCCAGAAAACAGAACAGTCCCTGTAGTCAGAACTGGGACAGGACCCAAGAGAGGCAGACTCCTCTGCCTTAAGGGACACAGCACCAGGAAGCGGAAAACCTGAAAGAGAACAGGAACTGTTAGTTCAAATTGTTCAGAAGAATCTAAAAGGCATTTAAAATGTGCCTGAAGATGATAAAGACAGGACTGCTGAAGTGAGGTGCTCCCCATCCCAAGGGCTTCCAGTTGGGCTCTGGACCAGAAGGCAGGCCCTTGACTCCAGCAGCTCAGACAGACAGATTCTGTGACCAGGAAGGCAGATGTGGACTAACAGCTGGCAGATGTGCTTCCCCAGCAAAAATCAAATCCAAAGTGTAAGGCAGCCTCTTAAGAATCCCTTCCTCTTCCTGGCTATTCAAAATGGAAAAGCCCCATAGCTGTATTTCAACAGGACCAAGAAATCTAGCAATATGAAAGTTTCTTCCCAAACTGGGTTGCGGTGGGTTGAACCTCCTGATTGCGCCACAGTCCAGCCTTCTGGGCTTGCTCTACCTGCTTTGTGTGTCCGGGACAGACCCAGGTATGTATGGCCTTCCCAGTTCCTCTACACAGTGCTCTAACTCTCAGCCCAGGGCCCACTGGCCATTCTCATAAACTTCTTCCACACCAAGCTTTCCCCTGAACAGGAATCTACTTTCTCAGAATAGGCTCGCAGAAAATACTAGCAACACTGGGATTTGTGCATAAACTCACACTGAAGATTAAGTACAGAGGACAGAGTGTCCCTGAAGACTTAAAGGGCCAGAACGGCCACTCTGAACACATTCACCCTGACAGTTCACATCTGTGAGCACCTCTGCCCTGACATAATCGCCTTTCCCTCTGTGAATCACAAGTGTGAAACCCTAGGGGTCACACCGGACCCACAGCACCAATCAAACCCACAGCCAGCTTCCACACTACAAAGACACAGGTTTTGCATAATAAAAATGAGACCTATAGCTCCTTGAGAAAGGAATGGTGGCTGGAGAAGAGAAGGGGAAGAAGCCCCATTCATGGTGTCTCGAAAACACAAGTATATGCACCTGTCGGCAAACGAGTCTGGCTAAGTTGAAACCAACTATGTATGACTGTGGGAACAAACGAGCATTGGGTCAGCAGAGAAAATGGCAGAGCAAACAGAGATGGCAAAGAAAAAGTGGCAAACACATGGGCAGTTAGGCACTTCTTGTTCAAGGCCAAGCCGCCAGCAAGAAATAGTGGCCAGAATTAGAGGCTCTCCAGGGCCACTTGAAGCCTGGGAGAGTTTGCCCAAAGAAACCTCTTGTTATAAATAAGCAAGGCATTCAGCTTCAGAAGCCCCCACCTCCCCCAAACTGAAGAGCAGATGCTGCTGGAACTCCCCATTCTGACCAAGGAGCACAATTTTGAGAACAAACCAGTTTTGGAATTAATGCTTCTGTACAGCTTAGGGATAACTCCCCTCTAACACATTACAGGGACACTTCAAGGCCTGTGTGCCAACAGAACCTCCATCCTTTAATAAGAGGAGGATGCCCATCGGGAGACAACACAACCTGCTAACCCTAGGGTACTAACGGCCCTTACCCCACCCCACCGCACAAGGGCATGCGACTTCCTTCTTTACTATCAAACTCTCAAGGAATAGCTTTAGGCCACTAAGCATGGGGATTCTGAGACCTTCCCTAGACTTTCTAAGCCTCCTCCATCAATCCAACCAGCATGTAAGAGTTGCACAGAAAAAAAAAAAAAAAAAAAAGAGGAAATTTAAAATGTAAATAACAAACATGGCTTGGGAAGAACAGCCTGGGGAAACTTCAGATAAAACTTAAATAGGAAAGCTTGGGATAGAGCTGAACAGGTGGAAAAGAAAAAGGAAGACGAGACCAAGGTGAGGACCAGGGCAGTCCAAGAGGATCTTTCCTGAACAATGGAGGGAGTGTGACAGGAGGGTCGCGCGGCAATAGGGGACCCGGACTGCACGGCCCTAACACTACAGGTGGGTGTGGGCGCGGGATTTAGACGCCAACAGAGAGGGCAAGCCTTACGAATGGAGGTTGAGGGAAGGGAGCACTGGACTAGCGGGGACTGAAGGCTGCCTGTCTAAAAGCCCAGGGGAGGTTAAGAGGAGCCCCTGAGAAGGAGCTGAGAGCCGGGCCACCTTTCGGGGGATCTCTGTCCTCACCGGAAAGTGAGGTAACCTTAATTTGCGACGGCAAGGTGGGAGGGGACAGCTTTAGGCTGGCATGTGGTAAGAGAGGGGTCTAAGGCGGTGAGGGGCAGGGTCACTCCCGGCCAAAAGCTGCAGTGAGAAGCCGAAGAGTGAGGGTCCGGGACTCCCTTCTAGTCTGCGGATGCCCAGCACAGTCTCGCGGGAGAGGGAGGCACCGCAGCTCTAGGGCCCGGTCCCCAGGCCGCAACTCTACCGACAGGAGGGAGGGTCGCTGGGATGGGGCTGGCCCGCAGCTGGCGACGCGGGGCCAGGGAGGGGCTGGGGTCCCGGACTCACGCATCAATGTGCTGAAGGCCACGACGCCGAGCAGCCCCTGCAGGAAGATGCCGAAACTGTGCATGAGCGCGCCGCTTTCACAGCGCCCCGCCCCGGACGCGACCGTGGAGGCCGGCCCGCCTGGCAGTCCGCGGCTCACGTTCCCTCCCGGGCCTTGCATGACGGCCTGGCGGCAGGGCGCGAGGGGCCGCGCCGCCCAGCCGCGACCCGGGACCGGAGCTGGGAGCCGGTACCTCAGACCGCGGCCGCCTCCGCGCGGCGCGTAACCCGACGTCTGAGATCGTAGAGCTTGATTGGTCCGGCCAGGCGTGAGGCGGGCTTCGCCTCTCCAGGGCGGGGCTCCGGTCAAGGCTAGGGGGCGGGGCCGAGGGGGACTCCCTTAGCAGGCCGACAGCTGGAGAGCCAGACCCTGTGAAAGGGCATCAACGGAACCCCGGGCTCTAGGTCACAGACTCTAGGTGAGGATAGCGTCACAGTCATTAAGCCTGTCGTTAAATCCCTTTCCTCTCCAAGGTGAATCTTATTTTGAGACAGAGTTTCTCTGTGTAGCTTTGGGGCCTGTCCTGGCTCTCAACTCTGTAGACCAGGCTGGCCTGGAACTCAGAGATCTGCCTCCCTTTGCCTCCCGAGTGGGATTAAAGGCGTGCACCACCATCGCCCGACCCAAGGTGAATCATTTATGCTCCGGACAATTTATTAAAAATACTCATAGATTTTGCCGCCAGATTCGGATTCACTACTTCATAAGTGGAGCCCAATAGCCTGCAGCTACACTGTGCTGAAGCATGGTACTGAGTGCAACAATTTCAGACTGAGTCTTCTTGCCACGCCAGGCATTGAGTGTTCTACTTCCCGTGGCCAAAGGCCAGAAGATTCTATTCATTACTCAAAAGATTTAAGGTGAGTCGTTTCCCCACCATTTACATAATTTGTGGGGTTTTTGTTGTTTTGAAACAGGCTTTTATATTTTTGGTTGTGAGCCTAGCCTTTAAAGGCTGAGCTATCCTTCTTTTGGGTTGGGGATTTAGCTCAGTGGTAGAGTGCTTGCCTTGTTCCATCCTCAGCTCCACAGAGAGAGAGAGAGAGAGAGAGAGAGAGAGAGAGAGAGAGAGAGAGAGAGAGAGAGGAGGGAGGGAGGGAGGGGGGAGGGGGAGGGAGGGAGGGAGGGGAGGGGGGAGGGAGGGAGGGAGGGAGGGGAGGAAGGAAGGAAGGAAGGAAGGAAGGAAGGAAGGAAGGAAGGAAGGAAGGAAGGAAATGAAACAGGCTTTTATGTAGCCCAGGCTGGCCTCAAACTTAAAACAAGTATGTGTAAAACAAGGATGGCTTTGAACTCCTGAGCCCCTTGCCTGCACATCCCAAGTGCTAGGATCTCAGACCTGTGACACCATTTGAGATGGGGGGGGATCTTGAGTTGCCTGGGATGATCTGGAACTTCTGGACTCAACTGATCCTTCCGCCTGTCTCCAAGGAGCTATGGCTACAGTTCAGTGCCACTACGCTTGGCTCCTTTTTAATTTAATGGTTACTTCGGCTTCTTTTACTTTTGGAAATATAGTGAGTTTAAAAGAAAAGTCAGTGTGTACATGCCGTACTTTGTTCACTTATGAGGTACAACTACAAATTGACTTTTTTGTTGTTTGGTCTCTGCCTCAGGGGATATGCCACCACACCCAGCCTGATTTCCTTTTTTTTTTCCTTAAATACTAACAATGGGTATTTGATGATCTCCAATATATCAGTGTGCAGACAGACAGACAGACAGACAGACACCCATTTAACTCTTACTAGCGGGGCTCCTAGACTTCTCTGGTGTCTCTGTAGACTCCTCTTGGTGCTCAAGAGCCCTGACTTTCCTGCTCCATGTCAATGGACATGTGTGTGGTACAGGTCCAACAGACATTGAGCTACATTTGTTGAACAATAAATATCTCAAAAGAAATTTCTCCAAGAATGTCTAATTATCAAAGAGGGCTAACTGCTATCCAAAGATTTGCTGGTTAGCAGGAATATGAACTCTGTAATTTAGAAAAAGTGCACTTCTCCAACCTCTCACAATCTACTCATACTCATCCAATTGTAAGGATGCCATTCCCTATTCCTGCCCAATGAACTGCTGCTCAAGCTTCAAGTCCCCGTCCCCCCACTTCGCATCCTACGGTGCTTTCCCTTCCTTGTGAGTGACACTTTTCAGACTGTTAGCTCACACAGCTGTCTCTCTCCCACCTCTGAATATGAGCTTCCCGAAAGCTGAACTAGTCTCGATTAACTCCTGGAACCAACAGATTTAGCACACAACATACATTAACTGGATTCTAACTTATAATATTTTAAAATGCTCCATAAATTTATTGACCATGGGGGAAAAGATTAAGAAAATAAATGCATATAGGAAACTTAAAATTGCATTATTCCCTTTAAGTCCAAGAAGGATCTTATATAAAACCGCTTAACAGTTACAGTTGATGTTTAGGGAGAACCAGAGGGTGTATCTTAAAGCAGAAGAGATTGTGACTAGGCATAAGATTATTAGTTACAGCCGGAGGGTGTAGGGGGTTGGGTGGTGGTACACGTCTGTAATCCCAGCACTCAGGAGGCAGAGGCAGGTGGATCTCTGTGAGTTCGAAGCCAGCCTGGTCTACAGAGCTAGTCCAGGACAGGCTCCAAAGCTACAGAGAAACCCTGTCTCGAAAAAACAAAAAACAAACAAACAAACAAAAAAAACCCCTAAAAACCAAAAAGAAGATTATTAGTTACTTGAAGACAGAGTTTAAGGAAAATTGCACATAGAGCTGAAAAGTGCAGTTTGGGACAAAGCATTGCTCTGTCATTCAGATGTGGATGATTCTAAGGCCCACAGAGAACAAAAGACCGAGGATTCTGCTCAAACTATTTCCTCTTAGTAACTTAAAAACAAAAACCTAAATCCAGAAGGGATAGCAAAAGACAGGGGGGCTTCTAGAATTTTATTCAAGTAGGAAGGGCCTGTTTTACTCACTTCAGAAATACTCTCTGATGTCCCACTACAAGAGTTTGGAAGAATGTACTCTAGCAAAAAAGCCTTTCTTACTATAAAATTAGCACAAATGAAGTTAAAGACAGATTAATACCTGTTTATAATTTTCTCACAACCACTTAAAACTGTCATATCACAAATTTATTATAAACTTATTTGCCAAAAAGAAAGAAAAACACGCATATATTCATTCAAAATAGTCTTGTTTTGTTTTGAACCCTTTAAAATTGTACCCACCAAACTTGATGGGAGTTACTTTAATAGGTGTTCTAGTGCATGTTTCTCCTAAGTGTACTTGATCTTCAATGCATACATTTTTAAATTAAAAGGAAAAACAGCAAGCAGGAAGGACACAATGCCAAAAACATTTCATTTTGTTTCAAACACGCAACTTATTTTTTTTGGCTTGTTTTTAAAAGTAAACATACATTAAACAAGGTGCACTACTTGCAAGGAGAGATTATTGGAGAGAGGCCTAAGGACAGAGCTGGATCCGGCCTGGAGTCCCATCCTGGCAGGCCTCTGATTGTCATTAGAGAAAATTCAACTAAAAGAACAGGAGGGAGGTGAGAGGAAAAACAAATGAGCACTCAGAGTCTCAAGAGAAACATTCAAACTATCTTCCCCAGAGTCTTACAAAAGGGACTAGAGGCTGTTCCTTCACCTCTGCCCAAGCTCTGTACACTTGTCTCCTCCACTAAGCATCTGCTTTGTGATCTGAGTTGCCCTTAAAGTCTGTAACCTTCTACATTCTGTGACCACCTCTATTCTGCAAAGCTAGACATAGAATAAACCACACAGGAACCCTGGAAACAGTCCTTCTCACACACATCAGCAATGGTGACACTGTCTCACTATCAGCAGCTCCCTCCCCTCCTCCCTGTGGCTCAGCTCTGCACTGTACTGTTGGTAGTGACAACTGGTGAATCTGTTGCTTGTCTCCCATTCACAGCACTTCACTGTGGTAGGCCAGATTAGTCATAAAAAGCATTAGTTTTAGACCTATTTTCCTATCCCCTACCTCCTCTACAAACCTTCACTCCTGTTTTTGCAGGTTCCTGTGAAATTCTGACTTCTTAAACACAGTAGCAAGAAAATCAATATGCACTGCATTTAATACCCACTACCTTTATGTTTCATACTTGAGGCTGCTCCCAGAGCCGAGTTACCTATGTGGCTGAAGACAAGCACCAAGGAAAACAAGCCCCAAATGACTGGACCTGGAACCAGATCCATTTGGACTAGACTTTGGGTTTAGAATTCTTACAACTAAACTCTAGGTCAATAGGTAGCTTACTAGGATAAATTCAAATTCCCCAAGTTTATACATTCTTATACAAAACAATCACCAAAATTCATGAGTAAAAAAACATTTAAAATGGAAAAGCCAATGCCAGGAAAGTGATCGTTACTTCTTGGTTATACAGGAGGCTCTGTCCTTACAGAGTTTCTAATCCAACACCATGGCTACAAGACACAGTAAGTACAGAGGTCCTCAGACCGGAGACATCCAAATTTACAAAGGGAGTATATTGTTGGCCCAAGTTTTGTACTTCACTTCTGTGATTTGCTTTCTTTACTTCAAAAGGACAACACAGGTCCTAATGATAAAACGGATCATTTAAGGACTTGTATGAATTTGCACAGACGTGGAATATATCCAGTATGTAAGACAAGTTCAAACTTGATGTGTTTCCACATTCTTCTCAGCACTTCTGGCAATCAATGAAATCAGAAAAGAATCTCTTCAATGTAAGTTTTTGGTGAGAAGTATCAAGTAAGAATAAGTATCAGTGATAGTTTTTATAATGATTTTATATTGCTGTTACCTTTCATTTAGATGCCTTGATGTGCTGTATCTCTTGAAAACAGTGTTGGCTTGAGAGGGTGGGGTGTTTTGAGTCCTACCTGCCTTAAGCTGTATTCAGGCATCCCACTAATAACCAACTTGGTTCTCGAGAGCATGTAAAATGTACTTCAAGTCTTCAGGAAGTTTGGGTCTAATTCCATTTCCCTAACAGTGAAAATAATTTTACTTCTAGGAAAAGAGACATACAGAGGTCAAAGTCTGAAGTGGTTTTCTATTCCTGCCTCTATCATAATTCACAAAATATTTACCAAGATCATCCCTTCTAGAGGTTGGCCAGTACCCTTCCTTGAGACATATAATAAACACAAGGAACCAAGTACATTGCTAAAGAAAGACTAAAGATAGACTTCAAAGGCTCCATTAACGCATCCCTATATTTGAAAAGGATGAAGATGGCTCACAAAGGAAAACAGCAGTCACAAGAAACCAATAAAATATAGTCAAAACATCAGGGCCAATCTGCACACACAGGCCAAGGTTTCCCCTAAAGGGCCAACAAAGCTGTAAAGTCTAGTTTAAGTCAGTTTACTTTTCAGGTCTAGGAGGATAATGGAGACCATTCATGTGTTTCTACGTTTGTCAACCCAGGTTAAAGATGGACCACAATAAACTTAACTGCAGGCAAGCTGTGAGAACAACTGCAGACAAACTCCAGACAACATACTTCTAACGAATGTATGAGGTTGGCTTCCTCAGAAACAGACTTCGCACACAAATGTGCAACATATAAGCTCCTTGCCCCAACAATGCAAGCTATTACCAAGCTTAAAACATCTGAGAATCATAATTGAACCATCACTGCTATCCAGCCTAACCCTAGCATTTTAGTTATCTAACTTACCTTATTTATCTAAATAGAAAAAAAAAAAAAGCAAAACAAAACAGAGTCTCATATAGTCCAGGCTAGCCCAGAATTCACTATGTAGCTGAGGATGATCTTGAACTTCTGATCTTCATTTCCACTTCCCAAGTGCTGGGATTAGAGGTAAGTATCACCATACCCAATTTGGGATTAGAATTTTATACTTTAAAAAGTCCTCTGCAAAATTCTCACACAATTATCCTTTTATGTGTGACACCTGGGAGGAAGGAAGGGGCTTGATAATAATTCTTCTTTTTTGGGGGGGGTTTTCGAGACAGGGTTTCTCTGTGTAGCTTTGGAGTCTGTCCTGGGACTCACTCTGTAGACAAGGCTGGCCTCGAACTCAGAGATCCGCCTGGCTCTGCCTCCTGAGTGCTGGGATTAAAGGTGTGTGCCACCACACCGGGCTCCATAATTCTTCTTTAATGTGACTATCAAGTATACTGTATCCAAATAAGAGTGCAAGGAACATTTACGGATACCCTCCTCACTTGTCTAATTTATGACTGGCCTTCTTTCCACAGGAGATAGGAGAGACTGAGTAATTATGGTAGAGCCAGACAAGACTGTTGGGTTCCAGCCTCCCGACTCAGGACTGCACAGGGCCATGTGCTTCACCTTTTCAGACACAGTACCCGTAATCTCTGATAGTTCTACACTCTGTCATCTCTGAGGTAAGAAGAGACATGATGTCACCCCTGTCACCCCTTCCTTTTACTAAGACAGCAATGTGAGATCCTATAGGCATAGGTTTTATGAGGCCCCTTTTGTACTAGTGACTCGACTGTGGAGGCCTGGGGAAATTCTAGAAGACAGCCACGCCAAATCAGCCTGCCAATACTAGCTGTTTCCGAGTGTCAAGTATGCTTCTCTCCCAGGGTCATGAAACACTCAAGTTTAAAAGCTCTAAGTCAGCTCAAATGACGAGCTGCTACTTAGATGCAGCAGCTTCTTCCAGATACACCTGTTGGTAACAATGTGAAGGTTTACTGTTTTAAGGCTTGGTTGAAGGGTTTGACTTAAAGTGGTTCAAGAGTTATCCAATGAAGAACAGGATCCAGACTAGAGACTTTCCCAGTGTCCATAAAAACAACGGGGGTTGAGGTAAGAAAAAAAAATCACAATTTAAATTTGTAATATTATCTTATATTTGTATAGTTGTTCAGAATTTACTCAGTTTGCAGTTTTAAAACATTTTCAATTCTTGAGGAAAAATGTTTAGGGTATAAATCTGTAGAGAGATTAGGGTAACCCCAAAATAAATAAATAAATAAATAATTAACAAGGAAAACATTTAAAGGAGGCAACCTGTGTATGTATGTCTTTCCTTACTCATGGCTACAGTACAGCAAGTGCTATTCTTCTAGAATAGCTAACAATGTCATTATAAGTAAAAATCCACCTAGAGTTTCATGTCAACTAGAGTTTAATTGAGAAAAAAAAATTCAAAGAATGAGTTACTGAATGAGAATCCTCAGACTGTAAATTACATTCAATTTAAATTGGTTTAACTGCAGACAGGTAATACATATGGCTGAACAGAGGCTTACAGACTCTTCCACCACCTCTCTCATAAATCGAAGTACCAACCAACTCTGATTGGCTTTCCAGGTAAGACAAGATCTGGGACATTTGGGGTGGTGCGGTCATAGACTCCATAACTACTTCTCAATACTTATCATGGAGGACACTGCTAACAAACTCCATACTTTGTGCCACCCCCAAAGCCACATTTTCTCTGTTGTGCTTCTACCTAGAAAATTGGGAAAATGGGCTTTACAGTGAATCCAAACAACAACTACTGATTTTCACTAAGAGTAGAGACTCCAGAAATGAAACAGAGGTAGTCAAACAACTCTAGAGAAAAATAAACATAAAAGCCACTTAAGTATCTTTCAAAACTAATAGGGAGATAGTAATTAAACTGAAATACCATACATTAGTCTTTGTGAGGCCGCCTAACAAAGGTGGCCAAAACTGGGTCAAGATGAAGGAAATAACAGTAGGATTCTTAGGACAAACTGGTTAAGGGATTGGTGTAAGTGCCAAAAGGATATCTTTAAGAAAGCAGACAGGGCCTTCTCTAACTTCTGTCACAGATTTAGCATTCAGCTTAAAAATGGCATCATACAAAAATGTCACCCATGGCTGTAAGCGCAGTCATCAACAGAGGTAGTAAACAAAGGAACTCCTAAGAATAGATTTTAAAATGGATCAAAGTGTGACTATACATTCAAAACCTTAGAGCCACATAATTATCCCCAAAATGAACTGCTTTAATTAAAAAAAAAAGAAAAAAGAAAAAGAAAAAGCTTAAAAACACAATAACAATGAAGCACTGATGTGCCTTAGGCATAGTCCCAAATCAGTGCTGACTTAAAGCTGTGTCCTCTTTTCAACAAAGAGAAAGCAGAAACGAAGTTCAATCTACAGTGGGAAGGGATGGAATGAAAATAACCAAACTGGTACTGTCCAGACCACTCTCTGTTCTCCCATTAATGGGAATTCATATTTTTAAGGTTTTTTTCCTCACAAATTTTTAACTGCAATCTTCTGAACAGAAGTCCATATTTCCACTGTAGGACAGCCATTTTTGTGCTGTTTTCGCTTCCTCAGTGTGGGTCCTCCTTCCCTGAAAGTGCAAAGAAAGCAAGCCAACATTTGCAGGGCTGATAGCCCCAGTACTACTGCAACCACCTGTAGAGAAGGGTAAAGGGTTTGCTGCGCTGTGCTTCAAAGACCCAGCTCACTCTGCTTGTCCTTCTCAGTTGGCAAACTGCTCATAAAAAGCAAACTTGATCCTCTCTATGTGATGGCAAAGCTTGATGGCAGGGCCCAACTTCAAGTCCATGCACTCTTGAACAGTGGGAAGGGTAAGAAGCAGAAGGGCCTGCCCATCGATTTCCTGTTGAGGACAAGAACGAAGTGTCTGTGATGTGCACACAAACGCAGCTCCCCCAGGCCTGCTCTACTTGCAATACGACAACTACAGTCCTCCACTTCCCTGCATTAGTTTCCCTCTAAAAAGGGCCAAGTCTGTCACCCTGAGCAGCTTTCAGAGTTAGCAATAAATTATACCATAGCCTTGAGACTCTAATCTACAGATTCTGCTCAACAGAAATTCAGTATCTGTGAAGCCCTGTAACTAACAACTAATTGTAAAAGGAAACAGACTTTTAAAGGATTCTTTCCCTTCCTTCCTTCCTTCCTTCCTTCCTTCCTTCCTTCTTTCCTTTCTTTCACTTTCTCTCTCTCTGTCTCTCTCTGTCTCTCTCTCTGTCTCTCTGTCTCTCTGTCTCTCTCTGTCTCTCTCTTTCTTTTTCTTTTGAGACAAGATTTCTTTGTTTAACAGCCCTGGCTGTCCTGGAACTCTTTTGAAGACCAGGCTGGCCTTGAACTCAAGAGATCCAACCGTCTCTGCTTCCTGAGTGCTGAAATTAAAGGCGTGCAAGACCACACCTGGCTAAAGGACTCTTTCTAAATCTAAAACTATCTGAAAATACTAACTATAACTAATGTTCTCCTACCTCGTAAAATTCATAAAAACCTTCAAAGATGATCAGGCCTTTGTTTTACTTTTGAGACATGGTCTCACTGTGTAGCCTCCAATTTATTATGTAGCCCAGGCTGGCCTCCAACTTGTGAGTCTCCTCCCTCAACTATCCAAGCACTGAGTTAACAGTCATAGATGCTGTTTTGGATAGTGCTACATCTTCTTTCTTCCATAACTATTTGTAGGCATCACTCTAGAGCCTGGCGTATTAAAGATGCTAACTTTTAAAAAAAAAAGGCATCAAATCATTATTTTAAAAAAGATGAGGTCAATTAATATTTGCCCGATTTTAAGTTATTTAAATATTTATAGGAGAGAATTAAATTTCGAGGGAAAACAAGACAATAATCTGCTGCAATTATGGTACAAGTCATGAGTAACAGACCAAAATATTGTTTTCTAAATCTTGTACTTTTTGCCTATTATATGCATAGTTCTTTGCCAAACAGACATTATTATTATAGGTTATGCTAGTCATGATTACCTGGTCAAGGAATATTCTTGCCAGTGGAGCACAGTCAGTGGACCTGATGAACCGCACAACATCTGCCACGCTCCATTTCAGTGGGTTACTGTCCAGGTGAAGCCTTTCATCAACTTCAATCCTTATTTCCTTAATTCCCAACAAGAAGATCAAACCAAATGGTGTAAGTGCTAGCATTTTAAAAATGTCTCCCCAAAGAAATTCAATAATCCATCAAGACAGATTTAAAGAAGCCTTAAGACTAACATCCTCCATTCCCCTATTCTCCCTCTCTTGGACTGATTTCTTCCAGCAAAGATGACAAAGAGGCCTACATGCATTAGCTATTTGGGAAACATAATATGAATTTCATTGTATTTATATTTCAAATGTGTCCCTGTTCCGGCTGTTCTCTGGGTAGAATGCTAAAACGAATGGTATTTCAAATGAGAGCAAGAAGAAGTCTTTTACTACTCCTGTTTCCCAGACATTTTAAAAGTCCAGTTTAAAACAGTAATTTTGTTTGTTTTAAAGGGGTTTCATGTTGCCCGGGATAGCTTTGAACTCATCCTCTGCCTCCACCTCCCAAGTACTGGGATTACAGAATATGTCACCACACCAGTTTTATGCTGTGATGGGAATTAAACATAGATAGGGCTTCATGCATGCAAGGCAAGCACTCTACCAGCTCTAAAATAGTAAGTGTAACATTCAGTATTATATAGGTCATACAATGTGCAGAGTAAATATGCTAAACAAGACAGCTTAATGAGAATTAAATGGGTAAATAATTTGTTTCTAGAAAACTACACATATCATAAAAAATTATTTAAACACTTTTGCTTAAACTAAATGGCAGATTACAAATAAGCTATCAATGAAACTTTTTTTTTTTTTTTTTTTTTACTTAAAACCAGCAGCTTGAGAATGTCCCTTCATAAATAATCTCCAAATAATTCTTGAAGCACATGAAAACCACAGCTTTGAGGATCACTTTATTCTCTTTTTTTAAGAGTTACTTGTATTTGTGTTTGTGTGTGCATGCACACCGTACCCAAAGGGGGCAGAAAAGGACATCTGAACTGGAATTCCAGGCAATTTTGTGGGATACCCTGCCATGGGTGCCAGGAACCCAACGTGAGTGCTCCAGAAGAGCAGGATACTGAACCATCTCTCCAACTCCTGGGGATCAACTGAAAATGACTCTACAAATTCTACTAAGTTTATATGGAAAGAAGTGGAATTCTAGCACCATAAATGACAGATTGTAAAGGGAAATGAAAAATCTTTCTTAACTCTTTTTTAAAACAAGGTACCTTTGGTGAAGGAGGCTTATTTTCCTCATCTGAGAATGAAGGAGTGCGGAGTTCTTTTTTACTCATCTCTGTGTCTGGGGGCAATGGGGTGGGCATCTCACTCTGGGTGGGAGAAGGGGAGCATGATTTTTTTTCTGACACTTCGGATTCTTCCTGTAATTCATCCTGTTGTTCAGATGTACTGTCCTCACTTAGAGAATCATCATCTCCATCATCTGCATCATCCTCATCTTCACCCCCACTGCCCTAGAGGAAAAGGAGAGAAATCTCACTGAAACTCAGGACAAAGCAGTAGTCAGTGGACCAGAGGCTGAGATGACAAAGATGTGCAGGTACTATGTGTACAGACTGTAAAGCAGTGGTCATTTGGCCCTACAAAGGACAGATATGTCACAGATTTCATACCTGGGGTGAGCCCACTGGGGTATTGTCAACAGATGCAGAAGCGCGTTTCTTCTTATGAACAAAAATATTTTTCCTCCTTTTTCTCTTCTTACTGGCTTTTTTCAGGGCACAAGCTAAATTACTATGACCACCAGGTGGCCTTCCAATTCTTTTATTTTTCTTCTTTCCATAATAGTGTGCTAAATATAAATGACCAAAAACAAGGGAAAAAGTAGCTCCATTATTGTTGTGTACCTCAAAACCACAGGATTTCATTAGCACAGCAGAAAATAGGTATACGACATGTGTAGTTTAAATTCCATACATTGGAATAAGCAGAGAAATACTTAACTTGATTTGTACTAACATGTAAAATATAAACAATCCTTACTTTATCAAGGCAGACAACATCTCCATCAATACAGAGAGTTCTCAGGGCCCCAGTCATTCATTTGCAGGGTAACCTCTTTTCTAATTCCTTCAATGCGGATGAACTTTCTCTCTGTAGCACCATGCAGTAGGCTTTATAAATTGCTTCTTTCATACAGTACGATTCATTTTCATCTCATCTGTGCTGTATATATAACATTAAGTAGCTCATTCTTTATGTTGGTGAGTAGGATTCTATTGTATAGATGTACCCATTCATCGATTTCACTGTTGATTTGCACTTGGGCCATATCCAGGTTTTGATCATAATTAATAAAGTTGTAATGAACAGCTCAGGTTCTTTGCAAGAACAGTAAGTGCTCTTAGCCACAAAGCTATTTCTTTAGCCTCTCAAACAAGGCTCAAACAGGGTGTGTTTTCATTGTTTTATACAAATACCTAATAATTAACCTGCTGATGTCTTAAACAATTTAGTGTGTGTATGTGGAAATTTCTCATTGTAGCTTAAAAAAATAACAATTACATAGATTTACATGGTACATCATGACAATACAATATATGTGTATAATATGTAATGATAAGATCAGGGTAAACAATATAGATTTCACTTTAAATGTTTATTTTTTATATTACGAACATTTGAAATCCTCTCTACTAAGTATTTTAAACATATAATTAAATGTTGCCAAAAGTTAGCCTTCCACATGATCAGTCTAAGAAGTATCTCCAAGAATACCTCCTTTGTCTTAAAGGTGGTAGATGGTATTCCTGAGCATCATCAGACCTCTCTGTCTGGGGTACACAAACATAAGAAAGTTACCCCTCCAATCCTACTGCATTATTGTACCATCAAACAACCACTCTCCATCCCCACCTCCTGCACATTCTTCCCAGGCTCTGGTAAGTAAGTACTATTCTATTACTAACTTTAGCTTCCACATAGAAATGGGGATATTTAGTATTTTTCTTCATGTGTCTGATTTGTTTCTCTTATCGTAACATCCCTAAGTTCTATCCATGTTACTACAAATCTCGAACTTCCGTTTCCCAACTAACAAATTCTATTTCTAGGTCCTCTATTTCAACTCACTATTTCATTCTACTACTCTTTAACACTTGTATTTCTGAATGACCACAACTGTCTTTTATGGTTAAAAAAGAGTAAGTCCTTCAACATTATTTGTGTTCTTTTTTCAGGATTTAAAGTTTGGTATTCTAAATACTTCTTATTTTTCTTTAAAGTTTAGAATATAGAGACAAAAACATGCAAAAGCTGACATAGTAGTGTATGCCTATAATCCCAGTAACTGGAAGGCAGAGTAAGGTGAACAGGAAGTTTGAGGCAACCCAAAGCTACCTAGTTCTAGGCCAGTGAAGGTTAAACAGAAAGAGTGTTTCAAAACAAGAGCTGGGCATGGTACTGCACACCTGGGCTACATACTATGACCTTGTTTGGAAAAGAAAAAAAAAAAAAGCCAAAGCCAAACTAAACCAACTAAGACCTCAATACTTCCAACCTCCCTCCCACACATACAGGGAGAAAAGAGGGGCTTGGGATGTAGCTTAGAGACAGGGTGCTTGCCTAGCATGTATGAAGTCCTGGGTTCAATACCTAATACCACATGGAGGGAGGGAAGGGGGAGGAAGAGAAGGAGGGAACAAGCAGTGGGGGACGGGGGAAGAGAATATGGGATAATATTGTCTATGTAGCAAAGTAATGTAAAAATCTAATATAATTTTCTGCAAACATGAATTCCTCCTTGGTTCTTTCATTTTTAGAGATTAAAAAAAAATAACATACAATAAAACAACAAAAACAGAATAAATGAGATCACATGACCAACAGTGTATTTATCATCTAGATGATCCTTTATAGAAGAAGCTTGTGCTTTTGATAACATGAATGTCTCTACAAGATGTAATATGGCAAATTTATGGCTAACACATCTGAAAACCGTTACTCACTGTATTTAGTCTTTGTAAGAACAGAGCAGTTCTCAGAACATGTATCCAGAACCATCCGTGGACCAAAGAGGTTAGGACAACATTCCAGTTTGATACATGTTTGCCGGCAGAATTCAGTCACTCGATCTGCGGTTTTCACTATCTCAACAGTAGCTCGATAACTTTTTCCTTTGTATCTACAGTTAGAAAACATTAGATGTCAAATTTATTCCCCCAATGATTACCCTAGGAAAAATTTAACAGAAGCATGCTGAAAAGCTTTACTTGTCTTTCATAGTTTGAGAATTCTTTTTTTTTTTTTTTTTTTTTTTTGGGTTTTTCGAGACAGGGTTTCTCTGTGTAGCTTTGTGCCTTTCCTGGAACTCACTTGGTAGCCCAGGCTGGCCTCGAACTCACAGAGATCCGCCTGGCTCTGCCTCCCGAGTGCTGGGATTAAAGGCGTGCGCTACCACCGCCCGGCGAGAATTCTTTTAAAAAAAAAAAATATTTTTATTCTATGTGCATTTATGTTTTGGCAGCATGTATGTCTGTCTCTGTGAATGTTCTGGATCCCCTGGAACTGGAGTCACAGATAGCTGTGAGATGCCATATAGAAACCTGTGTCCTTTGGAAGAGCAACCAGTACTCTTAAGCATTGAGACATCCCTCCAGCCCCTATAATTTGAGAATTCTTCTTTTTCTTTCTTTCTTTCTTTCTTTTTTTTTTTTTGAGACAGGGTTTCTCTGTGTAGCTTTGCGCCTTTCCTGGATCTCGCTCTGTAGACCAGGCTGGCCTCGAACTTACAAAGATCCGCCTGGCTCTGCCTCCCGAGTGCTGGGATTAAAGGCGTGTGCCACCACTACCCGGCAAAGTAATTTTATTTTATTAATTAATTAACTAATTAATTAATTTATTTTGAGCTGAGGATCAAACTCAGGGCCTTGCGCTTGCTAGGCAAGGGCTCTACCACTGAGCTAAATCCCCAACCCTTGAGAATTCTTAAAACAAAAAGGAAGTTCTACAGTCTGTACTTAAATATGGTACACTATAACTTAAAAATTAAGTTATTTAAACAAGAAAGAAAAAACTTTTGCTTTCTGTTCTTAGGTGAAAGTATGTGTATGTATGTATGTATGTATGTATGTATGTATATATGTGTGTGTGTGTGTGTGTGTGTGTGTGTGTGTAAAATGCATTTATTTATTCATTTGAGTGATCAAACCCAGGGGGCCTCAAGCATGCTAGGGAAGTACTCTACCACTGAGCTCTGTTCCCCAGCCTTGAAGAATTTTAAATACTACTTTTACTAACTACTACAAAAGCACCTTTTTTTACTAAATCTTCCTTTATCATGAGCAGTAAACCTCAGAGTATGGCTCAAGGACAATATGACATGCCAACTCCCATCTATCCACAAAAAAACTTCAGGTCAGAAAGCAATAGTAAACGTTCATAAACTTTCACAAAAGTTTTAAAACATAATTTTCTCTATATCCACTCTAATAAAAGTGTTCTTGTGTTTATGTTTGTATTTTATGTGTTAAAGTTTGTATTTCCTTTCTTTTTCATGATTTATTTTTCTTTGTGCATTTGGTGTTTTGCCTACATATATGTCTATGTGAGGGTATCAGATCCCCTGGAATTGGAGTTACAGTTATGAGCTGCCATGTCGGTGCTGGGAATTGAACTCAGGTCCTCCAGAAGAGCAGCCAGTGCTCTTAACCGCTGAGCCACCTCTCCAGCCCTAAAGTTTGTATTTCTTAGAATTCATTTTTATCATACAACCAGAAGGAATCAAAAAGGAAATCAGCCTGGTCTTTCACCACCAACAGCTGCAGCAGCTCTGCTCTGGAATATAAATGATCCGACACTACCAAGAAGCTCACTTGGCTTTTAGGACTTCCCCACATCCATGCCACACAGAATCTTTGTCCAGCTGGAGCTCACGAAGGACACGGCTGGGTTTGTAGGCTGCATTGATAAGTAAAGTGAGGACCTGAGATGGGTTTTAAGGCAGAAATGTAGGTTCAAGAGGAAAGAGAAAAAGAAGACCATTAGATTCTTAACACACTTGCTAGCCTTAAGACTTTTAAGATCATTTTGGAAATCATTTCCAGTTATATTAAGAATGTTAACAAAATAATAAAAGCAAAAATATGTCAGCTACAAATTAAGAGTAATTAGATTACTTAAAATGTTCAGGAAAAAAAAGCAAGCACCACAAATTTGAAAGTACTCTAGCATGTGCTTCCAAATGTTTTCCCATCATGGTGGCACATAGACAACTGTATTTATTTGGGACTAGGGAGGAAAGGGTTTACTTCGCTTACAGGTTACAGTCTTTCATTAGGAACCTAGTGTCAAAAACTGAAGCAGAGACCATGGAGGAACACTGCTTACTGGCTTGCACAGCCTGATTTCTTATACAATGCAGGACCCCCTGCCCAGAGGTAGCACTGCCGACAGCGCACTAGGCCCTCCCACATCAATCATTAATCAATAAAATGCCCTAGAGACTTTCTGACAGTCTGGTAGAGACTCTTCTTCCCAGATTATACTAACTTATGCCAAACTGACAAAAACAACCAGGAGAAAGACACCCTACAGACATCAGCCTTCTAATGGCTAGAGGGTCTGGAAACTCTAGCTTCCTCAGACTCTGCCTTGCCCTTCTCAAGACTGACAGGTTCAAGTCCTCAAATTTGTTATTTACAATGCGACACACTGACCAAAGGTGCTGAAAGCCCCAGAAATTCACAGCTTAATCATGGATTCTAGTTAATGCCACATAACCTCAAGTTGTAAACTAATCTCACAGTCAACACATACACTCACACACACACATTTTTTTAAACACAGGGTCTTGCTTTGAACTCAAAATTCTACTGCCTCAGCCTCCTAAGTGTTAGAATTACAGGCACATGCCCCTACCACTCCCATCAGTCATCCCATCCACTGAGTTGATCTAGGACTGCTTGGTGCCTGAACTTGAGAGTCTGAACGTACAACTTCAGGCAAGGCATCCTGAGTCAATCCACTCGCTCCCACACATGGTCAGCCATCTGACCTACTGCTGGTCCCTGGACCATGTGAAGATGAACCCTGGTGCAACTTAAGAGACCTTTATCCTACCTCATCCATGTGGTGTGGTGACACAGTGCTTCCTGGCCCAGGCCCTCCCAACTCCAGTCTCCCATGCAGCTGCTGGCCAGGGACCCTCGAGCCAGTCTTGTGGTGTAAGGACAACAGTAACCCACTGGTATTTCCTGGCACAGGACCTCCTCACTCAGCAGGCACTTGTGCCAGATCTACCCTGCAGGCCCAGCCAGGCCTACACATCCTGTGCTCTGGCTCAGTCTGTGAATCCACCTGACCCTACCTCTGCCTGAATCCTCCCCAATCCACAGAAAACAAATAAAATTGTAATTGCTGAAACACAAAATACAACTAAGAATACAAACAGCAGAAACAAAAACTCTACAATTAAATGACTACAACCACACACCTTCCAATAATAAATATTTAAATATTAATGGTCTCAACTCTCAAAAGACACAAGCTGACTGAATAGATTAAGAAACAAAAATCCATCTTTCGTCTACAAGAAACTCGGCTTTAAAGATAGATACCACATTTAAGTAAAAGGATGTAAAAAGTATTGCAAACAAATGAACAGGAAGCAAGCAGGCATTGCTAGCCTAATATCTGACAAAACAGACTTTAAACTAAAACTACTAGAAGAGAGAGACACTTTACTCTGACCAAGAGTCAAGAGAACAATCAACAGAGAAGACATAACAACTCTAAACATGTATGTGCCAAGCTCTGGAGTACTCAATTTCATTAAAAAAACAAAAACAAAAACAAAACAAAAAACCTTACTAGAATTAAAGACACCAATGATCAACAACCCAGTACTAGCAGGTGATTTTCATACCCCACTGTCTCCATTAGACAGGACATCTGGACAAAAGATAAACAGAAAAACATCAGAATTAAATGACAACATATATCAAATATGACCTAACAGCTATCTACGGAATACTCCACCCAAACACTAACTAAAACACACTCTACTCAGCAGCCTACATCATGAGACACAAATCTTAACAAATTCAGAAGAACTGAAATAACTGTGTATCCTTAGCTGACCATAGTGCAATAAAACTTCAAACTGACAACAAAGAACATAAGCTCACAGAGATTAAACTACTCATTACTGAGTGATGAATGGGTCAAAGAAGAGATGAAAATTTTCTGGAGCTAAGTAACAATGAAAACACAACAAAACACCTGGGAAACATAAAAAGCAGCCCTATGCGGGGGAGGGGGACGATGACTTATAGCTCTAAGTGCCTACATTTAAAAATTAGAAAAAGCACAAATAAATTACTTAATGTTACAATTCAAGGATTTGGAAAAACAAGAACAAATCAAACCTAGTAGATGATAAGAAATAATAAAAATCTGGGCAGAAATTAATGAAATTGAAATAAGTAACACCAAGAATCAATGAATCTAAGAGCTAGTTCAAAGGCAACCAAAACTGATAGACCTTTAGAATTAAAAGTATGCATCACAACACCCTGCTTTTCATATGCAGTATGAAAAGCTCCTCTATACAGTACTCATGCAGTCTCTGACAGACACCTTGTTAAGATAGAGGTGAACCTATGTGAGGACTTGCTTAAGTAAATGTTCCCTGAGGAATAGAAACAAATTGTATACCAATTTGCCATGTAGGACAGTAGTATCCAGCTTTAACTGATTTTATGTTCTGAGTTGCAGTACAGTGGTCTAAGACCCCAGAAATAATTCACAAATTTTAAATTGTATACCACTTTGAGAACCCCAATGGAATCCTGCCAACACATAAGAATGATCTCTGCCTACTGTGTCCATGCTGTACATGTTACCTATGGCCTCTTAGTAGCTGCGCCAGTCAGT
The DNA here is from genome assembly GCF_903995425.1 of Onychomys torridus. NCBI lineage: Eukaryota > Metazoa > Chordata > Mammalia > Rodentia > Cricetidae > Onychomys > Onychomys torridus. Next base: position 4,503,212 of record NC_050451.1, on the reverse strand, counting down.
CATCAGATCAGCTCTAGAGACACCACAGCACATGTCACGGCTCAAGCAACCCTAGAGTAGTCTAAGTTACACCACTCATCATGTAGGCATCAATCTGCTCTCACACTGTAACAGTAGATGGTACAACTCAGTAGTAATATGAAAGATGACTTTCAATCAACTTTTATTGTAGTATATTGTTATAATTTTCTATTTTATTATTTGCTATTGCTATTAATCACTTACCATGTCTAACTTATTAAATTTTATCATAAATGTTATGGTTTGGACACAGTTTGAATATGTGTCATTACCCCCTCAACCCCCCAGCTGCCCAAAAGCTTATGTGTCAGAATCTTGGTCCACAGTATGATGTGGACAGAATTCTAAAGAGGTGAGGCCAGGGGGAGGTTGCCATGGTTAAGTTTAATTGTCAATCTGAATGTAGGCAGGAGTGTCAGTAAGGAATTGACTAGATTTGGCTTCCTCATGGACATGTCTGTGGGGGATTATCTTGATTATGTTGATTGACCCAGCCTATAAGTGAGTAGCAGCACTTCCTGGGTTTGGGTCCTGGGTATGTAAAAGAAGAAGTGAGCTAATCACAAGCATGCAGATAACCATCCATTCATCTGCTCTTGACTAATATATATATTATGTGATATAATGTGAGTAGCTGTTCCAAGTTTCTGCTGGCTTGACTTCCCTACAATGATGAATTATAATGTGCATTATGAGCCAAATAACCCTTTTCTCCTTTAAGCTGTTTTTGTCAGATTTTTGTTGTTGTTGTTGTTACAGCATCAGCAAATGAAACTAGACGTCCTTAGAAAAATTGGAAATGTGACCTCAGAGGGGATAGTAGGACAGTCTCTCTCTAGTTTCTTATTTGGCAACATAATTCTTCCTCATATGTGTAGTTCTCACTATGATTTGACACAGTTGAGAGGAACTTCACCATAAGCCAAATAGATAGGGATACTTGGTCTTAAACTTTTTAGCCTCCAAAACTATGTATTAAATAAATCTTTTTTCATAACTAACCTCCCTCAAGTATCTTGTTGCAAGAACAAAAAAGTATTAATACAATAAATACAGGAAAAAACCATATAATCTATAAGGTTTGGTACTTTTCACAGTTCTAGGTACTACCTGAAGTCTTAGAATTGTATCATCATGGCTAAGAGTGAACTATTGTACATGAGATGTTAGTTATATTTGATTAAGCCTATAGTTGTTGTATCAATGGCACATGGCTCTCTGTATGAACAATCCTAGGAAATTTCCACTGAACTTCCAAGTTCTGCCCTAGGTCAGAACCTTACCTCTCTCAGTACCAGAACACAGTTCCCAGGACCTACACATTGAGGCAGCTCAGCAATTCTTCCCTTGTTAAGGTATGGCCCTGAGAAGCAACGGTGGTTGAAGTATATCTTTGGACAACAATATTTTCCATTGGTCATCACTGGAAATGAAGAAACAAGTGTTCCAAGTTAGTCATTCTCACTCCACTCCATGTTTCCAAAGATGAGTTGGGGGTGGCAGCCAGCATACACACCATTACATGAGTTTTGAGGTTCTGCACATGCTATACAAGCTTTGAGCTACATTCCCAGCCCTGGAAATACATATTTTGAAGCTCTGCATACTGTCTGACAATGCTCTTAAATATTTTATATTTACTTTATGGAGCTTACCACTATCCTGAACTACATTTGTTGATTAACTCCTGGGTAATATGACACAAATCTAGAGTCCCACACTTCTGATAAAGGAAGTAGAAGACCTACTCCATGAACCCACTAGTCTTGATGGTCAGTTATTTCTTTTCTAGTCCTTCAAATATCAATTATTCAATAATCTATTCAATAGCATTCATAGAGATAAATGTTGAACATTATCCAGACTTACATCTTATCTCCTAAGCCCCATCTTAATTAATACTTCAAATGTACAAGGGCTTTTGGTTTATTTTATTTTGAGATAAGAGTCTCACTATGTAGCTATAGTTGTCCCTAAGTTTTATATATAGACCATGCTGGCCTTGAACTTGAGGTTATCCTCCTGCCTTTTATCCCCCAAGTGGTGGGATGACAGACATGTGCCACCACATCTGGCTCAAATGTATTCTTTATTTCCAGATACAGTCCATTAAAAGGTAACCAAGAATCTCTTCTTCCCAATGTCACAAATACTATACCTGAGTATGTAGAGTTCATCTGATTCTTCAGGCCCTCATGGACAGTTCTTGAAGACAGTATTCTGAGTCAAGAAAACAAAGGGGAAAAAAATAGTGAAATTACCTTTAATATCAGCAAAGCCTGCAGGCTAATTTCTTTCAAAAAAGCAATATGGCCAACTTGTAAATCTAAAATAGAAGAATGTTAATTCATAACACATTTTTTAAGTAGAAATTGTTTTTAAAACAATACAAGCCACTATACAACCCACACCTGCCTTAAAGGATCCTGTTGACTCAGCCTTTAAAGTAGCTAAGATTATAGATGTACACCACCATGCCTAATTTTATAGTGCAATTTTAGGAAAGGTGTATGAGAGAAATAGATAATAAATTTGACTTCAAAGTATATGCTTCCATCTGAGAAAATAACACAAAGGAGATATATTCCCTTAAACAGCTATTTTCCCCTAGATATTTTAAATTTCAAACCTGGACTGTTTAGACATCTATTATATTACTTACTGTTTTTCTGGTTGAACCACTGCAATTTTCCTCTGTTTATGCACTGTAAGAGAAAAAAATGCCAAAAATTTTGAAGACAAAGGCAAAGACTTACACTTGTAATCAGTGTATTTAATACCTGGTTGTATGTAAATAATGAGCAAGTACTTTTAAATTAGTTTAAGTGTCAATATCCTAACTAAGGAACATTTTTCTAGGATGGGATTTTTTAGGAAAAAAAAAAAAGAGTATTTTCAAGGATCACTAGGCTAATCAATACCTACAAATACTTTAACAGAAAAAAGCAAATACTGAAAGGCTGATTGGATAAGGACCCTAGAAGCAGCTAATGGAGCAGGAGCAGTTTTCAACACAGTGCTAGAGAAATAAAACATCCATATATACGAAGCTAGACTCTTAACTTACATCATATATAAAAACGAAAGCAAATTACTAAACACAGTGATAAAACTTCAAAACCCTTACATATTAGAAAAAGTTCATGCCACTGAATCTGTGGAATCCTTCTTAAATATGATACCAAGAGCAGAGGTGATTTAAAAAAAGCCAATGAGGGGTTGGGGATTTAGCTCAGTGGTAGAGCACTTGCCTAGCAAGCACAAGGCCCTGGGTTCGGTCCTCAGCTCAAAAAAAAACAAAAACAAAAACAAAAACAAAAACAAAAAACAAAACAGCCAATGAATTACACTGGAATACATTAATTAAAAATTAAAAGCATGTGTATAAAGAGAATAGAGGGTTGACAAGAGGGCTTGGTAGATAAGGATGCAGTGATATAGTGCATGTAATCTAGGAAATAAAGCTTGCCTGAAGATCAGAAACAGAGCCAGCCATGGAGGTCAGGCAGTGGTGGCACACACTTTTAACTCCAGCATGTGGGATCATACACCTTTAATCTCAGCACTAGAAGAGTTGAGACAGGAAGTGATATGGCTGGGCAGAGAAAGGAATATAAGGTGGGAGGAGACAGGAACTCAGGTCCTTTTAGGCTCTTGCAGGCTGAGGAGTTGGTGAGTTAAGAGGTGGCTTGTTCTGTTTCACTGATCTTTCAACTTTCATCCTGGTATCTGGCTCCGGGTTTTTAGTAAGACCAATTAGGGCATTTGCCAATCAGTCTGACAACCTGAGTTTGATTCCCAATAGCCACTAGATGGAAAAAGAGAATCAACTCCCTGAAGTTGTTCTCTGATTTCCATGTGTATGCAGTGGCATGTGTATGTGTGTACATAAACACAAATATACACATAGAATAAATGTAGAAAAAAACAACCACCATATAACTAAAAGAGAGTGAAGGGGCTGGAGAGATGGCTCAGCAATTAAGAGCACTTGTTCGTACATAGAACTTGGGAGGCAGAGGTAGGCAAATCTGAATTCAGGGTCAACCTGGTCTACATACTGAGTTCTAGCCCAGCCAGCGTCTACATGGTGAGACTTTGTCTCCAATAAAATAAAAAAATAAACATTTTTAAAAAATGGCTACCTTATTCCAATAGAAGCCAGTTTCTGAACTGCCCTATGAAGAGATCCATTTGGCAAAGAACTTCAGCCAATGATTAGCAAAGAACTAAGTTCCTTAGTTCAATAGCCTATGGAAATAAATTCCTGTTGCTATTGTCTGACTGGCAAGTATTGAAGACAGACCTTTCATAAGTGGGATTAGTACCCCTACAAAGAATGCCAGAGAGTGAACAGTCTGTTTTAGCATGTGAAGACAGAGCAAGAACATCTCTGAGCTGAAGAGAAGGCTCAGAGGGTAAGAGTACTTGCTGCTCTTACAGAAGACCCTGGTTTAGTTTCCAGTCCCAACATGGTATTTCACAACCATACATAACTCTGTTCCAGGGACTCTGATACCTTCTTTTGAACTCTGGGGGCATCAGGCACCCACATGATACATATTTATTCATGCAGGCCAAACACTCATACACATGTGATAAAAATTTTTAAATCTAAAAAAGAAAAAAAAAGGCCTTATCTAGAAAACAGATCCTACTATCTGCTAACATCCTATCACTTGGACCTCCTAGCTCCAGTGATAATAGATAATAGTGTTATAGAATTTTGCCATCAAAACCAGAATGGACTAAGACATTTGCCAGTACCCATCTGAGTAAACATGGGGAGCCTAGTTCAAGACCTAAGCTAATACTGCCCTAGTGGAACCCTGTATTATTACAGTCTGTGAGAAATCAAGATTTCCGAAGTTTAGCCCTGACCTCTAAGCTAGTAAGCGTTTGTTGCAATAAATAACTGCCTACACAAAAAGATAAATCATTTTGATTTTCTCTAATATGTCTATATGCACTGTGACTGGTAGCACCTGTCCAAGAGATCATTTAATAACCAGTCCTCTAAATCAGAAGTAGACAGATACCTCGTGCCCGGCGAGGAGTACTGAGAGGATGGCCATTGGTTTCACACCAGCCCAGAGGAAATATATCCATCGACTCCACACTCACAATAAATTCAGGTATCGGCTTCTTAGAACCTGTTAGATTAAGAAAACAAAATTTGAACTATTAAACAGCTTCCTTTGTAAGTTTCTTTGTTTTATGTGGTTTGTTTGTTTGTTTAGTTTTTGAGACTGGGTCTCACTGGGTAATATAGGCTAGCTTTGAAATAGTGATCCCTCTGCCTCAGCCTCCTAAATGTTGGGACTATAGGCATTGCACACAATGCCTAGGTCCTACATGTTACTTTTTCAACAGCACGGTAATAATATAGACACAAGTCTCTTAAGCAGTGATCTTTCTTATGGAAGTCATATAATTTATGTTATATAAATATTATGAAAAAAATAAGTTGCCTTCTATATGTAACTTATAAGAATAACGAAGGGAGTAAATACACAGTGACCTTTGGCAAAGGAACAGCTAAGAAGTAACTGGAGCTATGACTGGTGTCATTCGGATGGCTAATAAATATCATAGTCATTTCCTTGAAATAACCAGAGTATGGTGGCAAAATGTCAAGTTTACTTTAACTACCAGGACTAATGTCTTGTATTCTTGGAATAAACCTGAATGTGGAACAATGAACTCAAATTAGGAAAAGATTTGCCAGGTTGCTTGGCAGATATTGCATGGATGTCTGCAGTAAATACTGTTCTTGACATCTTCATTACACATCAGTTCTACAAATCAGAAATAGAAGGCATCTTTTTAGAGACTATTTGGCAGCAGGATTTAAAAAAAAAAAAAAAAAGCAGGCCACATACAATAGCTACAGCATCAAAGCACTTATGTAGCTTCATCCACAAACCTGCCCAATCACTAAATATCACCTTGATAAATTAAGTTTGTCTACATTCTACTTGGTTCTATTGTCTTGGGGCAACCAAAATGTTACCTCTTCAATAAGTGAGGCAGTTAATATTATACTAATGTATTTTGGTAACATCAAAGTAAAGGTTATTTTGACTTGCCCTTATGAAAAGCAAGGACTTTAAAGAGCTTTTATTGACTTCCATTTCCTAAAATTTAAAAGTCAAGGACAAAAAGTAAAATGTTAGCTTAAAATCTTGGATTTCAAATTATCTCACTATTTAACAAGTCCACTGAGTCTAACAAGTTACACTACAGGGGTGAGCAGAAAGAGCAAAGAAATAGCTACAGGTAACTTGTCAGGGGTGCTGGCCCTTACCTTCTAGCTGGAGCCACAGGTACGAGCCTCTCACTGCAGTAATGCTGGCAATGCATACTTCTTCAGGGAGAAGAGGGTTAACTGCCTCCAGTTTCATGTTCTTCTTAAACTGGTGCTCATAAATTGACTAGAAGAAAACCAATGAATCAAATTTATTAATTAGATTAATATCTAGTATTAACTTGTGCTCAACTGGAATGTTTTGCAAGCAGTATTTAATCCCTAAATTTACAGTAAAGCAATAAACATATTTTGTTCTGTTTTGTTTTCAAGGAAGCAAAGGGAAAATAGGAGGAAACAAGTTTTAAGATTTAGTTATTTTCCTTCCTGATAACTCATTAAAAATTGCTGTTGGTTTTTGAGAGTATAAACCTAGAGCTATCTAGATGTGCTCAGTGTGTAAAGGTCCTTGTTTGAACCCCAGAACCTACAAGGCGGAAGGTGAAAAGTTCCATGTGTGCCATGCCATGCACATGTACAAATGCACACACAAAATAAATAAATAAATTTAAAAACAAAACCATAACCTAGTAGGACGCATATAACAAGAGATAGTAAACATACACTGGCAGTGAAGAAAGTCAAGAACTGTCAGAACCAGGACTGATGTAAGTGGGGGCAGAAGTGAGTGACCTAAGCAAGGTCTGGTTGATCTGCATGGTTCTTCTGTTTTGTTTCAGACATGTCTCATGCAGCCCAGGCCTACCTCTAACTCTTGCTACGTGCAAAGATGTGACCTTTATTCCTGATCCTTCTACTTCCACCTTCCAAGTGCTAGGGTTTCAGGTATGTACCACCATACCTTGTTTATACAGTTCTGAGGCTCTAACTCAGGATTCCAGGCATGCTAAGCAAGTACTCTAAAAAGATAATGAGCTACATTCCCAGCCCCTCATTTTTTTAAAATTAGAAACAAAATGTTTTTTGAGATGGGGGTCTTACTATTTAGAAATGGCTGGCCTCCCATTTACATCAATCCTCCTGCCTCAGCCTCCTAGAGCACTGGAATTACAGATGTGTACCTTCATGCTTGGAGGACCTTTTTCTTTACTTTCTTTCTTTCTTCCTTCCTTTTTTTTTTTTTTTCAGAAACATTTGAAAAGCATTTACATTATGCCATTATGTACTATTACATACCTCAGGGCAACTGTGTCTTTCCCTTCCCTACAGAAAGTGAGATTTATTCTCTGGAAAAGATAAAATACAAGATCTTTGGGCAGGAGGACACAAACAACTGTCAAGGGTGTGTATGTAGTGAAGGCCCAGCCGTAGCCTCTATAATATCAGACAAGGGACAGGAAAAGATCTTTTACAGTAATAGGACAACACATCAAGATAGAAATTTAGTTTTTCTCAATTAATGGCCACTCAATTAAAGATCCCTCTCTGTAGAAAAGTCAAGGTTGACAAACCCCATCCAAACATGCTCAAATTTTGTAATCAGTTTTTTTTTTTTTAGTTTTCCATTCTTAAATATAATCAGTAATCTAGAATGATCATATATTTAAGAATATAAAAGCTACATAAAATATCAGAAATTGGAGAAAGCAGATAGCATGCAAAGAAACCTTCAAACCAGTAGTGGTGTTCATTAACTCTTCTGGCAGAAAATCTATTTCATACTTAAAGAATAGTACACCATTAAAAATAAAGAACTATTAAGTTTTGTCTGATGGTGCATGCCTTTAATCACAGCACTCAGGAAGTAGAAGCAGATCTCTGTGAGTTCAAAGCCTGTCTTGACTACATAGCGAGTTCTAGGCCAGACATAAATAGAGAAATCCTGTCAAGTCAGTGAGACTCTATCACAAAAATAAATAAAATAAAACAAAATAAAGAACTATTCAAAGAAGAGTAGTCCTGAAAAACAAAAAATATAGTATAACAAAGTAAAAACTTGGAGCTGGAGAGATGGCTTAGAGATCAAGAGTACTTGCTACTCTGGCAATGGACCTCAGTTTGGTGCTAGAATCTATAGGGTGGCTCACAATCATCTGTAACTCAATTTCCAAGGATCTAATGCCCCCTTCTAGCCTCTAAGGGCATCACATGCACATAAACACAAAATACTGAGACATAAAAAATAAAAACAAATACATCTTTTAAAAAAATAATTAAAAAGAAAATAAAAACCCTTATAACCCCAGCACTTGGTAAACTGAGGCAAGATGATTACCACGAGTCTAAAGATAGCCTTGGGACTCCTAGTGAGTCTGAGGTCAATCTGGACTACAGAGTGAGAGTAAATCTTAAAACAAAAAAAACAACCCCCCCCCAAAATTATAAATTTTTGTTTGTTTTTTGAGACAAGGTCTCAAAAATATATGTAGCCTTAGCTGATCTGGAAATCACTCTGTAGACCAGGCTGGCTTTGAACTCATAGAGATCCACTGCCTCTGCCTCCTGGGTGCTGGGATTAAAGGTATGTGCCACCAGGCTCTGTTGAGATTCTATATTTTCTATGAGAGGAAAAAAGGCAGGCTACCTGCAACTTTGCACAAGGGGAAAGGAAAGGCAGGTTCATCTACAAAAAATTAAGAGTAATCCTGTCTCAAAACAAACAAACAAACAAAAACAACAACAAAAATTCAAGAGTAAAATTGTCTTTTGACTTAAAACGAAACACTAGAAGTAAGACAAGTGAGCAATATTTTTTAAATTCTGAGGTAATGTCCAACCTAACTTTCATATTAAAGCTAAACTATGAGTATATCAGTAGGGTGAAAATGTCAATATACAGAATTTATTAAAGTTTACACAGTCCTTATAACCATGTTTTAAGAAGCTACTAAGCAATAGCAGGCTCCATCAAAACTACCAAGCCAGGGGCTGAAGAGATGGCTAAGAGGGTGACAGTACTTGCTGTGAAAGCAAGAAGACCTGCGTTCAAATCCTCAGTACTTAGATAAAAAGCTAGACATGATGGTGGATGTTTGTAATGCCAAAGCTGTGGTGCAGAGAGGCAAGTGGAAGCCACAGGCTCTCTGGGAATGAGCCTATCAGACAGAAGGCTTTACGTTCAGTGACAGACCCTACCTTTCAAAAGCTGGAGAGAAACAAGATGACACCCAACATCCCCTTCTGGCCTTTGCATGTGCATATATGTCTGTCTCTGTCTGTATCGCTTTCTCTCTCTCTCTCTCTCTCTCTCTCTCTCTCTCTCTCTCTCTCTCTCACTCACACACACACACACACACACACACACACACACGAAAGAGGCCATGAGTTCTACGTAACAGCAGCTCCAAATCCTAAGAGAAGGGAGAGGGAATTCCCTGTGTGATAGTCACAGAACTACTCGGTAAGCCTCGAAAGTTGTCTTTCCAGGGAGAAAAAAAAATATCAGTAACAGTCATCTTCTGATTGGACTGCCTTTGTGGAGTTAGTAACAAGAAGCTACTGGAGTGTATGGGAAGAACTAGTAATAGACACAAAAAACATTAACCAAACAGCAACAAAACAGCCATTATTCACATAACAAATGTTTTAAAAAGGAAAATAACCATAAAATACTGTAGCAGTGAGCTATTAAAGATGCTCATAATGTCAATCTTTAACTGAAATTTCATTGAAACTAACTAGTGATGGTTAAGACAGAAGGGAAGGTAACACGAAATAGTTAAATGTTCATTTACCATACTATGTCACCACAAGTGTCTAAAATTAACACCTCAAGAGTATAGCATATTATTTTGGAAATAATGAGGTATAAATACAAGAATTACAATGAAGGGAAAAAAATGTGGTCACTGTATATAAACTGAGGACATGGTGTCTCCAAGGTATGGCTGAGGGGTCTCACCGGAGGGAAGCACTTCTGGGGGGCAGCTTCGGCACCACACTGTTTGAGGTAGTCAGCCCAGTCAAAGTCCTGGCTCCGGAAGCCTGAGCAGAGACAGAAGAGCAATAATTCACACCTGATACACCTCTGACTCCAGCATCTGCCAAGGTGTCCACTCACAACTCCTCATACTGTTAGTTATGTACTTTCATCAATGTGGAGGGGCACTCTATAATATAAACCATAATTAGTACTTTTCATGCTAGGGAACTGAATCCACAACTGTACAGAGCTAATTTTATAAAACACAATTACTCTGGAACAATTTTAATTTATGTAATAAAATTAATGAAATAATTGTTCAAACTTCCAAATTTCAAACCAGGTCTTTTTTGAGCAGTCTTTTTGTGTGTCAATAGTTTTAAAAAAATAAATAAAAAGACTGGATTTGGTTTTGTATATAGAAATTTAGTCTTACTGATTTTATTAGTACTTTTTAATCAGTGAGGACTTTTTGTTAATAAGGCCATTTGCTTTTCTTAACATGTCTTTGCTAATACCAATACAATGTCTTTTTTTTTTCTTAAGACAGGGTCTTATGTAGTAATTCAGGGTATCTTAGAACTCATGTAGCCAAAGCTGACCTTGAATTATTGACTGTCCTTCCTCTATCACCTTCCAAGTTCTAGGATTACAGGCATACACCACCATACCCTGGGTTTGCTGTAATACTCTTAACACTGTTTTCAGATTCATGTACTACATAATCTGTCTAATGTTCTCAGGGGTAGAGAGGATAGTGGGCACAGGGATGCAACTGGATAGGAGGAATAATGTCCCTTCTATGGTTGACAAAATTAACCGAACATCTCAAACTACTAAGAGAACACTTTAACTGTTCATTACACAAAGAAATGATATAATATCTGACAGATATGTCTATTACCCCACCCTGATCATTATACATTGAATGTATGTATTAAAATGCTACCCTGTACTCCATAAATACATACAGTATGTGTCAATTAAGAAAACATTTTAAAACTCTAAATGGTCTTACATAATCTGAATCATAAATTCAACTCTCTACTTCAATCTGTCAAGGTTCTTGGTAGAAACACCTCCAAACTAGTATCTAACTCAACTCCATCTTTATGGGAGTTACATGGTTGCTGTTCACTTTTGTCTAAATTGTTCTGTCTCAGAACTTAATCAAAGGCTACTCAAAACTGTGTCCTCCTACAGGCAACAGTCCCTGCTATCCTCTTTCTTGACCAAACAAAAAGGCTTCAGCGCTCCCTCTGACCCAATCTCACTTTCTGATAGAACATTCCCTAACATGTTACTTTCTTAAATACTTCTATTTTTATATAAGTGTATGTATATATGTGTGCATGTATTCACACATGTATGCTGGTACCTGCGGAGTCCAGAAGCGGGTACCAGATACCCTAGGACTAGCGTTGCAGGCAGCTATGAGCCACCTGATATGGATACTAGGAATTGGACTCTGGACTTCTGCAGAAGCAGCAAATGCTCTTAGCCACTGTGCCATCTCTCCAGGACCCACTGTCCTTTTCAATTTCATAATTCCCTCCTCCTTCCTCCCTCCCCGTCCCCATTACAAGTTCAGTTGACTTGTCGACAGTATGCCCAAAGCTCCTAGATCTTTAATACTTGTTTTCTCCTTTCCACACGAAGGTGGCAAGCAGTATAAAGAACATGGAATATCCTGCACCCTCCTGGAAAGCAACAAGTTCCTAGCATGGTGTTCAATGCCATACCTTCCCACCTGGTGCCCTTTGTGTTCTGCTCGCTGAGGGTGGAGAACCTGGGAAGTTCTGTGGATGTTTTTCCCATGTGCCTCTTGAAAGGCTAGATTATACTCATCTCTGCCTTCTCAGTGATAAATTCAATACGTGTTCACAACAAACACTGCATGAATGTTTTTTTGGGTGAATGAAGGCTGGATGGAGGACAGAGTTTATCTTGCTAACCCTTGCTAATACAAGAGCGCTTCCAGTACAATGCTTCAGCAGTCAGCATTCAAGAGAAGCCTTGATTACCAAAGCCTACTAAGTCAAAACAATCTGGTTTTCTAGTATACAAAAAACTAATACCTGACATTTTCCAGATATTCCAAGTTTAAAATATTAAAAATTTCAGTCAAATCCAGTGAAGTTTTAGTTCAATGCTTTGATTAGGTAAAATATCATATTTTACAAAGGTACAAGAACAAGTAAAACGAGCTGTTACTCATTTTAGACCTAGATCATAATGTCCCTCTGACTAGACATCTCCATAACAAGGCCACTAATACCAACTGGACTAAGCTGCTCCTGAAGAAACAGAGTCCAACAGCACCAATTTAACCAAGAACTAACAATTAGAACAAGAGAGGCACCTTCAGACCCAGACATTGCCTGCACCGAGCAGAGGAAGAGATAAATAGATGCCCGGGCAAAAATACAGGCAACAACGTAAAGACCTATATGACAACATCAGAACCTAGTGATTCGACACCTGCAAGACCTGAACACACCAAGGCAGAAGAAACAGAAGAAATCAATCCTAAAAATGACTTTAAGAAGATGATAGAGGCCCTTGAAGAAGAAATAAAAAAATCCTCTTAAAGAGAAAATGAAAAACCCCCTTAAAGAGGAAATAAAAATCCCCTTAAAGAAATGGAAGAGAAAACAAACAAAAAATTGCAAGAAATCAAAGCCAAGAAAAAGTAATTAAACAGATGAAGGAAACAATTCAAGATCTGAAAATTAAAACTGAGACAATAAAGAAAACACAAACTGACGGAATGCTGGAAATAGAAATCCTGACTAAACGAACAGGAACTACAGAAGCAAGCGTAACCAACTGAATGCAAGAGATGGAACAGAGAATCTCGGACACTGAAGACACCATAGAGAAAATAGAGGTGTCAGTCAAAGAAAACACTAAAGACCAAAAAGTCATAACACAAAACGTCCAAGAAGTTTTGGGACACCATGAAAAGACCAAACCTAAGAATAACAGGGATAGAAGAAGGAGAAGAATACCAACTCAAAGGCACAGAAAGTATATTCAACAAAATCATAGAAGAAAACTTTCCTAACCTAAAGAAAGAAATACCTATGAAGGTACAAGAAGCACACAGAACACCAAATAGGCTGGATCCCAAAAAAAGTCCCCTCGCCACATAATAATCAAAACACTAAACATACAGAACAAAGAAAAAATATTAAGAGCCACAAAGGAAAAAGACCAAGTAACATATAAAGGCAAACCCATCAGAATAACACCAGACTTCTCAACAGAGACTATGAAAGCTAGAAGGTCCTGGACAAATGTTATGCAGGATACTAAGACACCACGGATGCCAGCCTAGACTAATATACCCAGCAAAACTCTCAATCACCATAGATGGAGTAAACAAAACATTCCATGATAAAACTAGATTTAAACAATACCTGTCCACAAACCCAGCCCTACAGAAAGCACTAGAAGGAAAAATCCAACCTAAAGAAGCTAAACACACCCATGAAAATTCAGGCAATAGACAATCCCACACCAACAAATACCAAAAAAGGAAAACACAACACTACCACACACACACCCCCACCCACACACACACCCCCATCCCCTCCCACACAAACAAACAAACAAACAAATAAATAAATAAATAAATAAAAATAACAGGAATTAACAATCACTAGTCATTAATATCTATCAATATCAATGGTCTCAACTCACCTATAAAAAGACACAGACTAACAAAATGGATAAGAAAACAGGATCCATCCTTCTGCTGCATACAAGAAACATACCTTAACTTCAAAGACAGACATTACCTCAGAGTAAAGGTATGGGGAAAGACTTTCCAATCAAATGGACCTAAGAAGCAAGATGGTGTAGCTATCCTAACATCTAATAAAATAGACTTCAAACTAAAATCAATTGAAAGAGATCAGGATGGACATTACATATTTATCACAGGAAAAATCCACCAAGATGAAGTCATGATTCTGAACATTTATGCCACAAATACAAGGGCACCCACATTCATAAAAGAAAGATTACTAAAGCTTAAATCACACATCAAACCCCACACATTAGTAGTGGGAGATTTCAACACACCATTCTCACCAAAAGACAGATCTACCAGACTGAAACTTAACAAAGAAATAAAGGGCCTAACTGATGTTATGATTCAAATGGACTTAATAGATATCTACAGAACATTCCATCCTAACACAAAAGAATATACCTTCTTCTCAGCACCCCATGGAACCTTCTCAAAAATCAACCACATGGTTGGTCACAAAGCAAATCTCAACAGATACAAAAACAATGGAATAATCTCTATCTTATCGGACCACCATGTCTTAAAGTTAGATTACAACAACAACAAAAATTACAGAAAGCCTACAATCTCATGGAAACTGAATAATGCCCACCTGAAACATCAATGGATCAAGAAATAAATTAATTAATTAAAGATTTCCTAGAATTCAGTGAAAATGAAAGTACAACATACCAAAACTTATGGGACACTACAAAAGCAGTGCTAAGAGGAAAATTCATGGCTTTGAATGCCCACATAAAGAAGTTGGAGAAATCTCATACCAATGAATTAACAGCACAACTGAAAGCTCTAGAACAAAAAGAAACAAACTCACCCAGGAGAAATAGATGCCAGGAAATAATCAAATTGAGGGCTGAAATCAATGAAATAGAAACCAAGAGAACAATACAAAAATAATCAATGAAACAAAGAATTGGTTCTTTGAAAAAAAAAATCAACAAGATAGACAAACCCCTAGCCAAATTAACCAAAAGGCACCCAAATTAACAAAATCAGAAACGGAAAAAACAACAGACAATGAGGAAATCCAGAGAATCATCAGGTCATACTTCAAAAACCTGTACTCCACAAAATTGGAAAATCTGGAAGAAATGGACAATTTTCCAGATAGATACCACATACAAAGTTAAACCAAGACCAGATAAACTATTTAAATAGACCAATAACCCTAAAGAAATAGAAAAAAGCCATCAAAAGTCTCCCAACCAAAGAAAGTCCAGGACCAGATGGCTTCAGTGCAGAATTCTACCAGATTTTCAAAGAAGAACTAATTCCAATACTCTTTAAATTGTTCCACACAATAGAAACAGAAGGAACATTACCAAACTCTTTTTATGAGGCTACAATTACCCTGATACCCAAACCACACAAAGATGCAACAAAGAAAGTGTTACGGACCAATCTCCCTCATGAACATTGATGCAAACTCAACAAAATATTGGCAAACCGAATCCAAGAACACATCAAAAAAATTATCCACCATGACCAAGTAGGTTTCATCACAGGGATGCAAGGATGGTTTAACATACGAAAATCTGTCAATGTAATACACCATATAAACAATCTGAAAGAAAAAAAACCACATGATCATCTCATTAGATGCTGAAAAAGCCTTTGACAAAATCCAACACCCCTTCATGATGAAGGTCTTAGAGAGATCAGGAATACAAGGAACATTCCATTCCTAAACATAATAAAGGCAATCTATAGCAAGCCAACAGCCACCATCAAATTAAACGGAGAGAAACTCAAAGTGATACCACTAAAATCAAGAACAAGACAAGGCTGTACATTCTCCCCATATTTATTCAATATAGTACTTGAAGTTCTAGCAGAGCAATAAGACAACAAAAGGAGATCAAAGGGATACAAATTGGAAAGGAAGAAGTCAAACTTTCACTATTTGCAGATGATATGATAATATACATAAGTGACCCCAACAATTCTACCAGGGAACTCCTACAGCTGATAAACTCCTTCAGTAAAGTGGCAGGATACAAGATCAACTCAAAAAAAAAATCAGTAGCCCTTCTATACACAAATGATAAAAGGGCTGAGAAAGAAGTCAGAGAAATATCCCCCATTATAATAGCCACAAATAATATAAAATACCCTGGGATAACACTAACTAAACAAGTGAAGGACCTTTTTGATAAGAACTTTAAATCCCTAAAGAAAGAAATTGAAGAAGATATTAGAAAATGGAAGGATCTTCCATGCTCATGGATAGGTAGGATTAACATAGGAAAAATGGCAATCTTACCAAAAGCAATCTACAGATTCAATGCAATCTCCATCAAAATCCCAACACAATTTTTCACAGACTTTGAAGAAAAATACTCAACTTCATATGGAAAAACAAAAGACCCAGGCTAGCTAAAAGAATCCTGTAAAATAAAGCAACCTCTGAAGGCATCACCATCCCTGACCTCAAGCTCTGCTATAGAGCTATAGTAATAAAAACAGCTTAGCACTGGTATAAAAACCGACATACAGACCAATGGAATCGAATTGAAGGCCCTGACATTAATCCACACACATATGAACACCTGATTTTTGACAAAGAAGCCAAAACAATACAATGGAAAAAAGAAAGCATCTTCAACAAATGGTGCTGGCATAACTGGATGTCGATATGTAAAAGATTACGAATAGATCCATATCTGTCACCATGCACAAAACTCAAGTCCAAGTGGATCAAAGACCTCAACATAAATCCAGTTACACTAAACTTAATAGAAAAGAAAGTAGGAAGTACTCTTGGACGCATTGGCACCGGAGATCACTTCCTAAATATAACACCAACAGCACAGACACTGAACACAAAAATTAATAAATGGGACCTCTTGAAACTGAGATGCTTTTGCAGGACAAAAGACACGGTCAATAAGTAAAAAAGACAGCCTATAGAATGGGAAAAGACCTTCACCAACCCCACATCTGACAGAGAACTGATCTCCACAGTATATAAAGAACTCAAGAAACTAGACATCAAAATACTGAACAATCCAATTAAAAAATGGGCTAAAAAGCTAAACAGAGAATTCCCAAAAGAATCTCAAATGGCTGAAAGACACTTAAAGAAATGTTCAACATCCTTAATCATCAGAGAAATGCAAATCAAAACGACTCTGAGATACCACCTTACATCTGTCAGAATGGCTATGATCAAAAACACTAATGACAGTCTATGTTGGAGAGGATGTGGAGCAAAGGGAACACTCATCCACTGTTGGTGGGAATGCAAACTTGTACAACCATGTGGAAGTCAGTATGGCGGTTTCTCAGAAAATTGGGAATCGATCTACCTCAAGACCCAGCCTACCATTCTTGGGCATATACCCAAGGAATGCTCAATCATACCACAAAGATACATGCCCAACTATGTTCATAGCAGCACTATTTGTAATAGCCAGAACCTGGAAACAACCTAGATGCCCATCAACTGAAGAACGGATTAAGAAAATGTGGTACATATATGGAGTACTTACTACTCAGCAGAGAAAAACAATGACAGCATGAAATTTGCAGGCAAATGGATGGAACTAGAAAAAAAATCATCCTGAATGAGGTAACCAAACCCAGAAGGACAAACATGGTATGTGCTCACTCATAAGTGGATACTAGATATAAAGCAAAGAACAATCAGAATGCAACCCACAGAACCAGGGAAGCTATATACATAGCATGGGGGACCCTAGGATGACTGTGGCTTATAATAAGTTTTGGTTTTACTCAATTACTGAGCAAGCCTCAATGAAACATTTCACTATTAAGATAAGATTTTATACTGTATCAAGGTGATAATAGAAAAATAAATTAATTAGTTAATTAAAAAAAAGCAGTCTGAGCATAAGGAGCAAATCATTCAGAATTCCTACCTAGTCTGCCTCAGCTTCTCCCATGGGTTCCCACCCGGACTTCCTTTAGTGATAGGTTTTAAGTACAAGATGAAAAAGACCCGTTCTTCTCCAAAGTTGTTTTTGGTCCATGTCTTGTCACAGCAACAGAGAAGCAAACTAGGCCACCACCCCTCTGTGACCTCCCAACAGATTCCAAATGCAACAGACTAGTGAACCACAACAGAATCAGGCTTGAACCTGTCCTTGTAGCTGGCTACACAAATATATGTCAAAGTATGAGAAAAAATACTAACACTTCAGCTTGTGACTTCAAATATTACAGAATGAGCTGGGTGTGGTGGCACATGCCTTTATTCCTAGTACTCAAGAGGCAGAGGCAAGTGGATCTCTGTGAGTTCAAGGCCAGCCTAGTCTACATAGCAAGTTCCAGGCCAGTCAGGCCACATAGTAAGACCCTTCCTCAATAAATAGACAGACAGACAGATAGATAAAATTATGGAATCTAGATCTCATTTACCTTATCTTGGACCTCCATAATACTCAAGACAGGAGGTATAAAAGATCTTACCAATACCATCCAACACACATTTCAAGGGCTAAGGCTGGTACATGAGGAATTTAAGGCCAGTATGGGTTATATGGTGAGTATGAGGACACACTTAGCTACATAGTGAGACCCTACATAATTAATTACGATAGTAATAATTTTGAGAAACAACACAGAAGAACTCAAATCCGCACCTGGAGGAGGGGTGATGTGTAAACCATTCTTAAGACTCCACTGCACAGGAAAGATGCCAGGACTGTTAGCATGGCACACAAATGATCGCCTTGTATGGTCTTCTGGTCGAAGGTCATCCATTTCCACCAGAAAGTACTTATTATCAAAAACCTGTATAATTAAACACATAAAACTGACCAATGGATTTATGTATATTATATATATAATGTATAATATATATGTGCACAAACATGTATCTATCACAGATAGATTTGTACTTTCCTTAGCACAATCAAACATGTTATTTATACTCACACTGGGTTAATAAAATAGTCAATGTTAGTTCTACATCAGGTACTAGTTTAGTTAAATATCTTTCATATATTTACTCAGTTTTACTTTTTATAACAATCTAATGAGGTAGGTACCATTTTCAATTCCATTTTTCAGGTAAGGAAAATGAATTTAAAGAAAAGAAAAGTAACTTACCACAGGTTACACAGTCAAGAAACTGGAAACCTGAACTCAGCCAAGTATTTGGGTTCAAAGCAAAATTTAGTTTAAGGGGTCAACTACATTACTATACTAACTTCAAATGCCAAAATGAGAACATAATAAATGTCCTCTTCAGACTCCAGAGAACGTTGACAGGTCTTGGTCTCAGTCTCCATTTGTTTCTCTTTCTCTCTGTGTGTGCATGTCTTAAAGATTTCTTTTTATTTCATTACTTACATGTGTGTCTATGTCTGTGTGTATACATTACACGGGTGTAGGTGCTAAGGAGGAGGCCCTGAAACTGTAATAGCAAGTGGTTATGAGCCACATGACATGGTGCTGGGAATTAAACTAATCCTCTTAACCAGAGCCATTCCTCCAGCTTCCAGAAAAGGTCTTAAGGCTACTTACAGGCTCAAAAATCTCTCAGTGCTCTGAGAATAATCTTCCACTAAGACAAAGAAAATGTAAATCTCATCAATCAGATAATTAAGCATCCTAGTAATTATTCCCATAGTTATAATCCACCTTGGGCTCTACTTTCAGAAAATGGGCTTCTGCTCTGGTCCTAAGCCAAATACTTCCCATTACACCGTAACTGCACCTTGACAACAGGGTCACTCTTAACAAGAGCCTTAGTTTTGTCAGCTGTTGGAGAGATTAAAGTCTGAATCCAGAATACACAGCTGTAGCTATCCTAATGGTGATGCTAATTCTGTAACCCTACATGTCTCTCTATGCCCCCAAAGCTTCTCCCTGGTTAGATAAGCAATGGCACTGCCTGGATTCATACTTTATAAACACGGGCCCAAATACTAGTCAAGTCCTTTCTGTTATACAAAGTAAGGCTTGCCTCTAAAGAACGTTTCCTTCTCCTACTTTGGTGCTCTGACTCTGCTCTGCTTTGGCTGTTCAGGACTAAGCTCTGAAGAAGAAATGGCATAGACACACAAAACTGGACAATACAATACAAATATACAGAAGAGATCTGGCTTTACAGTGAATTGCATTAGTATAGACTCAAGATCAAACTACCACCATTTCCTCAACTAGTCACCCTTATGGCAATTCTTTCCAGAAGAAAATTACTCCCATTTCACCTTAGCAATTGTAGCAGGAGAAATCCCAAAGGGAGACCATGGGTCCACAGCTTCCAATTTCATATTTACAGAAAATTCATGAGTTCCAATAACTTGCTTATCCTGAAATGTACAGAACAAAAAAAGAGTAAAAATATAGTATCTTTGACTTAATTTACACTCATACATAGCTGACTACTTGTGATGGTTAATCTTCATTGTCAATCCGACTGAATTTGGAGTCATCTAGGTGACATGGTCCTGGACTTGTTGGAAAAGTAAGAAGTGAGCTGAGTTCACTTTGCTTGCTGATTTTGCATGTTTATTGTAACCAGGCACCTCAAGCTCCTGTCTCCATACTTCTCAGCCATGACGGCCTCCATCCCTTCAAACCATGAGTTAAAATAAACCCTTATTCCTTAGGTTGCTTTGTCACAGGCATTTCATCACAGCAACAAGAAAGGTAATCTAGGGGTTGGGGATTTAGCTCAGTGGTAGAGCACTTGCCTAGCAAGCACAAGGGCCTGGGTTCAGTCCTCAGCTGGGGGGGGGGGGGGGGGAGAAGAAAGGTAATCTAGTTAATTAAAATAACAGAACTGTTAAGCTTCTGGTAAATCCTGTAATTTTTCTTCCTGGGAAAATCTATTCAGGACAAAAACAACTCATGTAAAATATTCCTCTCTCCGTTTGGAATACAATGGACATCCAAAAGAAAGATTACACTTTTTTCCTAACTAGTTAAGGTTACGTAGTTAAGACTGGAAAAGAAGAAATTCAGATAGCTTTAAGAGGACATTGAGAGAAACCCAGTTAACTGCTGGAAAACAAGACTGATCATAATCTCTGCAGTTTGACCCCTCCTTCCCACCACAGGCCACTCTCCTGCCTCCAATGATTACTTTTCATTCTTTACCTCTTCTAATTGCTATTATCTACTATAAGGAGAAAATCTGTATTTATCATGAGTTTCTATTTTTACCTTAAATAAGTAAGAGGGCAATGGCTCTTCCTCTTCCTCTTTTACTTTGGCCAGAATCTCTTGCCAGTCAGCTTCATTCTTCAGATGCCTGATGGCTTTAGTACAACAAAACAGCATGTATTAAGAGGAGAAAACCTATAGTTGTTTTAACTTCTGAAAGCATTCACATAAACGTAAGTACTTTCTACTATGGGTTAGAAAAAGTTCAGGATTATTTCCCCACCACCACCCCATTCCTGCGAGAGGGCAGGGTTTCTCTGTGTAGCTCTGGCTGTCCTGGAACTTGATCTGTAGACCAGGCTGAACTGGAACTCAGGGATCGGCCTGCCTCTGCCTACCAAGATTAAAGGCATGCACCACCATGCCCGGCTTTTTTTCTTTTATGGGTGAGGGGTTCAGGTCCACCTTCAGACAAAAGAACTTGTACTAATCTCAGTACTGGACTCTGTTTAAAAGGCCAGAAAATGAAAGCTTGTTAAAATATCTATAGTAAGAGCAGAAGTAATGTTGCAACCCATGAAATAATACAATAAATACTCAAACTGGACTACATAGTCATAAATGCAAGTAAGGGTAAAGTATTGGCTAGGGGAAAAGCCTGAAGTATAATCAGTAGTGTATGCTAAACTGTAAGTGTAATAACAAATTCAAAGAGATATATACACTTAATGCAATTACTTTATATAATACAAAACATTTTTATGTGAATTAAGGAAGGTTTTTATAATATGTAGAATACATTTTCAGCCTCAAAGATATTAATAATAAAACAATAATAGAAGTTTACAGAAAAGTATTATGTTACTCTTTACCTAGTGGGGGCTGAAGTTCATATCCTTGCTGAGCAGCCCAACCAATGTGATGAAGAAATGGATCTAAGTAATACAACCAGTGTTCAAAACTGTCAGAACTTTCAAGTCCTTCATAACGCAGCTTCAGCCGTCCCCCAATGTTCTCAACAACAGTAACAATCCAAGTGCTTAGAGAGTCCTGAAAAGCTTGGCATTCTAGTCTGGATCCCGGGGCAATGAGGTCTAAAGGATTCCTTCCATGACGGAGCTGTAGGTTAGAAACAGGAAACGGGAGAGGTTAATGTTTCTTCTAAAAGCCAAGTTCTAAATTTTCTCAAACTAGTCTTCGTATTGTTTCACTCACCCAAACACTGGCATTAAATTACATTGTCTACAGATGAGCCTTCCACAATATCTCTTTTGGATGATATGAAAATGTTTAAATGTAAAATGTTTAAAGAAAATCTTACTTATAACACAGTAAAATTATTTTAACAAATATCTCTAAATTATTATTTCATTTAGCATAATTTTAAAAATAGAATCTTGTCTCAGATTATGAAAGCAACTATGATCACCATCCAAGAGAAAGTCAGACATGCCTATCCTCTTTTAGAATCCTAAAGACTTAAAAAGCCCAGAGAATAGTTGGTATAAGCACTATGCACAAGTCAATATCTACTTCTGCTTCTCTTTTTTTTCCAAAACATATACTGTTTTTACTGATTAGATAACAGTATTAGAGCAGATGTCAGCTTCCCTACCTTTTAAACTGTTCTTAGTATTTTGCATTTAATGAGCAATAATGTATCTACTTCTGATGAGATTTTACTTGTTTTCCCCATTCCACATGTTCTTATGAACAGTAAGAACTTTTGGTTATAGTAAAAGGAATGGAAAATTTAACTATCTAGATTATTTTACTAAGAAAAATTAGAGGCTACATAAATGGCTCAGCAGTGAAGAGCATATATAGCTCTTGTGGAGGACTTGAGTTTGTTTCTCAGTATCCATGTCAAGTAGCTCACAACTGCCTGTAACTCCAGATACAGAGGATCTGATGCCCTCTCCTGGCCTCACCAAGCACTCACACTCACATGTACAAACCTATACTCAGACACAAATATACATCACTAAAAATAAAATTCTAAGTTGGGCATGTTGTTACATATCTTTAATACTAGAATTCAGGAAGCAGAGGCAGACGGATGTCTGTGAGTTCAAGGACACTCTGGTTTACATAGGGAATTTGAGGCTAGCTGGGCAGTGGTAGAACACCCCTTTAATTCCAGCACCCAGGAGGCAGAATCAGGCAGATCTCTTGAGTTTGAAGTCAGCCTGGTCTACAGAGTGAGTTCCAGGACAGGCAGAGCTACACAGAGAAACCTTGTCTTGAAAACACCAAAAAATAAATAATAAAATAAATAAACAAATTTTACTATCTAGATATATGTTTAAAACTACAATAAAGAATAGAGGGGCTGAAGAGATGGCTCAGCACCCACATGGCCACTCAAAACTATCTGTAACTCCAGTTCCAGGGAATCCACCACATTCATACAGACATACAGGCAGGCAAAACACCAGTGCACATTAAAACAAAGCCAGATGTGATTGTGCATGCCTTTAATCCCAGTGCTTAGGAGGCACAGACAGGTGAACCTCTGTGAGTTCAAGGCCAGCCTGGTCTACACAGCGAATTCCAGGACAGCCTGAGCTGTTACAGAGAAACCCTGTCTTGAAAAAACAAAAACAAAACAAAAAGGAAAGAAAGAAAAAAAAATAGGGTCAGATTCCCAGCACCTGTGTAAAGTTGAGTGTGGAGGCAGGTACCTATAATTCCTGCACAGGAGAAACAAAGGTAGGAGGATCCTGAAAGGCTTGCTAGCCAGTCAACCTAGCCAACTAGTGAACTCCAAGAAGTGAGAGCCTCTGTCTCAAAAAATAAAGTGGAGAGCAATTGATGAACACACCCAATGTCAACCTCTGACCCACAAGTGTGCTCCACACACACATATAAACATGCACACACACACAAAGAGACTAGAAGAAACTTAATTTATACAGCAGTTTGTGGTGGCATTGTGTTCCCCAAAATATTGTGCACCCTAATAAACTTATCTGGGGTCAGAGAACAGAACAGCCACTAGATATAGAGGCCAGAAAATGGTGGCACACACGCCTTTAATCCTAGCATTCCAGAGGCAGAAATCCCTCTGGACCTCTGTGAGTTCAAGGCGACATTGGAAAGAGCCAGGCATGGTGACACACGCCTTTATTCCCAAGAAGTGATGGCAGAAAGCAGAAAGGTATATAAGATGTGAAAACCAGGAACTGGCTGGTTAAGCTTTCAGGCTTTCGAGAAGCAGTTCAGTTGAGTGCCATTCAGATAAGGACACAGAAGCTTCCAGTCTGAGGAAACAGGATCAGCTGAGAAGTTGGCCAGGTGAGGTAGCTGTGGCTTATTCTGCTTCTCTGATCTTCCTTCCAGTGATCACCTCAATACCTGGCTCCGGGTTTGTTTTATTAATAAGATCTCTAACAATTTGTGCTACAGCAGTTACCTTGGGTTTAAGTCCCAGAATATAGGAGTAAGGATGGGGTTAAAAAAAACATTAGTGAACTTGTTCCATCACTTAACCACCACCCCAACCTCCATAGTCTTGGTCATCCTGGCACTCATTATATAGACCATGCTGGCCTCAAACTCAGTTTTTCCTGTCTTCCTCCTAACTGGAACCAAAGGTATAGGACACTACTCCCAGCCTACTTAATTTTTTTTTTTTTTTTTTTTTTTTTTTGAGACAGGGTTTCTCTGTGTAGCTTTGTGCCTTTCCTGGAACTCACTTTGGAGACCAGGCTGGCCTTGAACCCACAGAGATCCCCTTGGCTCTGCCTCCCGAGTGCTGGGATTAAAGGCGTGCGCCACCACTGCCTGGCTTTAATTATTCTTAACATTCACTATTACATATTTTCCTAGTATAAACTGCTCTGTGAAGCTTTCATATCTAGATGTATAAAAGGACAAATTGAACAAATGGAGGAACACATTAATAGTTACAAGTTTTAAGATGACAGAATCAAGATCAATGCAGGGCAGGATATTTTATCTGCTCATTGTTCACAACCTCACCCATCCATCCAACCATCCGTCTATCCATCCATCCATTCATTCATTTAATTTTTACCAGGAGTTCAAGATGTACCAGGCCCTGGGTAAGAATAAAAAGTTTAATCTGAGTACAAAAAAAATTTAAAGTTGTTTGAAACAGCATTCACAAATGGGCATGGAAGTATCTATCATTAGAACCTCAAAAGGAAATTGATTCAGAAGCTTCTCAGATACTGAGCAAGTCAAAGTACAACTTCTGCTACGAAGTCTAAATGTTCCAACAATGGTGCTTACAACTCTAAGAATAATATCTTTCTATTCTCTAAGGAGTAAATTAGCAATTAATGTTAGATTTCTTGCAAAGGTTTTCCACACCAGTTTAAGAAGCAGTGATACTTACGCCCTCTAGCAGAGACACAGGAGGACTACAGGCTCCTCTCAGGGTCTGCTGTAGGAATGTACCCCAATCAGACACCTTATCTCTGATACCTAAACAAGAGAAATAATTATTACTCATGTAAGCCACAGAACACAAAGAAACTTGACATACAGAAATGGCATAAGGGTATGTTTATCACTTAAAAATCAGTGTATTGCTTCTTTGTAAGCTTGAAAAGATAAAACAAAATAGTTACAAAACTTCCCTACTCTCCATTGAGCCATGTGCTCGTTAGTTTTTGTCACCTTGATACAAACTAGGGTCATCTGGGAAGAAATCTCAATTAAAAAACTCTTCTATCCCACTGGCCTGTACACTAGTCTGTGGTACATTTTCTTGATTACTGACTGATGTGAGAGGGACCAGACCTCTGTGGTGTAATATCCCTGGGCAGGTAGTCCTGAGGTCTGTAAGAAACCACAGGAATAAGATAGTACAATGCTCCTCCATGGCCTCTGCTTCACTTCCTGCCTTGGCTCCTCTCAATGGACAGAAGCCAAATAAACCCTTTCCTGCTCAAATTGCTTTTGGCCATGGTCTTTATCATAGCAATAGAAACCAAATTAAAACAACTACTCTCTGGTTAGCTCAATAAGAATTGTAAGTAAAACAGAGACTATGAGGTGTATACAAAATAATTCCCTTAATTTTATAAAAAAATAAATAAATAAAAGCCTACTTCATTTCTACTATAAAAATTTCGGGGCTGGAGAGATGGCTCAGCGATTAAGAGCACTGGCTGCTCTTCCAGAGGTTCTGAGTTCAATTCCCAGCAACCACATGGTGGCTCACAACCATCTGTAATGAGATCTGGCGCCCTCTTCTGGCCTGTAAGCATACATGCAGACAGAATACTGTATACATTATATATATATATATTTTTTTTTTTCCTAAATTTCAAACATGAATAAAAATACAGAAAGCAGGCTGGGTGTGGTGGTGCATGCTTTAATCAGTACTTTGGGAAACTAAAGCGGACAGGCCTCTATGTGCTCAAGGCCAACCCTATTTCCACAGAAGATTCCAGGGCTACATGATGAGACCTTGTCTCAAAAACAAACAACAAAAACATACACAGAAAACGGTATAATGGATCTTCATGCACCCTAGCTTCAACAACTGTCACCTCATGCCTATACGTTTTATCTAGAGCAAAAGTTAGCAAACTGCCTTGTGGGCTAAGTCAGACCTGCTTTTTATAATAAAACTTTACTGGCACATAGCCATGCTGGTTGTTGATGTTTTGTCTGTGGCATCCAGCTTTCAAACTGCAAGGGTAGAGTGCAGCAGCTATGGCGGAGACCACGAGTGACAGAACTAACCTCTGAGCCATCTCTCCAGCCCTAGTAATTTTTCAAAAGCAAATGTCTAGTCTCTATACAAACTCCTTTGGTTATATCAATTGATTTTTAACTTATTTCATCACATCAGGAACCACTTTAAGATCCATACACTGGCCAGGCAGTGGTAGTGCACACCTTTAATCCCAGCACTCGGGAGGCAGAGGCAGGTGGATCTCTGAGTTCAAGACCAGCCTGGGCTACAGAGTGAGTGCCAGGACAGCCTCCAAAGCTACACAGAGAAACCCTGTCTCGAAAAAACAAAAAAAGAAAGAAAAAAAAAAAAAAAAAAAAAAAAGAGAATCATACACTGTAAACAACTTGTGATTGAAATTCCTTGTCTATAGATCCATTCTTCTCTTTCCCTTCTCTCTACTTTCTTGTAGCACACTTACTGAGATAAACAGCCTCTTATCTTATATAGTTTTTTTAGATTCTGTATTCACTTCCTTACAGTGATCAGTTATCCCACTGCCCCCATTTTTTCTCTTGTCTTTTTACTCGTGTGTGTGTGTGTGTGTGTGTGTGTGTGTGTGTGTGTGTGTGTGTGTAAGGACTGAACCCAGAGCCTTGTGCTTGCATACCAGGCAAGTATACTTCCACTGAGTAAACCACCAGCCCTGCCCTTTCTATATTCTACAAATCAAGATTTAGAGTCAGAACGGATTTTTCTGGAGAAGAGAGAGTAAAAATATTTCAAAAGTGGAATTATATCCTTCCCCAGAGGCATATAAGGGCTAGTTGTCTGTCCTTCTGTGTCTTAGTTAGAGTTTCTATTGCTATGATGAAACACTATGACCATAAAGCAAGTTGGGGAGAAAAGGGTTTATTCAGCTTATACTTCTACACTGCTGTTCACCATTGAAGGAAGTCAGGACAAGAACTCAAACAGGGCAGGATCCTGGAGGCAAGATCTGATACAGAGGCCATGGAGGGGTACTGCTTACTGGCTTCCTCCCCATGGCTTGCTCAGTCTGCTTTCTTATAGAACCAAAGACCACCTGCAAGCATGGCAACACCCACCATGAGCTGGGCCCTCCCTCATGGATCACTAATTGAGAAAATGCCTTACGCTAGATGTCATGGAGTCATTTCCTCAACTGATGTCATGGCTCCTTCCTCTCTGATGACTCTAACTTGTATCAAGTTGACACAAAACCAGCCAGTACATTCTGTAACATTAATAGCTTTGCTAGAAATTGTATGTGCATGCATGTGTGTTGTATGTATATGATACAACTGTGTTTACCTATAAGCACACATGGGAGGCCAACAGAGAATGCCAGGCGTCCTGCTATAACTTTTCAACTTATTCCACTGAGATAACTTATATTCTCTCTGTTTTACATACAACTCTTATTAAACTAACCAGACTGAAATGTCTTAGTTTGGTTCCTATTGCTATTTTTTAAGTAGGCCAGCTAGCTAGCAATTTAGGGATTCTCCTATGTCTGCTTCCCACTGTGCTGTGCTTACAAGCCTGTGACCATGTCCAGCTTTTATGTAGGTACCGGGCTCTGAACTCAGGTCCTCAGGTTCGCACAGCAAGCGCTCTTCCCCACGGGCCCATCTCCACAGCCCTAACTACTTTAATTGTCACTACATAGATACACTGGTTCGTTGGGGGCTAAAAACTGAAATTCTATCACTCTTTGTTCATCAATTAATCAAAATATTTCCATGAAAAACTTCTCTTTATAAACTATTTGATGAACTTGAAGTAAAATGTATGAAAAGAAAGCAGGCTAATATGGATGATTCTTTCATTCTTTCTCCATATTTGCTGGCTTTTAAAATAATCAGTTGGTTCCCTGCCATTTTCCAAAGGCCATCACTGAAGTTTTCTTTGTACTATTAAGTCATAAACAAATGTATGTTCGCAGTCACTGAAGTTATTGTCCTTATTAATAATCAAACTGTCTCTTTAATCAGAGGCTGTCTCTTCAAGTGTGGTCCTGAGTCTTTCTGATATGACAGTCATGACAGTATGGCAAGATATTTCTGACTTGTTTGTCATTTCCTGACCCAAACCAGAACCAACTACTTCTCTAAGGAACCCCTATATGTTTCAGTAAAAATAGTATTTAAAGTCAGATTTGGTAGCTCACAAATCTAATTCCAGAAACTGAGAGGTAGAGGCACAAGGATTAAGAGTTTAAGATCAGCCACGGGTGTGGGGGTCGGGTGTGGACTTTTAGTCCCAGCACTCAGGAAGTAGAAGCAGGTAGAATTCTATGAGTTTGAGGCCAGCCTTGTCTACAAAGCAAGTTCCTGGACAGCCAGAGCTGTTACACAGAGAAATTTTGTCTCAGGGACAAAAAACACACACTCACCAAAAAAAAAAAAAAAAAAAACTGTTCAGGATTGTCTTTGGTTACGTAGTGAGATTCAGGCAATCCTGGGCTACACAAAATCCTGCCTCAAACACCAAACAAAGATGGTAGTAAAGACCCTACGTGAGGAGGTGTGGTAAAACTGCAACTGCCGCTGGGTGGTCTCCAGGCCTCTGCAGTGTCCAGAACTAAGAGAAGCTTGCTGGCTGCTGCTTTAAAAGATCATGTACATATGCAGTCTCATCTGTGTAGATTATATTTCGTTTTTCTTAGGCCAAGAATCCTAGCTTTCAATTAGATGTTATCATTTTGCTTTATTTCAAAATACACCAATAACTATTTCATTTCTTTCTCTCTCTCTCTCTCTCTCTCTCTCTCTCTCTCTCTCTCTCTCTCTTTCTTAGGTGTTTCGAGACAGGGTTTCTCTGTGTAGCTTTGTGCCTTTCCTGGATCTGGCCTCGAACTCACAGAGATCCTCTTGCCTCTGCCTCCCAAGTGCTGGGATTAAAGGCGTGCGCCACCACCGCCCGGCTCCAATAACTATTTCAAATACAACCAACAGGATGATCACTGAAAACAAAAGATTTTGTTTTGGTCCCTAAAATACACTCCTATGTTAGGAATGGACATGCAAGTCATATTTTAAAGTATTAAAAAGTTCTGTGGCCACCCCTCAAGTTCTATCTACACTCAGAAAATTTTATTTTGCTTTGTGAAGAGTTGTTTTTTAAATTTCAATTTTGTTTCATAGTTGCATTCAAAAACTCTATCACCTTCATTGTACTCCTCTGACATAACTTTTCTGTTTTCTTTAATTTCTAAAAAAAAAAAGTCACAAACACATTCATATGCTTTCTTCTTCTTTTAGTATATTTCCATTTTCTTCCTGTTTTTTTTTTTTTAACATTTAAATTTTATTTAGCTAGCATACATGAGTGTGTGCATGACTGCGTGCATGTGTGGGTGTGTCAGGAATCATCCTCAATCTATTTTCCACATTAATCAATGAGGCCAAGTCTCTCAATCAAACTCAGAGCTGGCCAATAAGGCTAGTCTTGCTAGCCAGTTTATTCTAGGGATCTCCTGTCTCTGCCTTCCAAGGCTTGAATTACAGTCAGATGGCCATGGCCATCTGACATTTACATGGGTTCTGGGAATCCAAATTCCAGTTTTCATAATTTCACTTGAGCAGCAAGTGCCTAACCATTAACCAACCCTTGCCTTAAAAAATGTGTGTGTGTGTGTGTGTGTGTGTGTGTGTGTGTGTGTGTGTGTGAACATATTCTGAGTTGGTAGGCCAAGTGGTGGGTCACTCCTTGGCTACATTAGATAGATTCTTCTTCTTATTGCTGACTATACCACCCAACATAAAAAACCCTTTCTTCTTCTTCTTCTTTTTTTTTTTTGTTCTATTGTTTTCTCACCTAAATTGTATGTGTCACATATTAAGACTGAAACTCCTGGCTTGCTTGTCTGTACACCTTTGTCCATCCCTTTATTTGTCTGACTCTTTAGAAATCTCTGCTGGGGCTAGAGAGATGGCTCAGTGGTTAAGAGCACTGGCTGCTCTTCCAGAGGTCCTGAGTTCAATTCCCAGCAACCACATGGTGGCTCACAACCATCTAGAATGAGACCGGGTTCCCTCTTCTGGCATGCAGGCATACAGGCAGGCAGAACACTGTATGTGCAATAAAGAAATAAATTTTAAAAAAAAGAAATTATTCCTGCATGTGAGACAAATGTGAGTTATGCTTCATAAGCCAATCTGATTTTTTGCTTTTAATAGAAGAGTAAGCCCATTTGTTGTTCTTACTGATACAACGTCCTTTGATTTGTCATATTACTAAATGTTAAATGAATTACTTGTGTATGAATGTAATTTTACTATGTGATTTCTATTTGAATATACACTTTCTCTCTTTAAACCAATGTTTTGATATTTAGATAGGTTTGTATTTCCTACTGCTTACTTTTATGCTAATACATTTATTTATCTATATAATTCAGTGTGTGGTGTATGCGGCAAGACCCCATAAGTATGCATACAGATATCAGAGGAGGACATAACATATCATTCAACTTTTTTAAAAAAATATAATCTCTAATCAAACCTGAAACGCTATTTTGGCCTTGCTGACTAGTAATCAAGCTCACCAGACCTGCTTGTCTCTGCCCAAGTTTTAAGATGGGCACTGGGAATTTGAACTCAGGTCCTTTCACTTTTATAAGTAATCTTACCAGCTAAACCATCTTCCCAACCCCTATACAAATAGCTTTAAAAATATTTTTTGAACTTTTATACAAAAATCTCACTATGTAGCTTAAACTACATTCACATCCCTCTTGCCTCTATTAACTGGGTGTAGAGACTAGAGACATGTGCTACCATGTTTAGCTCACAATATGTTTATACAATACATTAGTCCTTTCTATTTGGGGATGAGTTTCTTATTTATGTTGTGGAACAGAATATTTGTTAAACTATGTAAAGATGTGTTGCATTTGTCTGTATTGTAGAATAATTATGTAAAGATGTGTTGCATTTATTTAAGTTGCACTTATTTAGCTATGTAAAGATGTGTTGTTTCACCCTGCCTGCATAAGGCACCTGATTGGTCTAATAAAAAACTGAACGGCCAATAGCCAGGCAGAAGAGGACTACAGGGTGCTGGTAAGCAGGAGAAAAGGGGGCCAGCCAGCCAAACACACAGGAAACAGGAAAGCAGGATGAATAATATGTAGATGAGGTAAACAAGACCCATGGCAGCACACAAATTAATAGAAATGAATTAATTTAAATTAAAAGTAACTAACTAATTACATGGCAATAAAGACGGTAAGAAAGAAAATAAACAGAGCTGGAGAGATGGCTCAGTAGTTAAGAGCTCCTACTGCTCTTGCTGGACTCTAGCATGTTTCCTAGCACCCACACAGTTGTTCATCATGCAGAATTCCAGTCCCAGAGGATCCATCCAATGCCTTCTTCTGACTTCTGAAGGTACCAAGAACACACATGGTACAGAGACATACATGCTGGCAAAAACACTTATACACATAAAATAAATAAATCTAAAAAAGTAAAAATAAAACCCCAAATACTGAGCTTATACCACTATTCACATGTTCTCCTCCACTGCCCCCATTTGTTTTTTAGCAATGATACTCTATCTACATTGTATTCTTACATGTATCAAGTGTCTCTTTTTAATAATAAAAATCATTCATTTAGTTTTCTAAACCTCATTCTTTTTTGGGGAGGAGGGCAGTTTTAAGACAGTTTCTCTGTGTAGCCCTGGCTGTCCTGGAACTCACTATGTAGACCAGGCTAGCCTCGAACTCAGATATTTGCCTGTCTCTGCCTCCTGAGTGCTAAGATTCAAGGTGAAAGGCTCATGGGAACAATATCCCTCAAATTCCTAACAATTTGTACAGGGTTTTTGACCAGAAGTTCATCTTAGGTAGCTATAAAATCCTCTCATTCTCTCTTTCACTGAATTTCTTAAGTGACAAATGTTAGCAGCAGCAGCAGCAGCAGCAGCAGCAGCAGCAGCAGCTGCAGCAGCAGCACAGAACAGATCAAAAGCATGGTCTTGTGACAGAATACACACTGAACGTAAAAAATTTCTTCATTTGTCCTATGAAAATCACACAATCTAAATTAAGGGATGCATAAGCCAGACCCAAGTTGGGGGAGATCCTACACAGTACTTTTCAAAAATGTCAAAATAAAGAAAGACTAAAAAAGCTAACGAGATACAACAACAAAATGCCAGATGATCCTGGCCTGGCTCCCAGACCAGAAACATAATTAGAGAATTGCAAATATTCCTGAGATTAGAACACAGTGAGCACTACTGGAAAACCTAGCCTATCTAGCCCCTCCAAGATGCCCAAGTTACAAAAGACAAAGTGTGAGGACATTAAAGAAAACTTCTTTTTCCCCAAGACAGAAAGTCTCTGTGTAGCCCTGGCTGCCCTGAAACTCACTCTGTAGACCAGGCTGGCCTCAGAGATCTATCTGCCTGCCTCTGTCTCCAGAGTGCCAGGATTAAAGACATGTGCTACCATGGTCTGGCTTGGATGGAAACTTGTCCTTGACACATGCATGACAACAGAGAACAACATGTGACACAGAGACTTCCTTCTTTTTCTAAAAATGTTAACATAATTAATAAAAGGACAAAAGACTAAAAAAGCTAACGAGATACAACAACAAAATGCCAGATGATCTGAAGACTAAATAACAGCATTTTACCAGATTTACTTTCATGCCTAAAGTCAATTCCCAAGTACCTTTTTTTTTTTTTTTTTTCCAGAGCTGAGGACTGAACCCAGGGCCTTGTACTTGCTAGGCAAGTGCTCTACCACTGAGCTAAATCCCCAACCCCCAATTACCAAGTTCTTTAAAAGAAGCCTGTGTGGATAGAAAGAACAAAGCAAATGTGGAAAAATATCAACATTTGGGAAAACTTCACAAAAAGTCAGCATGAATTTTTTTATACTATTCTTATAACTTTCTTGTAAATCTGAAACTAAATCAAAGAAAGAAGCTATAAATATAAAATGTCACTTGTTTTCTTGAATCTGCAATCTCTCTCCCATCTTTATCTCCTCCTCTTAAAATTATTTATTTTACACTTTCTTGCTTTATTTTAAATATAAGAATGTTTTGCCTATGTATATGTCTATGTACCAAATGCATTCCCAGTGTCCACAGAAGGAAGAAGAGGCCATTGGATTTCCTAATATTAGAGTTACGAGCTACCATGTAGGTACTGGGAATCAAACCCAGGTTCTCTGCAAAAGCAGCCAATGCTCTAAGTACTAAAACACCAAGCCACCTCTCCAGCCTCTTCTCCCTTTTAAAATGTTTCTTTGCTTCTTTCTTAGTTTCTTTCTTCCTTTCTTAGTTTCTTTCCTTTCTTTCTTGGTCTTTTGTATCTCTCTCCAATTTATTTTATTTTATTTTATGAGCTGAGGATCGAACCCAGGGCCTTGTGCTTGCCAGGCAAGCGCTCTACCACTGAGCTAAATCCCCAACCCTTATTTATTCTGCTCACACCACCCAATGGGATAGAGGCCAGCTTTCTTGATATCACAAAAGAATATCTTCATTGACAGATAATTCACATAGTATACAATTTTCCTGTTTGCACAATTTGATAGACTTTAGTCCAGCATCCTCACAGGCCTATGACACCATCACCACTTCCTGTTTTAGAACATTGCTGTCCTCAATTTCTTTCTTTCCTTTTTTTATTTTTATTTATTTATTTTTTTGAATTCTGAATGCCGTTTATTGAAGGAGGGAGGTCTCTCTCCAATTTAACTGATAGCTTACTCTAAGTAGGGTACTTTCCTATAACAGAACTTCAGTTGGCTCATTTTAATTGATAGTGCCATGTACCTATAATCCCAGCATTTGGAGGGTTGAGGCAATGAGGCTTGCCAAGTTTGAGGTTAGCCTGTGCTATAGAGACCATGACTAAAAGGAAAAAAAAAAAGTTTGTAATATAATTTATAAGATTACTTACAAGTAAAGGAGAGAGGAAAATAAAAACAGAACTTGGGAATGGTGTCACAGGCCTGAAATCTGTTATGTGGGAAGGTTAGGGCAGGAGGCTTTCAAGTTCAAGAGTCCCCTAGACTAAAAAGAGTTATACTCTGTTCTCCACAAAAAAAGGTGGTGCCCGGGTGGCGGTGGCGGTGGCGGTGGTGGTGGCGCACGCCTTTAATCCCAGCACTCGGGAGGCAGAGCCAGGCGGATCTCTGTGAGTTTGAAGCCAGCCTGGGCTACAGAGTGAGTTCCAGGAAAGGCGCAAAGCTACACAGGGAAACCCTGTCTCGGAAAAAAAAAAAAAACAAAAAACAGGACTAGGATCTAGCTAGGAAGAATCCCTCTTTAATCACATGTATAAAGCTCTAGGTTCAATCCCCAAAACAACAAAAAATAAAACAAAAAACAACAACCAGATCTCTAAGACCCAAACTCAGACAGCCTCAGTCTGTAAGGATGAGAAACTATGGTCTTGATGGTTTAGAGAGAGAGAAAAATTAATAGGGAAATGCAGGACTAGAGGCTCATTTGGTAGAGTGCTTGCCTGGAGCATACAAAGCATTGGGTTTGAGCCCCCAACACTGTATGAGGTCTGGTAGCAAACGCTTGGAATGCCAGCATTCATAAGGTAGAGAAAGGGGGATAAGAAGTTCAAGGTCACCTATGATACATAGCAAATTGAAGCCAACTAGAGCTATATGAATAGAGCTATATGTCTTATAACTTAAAAATAAACAATAAATAAAATAGAGGCTGGAGAGATGGCTCAGCAGTTAAAAGCATTGACTACTCTTTCAGAAGATCCAGGTTCAAGTCTCAGCACCCACATGGCTGCTCACAACCAGCTGTAACTCCAATCTCAGGGGATCTAACCCCCTCTTCTGGCCTTTCTCTGATTATAGAAGAACAAGGTTCCTGATTCCACTCAGATGAGCTGGCCTCTGAGAAAGCCTCAGTCACAGGAAGATCCAGAAAGACTAGGCCTCGGGGAACAACCCTCACCAGAGCAGAGAGAGACAGGCTAATGGGGAACCACAAAGTATGGCCAAACAAAAACCTGGTAGTACATGCCTGGAAGCCCAGCTACTCGGGAAGGAGAGGCAGGAGGATAGCAAGTTGAAGGTCAGCCTGGGCTACACAATTTATGAAAACATAGCTTAGCCATATCCTGTCTCAAAACAAACAAAAATTTTAATTGGGAGAGGGGGCTGGAGAGATGGCTCAGCAGTTAAGAGCACTGGCTGTTCTCTTAGAGGACCCAGCACTTACATAGCAGCTCTCAATTGTCTAACTCCAGTTCCAGATCTGACACTCCTTCTGGCTTCAGTGGGCACCCCTACATACATGCACACACACATGCACAGGCACATATACATACCCAGTTTAAAAAAACAAAAAACTAAAGTGTTAAAATAAGATAAATTATAGATAATATGATTCACTTTAAAAACAGGGAAATGTACATTACTCCTTATAAAATTTTTAATTAAAAATGTTAGCCTTTGCCTGACGGTGGTGGTGCACGCCTTTAATCTCAGCACTCAGAAGGCAGAGGCAGACGGATCTCTGTGAGTTCAAGGCCAGCCTAATCTACAATGAGTTTTGGGACAGCCAGGGCTACACAGAGAAACCCTGTCTTGAAAAGAAAAACAAAACAAAACAAAACAAACAAACAAATAAACAAAAAGCCTAGCCTAAAAAGCTGTGTAAATCTATGTAGGAGTAGCCTGGTAAGCCTCAAGACTGTGGCCAATCTAAATTTTCTTACATTAATGTCCCATCACACCTTGAAAGGAAATCTTTTACTACCTTCTGGAGCTTCAAGGGTCTTCTTATTCTGCTCACACCACCCAATGGGATAGAGGCCAGCTTTCCTGATATCACACCAGAAGTCTGCTTTCCGGTCTTCCCCATAGCCTTCATAACGGAGTAGGAGTAACTGCTCACAGGCAGTAATGACAGTGGCAACCCAGTACGTTTCCGGATCTTTTTTCACAGCTACCTCCAGCTTCATCCCAGGAGCAAAGCCATTTTGCAAACGTATGTCCACCTGGAGAAAGAAATGTTATTAGGCACCAGACAAATGTATTACACGAGTGTTTCTCTGCCCAAATTCTTTTTTTAAAGATCTAACATTTCTGAAGCACTAAATACCTATAAAACTTTCTCAAAGGAAACCTAAAAAATTCCAAGTCTAACTCATAACAGTGATCTAAAGAAAACAGAAGCAGCTCCAGGGATCTGTCCCACACGACAGTGATGGAACTTGGTATTTTCAACAATACAGCCTATTATGATTACAGAAAGTATCTTCTAGAAAGCATATACATTACTAAACATTCACATTTTCCTATCCTTCAACTCGCCTTCAGGAGTGATTTCTACATCACTCAACAAACAACAACAACCAAAATAACTTTAGGAAACTATAACAGGGGGGAAAAAGCTATAAAGGTAATAAATCAGTAGTATTAGTAATATTACACACAATATGTAGGAAGCCATACTTCCAATGTCAAAGTTCATACTTCTGTCAGCTCTTTTAATAAAATGTTCCAATTTAGATGAAAAATTACAGTGACAAAGGTATGGGTTAGCAATTCTTAAGTGCATTAAAATTAAGTATATAAACACTGTGGATAATGGCAATCATTGTGGGAGAAGTTGCAAATTAAAAAAAAGTGGAAGAGTAGACATTCTGGCATACCCCTTTAATCCCAGCACTTGGGAGGCAGTGCCAGGTAGATCTCTGTAAGTTCAAGGCTAGCCTGGTCTACAGAGTGAGTTCCAGTACAGCTAGGGCTATTACAGAGAAACCCTGTCTCAAGAAATCACACAGGCTGGGCAGTAGTGGTGCATGCCTTTAAATCCAGCACTCAGGAGGCAGAGGCAGGCAGATCTCGGTGAGTTCAAGTCCAGTCTGGTTTACAGAGTGAGTTCCAGGAAAGGCTACACAGAGAAACCCTGTCTCAAAAAACCAAAAAAAAAAAAGGAGAAAAAGAAACCACACACACACACACACACACACACACACACACACACACAGTATCTAATCTCACCCCCAAAAAAGGGAGGGCAGGGAGTGGACTGGAGTGTATCCTGTCATTCTAGACTGGAATAAGAAGTATCTAAATAAGAATATGACAACTGATAGGAAAGCAGTATTTCTTAACTCCAAACTCAGAGGACTAAAAATATATAAGTAAACAAATTTAGTCCCAAATCGTAGTTTTTTACATATTATCTTCCAATAAGCAAGATCAAGGGATCATAGAGAAACTACTGGTTACAATTCTGGAAAAATAAAAATGAAGTAGAGCCTGAAATGTCTTGTGATGTCAAATAGAAGTAATGAAAAAGGTATGGGGGCATGTTAAAAGGAAACAAAAGATAGCTAAAGGAATCTCTCAATGGTCATAGTTGCAAAA
Organism: Onychomys torridus; assembly: GCF_903995425.1. NCBI lineage: Eukaryota > Metazoa > Chordata > Mammalia > Rodentia > Cricetidae > Onychomys > Onychomys torridus. The sequence goes on along the minus strand of NC_050451.1, from coordinate 4,465,107 downwards.
CAAAAGATAAATACAGAAAAAAAATGGACAGGTGGTTCCCAACTACAATCCCAGCACTCAAGAGAAAGAGGCAAGATCATGAGCACCAAGGCTGCCTGGACTACATAATGAAACTTATCTCAAAAAGAAAACAAAAAGATGGAACAAAAATAACTGTCATCAGACAAACATCATATAAATAAGCACAGCAAACAAGAATTATTGATAGATGCTAAAATTACTATTATAAAAAACAATATTTGCCTCTACTGAATCTACCACATTGAGCTGAATCCCCAGGGGAGTCCTTACCCTGGAGAAGGTGGGAATGGCGGATGGATTGGGGGGGGGGGGGGGCGGGAAGAGGGAGGACAGGGTAATCCGTAGCCGATATGTAAAATTAAATTGATTATAAAATTAAAAAAACAGATATTAAGAGAAATGTAAAAAATAATACAAGCATATTTTATGTTGTTTCATGCATTAAAAAATTCCCAAGTGTCAAAAAAATATTTGCATAATCTCAAAGGATCACTCTATAAGATTCTTATCAACTGCAAAAGGCAAAACAGTAACAATACAATGAAGAAAAGCTGGCACATATCACTTTAAATTTATCACAGTAATATAACTCCTAAAACATCAATACTGCAATTACATACAATTGTCTGACACCATATAAGAAAAGGACTTCTTTCCTTTGGCATGCTTGATATATCTGTATATACTCAGTTTAATTGTGAGGGGGAAAAAGCCAAACTGAGAAATACTGCACAAAATAACTGACATATATATTCTTTAAAAGAGTCAAATTCGGGCTGGAGAGATGGCTCAGAGGTTAAGAGCAACAACTGCTATGTCAGAGGTCCTGAGTTCAATTCCCAGCACCCACATGGTGGCTCACAACCATCTGTAATGAGATCTGGTGCCCTCTTCTGTACACATAATAAATAAATTTTAAAAAAAGAAGTCAAGTTCATGAAAGAAGAAAGAATGATAACTGGGGGAGACTCTGGATATAACAAAGGGGTGGGTGAGGTATTAAGGTACCTGCCACTAAGCTTGATGACCTGAGTTCAACCCTGGGAGAACTGGCTGTCCCCTGACCTCCAGGCATGCGCTGTGGCACACCCACACAAACACATGCACACAAGTAAGTAAAAATGTAATAGAAATTTGAAAAACAAGTGGAAATGTCAAAATCACTGGAAAATGAAAGTGAAGTCCTGAAATAAGATAAAGAAACAAAGTCCCATGTTATTGTAGTTTTTTAAAATAAATCTATAGTTAAGAAAACTATATATATAATAATGTGAAGTTCACCTTCAAAAGTTGTTTTTGTTTTTTTTTTTTTCACTCAAAAATCTAACACATGCCCAAAAAGATTTTACACTGTTACTCTAGGGTAGGTCTAGACAATACTAAGAACTGATGAGTCTCAAGATTCAAGAGAGAATATGTTGACTATCAGTTACTTCTGAAGACTGTTTTGTATTTTCAAGGAAACCACTACCCCCAATATGCAGGTAATTTCCTGGAGCCAGGGCTTTGGAAGTCATTCAACCCTTAAACTGACTCAATCAAATTTGTGATGGCCATGACTGGATCTTGCCAATAAGAATTTCAGAGTTCAAAGTTCAAAAACCAAGGAAGCAAGAGTTTCAATCCTAAGAGCACAGCCCCCTCCCCCCCCCCTCCTACCACCCATGGCCTCTCAGCTCCTGCAATGCCTCAGCCAGGGGCTCTACTGGACAAACTGAAATAAGTCTTTTTCTCTAATTTTAAGAATTAGTACTACTGATAGAGGTTGGTCTGCCTCTGTCTACTTGTTGATAGAAGACCTCCATCTCCCAAGTGGCCCCTACATAGCTTAGGAGCTTAATTTCTCCTCTGAGAACACTGAGCTCAGACAGAAAGCACCTTAGCTTGTGGGTTTGGCATATTTATTTACAGGTATTATGCAATATCTCAATCCTCATTTACAGTGCCAGTAAAATTTTGTGAAAAATAAAATATTCTAAACACAGAACCACATTATTAGATAATTGCTTTTTCCATTATTTTACTATTTCCTTAATGAGCCCTAAATTTAAAAATAATCCTACCCAATCTTCCTTTCTCCTCACCCTATCCCTTCCACCCCCAATTTAAAAACCTCTGTCTTACACAAAACTGGATGTGTAAAAGATATTGTCCATCATCAAAAGGCATCCCCATAATCCAAAACTTATCTTATAGTGTTAACTCAGCATTTTTATCACCCACCTGCCCAGCACTGGGATTACAGTGTGCTGCCATGCCTGACTTTTTATGTGGGTTCTGGAAATCTGAATTGAGATCCTCATACTTGTACATTAAGCATTGTATTGACTGAGCCATCTTCCCAGCTCCAGGGTTTTTTTTTTAATGTTATATAAAACAATGGGTTTCATTTTAATGTTTTCCTACATCTGTATCAGTGTACTTTGTCATACACACAAACACACACACACACACACACACACACACACACACACACACACACACCAGCAAAATGGTCAGATTTTGATGAGGGTAGCAGGAAGAAAGAAAAGGGAAAATCATTTAAATTTTTTCAAATATCCTAACTTAAAGTAAGTCTGAGTTCACTTATGCAGAAAGCAGTACCAGGGAGTAGGGTGCAACCATAACAGGCCTGCCCATGCTGTTTTGTGGAATAGGGAAGAGTTTATGGCTTTAGACTAGGAAAATGGTTGAATGCTATTATAAACAGGGATTTAACCGAGTATCCTTGTAAGAATTTAAAAGACAATAGCACTGAGATCAATGTGGACTATGGAGGCTCAATTCAAGAGATTTCAGGGGGGGACAATATTATCAACTGGGATAGAGACCATTCTCATATTTTGACAAAGAATGTGGTTGGCTGCATTTTGCTCTTGTCCTAAGAGTCTTCCTAGAACTAACTTTAAGTGTTGTGAACTAATTTCACTGACAGAAGAGAGTTCAAGACAGCCTAATACTGAGTCTGTCACTTGTTATTTGTAACACACATATGCAGATCCACAATGAAAAAGATCAAACGAGACAAAAAGAAATATAAAATGTATAGTTTGAGGAGAAAGGGCACCAAGAAATCTAATGTTGGAGCCATGGTTTGTGCTGAAAAAAATAAGGAGAAATGGACTAAAGGGAGTGGTGTCCTTGGTGCAAGACCTCATCCAGCTAATGATAAAACTTTGAAAAGAAAAGGCCTATGGCAGCAGTTCCCAATCCTTTTGGAGTTGTGTGACCCTTTCATGTCCTGAATATCAGATATTTACTATTCATACAGTAGCAAAATTACAGTTATGAAGTAGCAACAAAAATAATCTTATGGTTGGGGATACTGTTAGAATTCTGCCCTGACTCCAACTGCATGACCGCACATGCGCAGTTCAGGAGTTAAGCAGAGGGTCTTGCATCTTTCGTCATCAGTGTGCACGCATGGCGTAGTCACACAATCAGCACATCCATGGTGTAGCTCCATAAGCCTGCCTGTGCATGTCAGGTTTCAGTCTTACTTGGTCCAGTATTTTCTCATTCTGCCCTCTCTCCTCCCTTTTGGAATGGTGACGTATATTCCTTGTTACTCTACATTAGAAGTATGTAATTTGCCTTTTGATTTTATAGGGAGTTATAATTAGGAGATTGACTTGAGTCTCAGAAGAGACTGGACTTTTAAACTGTCTTGAGACTCAAAGACTATGGGGGCTTTTGAAGTTAGACTAAATGCACTTGGCATTATGATGTGGCTGTGGGCCTATGGGGGCCAGGGAGGGGAAGGTGGCAGTTAGAATGAGAACGGGCCCCAAAGGTTCATATTTGAATCCTAGATCCCAGTTGGTGGAAGTGTTTGGGAAGGATTAGGAGAGATGGTCTTGTTGGAAAAGGTGTGCCACTGGGTGTAGGTTTGAAGTTTCAAATGCCTACACAATCCCCAGTCAGTTCTCTCCCCACCTCATGGCTGTTGTCTCAACAATACGAGCTCTCAGCCTGCCTGCTCCCAAACATGATAATCTCGGACCTCTCAAACTCTGAACCCCAGGAAACCCTTCCTTTGGTAGACTGCCTGCATGGTGCTTTGTCACAGCAGTAGGGCAGTGATTAAGACACAGTACAAGAATAAGAGAAAAGGGCAAACTAGTCAGGGGGGCAAACATCTTTATTCCCAGCACCAGGGAATAAAGCAGAATGATCTTTCTAACTTTGATGCCAGATTGGTCTATATAGCAAGTTCTAAGACATTCAGGGTTACATAGTGAGACCCTGTCTCAATTAAAAAAAAAAAAAAAAAAAGTCAAGAGGTGTTGCCTACATGTTTAAACAATGCATAGGGAACTGTGGTGGAGCCTGTTTCTTCTAGATAATCCTCCCAGCTGAATTCTTCTTCTGCACCAGGCCCAGAATCTACAAAAGAAAACAACAATAAAAAGTTGTATTTCCAAGTAAGTGCAAGGTATATAAACAAACTTACTGTAGGACAAATTCACTGATTTTTACACATACACCACAAAACAAAACAAAACAAAACAAAAAACCAACAACAAAAACAGCAATTTCTGTTTTAATGGCAAGTTCCCTAAATGCACTGACTGCCAATTCAACATAACAGTCACTTGATATATTCTCTCTTGCTAGGTGTGGTGGTTTGAATAGGAATGAACCTGTAGGTTCATATATTTGGATGCTTGTTCATTAGGAAGTGAGATGACTTGACAGGGATTAGGAGGTTGGAATAGGTATGGCCTTGTTGGAGGAAGTGTGTCACTGGGGATGGGCTTTGGGGTTTCAAATACTCAAGCTAGGCCTAGTGGCTCTCTCTTTTTCTGCTGCATATCAATCCAGATGCAGAACTCTCAGCTGCCTCTCCAGCACCACGTCTGCCTGCAAGCTGCCATGCTGCCTGCCATGATGATAAATGGACTAAACCTCTGAACTGTAAGCCAGCCCCAACTGAGTGTTTTCCTTTATAAAGAGTGGCCATGGTCATGCTGTCTCTTTCCAGCAACAAAACCCTAACTAAGACACTGGGAAAACAACAATTTCCAAGTTTACATAAATGGATCCTATGAAACTAATGTGAATATAAAACTACTCAAATTACTTTGGACTCAAATATAGTATCTAATACCAACATGTAGGATTCTTAATAGAAATTTCATGTTTAAACTGTGATCCTGATTCTGAGTATTCTGCAACTGAGTAAAAATACTACTAGCCAATATATTCACTCAATCTAGAAAGTGTGAACTTACTTTTAGTCACCCTCCTTTTTTATTCAGCTCTTACATAAAATTCAATAAAGCATATCCTACCTCTATTTCTCATGATGTCCATTGCTATCTATAGAGCAAGGCCTATCTACATATCTCCTACCTTTCATTCATGTAAGATTGCAAAGGCTCTACAGTATATGACCTACCCTTCCACAATTTATGAACCAGCTCACAACTCCCTGTAAATTTAGTACCTAGCCCAACTGTCATCTGTCATCAGAGGGGTGTCATCCAGCAACTGATATGAGCAAGTGCAAAAACCCAACAGCCAAACACTAGGCAGAGCCAGGGGAACCCTGTAGAAGACAGGGAGGAAGGATTGTAGGAACCACAGGGGCCAACAGGGACACCATGAGAGCAACGACCTTGAGCATCAACTGAGAAGGGATCATACACAGAGATTGAAGCGACAAACAGGGACCCTGTGTGGGTCTGAGCTCGGTCCTCTGCATGTACCTTACAGTTGTGTAGCTTGTATGCTTGTGGGACTCCCAACATTGAGGGGGTGGGGGACGCTGACTCTTTTGCACATAAACTTAAAAAAAAAATGCAATTAAAAAAACAGTGTAGTAAGACAATTAGGAAGCTCTTCATGGTAACAAAAGAGTTATATATCTTTTTTGGGAGGGGGAGTGGGGGGGGGTGTTTCGAGAAAGGGTTTCTCTGTGTAGCTTTGGTGTCTGTCCTGGACTAGCTCTGTAGACCAGGCTGGCCTCGAACTCACAGAGATCCACCTGCCTCTGCCTCCCGAGTGCTGGGATTAAAGGCATGTGCCACCACTGCCCGCAGAGTTATATTTCTTGACTGAGGTAATAGTTACAGGAGGATACACACACGACAAAAAAATAACAAAGAACTAAGCAGTTTATGCTAATTTTGTATTATATATACAATTTTTGTATTTTATATTATAGTTACATGAGAGAAAAGAAACTGAACAAAGGGGAACATGGAGCCTGTTGACACTATCTTTGCCACTTCCTATGACTCAAAATTTAAAAACAATTATAAAGTAATCAGCAAAATCAATTATTTAGAAAACGAGGTCTGTTCATAAAAAACTTTTTCCCCCCCAGCAAACAGCAGTTGTAGTCTCTAGTGCCAGGTTCTCTGTCAGGACCAAGAGACAGCAATGAAAAATGTATGACTTCAAGGAGCTTCCAGTTTAGAGGCAGAAATTAAGACAAGTCAGACAAAGTAACAAAGGCAAATAATCTGCATCTGCACACTGCAGAGGGATTTAGAGAACCAATACCTGCATCCAGCTGCTGCTCCCCACTCATCTCCACAGCACATGGGCTATCTCTTCCCCAAATAATGAACAGGTTGAGGCTCTGCTATGATATGAAGATGATCTCAAGTTTCAAGTTTCTGTCCAGTGGGCATCCAAGAATCTAAACAAAGGTGTTTTTAAAAAAGTTACAAACATGGCCAAAATTCAAATGTGTTTACTTATTCATAAGACAGTGTTTGACCAGGTTGAAAGGTAAGAGAAAAGAAAATCACTTAGAAGACATAGGATTATGGGGGTGGGAAGGTAACATCTTTTCCAAATTTGAAGTTTATCTAGTGAGTATGGATATACAGATATGTGTGTACAAGAAAGAGGACTATAAAAGCTTTGATAACTAAGGATTACAATAAACTGTGCCTGAAGAAATGGCTCAACAGTTAAGAACACTGGTTGCTGACTACAGGATTCAGGTTCAAGTCCCAGGACCCACATGGTGGTTTGCTGTGGGATGTTCTGTATGCTGTAAATGTATTGCTCTGATTGGCTGATAAATAAAATGCTGATTGGCCAGTAGCCAGGCAGGAAGTATAGGCAGGATAAACAGATAAGGAAAATTCTGGGAAGGCTGATTCAGGAGACGCCAACCCGCAGTCCAGGGAACAGCATGTGATGGCACACAGGTAAAGCCACAGAAAACATGGCAACATATAGATGAACGAAAATGGGCTGAGTTTAAGTGTAAGAGTTAGTCAGTGGCTAGCCTGAGCTAGTGGCTGAGAGGTTCTATTAACATTAAGCCTCTGTGTGTTCATTTGGGTCTGAGCAGCTTTGGGACCACAGGACCTTGGGAGCTGGTGGGACCAGGAAACTTCAGCTACAGTGGTTCACTGTAACACCAGTTCCAAGGGATCTGGAGGCCTCCTGGCCTATGTGGGCATCAGGTGAGAAAGTGGTACACAGACATACATTCAGGCAAAACATCCATATACACAAAATAATTTAGATCACTCCAAAATAAGTTTCAAACCCATCTCTGTTTTTTTTTAAATCTTTTTAAAAAGATTTATTTATTTATTATGTATACAGCATGTATGACTGCAGGCCAGAAGAGGGCACCAATCTCATTACAGATGGTTGTGAGCCACCACGTAGTTGCTGGGAATTGAACTCAGGACCTCTGGAAGAGCAGCCAGTGCTCTTAACCTCTAAGCCATCTCTCCAGCCCAAGACTTTTTTTTTTTTCCCCCCGAGACAGGGTTTCTCTGCGTAGCTTTGCGCCTTTCCTGGAGTTCACTCTGTAGACCAGGCTGGCCTTGAACTCAGAGATCCACCTGGCTCTGCCTCCTGAGTGCTGGGATTAAAGGCGTGCACCACCACCCCCTGGCCCCATTTCTGTTTTAAAACAGCTTTACTGGCCTGGGCAGTGGTGGCACATGCCTTTAATCCCAGCACTCGGGAGGCAGAGGCAGGTGGATCTCTGTAAGTTTGAAGCCAGCCTGGTCTACATGGCAAGTTTCAAAACAACCAGAACTACACAGTGTGAGAAAACAAAAACAGTTTTACTGGAAAGTATTCACACATCAAAATTCACATTTGAAATGTACAGTCCAGTAACTTAATTAAATTTATAGAGGATTTAACTATTATCATACACAGTTCAGAATATTTGTGTCATCCTGAAAAGAGACATAATGCTCATGTACATTAATCACATTACAAGGTAAATATCACCATCATGAGCTCACAGGCACAAAACAATGATCACACCTGCCCTAAGCCAACAGCTAGTAAGCAGCAAAACCCGGCTTTTAACCAGGGAGGATGTCTACATTTCATGTCCTCAAATACTGTATTATCTCCCAAATCAAAGCAATGATAAGACTTTGAACTCTTTTTTTTTTTTTTTTTTTTTTTTTTGGTTTTTCAAGTCAGGCTTTCTCCACGTAGTTTTGATGCCTGTCCTGGAACTCGCTCTATCGACCAGGCTGGCCTCGAACTCACGGAGATCTGCCTAGCTCTGCCTCCTGAGTGTTGGGATTAAAGGAGTGTGCCACGGCCTGGCTGACTTTGAACTCTTGATGCTCCTGACTCTACCTTCTGAATGGTAGATGCATGGCTGTTATGGTTAATTCTAAGAAAATAAGTTCAATAAATATTTACCAGGTGGTTAAAGAAAAAAAAAAAAACACTAAAATATTTTAATTTGCACACCTATTCCAATTCAAAAGATGTATATACTTTTAAAGTATGCTGTTAAATATGGTAAATACTGTAACTAGATGTCTCATTTTTCAGATCTGCAGCTCTAACTCTGCTCCTGGCAGGTAACGGCGACTGAAAGTCACTCTATTTCCTGTCCCCAGAAGTTTAGATTTCTATTGGCCCTTCACTCTCAACAACACTCAACCATCATTCCCTGCATACATCTGCTTTAGACAGTATATTAGACTGTCCATATTTGTCAAATAAACTTAATTTCCAGGATAAAAATCTTCTGTTGATTTAAGTTGTTTCTCCTGATTATTTTTATTGTTGCTAGTCTACTGCTACATGTTTACAAAGATTAAAAATTAAAGTCTGACAAAATCCGGGTTTTAACGATTTCTGACAAATCTTAGCCACCTATATAATTAAATTAAATCTGACCAAAATGTAATCTTTTTAAGATTATGTAAATTCAACATAGCAGTATCTGTCTTAGCTCAAAAACTGGTACTAATAAATGCATTAAACACCTAAAATTATTTCCTCTTAGAGACAGGGTCTTCTAATGCCCAGGCTGGACTTTACTTCAGGGCTTAAATGATCCTCCAGGAAGCCTCTCAAATACTATCGCACTGGCAAACAATGAGAAAATGTTGAGGAAAAAATGGCACAAGACTATAAATGTGCAAAATATAGGCATTAAATTTTTGTTTTGTTTTGAGACCGTGTCTTTCTATAGAGTCCTGGCTATCCTAGAACTCACAATGTAGACCAGGTTTACCTTCAACTCAGAGATCTGCCTGCCTCTGCCTCCCTGGTGCTGGGGTTAAAAGGCATGTGCCACCACATGCAATCATTAAAAGTGTTATTAATGAAGCATTTTTATTCTCAATCAAATCCCAAAGGAAGTGTTTTACTTGATTTGATATGCTAATTCTTTAAAAGGACATGTACATCCAAATGATGAATATATAGATCAGGGGCTGAGAATACAACATAGAGATAGATCATTTATCAAGTACTGAGACCCTGGATTTGACTCCATCAACAAGACAACAGCAGTAACAAAATAACAATAACATACACATAGTGTGTGTGTGTGTGTGTGTGTGTGTGTGTGTGTGTGTGTGTGTGATGCTGGGGATGTAGAACTGCTGTCAGTAGCACATGCCTGAGATTCCAGCACTTGCAAGATAGACAAGACGATCAGAAGCTCAAGGTTTACATACAGAGTTCCAGACCAGGCTGTGTTACATGAGACCCTGTAATTTAAAATTAAAAAAAAAAAAAAAAAAGTGAATAGTGTTTTTAAAATTTGCTTTGCTCGTACTAATTAAGACAATATATACACTAGTCACAGGACATGGAGAAAAGTTGATGCTGACCAGGAAGCTTCCCTCCCTGTAGGCTAGCTTTCATAGTTACAGAAGGTGTTATGAAATCCGGCTGTGAACCCTGTGAACTGCAATAGGAACAGGCAAGGCAACATATGCCCATGAATACAATAATGGCATGAATATTATGGGACTAATCAACTATTTCTTCATTGGATTTAAGAAACACTGCCTGGAACTGTAAATCCAGCCAAAAATCTATGGCTGGGAAGCACACATGACCCAGGGATGAACCTGTTACTATTATTTTGCTAAATGAACACAGCTCTCTAATTTGTATCTCTCTACTCACAGATGAGTGAAGCTCTCAGATCTCAGATCAAATCAGAAAAAACTGTGCAGTGGACAGTGGTTAATATAGAAACTCACAACTGATCAAAGTGCCTAGAAGTGTTGGTGGCATGCTCAGTCACAAATGGACTGTCTACTTTACTTATTGTTTGATTTTTAGTCTATGTGTATGAGTGTTTTGTCCGCATGTTGTGCCTGAGGAGGCTAGAGGAACTAGGTGCTGGGAAGTGAAGGCGGAAGGTCAGCCAAATGTTTCCTCTGCCTCTCTGAGCTAGCAGGTTTTCACCCCAGCCTTTGGCTCCTGAATCTTTATCAGTGAAATTGAATGATTACCATTTAGATAAAAACAACAGTATATACTAGTTGGATTTTTGTCAGCTTGATACAAACTAATGTCACCCAAGAAAAGGAACCTCAATTGAGGAACTGCTTCCATCAGGTTGGCCTGTAGGCATAGTGGGGCATTTTCTTGATTAATGATTGACATAGGAAGGCCTAGCTTACTGTGGGCAGTACCACCCCTATGTAAGTAGTCTTGGTTGTATAAGAAAACAAGCTGAGCAAGTCACAAGGGGCAAGTTAGTAAGCAGCATTCTTCCATGGTCTTTACTTCAGTCTGCCTTCAGGTTCCTACTTGAATTCCTGACCTGATGATGAACTGTGATTTGGAAGTGCATGCCAAATAAACCCTTTTTCCTGCCAACGTAATTTTAGTTAAGGTTTTATCACAGCAACAGATAAGAAAATTAGTCCTGAAACTTCTGTATTAGTTACTTTTCTGTTGCTGTGATAAAATAGCATGACCAAGGCAATATATAGGAAGAGTTTATTTGGACTTATGGTTCCAGGGGGTAAAAGTCCATTATGGTGGGGAAGCAGAGCAACATGAAGCAGGCATGGTAGCAGAAAAAGGAAGCTGAGTGATCATTTCAACTGCAAGCAACAATCTAGGGGGATGGGGGAGCATATAAAATGGTAGAACAGAGACAAACAAACTAGAAGTGGAAATGGGACAAGGTTATAAACTCTCAAAAAATGTTATGGGAAAATCTAAAAGGAGCAGGAGGCCAGAAAGTACTACTGTCAATTGGGTGGTCAAGATCTTAGTTCAGGGGCCATGAGCCAGCAACTGAGGGGAAATAAGGAAATAAATTATATGGATACCTGCAGAAACAGAAAGAAGTGCAAAGACACTGAAGCAGGAGCTTGTGTGGATGTCAGAGACCACTATGTTTGGAAAAGAATGATAAAGGTTGAGACACCAGAAGATGAACTCAAGAAGGTTTCAGGGAATCACATTATATAAGAACTTATAGGCATGTTGGTCCTATTGGTACACATTTTTAATCTCAGCATTTGGGAGACAGGTGGATCTCTGTGAGTTCAAGGTCAGCCTGGTCTGCATAGTAAGACCCTGCCTCAACTCCCCCCCCCCCGATGCCCCCTAAAAAAAGAACTTACGGGCTACTATAAAGATTTTGGCTTTGAAGAAGCCCCTGAAGAATTACAAGCAGAAAAGGGATATAAACTGACCTTTTCACAGAGCAACTCTCTAGCTATGTTGAACAGTGCTGAAATAGACTGTAAGCAAAGGCAGAAACAGAAAGATCAATTTACAAGATACTAGAAGAGTCCTGGTGAGAGACAGGAACTGTGAAAACACTGAAGGGAGCAAAATGGACAAAGAGACAAGTTTTGGGCCTAAACAATGGCAAGGATGATCTGGCACGAAGACTGGAAAATTTGAAAGGTAAGAAAAACCATGAATTCCAAAGAAAATGAGGGGAGCATGCCTGGCTGCTTTCATCATAACTAAAGCTGTGTTCTTTGAGCTTTCATAATAATGCCAATTAGCAGAAATGTAACTATCTACCTCACCTGTGTAGTATTTTTTGTTTCTAAGTTATTTTCATGAGCTATGCTCCGCCTGAGTCTAATAAAGCCATTTAAAACACATCTAGAACAGTGATGGGGGGGGGGCTGTCCTTGGTCTTTCACTGTGGCAGCTTTCCTGTCTTCCTCACTCCCATCTCACCTTCTTTAATAGACTATCCAACCATAAATCACTAAGTTATGCTAACTTTAAAAATGTGGATGATTTTATTTTATGTATGCGAGTGTTTTGCTTACGTATGTATCTATGCATCACTTGTGTTCCTGGTGTCCCCAGGAGCCAGAAGGCGGCATTGGATTCCCTGGACCTGGAGTTAGAGATATTTGTGAGCTGCCAGGTGGGTGCTGGAGAGCAGTCAGTGCTCTTAACTGCTAAACCATCTTTCCAGCCACTACGCTAAAGTTTTTAGGCCTCAATTTTGACACAAATTTTCTAATAACGATCCTTGAATGTCATTTTTTCTAAGCTTTAATACACATTTTAAAAAGTCTCAGGCACATGCCTTTAATCCCAGCACAGGCACCGAAACTATACAGAGAAACCCTGTCTTGGAAAAAAAGTCTCAGGCATAAAAATACTATATTAACTACATAATAATAATACTGGAAATATAGTTCTGATCAATTTATAAGTCCCTAGTTCACTCTATTAAGTGTGAGTATTTTACAACCATTTCCACAGCAATTACTAATTAATATCTACTTCTATGAAATTAGATTATTAAATTATGATTTTGAAATTTTCTTTCACTGTATCCAAAGATGACAAGCATTTTAAAATCCTTTACTATTTTGTAAGCTAGAGAAATGATAAATCTCTATAGTTAATATGATCATAGTTTTCATAAATTAAAGGTTTTATTTATGGATATCATTCATTAACAGGTACACTTCTTTGTTTGCTTTTTTAGACAGGGTCTCACTGGGTAGCCATGGCTAGCTGAGCCCAGAATGCTCTGAGTAGACCAGACTGGTCCTGAACTCACAGAGATCCACCTGTCTCTGCCTTCCATGTGCTAGGATTAAAGATGTACACTACCACATCCAACAGATAAACACTTTTTTTTTTTTTTTGGTTTTTTGAGTCAGGGTTTCTCTGTAGCTTTGGAGCCTGTCCTGGACTAGCTCTGTAGACCAGGCTGGCCTCGATCTCAGAGATCCACCTGCCTCTGCCTCCCAAGTGCTGGGATTACAGGCGTGCACCACCATCGCCGGCGATAAACACATTTTTTAAGTCAGTATGTCTTGTTCTAATGAAATAAAGAGAACTCTAATTCACCAGAATAAGCACTATCAAAATGTACCAATTTATTATTAAAGGATTACAAAAGCTGAGCTGCTTGGTGATTGTTATTTAAAAAAAAAAAAAAAAGCAAAGTAGTAGTATTTAAGTATTTAAGTGCCCTCAAGTGAACTGGATAATTCTCAAAAGTAATAGTACAAATCGCCAATAAATATATTTAAACTCCTGACCAGGCGGTGGTGCATGCTTTTGATCCCAGCACTCGGGAGGCAGAGCCAAGTGGATCTCTGTGAGTTCGAGACCAGCCTGGTCTACCGAGCGAGATCCAGGATAGGCACCAAAACTACACAGAGAAACCCTGTCTCAAAAAAACAAAACTGTGTGTGTGTGTGTGTGTGTGTGTGTGTGTGTATTAAAATTCTGAATTTTTACACATCTGGGAAAGAAAAATCAAAACTGTATTGATTCCATCTCATACCAAAAAAAATGGCTTACCAAGCAAATAATAAAAACTAGCACTGGCAAAGACTAGCAGGAGGATCCCTTTAAACATTGCTGGAGGGAATGCCAATGTATAGAGCCCCTATGAAAATCAGTATGGTGGTATAAAAACAAAACCTAGAACTATCTTATGATCCAGCTTTATCACTCCTGAGTATATTTTCCAAAGACTCTAAGTACATGGAATGCATGTGTGAAAATGTTATAATAAAACTTATTATTTTGCATGTCATTTTTTAATTAAATAAAGCTAATAAAGAGTGAATACCCAACTTGTATGTCCCTGTCTATTTTTATATGTTAAAAAAACAAATAAATATCCTTTAGTGCATGCCAAGTTTAGCTGCACAACTAAAGTTTAGTAATATTCTAGGATCTTAACTACTCTGCTTAACCAATCATTTCATTTTACAGGTGAGGAAGCTGAGGCTCAGAGACATTAAACTGTGAAGGCAATATAGACTCCATCCTAGGGAAAGGGCCACCATCTCAAACCACTTGCTATACTCAGTTTTAGGAAGGATCTCAGGAATGTGCCATGACAGCTCAAACTGATACAGGACAGTATGCTCCTGAAGGCATTCTCTCTGCGGTTTATGGCCCTTGAAGCTATCTAGATAATCCTCCTGAGCAGTCCAGATAATCCTGTTTCCCACCAAAAGTACAATCCAATAGTTTCAAATGTAGTTTCTTGCAGAAAGTCTAGACCAATAATTTCAAAAAAATCACCTTGCCCCATATCCGTTCTACCCAATCCCAAACTGCCAATTCCTGGCTTGTGGTTTTTCCCTATAAAAACTCTGTACATCTGAGCTTGTGGCTGCTGCCACATTTCCTTCCATCTGCCGTGCTGTGGCCCAGGTTGAACCTGACAATAAAAGGACCCTCATGTGCTTGCATCCAAGACCCGCTCCTTGGTGGTCTCTGGGGGTTTGTGAAACGGGTACGATAAAACCACCTGTCAGTTCATAGAGTTTGGGGGCAGCAGGGTACTGGAGTTTTACCAGTCTTTGCAGGCTCCTGGGTGTGGTGATATCTTATTTGTGCTTTAACTCTTGTCTGAAGATCAGAGTGTGGAACTAGTGGCCAGACAGTGGTGGCACACACCTTTAATCCCAGCACTTGGGAGGAAGAAACAGGAAGTGATAAAGCGGGGTGGAGACAGGAGTTTAGCCCTTCCAAGCTGAGGATTCAGGAGAGGTAAGAAGTCTCTCTGGTGGCTGGCTGTTCTGCTTCTCTGATCTTTAAGCATTTACCTCAATATCTGGCTCTAGGTTTTTATTATTAAGACCAATTAGAATTTGTGCTACACCCAGGCTTTGAATCTCAGAAAACACAAAGATGACAGTCAGGTATCATGATCAAGAACATATCATACAACTAATTTTAACATTTAGTAGACTAGCCAAAGCTCTTAGAAACTTGATTAATTTATACTAAGCAACTGGCAATTTTATATTTAGTACTTAAAAATTAGTCACGGAAAACAACCTGGGTTACTACCAGCGGTGGTCTGAATGAGACTAACCCCGGCCAATGGTTCAATATGTGACCCCAGCTGGTAAAACGATTTAGGAAGTAGTAGGAAGCGTGACCTTGACAGAGGTGTATCACTAGGCAAAGAGCTTTGAGGTTTGAAAAGACACAGTGCTTTCTTCCTTCTGCCTGTGAGAGGTGAACTCCCAGTCATTTCTGCCACTGCCATGCCTTTGCTCTGCCACAGTGGACTCCAAACCTCTAAAAAAATCAAGAGCCCCATTAAATGCTTTCATTTATAAGTTTCCTTGGTTATGTTTTGTTTGGTTGTTTGGTTGTTTGTTTGGTTGTTTGTTTTTTGGTCACAGCAATAGCAAACTAAGACATTGACTAAGGTTATTTAACTATAAGAGTTGAGCTACAGACAGAATAAAACAGAAACCTGAAATACAGCCCTTCAAATGTTTTTGATGCTCAAGAATGGACCTGTTCAAG
Organism: Onychomys torridus; assembly: GCF_903995425.1. NCBI lineage: Eukaryota > Metazoa > Chordata > Mammalia > Rodentia > Cricetidae > Onychomys > Onychomys torridus. The sequence goes on along the minus strand of NC_050451.1, from coordinate 4,449,099 downwards.
AACTGACCTCAAACTAAAAATACTCAGAAGCCCTGAGTCCTAGGAATTTACGTGATTGCTTCCACCTCATGAAGAGCTCTGGAAATGCTCAACTGAGCATAGGTAGTCTCCAACATAGGCGAATCTAGACACAGAAAGTAGATTAAGATTGCCTTGAGCTGAAGTAGGAAGCGATGGGTAGGGAATAATCGCTAATGTATAGAAGGTTTCTTTTTGGAATAATAAAATAGTCTAGATTAAACTTTGGCGATAATCATACAACTCTGTAGGTATACTAAAAAAAGAACCTTTGACTGTATATATATATATAGTTTGTTTTTTGTTTTTTTTTTTTTGAGACAGGGTTTCTCTGTAGCTTTGGAGGCTGTCCTGGAACTTGCTTTGTAGACCAGGCTGGCCTCGAACACACAGAGATCCACCTGCCTCTGCCTCCCGAGTGCTGGGATTACAGGCATACACCACCACCGCCCGGCCTTGACTGTATATTTTAAAGTAGATGAGCCTTTTCTCCTTAAAACAAACAAACAAACAAAACACTATTTTTAAAATAAGGGGAAAATAAAAAAAATAAAAAATAAAAATAATAAAATAAGGGGAAAATAAAGCTTACAATTGACTCTTATTTTTCTGGTTTAGATGGCAAGAGATGTATTTCATCAAAGATAGTAAGGTTGCTGTGATGGAACATGCCTTTAATCCTAGCATTCAGGAGGCAGAGGCAGGTGTATCTTTGTGAATTAAAGGCCAGCCTGGTCTACAGAGTGAGTTCCAGAACAGCCAGAATTACATGGTGAGAGACCCTGTCTTAACAACAACAAAAAAAACCTCTATACACACACACACACACACACACACACACACACACACACACACACACACACACGAGTTAGGATGAGTAATGTAGCTCAGTGGTACAGCAACTGCCTGGCCTGTGTGATGCCCTGGGTTTGATTTCCAGCACCACAACCACCAACAACAAAAGTTGCTTTTCACTGTCTTTCTGTTACTTGCCATTTAATAGTAAAAGGAAAGCAATCAGGATACTAACACTGAGGACAGTCATTTGTAATTATGTTATTAGAATTTCAAGCTCACACACCTAAGTACAAAGTTGGTACAGTTGGGTGGTTCTAAACTCAGCAGCGCCATAGAACACCCCAACACCCTCTGGTCTACAATTACAGCCTTAGATCACAACAGCACAAATTTCACAGATTGCCTCAGGACATAGGCAAGTCAATCCTGCTTCACTGTATAGGAAGTAGCAATAAACTTCTGCTCTTTGCTTATTTATTTGTTTGTTTGTTTTGTTTGTTTTTGTTTTTTGAGACAGGGTTTCGCTGTATAATTTTGGTGTGTGTCCTGGATCTCATTCATATTTAGACCAGGCTGGCTTTGAACTCAGAGATCTGCTTGGCTCTGCCCAGCTGCTCTTTGCTTCTTTTAGACAAAGTCAACGAATACTTAGAAAACCAAGATACAAGAAATAGGTTATTTTTTAAAGTTAATTCTGGTCATATGAATGCCAACAAAATAAGCTTCCTTTACATTTCCACCACCTGCTGCAGTCGCTTTCAGTCTCTAGACCAGTGTTTCTCCACCTGTGGATAGTGCCCACGCTGGGATTGAATGGCCCTTTCACAGAAGTCATATATCAGATATTTACATTACAATTCATAATAGTAGCAAAATTAGTTATGAAGTAGCAATGAAAATAATTTTATAGTTGGAAGCTACCACAATATGAGGAACTGTATTAAAGAGTCACAGTGTCAGGAAAGTTGAGACAAAACTCTATCTACAAAATGACACCCTGTTCTTGCTCGGTAGCATAATAGCGCCTCCACTTATCCCTTCTGTATTACGCTCTCTATTGCACTGGTTCAAAGGGGCAGCAAAAAATGCTCTAATGTTGCCACTTCAATGAAGAAGAAACAGAGAGGGGGTGGGGTGGGAGGGAGGAAGGGAGGGAGGAGAACAAGGAAGAGGAGGAAGAGAAGAAGAGGAGGAGGAGGAAGAAGAGAAGCAAGGAAGAGGAAGGAGGAGGAAGAAGAGGAGGAAGAGGAAGAGAAGAAGGTGGCTCTCTTGTTGCTTCCCCGCCAAAAGAAAATGTTACTTCTCTTCTCTGCTTCCTTTTCACAGTAACATGTTTCAATTCAGCCTTGTCTATATATGCCATTCTCTTACAATCTTGATTCAGTTTTCTCTACTTCATTGGCATTGCTTTTGTCCAGATCATCAATAGCCTATCACCAAATTCAATATTTTCCATCTATCTTCTAAGCTCTTCTTGCTCTGTTCTACACAGCAATATAAACAGTAAACTTCAAGTCCCTAAAGCACTTACCTCTCTGCTACTATGACTCTACTCTCCTGGTTTCCTTTCTTCCTCTATAGCTAATCCTAGTCTCTTCTGTTGCCTCTACTGAGATCGAACTCTAAAGGTTAGAATTCTACAGGGTTTGGTTTAAGTTCACTTTTTTTCCCATTCACATTTGGCATTCACTTCTTAGCCAATGTCATGTAAACTCATGGCTATAAATATTATCAATGATTATTTGGACTTACTCTCTGAATCCCAGACACATGTCCAGCTAACTCATGCGGAACCTTCATTCACTGTTTTGTGTGCAATCAAAACTGAACTCTAGTTCTATTTCTCAACACAATTCTGAGGTTTTTGTATAGTCTCAGTACTATACAGTCAATCAAGCTTTGCCTTCACCCCATCTACTAACAAATCCCACTAAGTCTACATCATCACACTATATTAAAATTGATCACTTCTATTTTCAGTGCCATCATACTAATTCACCTTGGCAAGTTCAATTGTCTCCTCACTCTTGAAGGAAGTCCATTTTCCACATAGCATATAGATATCTTTTAAAAGGCAAAACCAGCTGAACATGGGGCTTACACCTGTAATCCCACCACTGAGGAAGGAGGACTGCTTGAGTCTGATAGATCAATTTGGGCTACACAGTGAGTTCTAGGACAGCCTGGAGTATAGAGAGAGACCTGACTTCATAAAAACTAACCAGCCATCTTCGTTATCCTTGTCAACTTGACAATGCCCAGATTCATCTAAGAGAAAAATCCTCAACTGAAAGAACTGCCTAGATCAGATTGGCCTGTGGGATATCTGTGGGTGGGGTTGTTTTGCTTATTAATTCAGGAGGGCCTTGCCTACTTGTGGCTGATACTATTCCTAGGCAGATTGTATGAGAAATCAAGCTAAACATCAGCCTGTGAGTGAGCCAGCAAACAACGTTCCTTCATGGTTCCTGCCTCCAGACCCCTGCCATAGTTCCTTGACTCAATGATGGATTGTGACCTGGATGTATGAGCTAAATAAACCCTTTTCTCCCCAAGCTGCTTTTGGTCAGACTGTTTTATCAGCAACAGAATGAACAAAAACATAAATTGGTATCAGGAGTGAGTGTTGCTTAAATGGACCTGACCCTTTGGCTTTTTATGCTCTTCGATTATTTTGTTGGACAGCTGTGGAAGATTTTAGAACTTTGGGCTGGGAAAGCATTTAAGAACTCAGAGCTTCATGAGCTACTGTTATTGGAGCTTGAAAGATCCGAGAGAAATGTAAACAACGGAGGATTGGCTTGTGAGGTTTCAAAGGGAAACAAAGACCCTATTAGGGCCATCTTTGTGATGTGTTTGGATCTTTAAGAATCTGTGGTAGGGAAGGGTTGTAGTGGTGCAAGCCTTTGATCCCAGTGCTGAGGAGGCCAAGACAGGAGGATCTCTGTGAGTTCAAGGCCACCCTGGTCTACAGAGCAAGTTCCAGGACAAGCTCCAAAGCTACAGGGAAACTCTGGGGGAGGGGGGGTGGAATCTATGATTGAGGGCTGAAGATAGCTCAAAGGTTAAGAACACTGTCTGCTCTTCCAAAGGACCCAGATTCAATTCCCAGCACTCATATGATGGCTCACAACTGTCTGTAATTTCAAGAGCTGAAACTCTCATACATGCAGGCAAAACACCAATGGACACAAAATAAGAATAAGTTGGAAGGAAGGAAGGAGGGAGGGAGGGAGGGGGGGGGAGAGAGAGAGAGAGAGAGAGAGAGAGAGAGAGACAGAGAGAGAGAGAGAGAGACAGAAAGACAGAAAGACAGAAAGTCAGAAAGACAGACAGACAGAATGAATCTATGGCTGCCAGGTAGCTGAGACTGAAGAACCGCTGTGATTAACAAGGTATTAGCACTAGTAAAGTAAAAATCTGTGCAACCCTGAGAATAGGATGCTAGTAAACTGAGACTGAAAAAAGCACCTGTCTTTGTTTTTCTTTTGAAACAGGATCTCACTGTGTAGCCCTATCTGTTCTGAACTCATTAGACAGGCTGGGACTGATAAGCAATTCCCACCAGTGAGGCAAAATCTCCTGGGAAGTATTCCCGTCACACAGAAACTGTATGTGTGGGGGCAGGGAAAGGGGAGTACAAGGCAGCAGAATTTGGCAATGTGTAGAAGTCCCCATGTGGCACTGTGTGGCAGGGTTAGAGTCCCTGTAGAGAGCAAGAGAGGCCACTGGTAAAAGCGCAGCTTCGGGTGCACTGGGAACCATGGGATGTCCACCAAAGACAATAAAAGGACGAAGAGTGAATGAAGTCAGCCTCAGCCTCCAAGGCAAGGTGTGTATACTTCTGGTGGCAGAGCTGGAGAGGTAGGCTGCTGGACACTAAGCTACAGCATCATTAGAGTGCTATATGTTGGTTTTGCTTTGATCTGATTGTTAACATGAGAATTCTTTCCTTTGGGGAAGTATATAACCTAATTTTTATTTTACAGGGCCCCACAATTAAGAGATTTTGGATTTTTAGACTGTTGAAAATTTAAAGACTATGGTACCTTAAAAAGTTGGGACTAAGTTTGATATTATAGTATTAACATGAGCTCTATGGAACAAGGAACTGAAATGTTACAGATTAAACCAACAGTTTGTTCATCAAGATGACAAGCAATAAAGTATCCTCATTAGTTTTAATTGTCAATATGACACAGCCTGGAATCATCTACAAAGAAAGGCTTGATTAACGATTTCTCTAGTTGAAATTAGCCAGTGGGCATGACTACAAGGGGTTATCTTATTAATTAAGGCAGGAGAGCCCTGCCCACTGTGGGCAACACAATCCCTAGGCATGGGGTCATAGGCTGGGTAAGAAAGCTAACTAAGCATGAGCCTGCAAGTGAGTCAGCATCATTCTTCCATGGTTTCTAGCTCGATTCCTGCCTTGAGTTTCTGCCCAGACTTCCCTCAATGGCAGACTCTGACATGGAAATTGTAAGTCAAATAAATCCTTTCCTCACCACATTGTTTTTGGTCAAGCTACTTTACCACAACAACAGAATGAATGAGGACAATCAATCAATAAATAAATCAATGACAAAGCAAATCATGTCAGAATCATAAAGGCTCTGAATAATTACCTAAGTAGAGAAATCCAAACCCCTTATCAGGATCTATAGTCTCTGCAAGATCTGGTTCCTGTTTGCCACTCTATCATCTTTCCATTCAAAATCTCTCTTTTTCTTTCTGTGGCTAACTTTGGTTTCAACTTGATTATATCTAAGATCAACTAAATGACAAATCTTTAGACAGGACTGTAACAGTTTTCACAGAAGGATTAACTGAAGGGGGAAGACAGTCTCTCCAAGTGGGCAGCAACTTTTTGCCACAGCACAGATACAAAGATGATCAGGCGTGGTGGCCCACACCATTAGTCCAGCATTCAGAAGGCAGAAGCAAATGGAACTCTGAGTTTGAGGCCAGTCTGGTCTACAAAGTGAGTCTTAAACACATAAACAAACAAAAACCAAAGAGTTGCAAGAGAAGAACAAGGCTGCTTTTGCCTGCCTGCCTGCCTGCCTGTCTTCACGCCCTGCATGTAATAATAACATGCATCTACCTTGCTGCTACAACTGTCACTGCCATCCTTCTGACATGAGAACCCAGATTCTTCATGCTTCCAACATGAACTGAAGACTAGCAGCAGTCCAGTAATCTTCCAGGTCTTCAGTACAAAACTGAGACTGCTGAGGCATCTAAGTTCTTGGCTTGTCTGGCATGCAGATGCCATCTGTTAAACTACTCAGCCTGTATCCTGTAAGCCCATCTAATAAACTCTTGTTGGAACATGGTCCAGGAATGGAACTATGGGAGGAGAATGCTGAGTACTTGTAAGAAAACTCCAAGAAAACAAGATGAGGTCTTGTGATCTCAGTTTCTTCAAAAACAGAATTGGTTTTGGAATGTGTTTTTGTGCTCCTCCCAGGCAGAGTGACAGGATGTTGTTATTCATATACCTCCATGGAAACACATGTTTTTCCATGTGCAGCTTGTCCTTGTGATTGTACACTTTACTCAGGTGACTCCTCTTAACCCTCAGAGTATACACTGATGCTATGAATAAAGTTGGCTATTGTATGAGACTTTAGTCTGTCTCAGTTTTAGGCCCAGATCTCCCAGGTTCACTTCATAGCTAGAGCAGTGAACAAATTGTAAGACTTACTCATTCTACTATTTCTGTTTCTGTAGAGAATCCTGAGTAGTAGAATATCTGATTCACCAGACTCCAAACTCAGGGCTTTTGCAAGTACCAGTTCCTCACCCTGAGAGCTCTTCACATCTTGGTCTAAAAGTCACCAGCACATTAAAGTTTTTTGTACTGTATTAGGTACAAACATCCCATCATTTAGAACATCATTTAGATGTTCTGTCTAGAAGTTATCACAATAACCAGATTTCATTTATTCCCTTGTGTTTGTTATTTCCCTCCTTTCTGCAATCTAGTCTCTTGTCTCTTTGGGGTAGTATACAGCAACAATGGATATCTGTAGAATGAATGGCAGCATAAAGAATGAATCAAAGATGGAGAAAAAGAAGCAAGGAAAAGTAAAGATATTTCCAACCTATATCTCAGTTTTATAATAATAATTCCTAAAAAAAAAAAAAAAAGTCTTCAAAAGACATCAAGCCTTCTTGACTACTGTGAGTCACAGATTTCTTCTACCTTAACACCTTCTATAAGAGTCTCCAGTAACCACTTCAACAACAGAGCAACCTCAATGAATGAAGGAATAATGTGGAAAACTGTGAGGAGATCAGCTCCAACCTGCTCCCACCTATCAAAGAGTTCTTGGGTGGAAGAGAGAGGAATGAGAAAATATCAGCTAGAAAGATAGATCTAGACGAGAAGAAAGACAGGACACAGGATAGCTTCAGGAGGGTCCTAGGTCAATACCCAACAGCCCAGAACTTTATTCAAAGGGGCTTTTTAGAATATACAAACGGGAGAGGCAAAAGACTTCCCTCTTACAAGACCAAAGCACATTGTACAGCCAAACGTAGACCCTTCCAAACACTTGGTAAACATGCCTGTAGCCAAATCATCTCCTTTATGTAGCCCTGCTGGATAAAGCAAGCTCAGATTCTCTGACCCTGAGTAGGGCCTCACTAGATAGCCTCTGTGGGTCTCCACAGAATAAGATCATTTAAAAGGCAAAAAAATAAATTACTTTTAAATTCAGATCATTTCTCCCAGTATTTTGAAGAGCTAGAGTGTTCTAGAGTGACACTTCAAATTGAAGAAGGAATTTATAGAAAACTACACGCAAACACAGCAGAAGTTAGCATTCTACAAAGAAAGCCCTCTTCTCTGGTCTATATACTGTACTCCAGACCCTTTCCATAACATAAAATAGTATGTTATGGCTGTCAGAGATTAAAAAGTAAAAAATTAAGCCCTCATTTACTAGGTGAGACAAAGAACAAAGGGATCAAAAATAATAGAACAGGTTTAGTAGGTGAGATGGCTCAGTGGGTTCTTGCTGTTGCTGTTTTTCAAAGCATTTGCTGCACATGACAACGCATATGACAATGGAGTTGGATCCCTTCAATCCACCAGGGAAGGGGAGATTTAACTCTCAAATGTCCTCGACCTCCAGAGGCACACTGTTGTGCACATGCCCTCACTTATACAAATATGTATCATACAGGTCATAATACACAACAGTAATAATTTTTAAAAATACTATTGCAAATGTTTTTTTGTGGGTTTTTTTGTTTTGTTTTGTTTTGGTCTGTAGTTTTTGCTATGGAAATAATCCAATCTATGGTAAACAAAGTAAGACAAGAGTTTATTTTTAGGTTATTTGGCTTAAGTAATTTTTAAATTCTTATTATAAAATCAGAGAATGGCTACTATCTAGAGGTTTTTGTCTTTTGTTTTCTTTTTCAAGACAGGGTTTCTCTGCATATCCCTGGCGGTCCTAGAACTGTCCTAACTAGCTAATTTAAAAAACCCGCTCTATCCTTATAAATAAGTCTATAAAGATAGTAAAGTGGATCCAGACAAGAACAAGAAGCACAAGGACAGAAATTAAAACCCATCTGAAGGATGATGGAAGCTGGTACTTGATGATAAATTACCCAGCAATTCAATATGATAAATCACTCACTCAAGATATTACTATATTCTATTGAGACAGGGTCTTGTTTTGTACACCAGGCTGGCCTCCAACTTGCAATCCTTCTGCTCAGCCTCCAGAATTCTGGTATTATAAACATGCACCACCATGCCCAGTTTAAAGACATTTTTTAAACATCAAAATCCCTTAGATTTTTGGTTTCTAAGAAAGAATATACATTTCAGGAATGTAAATTAAGGCAGAACTCTAAATCTATAAATGTGCTCACCAGCACAGCCTATCTCTCTGCCCCATCCACTCTCTCCTAGTTTTTTTCCTCAGATGGAGCTCACTATATTGTCCAGGTTGGCCTCTAACTCACAAGCTCAAGCTTTTTTTAAATGAATCTAGAGGAAAGAAGTTTCTTGACGTACAAATAACAAACCTCATCTAACTGAAGAAACAGATTTGGTGGGCCATTCCTAACTAGTCTAGAGAAAAAGGAAAGGGCGAAGAGCACAGAAGCTCCAATTCCTATCATTCTACTATTTTCTGCCTCTATTTAGAGAAGAAAAATATTGTTATCCAAAATGAATTAGCAAAGTAAAATAGAGACCATGAAATATTATTCAGCCTTAAAAAGGAAAGAAATTTTGACATATGAATGTGTGTTAAGCATCGAAGTTATAGCATGAATAAACTTTGAGGACATTATGCTAAATGAAATAAGTCAGTCACAAATAAATAATCTATGACTTGGCAAATAATTAATGTCTTATCTAAAGTAGTCAGTTTCAGAAAGACAGAAGATAGGAGTGGTATACCTGGAGCTAGAAGGACAGAATGAGTTTACTATTTAATGGGTATGTATGGCTTTGCAGTTTTACAAAACAAAAAGAGTTATAGCAACGGATGGTTACAAAACAATGTGGAGCCAGGCGGTGGTGGCGCACGCCTTTAATCCTAGCACTCAGGAGGCAGAGGCAGGCGGATCTCTGAGAGTTCGAGGCCAGCCTGGGCTACCAAGTGAGTTCCAGGAAAAGGCACAAAGCTACAGAGAAACCCTGTCTCGGGAAAAAAAAAAAAAACACAAAAACAAAACAAAACAACAACAACAAAAAAACCAATTTGGATATATTTAATTATACTAATCTATACTTTTAAAGAGATCAGGATAGATTTTATTTCATAATAAAAGAGCTAGGAAGCCGGGCAGTGGTGGTCCGTGCCTTTTATCCCAGCAGTCGGGAAGCAGAGCTAGGTGGATCTCTGTAAGTTTGAGGCCAACATGGTCTACAGAGTGAGATCCAGGACAGGCACCAAAACTTCACAGAAACCCTGTCTCAAAAACAGAGCTAGAAAAATGGTTATTGTCACCAATTTTTTTAAAAGCTAGTTAGTAAACGGATTCATGTCATAAATCATGATGAGCACCAGATATAAATGTGGCTGGCAATCAAATACATTTAGATTTTAGTGTCCTTAGTCATAAAGTGAAAAGAGAAAAGACAAAAGAAGAGAACTCAATCCTGGCAATAAGTCCTGGAATAGTGAAGAGCTAGCCATTTGGGGTGGGAGCATTAAATAAAAACTACCACACAACCTATAGAATCCCAGACTTGTGACAGAAGGGCCCCTAACCATGCTCTAAAGAGAGGTAACATGTAAGCTGGGACATCATTGAACCTAAACACAGATTTACTGAGCTCAAGGTAATAAGCACTTAATCACATTGAGATCATAACCACAGTGAAGACGTGTTTCCTGCTAATTGCCATTTCTAGAGACTTAGCTCAGCTTTGTGGTCAAGATAGAACACATAGAAGTGACTGGACTAAATTAAGGTTATTCCTTGGCTTTCTTATGATTCAGGCACCATCTAAGATATTACCCTATCCTAGTATTTGGTGTTACAGTCCACAGTCAGCTTAATCCGTCCTATATCTAAGCTTTTTCTACATATGAAATTAAATATTTTCTACTATAACACTGTCTTAGTTAGGATTTTATTGCTGTGATGAGACATGACCACAGCAACTCTTATAAAGGAAAACATTTATTTGGGGGCTGGCTTACAATTCAGAGGTTTATCTATTATTGTCACAGCAGAAAGCATGCAGGCAGACCCAGTGCTGGAGAGCTAGCTCAGAGTTCTACATCTGGATCCACAGGCAGCAGGAAGAGAAAGTGAGCCACTAGGCCTGGCTTGAGCTCACTGACACACATCCTCCAACAAGGCCACCTTCAATAATACCCCTCCCTAAGAGTCTATAGGGGTCATTTTCATTTAGACCACTACAGCTACATAATATATGTTGGTATGTAGCCTCATACCCTTCCTTCAGACTCTCTCCTTGAAGCACCAGACCTCAAATCTACATTTCTAACCCATCAGCAATACTCCCATCAGATTCCAGGTGTAAAACTAGCAAAAGCCCAGGTTCCTACTTGTCAAGGTTCCCGCAGCACTGGTGGAAACAAGTTTTGTGGGCTCTGGTTTATAGGCGTCTTTTCCTTGTTGTTCCTTCAACATTTCATTTTGTGACAAATTCCTAGAATTACATGTCCTCTTTAAATCAAAGCACATCAAGTCGTTTTCTGGGTATATGTGAACTTATACTTGTGGAGATTAATTTTTTTCAACTTGACACAAATCTAGACATACCTGGGAAAAGGAAATCTCAACTGAGAAAGTATCTTCATCAGATCGGCCTGTGTCTATAAGGCATCTTCTTAATTGCCAACTGACATAAGTCCACCACAAGCAATGCTATCTCCAGGCAGATGTGTAAGAAAGACAGCTCAAAGGCCAGAGAAGGCAAATCAGTAAGCCATGTTCCCCCAAGGTTTCTTTTTCAAGGTCCTGCCTTGTAGTCAGACTTTCCTTTGGGCTGCCAGCTCATTCCCAAATAAAGACACGAAGACTTCTTAGTAATTATGAAAGCTCAGCCTATACCTTAGGCTTCTTCCTAACTAGTTTTTATAACTTGAATTAACCCATTTCTATTAAATCTATGTTCTGCTATGTGGCTCATGGCTGTTACCTCTCCTCCTGCATGTCCTGCTTCTTCTGAGTCTCACTAGTATCCCTGGCATGCCTCAATTATCTCCCCTTCCTCTCTCTGCTCGGAAGTCCTGCCTATCTCTCCTGCCTAGCTATTGGCCATTTAGCGTTTTATTATACCAATCATAGTAATACATCTTCACAGTATACAAATATCCCACATTTCCCCCGTTTTGTCTAAATAAAATGGGAAGGTTTTAACTCTAACACAGTAAAACTATACACAAGTAAGAAATACATTCACAATGTCCAGTCCATTAGTACTGGCAAATTCAAAGAAAATACTGCATTATCTATCCTATGTTGATGAGTACAAAGTTTTGTATTGAACCATTTTCTATCAAAACTTGTATTACCATCCTAAAAATATCTTTTTAGATCTAAAAACATCTTCTTGATAAACAAGTTAAGCTTTTTATGTTTCTCAACCTTATAAACTTTACATCTCTTAAGCTTCTTTTCTGAATTTGGTACCAAGGAAAATTGTAACTATAACTATCTAGTCCTTAACCCCATCAAAGACCTGAGGATAGAATATTACCTGAATAAACAGGAAGTATAGAGCAAATAACTTCCAAAACTATAGAAATGACAGAGACAGCTGGCTGCCTGGACAGTCACCCAAAGTTCCTCTGCAATGTTGACCTACAGAACCAGAATATCTGACAAACTTTCTTATGAATCAGAAAAATTTTGAAGGACTGTCCTACCTTGTCTTGGCAAAGTGTGGCAGTCACCTTCTTTTGAGTCCTATTAGTCCAATTTGAACAGCATACTGTCAACAGTTGTGGCAAGGGCATTTTCTTACCCATTTGCTAACTTTTTTTTTTTTCAAGACTGGGTTTCCTGTAGCTTTGGAGCCTGTCCTGGACTAGCTCTGTAGCCCAGGCTGGCCTCAAACTCACAGAGATCCACCTGCCTTTGCCTCCCAAGTGCTGGGATTACAGGCGTGTGCCACCACCACCCGGCTTAACTTATTTTTTTATATACGTATTTTTTTTATATTATATGTATGAGTATTTTCTCTGAATGTGCATACCTGGTGCCCTTGGAGATCAGAAGGGGGCAACAGATTCCCCTGTAACTAGAGTTACAGACAGTTGTAAGCTGACACGTGGGGGCTTGGAATTGAACCAGTGTCCTCTAGACGAACCACCAGTGTTCTAAACCACTGAGTCATTTCTCCTAAGAACATATTTTCTTTTCTCTCTCTCTCTCTCTCTCTCTCTCTCTCTCTCTCTCTTTCTCTCTCTGTCTCTCTCTCTTTTGGAGACAGGGTTTCTCTGCGTAGCTTTGCGCCTTTCCTGGAGTTCACTCTGTAGACCAGGCTGGCCTTGAACTCAGAGATCCACCTGGCTCTGCCTCCTGAGTGCTAGGATAAAAGGCGTGCGCCACTGCTGCCCGGCCCCAGTGGCTAACTTTGCCACAATAAAAGCAAACTCCATATGGAGGTTCTCTGGTATCCATCATCTTTTTTTTTAGTAAATTGGTGATGCCAGGAGCAGACATGTCTTACTGTCATGAAAAACCTGAGGTTATTAAAACATCTTGGCTGGGCGGCTGTGGTGCATGCCTTTAATCCCAGCACTCAGAAGGTAGAACCAGATCTCTGTGAGTTCAAGGCCAGCCTGGTCTACAGAGCAAGATCCAGAATAGGCACACAAACTACACAGAGAAACTCTGTCTCGGGAAGGGGGGGGGGGATCTTGAATGCCACATTCTGTAGGTCTCTGAAGTGTTTTAAAGCCATCTGTCTATTGAAAATATATCTCTTTGACCTTGAAAACATACCTAACATGGCCACAGATTTGATTATTAGATGACTAACTACTAACCTATATTTAATTATCCTAAATAGTTTGTAATAATAACTTTCAAGGACTAGAAATTTGTATCACATTGTTAAATGAGCTGCATAGGTACAAAAAGCTTAAAGAAAAGTAGAAACATACATACATATGTATGTATATATGAATGTTATATATATATAAGATAGATATATATAAAATACATATATAAAACAAAAATGATCTTAAATTTGTATCAATATACAAAAATATATTAAACAAGAATAGAAACATATAGAGTAACAAGAATGACCTTAAATTTGTATCATCAATATACAAAAATCCATACCAATGTGAAATATTTGAGATTAATAGTTGACTTTTAGTTTACTGCCTTTAGTTCCTACCTTGGCCTCCCTCAATGATAAACTATGGTGATATTTTATTTGTACTGAAATGTGATTTTATTTGTATGTTAATAAATAAAGTTGCCTGGAGGTCAGAGCTAATAGCAAGCCATAGCAGAAGCCAGGCAGTGGTGGCGCACACCTTTAATCCAGATCACATGACAAGCAGATCTCTGTGCGTTCAAGGATACAGCCAGCATGGAGACACACGCCTTTAATCTCAATACAGATCATAGAGTCCTAGAGGTCTGTATAGACAGGCAGGAGTTTACAACCAATAAGAAGGCAGAACAGAAAGTCAATAAAAGGACAGACACACAGGAAGTAGGCCTCTTTCTGAGGGGAAGGACGACAGAGGCAGCGAAGGGTAAGAAAGGTTTTTTCGTATCAGCTCTTAGCTACTGTTCTGACCTCTTGGGCTTTTAACTATACATTTGGCTCTGTGTTTCTTATTTAATGAGACTGTTACATCTACAATAGACTATAACCTCTTAGCCAAATAAACCCTTCCCTCCCAAGTTGCTTTTGGTCATGTTTTTGGGGTTTTTTTTTAAAAGATTTATTTGTTTATTATGTATACAGTGAGTGTTCAGCCTGCAGGCCCGAAGAGGGCACCAGATCTCATTATAGATAGTTGTGAGCCACCATGTGGTTGCTGGGAATTGAACTCGGGTCCTCTGGAAGAGCAGCCAGTGCTCTTAACCTCTGAGCCATCTCTCCAGCCCTTGGTCATGTATTTTATGACAGCAACAAAAAGCAAACTATGACAAAAGCCCATCAAAGTAAGTATTCATATAGTTCTCATGCTATTAAACACACACACCCCAAACTTTCAACAAATATTTACTGAATATTACTATAGGGCAGACCATCCTCTAGCCTGGAGACCAGGAAACAACAAAGACCAATCTTTGTCCTACAGAAATGTATATATAGTCCAGAGTTGGGGAGTAGTGGCGCACACTTTTAATGCAAGCACTCAGGAGGCAAAGGCAAAGACTCTGAGTTTAAGGCCAGCCTGGTCTACAGAGTTAGTTCCAAGACAGCCAGGACTACACAGAGAAACCTTGTCTCAAAAATACAAAAAAGAAAAGAAAAAGAAATAAACATATAGTCTAGCAAGGGAAAAAATACACAAGATAAGTAATATGAAATATTGGATGGGGAAAGGGTGAAATTTTAGTCATCTAAGATGATTTCTGGGAAAAGACCCCCAAACAGCAAGGGATCTAATTACATTCACCTCTACAGGAAGAACATTCCAGCAAAAAGCAAAATATGTGCAAAGGCCCTAAGGAAGGAGTCCCCTACGCAGGCTGGATATAGCAGACATCCTCTGTGGTGACAATAGCTAACTGGGAAACTACAAAGTGAGGAGGGGGGCAGATTCTGACTAGAGCAACACGATGTAACTCACCTGTTACTGGACTCCTTCTGTATCAGCAACAGATGGTACTGGACAAGAGCAGAAGACAAGAAACAGGAATAAGCTTGAATGACAGATGAAACCAAAGTGGTTACAGCAAGGATGCTGAGCAAATTCTGATCCTTAGAAATCCAAGAGCTGGTCCCACAATCTTCCTGGAATTCAAACAAGAGAAATTTCTATATAAGGCTAGAGAGATGGCTGAATAGGTAAGGATACTTGCTATCAAATCTAGTAACCTGAGTTCAATCCTGGGACTCATCAAAGTCAACTCTGACTTCCATATGGGTACCATGGCATTCATGTATACATATGCAAAAACATACACAATAAATAAGGAACTGGAGAGATCATCAATGGTTAAAAGCATTTACTGCTCTTGTAGAGGACCAAAATTTGGTTCTAACACACGTGCCTTGAATCCCAGCACTACTACAGAAGCAGAGGCAAAGGCAGGCAGGTCTCTGTGAGTTTAAAGCCAGCTTGTTCTACATAGCACATTCCAGCCCAGTCAGGGCTCAAAAAAAAGTCATAGCTTGCCTCTCTGTTGCTGTGATAAAACACTAACCAAAATCAACTTGAGGAAGGAAAGAGTTTATTTCAGCTTATAACTTTCAGGTCACACCTCTATCACTGAGAAAGTCACACCAGAAACCTGGAGGTGGGACGTGAAGCAAAGGTCATGGAAGACCAGTATTTACTGTCTTGTTCTCTAAGCCTTGCTCAACTTGATTTTTTTTATTTTACATTTATTTACTGGGGGAGGGGACACATGCCATGGCATGCACTGGAAGGTCAAGACAAACTGTTACAACCAGTTTTCTTCTACCATATGGGTCCGGGAACAGAACTCAGATAATCATATTTAGTGACAAGCACCTTTACCTGATAGACCATCTCTCTGGTGCCTCAGCTAGAACTTTTTATGCAATCCAGGACTACCTTCTCAGGGATAGTACCAACAACAGACAGCTAGACCTTCTCACATAAATAATCAAAAGTAAATGTCCTTCAGACTTGCCTACAGGCCAGTCTTATACATTTTCTCAGTTGAGTTTCCTTCTTTCCAGGTGACCCAAGCTATGTCAAGTTGACAAAAAATTAACCAGCACAGAAAGCATCAAGTTTTCCCCTGGCTGGTGAGATGGCTTGGCCTATAAAGGCACTAACCTGAGTTTGAATCCCAAGACCTACATATTGTAGAAAGAGAGCTGACTCCCATGGGCTGTTTTCTAACCTCCATACCCCCCATACGTGGGCCACAGCATTCATGCACTCAGCTACTCACACATACAAATAAATAAATAGTAGTGGTGGTGGTGGTGGTGGTGGTGGTGGTGGTGCATTTCTTTCTTCCCAGCATTTGGGAGGCTAAGGCAGGTGGATCTCTTATGAGTTCGAGGCCAGTCTGGTCTACACAGCGAGTTCTAGGACAGGCACCAAAACTACACAGAGAAATCCTGCCTCGAAAAAAGCAAAATTAAATTTCTTGCAAAATATTAACACTATAAACTCTACCTGGAAACCAAATTGCCAAGATAATGTTTACATTTGAAATAAGTACCTTGAAAGTATAAACAGCAAAGTAGTATACTGTTAATACAGGGAACTTGATCTCTTCTAAAACTTGCTACCTGCCGGTACTCTCCAGGAACAGACAGGAATTAAATTTTTGGCTCTTTTCCTTCCATTCTACTCCAATCAACTTTGTTTTAAAAATTAATAAAAATATATTATGCCAGAAAAGGAAAATACTTAAAGACACACAGAACATTAATCAAAACAGCAAATGACAAATATCTAAGCACTCCACATAACTCTCCCTCAACAATTAGAGAGAAACAGAGGAGCTTTACAGATAACAAAGTTTAAAAGCTGGGGCCCGTTTAGCAGACAGTGTAATTCTGACTGTGCTGCTATGTTCCCAGCCCCATGGTAACAGTTTATCCCTCTTCCTGATGTCAGGTAGCTGGCTCACTCCGCCTCCAGGTAGTCACTGTGGACCCACCCACAATTCTGGGTCTAGCTGCCCAGAGATGGCTCTGGCTGCTGCTGCTTTCAAAGAGGGAGAACTGGTAGGGACCTCACAAAAATTAACAACTACATTAATGAGGAGGCAGCACAAAAGTTCAAGATTTACTAAGTTATTTTAAAAGAAAATGTCAAAATACTTTATTAAAAATGACTTTCTGCCAGGCAGTGGTGGCACATGCCTTTAATCCCAGCACTCGGGAAGCAGGGGCAGGCAGATCTCTTGTGAGTTCTGGGACAGGCTCCAAAGCTACACAGAGAAACCCTGTCTCGAAAAACCAAAAGACTTTCTCCATTAGAACCTGAAATGTTTTGCCTGGTACAGTTGTGTATACCTATAATCCTAGAACTTGGGAAATGGGGACAGGAAGAGCAGGAGTCCTAAAGTCAGCCCTAAGTCAGCCCCAGCTACATAGCAAGTCTAAAGTCCAGTCTTGTCTCAAAACAATATAAAAATCTTCAAATATTTAAGCCTATTAGTAATTTCTACACTAACAATTCTCACTCAGGATGATTTTTTTCTAGATCCATCCATTTGCCTGCAAACCTCATGATGTCCTTCAGCAACATAGCAGGATACAAGAACAACTCAAAAAAATGAGTAGCCCTCCTATATACAATAGACAAACAGGCTGAGAAGGAAATCAGAAATATATCACCCTTTACAATAGCCACAAATGATATAAAATACCTTGGGGTTACTCTAAGCATGTGAAGGACCTGTATGACAAGAACTTTAAGTCCCTGAAAAAAGAAATTGAAGATGTCAGAAAATGGAAAGGTCTCCCATGCTCATGGATAAGCAGGATTAACATAGTAAAAATGGCGATCTTACCAAAAGCAATCTACAGATTCAATGCAATCCCCACCAAATTACCAACACAGTTCTTCACAGACTTGGAAAGAATAATACTCAACTTCATATAGAAAAACAAAAAGCCCAGGATAGTCAAAAGAATCCTGTACAATAAAACAACCTCTAGAGGCATCACAATCCCTGACCTCAAGCTCTACTATAGAGCTACTGTAATAAAAACAGCTTGGTACTGGCATAAAAACTGACATGTGGACCAATGGAATCGAACTGAAGACCCTGACATTAACCCGCACACCTATGAACATATAATTTTTGACAAAGAAGCCAAAATGTACAATGGAAAAAAGAAAGCATCTTCAACAAATGGTGCTGGCATAACTGGATGTCAATGTGTAGAAGGCTGCAAATAGATCCATATCTGTCACCGTGCACAAAACTTAAGTCCAAGTGGATCAAAGACCTCAACATAAATCCAGTTACTCTGAACCTGATAGTAGAGAAAGTAGGAAGTACTCTTGAACGCATTGGCACCGGAGATCACTTTCTAAATATAACACCAGTAGCACAGACACTGAAAGAAACAATCAGTCAATGGGACCTGCTGAAACTGAGAAGCTTTTGTAGAGCAAAGGACACGGTCAACAAGACAAAGCGACAGCCTACAGAATGGGAAAAGGTCTTCACCAACCCCACATCTGACAGAGGGCTGATATCCAGAATATATAAAGAACTCAAGAAATTATACATCAAAATGCCCAACAGTCCAATTAAGAAATGGGCTATAGAACTAAACAGAGAATTCTCCACAGAGGAAGTTCAAATGGCTGAAAGACATTTAAGGAATTGCTCAACATCCCTAATTATCCGGGAAATGCAAATCAAAACAACTCTGAGATTCCACCTTACACCTGTCAGAATGGCTAAGATCAAAAGCACAGAAGACAGCTTATGCTGGAGAGGATGTGGAGCAAGGAGAACTCTCCTCCACTGCTGATGGGAATGCAAGCTTGTATAGCCACTTTGGAAATAAATATGGGACTTCCTTAGAAAATTGGGAATCCATCTCCCCCAAGACCCAGCTATAGCACTCTTGGGCATATACCCAAGGAATGCTCAATCATACCACAAGGGCATTTGCTCAGCTATGTTCGTATCAGCTTTGTTTGTAATAGCCAGAACCTGGAAACAACCTAGATGCCCTTCAACTGAAGAATGGATAAAGAAAATATGGTATATATACACAATGGAGTACTACTCAGCAGAGAAAAACAATGACATCATGAGGTTTGCAGGCAAATGGATGGATCTAGAAAAAAATCATCCTGAGTGAGGTAATCCAGACTCAGAAGGACAAACATGGTATGTACTCACTCATAGGAGGATTCTAGATATAAAACAAAGATGACTAGACTGCTGCACAACTCCAGGGAGGCTACCTAGAAAACGGGACCCTAGGAAAGACCCAAGGATCACCCAATGACAGAGAAATGGATGAGATCTACATGGGAATGGAGGGGAGGGTCTGGGGGGAGGGTGGGGCTGGGGGCGGGAGGGGAGAGGACAGGGGAACCCATGGCTGATGTATAAAATTTAAAACACGTAATAATAAAGAAAAAAAAGATTCGTGCTAAAGGGGGGGGGGCCTAATGGAAGGAAGTTAGGTCATAGTGGTGGGCTCTCAAAAGTGACTGTGGGACTCACGTCTCTTTCTCTTTGCTTCCTAGCTACCATGAGGTAAACCGCTTGTTCTGTCACAGCTTCCTACCTCTAGGTATTGCTTGTCCCCAAATCACAAAGCCAAGTTATCACAGACCAAAACCACAAGCTAAAATGAAGTTGTTCTCTTTTTAAGTTGGTTATGTCAGGTATTTCTTAGCGACACAAAGCTAGCAAGCACAGGGTTTTTCTTTTGAGATAGGTTCTCATGTATTTGAAGCTGACATGGCACTCAGTGAGGAGTCAAAAATGACTCTGAACTTCTGGTCCTCCTGCCTCCATCTCTCAAGTACTGGTATTATAGGTGTGTGCCACCAGGCTCCATTTATGTGGTTCTAGTTGTCAAACCCAGGGCTTTAGGAATGCTAGGCAAGAACTCTATCATTAAGCTACATTCCAGCAACGCGCCCCCCCCCCCAATTAAAAAACACAAAAACACTTTTTAGGAAAGCACTTCATTTCATTTTTGGATTTTTTTAATTGAAAAAAAAAACTTTATACAATATATTCTGATCACGGTTTCTCCTGTCTCCCATCCTCCCACCTCCATGCTCTTTCTCTCTTTAGAAAACAAATCAGAATGTTAAAAAGACAAAAGAAATGTGGGCGTGCACATGCATATCCCACCCCTCAAAACCACCCATAAAAACACAAAACTGGAAGCCATGATATACAAGCAAAAAACCAGTAAGACAGAATGCACAAGCAAGGCCGTATGTGAGAAAGTCTACCAATATCATCGAGTTCATTTTGTTTGGGTCATTGAATGCTGGGCCTGGGGCCTAACCTTAGTGTGGTTAATATACCCAGTGAGACTCCATTGGAGAAAACTAATTTTTTGCTTTGGATGTCAGTTGCAGATAGTGTCTTAATTAATAATGGGAGCCCATGTCTACTTCTCTCTCCAGAACTGGGATCCATCTGACTTTGAACCTGTACAGGCCCTAAGCATGCAGCCAGTCTGTGAATTCGTATGTGCAATAGTCCTCTTGTGCCTCAAAGATCCTATTTCTTTGGAGTCATCCATCCTCTCTGGCTCTTACAGCTTTCTGACTCCTCTTCCATATAGATCCCTAAACCGAGAGGAGAGGTTTGATGAAGACATCCCATTTAGGACTGGGTGTTCCAAAATCTCTAGATTCTGAACATTGTCAAGTTGTAGGTCTCTGTGTTAGTCCCCATACACTGCAAGAGGAAAGCTTCTCTGATGATGGCTGAGAGAGGCACTTCTGTATGGGTATAGCAGACTGGCACTAGGAGTCATTTTATTGCTATGTTTCTTTAGTGGAAAAATATTTGGTTTTCCCCCTTGGCCACCTGAGCAATGTCAGCCATGGGTTCCATCTCGAAAAGTGGGCTTTAAATCCAAACAGAGTAGCTGGTTACTTCCACAATGTTTGTGCCACTAATGCACCAACATATCATGCAGGCAGGGCACTGCTGTAGACACAGGGTTTATAGCTGGGCTAGTTACCTTTCTCCTTAGGTACTGTGCAGTGTTATCTTCCAGTACTGTAAATTAGTCATTAAGGGTGATATTGTACAGAATATCTTCCAGTACTGTAAATCGGTAGTCATTAAGGGTGAAGGCTCTACTTATACACCAGCTCAACTTCTCTGCGTTCAATGAGATATGTGTTATCTTCAGCAACAGGGCCTTACCATCAACTTGTAGAGAACAACTGTCTCAGTTAGGGTTTCTGTTGCCACAAACACCATGACCAAAAAGCAAGTTGAGGAGAAAAGAATGTATTTGGCTTACACTTCCAGATCATAGTCCATCACTGGAAGAAGTCAAGAAGGGCAAGAACCTGGAGACAGGAGCTGATGCTGAGGCAATGGAGGTGAGCTGCATACTGCATTGCTTCACATGACTTGCTCAACCCACCTTCTTATAGAACCCAAGGACCTGGGTTGGGGATTTAGCTCAGTGATAGAGCCCTTGCCTAGCAAGCGCAAGACCCTGGATTCAGTCCTCAGCTCCAGGAAAAAAAAAGAAAAGAAAAGAAAAGAAAAAGAACCCAAGAACAACAGCCCAGAGATGGTACCACCCATGGGCTGCTCCCAACCCCCTGTTGATCACTAATTGAGAAAATGCCTTATGGCTGGATCTCATAAAGGCACCTCAACTGTAGCTAGAGCTTTTCTGGTCCTGCCTGGCCCAGGATCAGGACAAATCTCTCTCACCCGCCAGTCCCACAGCGGCTCAGACTCAACCAAGTAAACACACAGAGACTTATATTTCTTATGAACTGTATGGCCGTGGCAGGCTTCTTGCTAACTGTTCTTATATCTTAAATCAACCCATTTCAATTAATCTGTAAGTTGCCACGTGGCTGGTGGGTTACCAGTATCTTAACATCTTCTCATGGTGGCAGCTGGTAGCATCGTTCTGCCTCAGCCTTCCACTTCCCAGAATTCTCCTCTCTCCTTGTACTGCCTATACTTCCTGCCTGGCTACTGGCCAATCAGTGTTTTATTTATTAACCAATCAGAGCAATACATTTAACATACAGAACATCCCACAGCACTCAACTGAGGATCTTTCCTCTCAATTGACTCTAGCTTGTGTCAAGCTGACACACAAAAAGCTTTAGCAATAACCTGAGATGTTTGGGGCTTCCACAGAGTCCCTTTGGCCAGTGATTCAACTAGATGTAATCCATTCCTGGTACTGGAGATTTCACTTGGTGGTAAAAGATGTCTAGTTGGGGCACTGTCTTCCTTGTTATTTAGTGACTCCATTAAGATTTCTTTCACATATGTATATATTTTAAGAAACTTCTACAGTAGTAGGTTAGGAAAGCACTTTAATGGAAACAATACACAGAGATGTGTGAACATAAACTGAGGAATATTCTAAAGTTCTTTCAATAAGGGATAATAATTACAAATTTTGACTGTTAAGATATGTAATACTTGTTTTCTCAAAGCTAAACAGCCATTATCTTTGTAAGATCAGCTGCTTGCAAGTGCCAATCATGATAGGGCCTGTGGACTGTTAATATTTCCTTATGGAAGGAGAGGGTGTGGAGAAGCACTGTAACCTCACCTGAACTGTTCCAACCTCTAGTTGTTCCTTCTAGCCTTTCGTGTGCAATTCTGCCCTAACTGCAGAAGATAGTGGAGAGAGGCACTCATGCTCCTCCTTCTAGTAGCTCTTCACCCATGTTCTGTGAGTGGAGGTAATAAACTCATTGATTCCCATAGGGTGAATTCTGGTGGAATCCAACTTTGGTTTGTCACTGGCTTTATGAGGAAGCAGGCACTGTTTTGTTCTAGCTATGACCTTGAAGCACTGCCCCTAGTGAGGTAGCAGGTAACTCTTACACCTGCTTACGACCTTGAAGTACATGCCACTGGAGCATGGCCACTCAGGACCCTTAAGACCTGGGACACACATACGAAGCTCTCTCTTCACCACCTTGTGGTATTGGATGTTGAAATCTTGTACCAGGCAAATCAGTGTGGGACATAGCTCAGCTTTCCCGGACCCTACAATAAATCTCCCATGGTAGTGAGTTAACCCCCAAATAAATTCCTTTGCTCACTAAATAGACTCCGTGGATTTCTTGCATTATCTCTCTCCTTCTCTAAACCTAAGCATGTTGCTAAAAGAAAAAATTAAGAGATTCTGTCTCATATCAGAAGAGCTGCTTGGTATGGGACAGAAGAAAACCAATAAAAAAAAAGGGACCATTGTAATCAAGATTCTATTTCTTTCTATGCTCGTCCTCACTTTCCAAGGATCCTTTCTCTATTCAATATAAATCCAAACTTTCCATTTTGATATTAATAATGTTCAAGTTTTCCACAATAAGCCTTTCCAATAGCAATCTCTGAAGTCTACAGAAGGAAGATGGGGTCCCACAACAAGGACTCTACCCAATTCAGAATGTCAATGGTAACCGTGTGAACATTACTCTGTGATCAACCTTGGACTGAAAACTCTCCAGGACAGTTCCAAGATGAGATTCTAGCCAGAATCTCAGACAACCTTATCCATTATTCTGAAACTGGCTACAGAATCTACAACTAGCCCTATTGAGACCTAACTGAGCTTTCTTACAGGACCCCAGAGATACCATTGCCCCCTAAACAGCAGGAAGGAATTCTAAGAAAACAACACCCCTCTCCAAAGGTTTCAATTTTCTCCAGGTTATGGATAATAGTTACATGGTTGGGTGTGGAACAATAAAAATTAGACCCACTATTCTCCTTAAGAAAAGAAAAGGGGGAATGGATAGGTATAGGATATTAAGGTAGATTATTGTATTTACTAGTAAACTAATTTAGTAAAATACCAGCCTTAGGTAATTTGCAGTTATGGATTCTTGTATATTGATACAAAAGTAAACTATATTTGTTGTACTGTACATATATTTCTACTATTTGAAATATCTTGTATATTGATACAAATGTAAATTTATATCTGTCATACTGTATGTATGTTCTACCTCTGTTTAAGATATTTTGTATACTGATACATAATTAGGATTGTTGTCATACTGCATCTCATACTATACATTTCTGCCTCTAAGACATTTTGTGTATTGTCACAATTTTGAGATTATTATCCTTTTACTGTACATTTGTTTACAAACTATTTACCTTGTTTTTGTAAAGCCTTAGTCCTTAGGTTATTTAGGTAGATAAGACAGAGTTAGAGGCACCCATGCTTGTCATCTCTATAGTTATGTTAGGTTATCCAGATTTACAGATACATAGGTCAGATGGACAGGTAATATTCAAACACTTCATAGACCTAGAGGATATGGCAACAGAATAACTTAGAATTCTGTTGATGTGAACATGATTGCTCCCAGTAGCACCGATCTGATCCCAAGAGAATGTTAGGCTTCTAAGACACTCCATATGGAAGTTTGTCTTCTTCTTGGTATATAATGGCCTGCTCAGCAAAGAACTGCCCTTGCCTCGACTGCTGACAGTACAAATGCTGTCCTTTCTGCATGAGCGGAACACAAAGAAAAGCGACTACTGAACTCTGCCAAGATAAGGTAAGATGGTCTTTCAAAATTCCTGATCTGAAAATGATCTGTCAGATATTCTAGGCCTGTAGCCAAACTGGATGCCCCAATGATGCTGAGAAACTTTAGGCGACTGCCCAGGCTGGCCTGGAACTTGTGATCCTCCTGCCTCCACCTCCTTCAGCAAATCCCACCAGTGAGCACCACCATAACCAGCTTTTTAATCCATAGAGCCTATTTAATGAGCAAAGGAATTTATTTGGGGGTTAACTCACTACCATGGGAGATTTGTTGTAGGGTCCAGGAAAGCTGAGCTATGTCCCACACTGATTTGCCTGGTCCAAGATTTCAGCATCCAATACCACAAGGAGGCAAAGAGAGAGCTGAGTACATGCATCCCAGGTCTTAAGGGTCCTGAGTGGTCCCCAGGATGCGGGCAGGTGTAACAATTACCAGCTATCTCACTAGGGGCGGTGCTTCAAGGTCACAACACTATAAAGTTTAGCCACAGAATATCTTAAGATTACAAATAAAAATTCTTTAAAAAGTCTACAATAGAACTGGAGTACCATATTTGATATTCCTTGCTAAGGACCCCAGATATAAACCAACTTTTGGGGCCAACAAGATGTCTCAGAAGGTTGGAAAAAAAAAAAAGACCCTTGCTATACAAGCCTGACCACCCAACTCTTCACCCTGGAATTTTGCAAAGGATGCAATGTCTTACACCTGCAATCCCAGCATTCCTGTGGCTAGATGGGAGGCAGAGATAGAAGCTCATAGGCCAACTATCCTTCAGTACACAGCATGGCAGAAACAGTAATAAAGATCTGACAATGACAAAGTAGGAGAGAACCAACTCCCAAATGTTGTCCTATGACTGCCATACACATGCAGTATATGTATGTGTGTATATGCCCCAAAACACATTTACACACTCCATACAAACACACATACAAACAAATAATAGTAATTTTGAAGCCATCTTTTAAGAATGTGGCTATATTTCTGTCAATAAACAAAAGAATTTTTAACAATTTAGAAATCAATATGTTAACCAATGCTGTATAATGCATTCCAAGCAGAACAGCTATTCCATTTTAATCAGAGCAGCTGTCATTACACGACACTTTCAAATTTGGGCTTTTTGAAGTTCCTGAGAAAAAAAGAATGAGAAGAATAACATTCTCACCTGAGATTCCAGGTATTCACTCTTCATACTCCACCTGACCCCTAGCCACATGTAATTCTGCCCTAGTTCTAGGAGGTGCTACTGTATACAGAGATCTGAAGTTTAAAGGGGAGGGGGAGAGTATTCCATCCACGCTAGGGTGAGACATTCCAGTGATGGGTCTCTGGGGATCACACCTATAAGCCCGATAAACTCACTGACTCACCAAACAAAACTTAGTAGAATCTTTCCTTCAGTCTGCTGGTGGGAGCCTACCTGGGGTGAGTAAATGTTTGCTCACCAAACAGCCAATTAATATGTACAAATTAACTAACTTTTTAACAAGCAACACATACACAGGCCTTGGACTTTTAACAGCATGGCTTAGCAAGTATCCTGGCATCTTCACAGGCTTCTTTCTCCTAAGACTCAAAAGAAAAAGTAATGCCTGGTAAGAGTACTCTTTCTGTATTACAGCCATGTACCGTGCAACAACATTCTGTCATTGATGGATTGTGTACACACACTGGTCCCATTAGATTCAATCTTGTAGAGAAACTGTAGTTATCAAGGATGCCTTAGTTTGTATAATAAGTACACACTATGTTCTCACTATGATTAAACTTCCTAATAACACATTTCTCAGAACACATCCCTGCATGACGACCTTTGTGGCACAACCTAAATTCAGTAATACAGATGGGTGGAGGTTTAGGAATATGAAGAAATCCCTTTTACCCTCCTTCCTTATAACTACAGTAACTTTCAATTTTGTGCCATAGTACTAACAATATTACCCTCATTTTTAAAACATATTCCAATTTGTACATATTTAGTTCCATGATAACCAGTCTAAAAGACTCAAATTATCTAGTAAGTCTGAAACTAAAATCCAGTTACATTTCATGTTAATATGAAATGCTTATCTTTATGAGCAAATGTTTTTTTTTCTTTGTAAGCTAAGAATTGTAAGATTACTCGAGTCTAAATTTCTTTAATTTGCCCCCAATCAATCCCATTCAGTAAAACAATAAACGTCATTGCACATACACATGCACTTCAGAATTTCCCTAAACTTCCCCATATTCAAGGAGGATAGGAAAGGAAAAAACAAACACACAACAGACAAAGCCTGTGCCTGTGAAGTCCTCTTCCACCCCTGTGGTTGTCCCCCTGTCTAAGGGATCAACAGGTTCTCCCCAGATGCAGGCAGCATCAGTGCTCTCCAGGAAGAGCACACATTTATTAACAAAGGCAGGAGGCAAGTAGATCAATAGACTTGTTTCTGAAGTTGCAATCCTGCTCCTGCAAGGGACAGGCTCTCATCAGGCACCCCAGGGAAATGGAAGTTGAGTTATTCCACCCTACTCCCCCATACAACCTCTTTATAACTACTACCACAAAAACTAAAGCAAATGGCTGGTACCAAAGTCCTGAAAATCTTCTCAAAAGCAAAGTGCACCGCCAAACATCTAACGATGCTCAGGTTTCTTGCGAGAAGGGATGATAATATAAATTAGTATAAATTTTCAGTATTCTATAATTTTGATTATATTTAACATATGTGTGTTTTGCCTGCATGTATGTCTGTGCACCGTGTGATGCATGTCTGGTGTCTACAGAGGCCAGATTAGGGTATCAGATCCCCTAGAACCTAGTTACAGTCAGGTGTGAGCCACCATATGGGTTCTGGGAATTGAGCCTGGGTACTCTAGGAAGAGCAGACAGTGCTCTTAATCAGCCATCTCCCCAGTCCAAACTACTATAATTTTTTAAAGTGAAGTTGAGGAAAGAAACCTTGCTAACCTAAAACATTAATCAAAATAAGCACTGTTCATCAAGTGCAGTAGAACATGCTGTAATCCCAGAATTTGGAAGGATTAATGGAGAATCATAAATTCACTGCAGAGTGAGACTACTTGAAAGGAAGAGGGGAGGAGAAGGAGAGAGGGAGGGAGGGAAGAAGGGAGAGAGGGAAGAAGAAGGAAAACTGCAAGCAACAAAACATGACAAAGTATTGGCTTTTCACTTTTAAAACTGAGACAAGTCTCCAAATTACTTGTTGTACACATACCTCCACTTAACGTACTTATATGTTCAGACACTGTTCTCAGTACCAGGGAGGCCATGATGATTCAGAGTGTTGTAGAATTCTGCCCTCCAAACTAACAGCCTTTACCATCTTCACCAGAGCAGCTGTGACTAACTGCCAAAGACCCTTAAGATTAAGTTGTTCCCTTCATAGAGAAAGGGGTGGAGAGGTTCACAGACCCTAAGATTCCGGCCACTTCTGCCTACACCTCCGCCCAGCTGTAATTTTGCACAAGTTGCACATAGTCTTAGCAAGCCATAGAGTATACAGAACTTAGGACATGCAGCTATGAAGAAGTTATCATACTGGGGTAAGACCTGGTGACACTACTGTATGGAATTACCTACAGATCTATAGTAACCCCTCATCCATACTCTATTAAAAAAAAACAATGAAGAATTCACCAAGCTGGACTTTGGTGGAATCGTTACTTCAGTTTGTCCTTGGTGCCTTATCTAGAGGGAGTGGATGTTTGTTTTTATCACTCCAGGAAAAGCTAATGCAACAAAGACAAACATAGTTCTTGCCTACATGGAGTTCCTAACAGTAAATAAAAGCAGCAATGTATTAGAGAAAATACTTCTATTTCTCCAACAAGGAACAGTATGGAAAATATTCTTAAGTAGGTATATGAGTTTTAATCTTTATTAAGTAGGATTTAAATTCTTACAATGAATTAAAATTAGCTAAAAACAAAAACATTTCATATAATAATAAGCATCACAAAGAAAAACAATGACAAGAATGGAGCACCTAGAATGAAAGTAAAGATGGTCAGGGGCGAGTCCTGTGGTCGCACTCTCCCAATTAAAAAACAATAGACCATGGCCTGATGGTGGTGGCACACACCTTTAATCCCAGCACTCAGGAGGCAGAGCCAGGAGGATCTATGTTCAATGTCAGCCT
Source organism: Onychomys torridus (assembly GCF_903995425.1). Lineage (NCBI taxonomy): Eukaryota > Metazoa > Chordata > Mammalia > Rodentia > Cricetidae > Onychomys > Onychomys torridus. The sequence goes on along the minus strand of NC_050451.1, from coordinate 4,420,271 downwards.
GGTCTACAAAGTGAGTTCCAGGACAACCAGGACTACACAGAGAAACCTGGTCTCTAAAAAAAACCAAAACCAAAACAATCAAACAAAAATGGAATATGCAGAATGCTGTATGAGCCAAGGGGAAAAGGTGACCAATACAGCCTCAAAGGGTCCAGAAAGGAAGGCCTGGCCTTGCATGGCAAGCAGGGACTTTGTTGATGGAACACTCCTGTAAGTGCTACCCTCAAACCATGGTGATATAAAAGAAAACCCAGACACTTCTGAAAACTCTTCCTTTGAAGTATTTACACACAATTATTAAAGTGGAATGGACGAAAGAGTTGATACATAAAACTTGAAATTTTGACTTCACAGGTATTAACATTTAGAACAGTTTTGTCTAAAGAAAAAGAAACCAAACTCTAATAATATGGTAGGGTTTCTGTTTTGTTCTGTTTTTAAGACAGGGTTTTGCCTATCTCAGACTGGCCTCAGACTCTCTAGATAGCAGAGAATGACTCTGAATTTTTCATCCTCCTGCCTCCATCTTCCAAGTGCTGGAATTATAGGCATGCACTACCATGTCTGCTTTAGACAATGCTCAAGTTAACCCCTCAGCATCATGCTAAGTAAACACTTTCACCAATTGAGCTACATCCCAGGCCGTTTTTTCCATAACACTAAGAATATGACAATCTACATATCATTTAACAAGTGGATCTATGTTCCCCTTCAGGAGTGCAAAGTGCATGCATGTGCTATATCCACGGTGATACATCAATTAAAAATTAGTTCTTTCAATTAATCTAATAATGTACCTCAAAAATTTTTTTTTTGTTTTTTTTGAGACAGGGTTTCTCTGTGTAGCTTTGCGCCTTTCCTGGAACTCACTCTGTAGCCCAGGCTGGCCTCGAACTGACAGAGATCTGCCTAACTCTGCCTCTGCCTCCCAAGTGCTGAGATTAAAGGTGTGCGTCACCACCCGTCCAGCTGTACCTCAAAATCTTAAACAAGAATAAGTCAGGCCCCAAATTAGACAGAATTAATAGATTTCAGAAATGAAATGGAGACAAAAAAGGATGATACCCCTCCCAAATATCAGTAAAACAAGGTGTTGGTTCTCTGAAAAAAATGAGGTAGATAAACCCTTAGGCAAAGGAAAGAGCAGACTCAATAAAGTATGAGGTGAAAAGGCAGATACCACTGAAATCCAGAAGACCAACAGGGAATATTTTGAAAAGGGAACTACAATAAATTATAAGAAAGACTGATTTCTAGACATGCATGACCTAACAAAACTGAACCAGGAAGATATAAAAAAGCTGGGCAGTGGTGGCGCACGCCTTTAATCCCAGCACTTGGGAGGCAGAGGCAGGCAGATCTCTGTGAGTTCGAGGCCAAGCCTGGTCTACAGAGCGAGATCCAGGAAAGGCGCAAAGCTACACAGAGAGACCCTGTCTCGAAAAACTAAAAAACAAATAAACAAACAAACAAAAAACCTAAACAGATATATAATAAGCAGTAATATTGAAGCAGTAATTAAGGATAAAATAACATCAATGCTCCTCAAACTAGTCTATGGAACAAACAGGAAGGGAGTGGCTAATCTTGGCTGTCAACTTAACTACACCTGGAATCAACTCAAACCCAAGTATCTGGACATGCCTGTGTGGGGTTTTTCTTAACTGGATCATCTGAGGTACGAAGACCCATCCTCAGTCTGGGCCACATCTTCTGGTGGAAGTCCACATAAAAGGAAATACAAGAAAGCTTTTGCTTTTTGCCTGCTTGCCCTTACTCTCACTGGCAAATTCATCTATTCTCCTGCTGAGGCATTGATGATATGAAAATCCACTTCTTCTAGATTCCAACACAGACTGAAGACCAGCTGAAACATCCAGCCTTGTGGACTGAACAACTACCAGAATTTTGGCCTTCCTGTAAGAAACCAGCCATTGCTGGACTAGCTGGACCACAGAGTATAAGCTATTATAATAAATCCCACATATATGTGCGCATGTGAGTATACATATACATGTGTGTGTGTGTGTGTGTGTGTGTGTGTGTGTGTGTGTGTGTAATTTGTTCTATCAGCCCTGTTCACCATATACAGGTAAGTATAATAGGACAAGGGCAAAAACTGCACAGTCATCATAAGAGATGCAGAAAAGGGCCTTCACAAAATTCAACATCCCTTTATGATAACTCCAAAGAAATTAAGCACTGAAAAATTATATCTCCACATAAAAAAGAGTATAGTCAACTACCCACAGTCAACATGAGGCAAAACTGAAAGTGTTCCTAGTCTAAAACAAGAGGCCAACTCTCACCTCTCTTATTCAGTACAATGCTTGAAATCTGGGCTAAAAGCCAGGTAAAAGAAAAAGAGATAAATGAAGAAAACAAGAATCACCCCTCTTTGCAGACATGATGCTATATGTCAAAGGCCTACAGTCTCTACTATAAGACTACCAGCTCTTGTAAATACTCTTAGCAAAGCAGCACAAAATCAGTGGCTTTCTATACACTACTAATAAATTTGAGAAAATTAAACAAATCTATTCACAATAGCTTAAAAAATACCTTGAAATAAACCTAACCAAAAACTGAAACATCTACAATGAAAGCCTTTTTATTTTTTTATAATTTATTTTCATTTTATGTGCATTGGTGTTTTGCCTTGATGTATGTCTGTGTGAGGGAACTGGACCCCCTAGAATTCGAGTTACAGACAGTTGTGAGCTGCCATGTGGGTGCTTGGAATTGAACCCAGGTTCTCTGGAAGAACAGCCAGTGCTTTTAACTGCTAAGCCTTCTCTCCAGCCCCCCATAAAAGCTTTTTTAAAAGAAAAAAAAAACTGAATTCATTAAAAGATGGAAGAACCTCTCATGTACATGGATCAGGAGAATTGCTAAAATGGTCATACCACCAAAAGCAAGCTACAGATTCAGTGTAATCAACATCCAATAGCATTCTTCATAGAACTTGAAAGAAAATCTTAAAATTCATATAGAAGCCCAAAAGTCTCAGAAAAGCCAAAGTGATCCTGAACAAAAACTGCAATGCTAGATGCATCACACTTCAAAATACCCTACAGAGCCGTTCTAACAAAAATAACATGGCACTTACACAAAACAGACACACAGAGGAACAGGATAAATAGAAGACCCAGAAGTAAACCATGCAACTATGGCCACCTGATTTAAGAGAGGTGCAGAAACAAGCCTCTTTCACCGAGCTGAGGAAGGCGCATTTCCACACACAGGGGATCTAAACTAGATCCCTCTCACCACCACCCCCCAAAGTCAGCTCAAAATGGATCAGAAAGCTAGAGGAAAAGATTGGAAAATACTTCAAAATGCAAACATAGGCAAGGACTTTCTGAACAGGGCTCCATTAGCCCTGGATAGAATAGCAAAAATAACACATAGGATTGTAGCAAAACAGAAAACAATCACCAGAATAAACTGATAACCTACAGAATGTGAGAAAATTCTAACTATCCATTCTATGGGGAATTAAAGATTTATTTTTAATTATGTCTGTGGATTTGTCCACAAGGGCCAGAGGTGTCAGATCTCCCTAAAAGGGGAGTTATAGGTGGTTGTAAGCTGTCAACATGGAAACTGGGAACCAAAGTAGGATCCTCTGAAAGAGCAGTTTGTGCTCTTAATGACTTAGCCACCTCTGCAGCCTTTCAATGGGGGAATTGAATATCTAGAATATATAAAGAATTAAACATTTAAACAACAAAAGAATAATCCAATCAATAAATGGGTAAATAAATTGAACACTTTTCAAAATAAGAAGTACAATAACCAATAAATAAAGGAAAAATGTTAAAGCTTATTAGCCATCAAGGAAACACAAATCAAAACTCTACTGAAGCTGGATGTGGTGGCACACACTTGTAATTCCAGCACTTAGGCAGTGAAAGCAAGATGTGGAGCTCAAGGCCAGCCTTGCTATACAACCACTTCCAAGTCAACTTGGGCTACATGAGAGACAGTCTCAAAGAAAAGCCCCATTGAGATCCTATCTCATCTCAGAATAGCTATCACCAAGAAAACAACAAATGTCAACAAGGGCCCTCCTCTATCCCCTGCACCCACGGATACATCCCTCCAGGCATGATATGACCTTTAAAGTCTTGAACTACAATCACCTACACAAGACTTCACGAGGTTGGGCCCATTAGGATTCCCTCTTGAAGAGGATAGGATGCTCAACAAGGCAGGTACTTGAGACATCACCCTCCCTGAGGTTAAGGGAGCAACAACAGTTGCTCTTGTCTTTTCTGGTATAGCCACCCTGAAGGTTGCTCATGCTAATGTATATAATCCGTCACCTATGCTCCTGTAAGTAACCACAATGGTTTTAAGACTGGTCCACCAACCTAGATGTGGGTAGAAGAATCATTCCTTTGGTCTGTTACTGGTATCCTATCTTGTGTGAACAGATGTTTGTTTCAATTCTCTCTGTCAAATTAATGTGACAACATTGTTGATGAGAATGTAAATTAGTGCAGCCAGTATGAAATTAGTTTGAATATTTTTCAAAACCTTAAACCAAAACAACATCTAATCTAACAAAACCTTTCCATCATGCCTAAGTCTATACCCAAGAGACTCAAAGTCAGTATACTACAGAGATCACAGCACTATTCACAACAGCAAGTTATGGAATCAAATTAAATGTTCATCAACAGACCTATAAAGAAAATGTGGTACATAAACACATGATGGATTACTATATAGCCATGAAGAATGAAATCCCGCTAGAGATGTAACTCAGTTGGAAGACTGCTTATCTAACATAAAGGAAGCCCTGAGTTCTATCACTGGTGTGGAGTGTGGCATAAGCTGGATATGGCCTGTAATGGAGACAGGAGAATAAAAGTTCAAAGTAATGGACAGAGATGATTCAGCAGGTAAAGCACTTGCCAGAAAAGCCTGATCATCTGACTTGGATCTTTAAAATCCACATAAAAGTGAAAGGAAGAGAAATGATTCCACAAAGTTGTCCCCTGACTTCCACATGTGTGTCTTCACTCTCCCACATATGCACATCACATACATACATACATACATACATACATACATACACACATACACACACACACACACACACACACACACACACACACACACACACTTTAAAAACAAAACAACGGCTGGAGAGATGGCTCAGAGGTTAAGAACACTGACTGTTCTTCCAGAGGTCCTGAGTTCAATTCCCAGCAACCACATGGTGGCTCACAACCACCTGTAATGAGATCTGGCTCCCTCTTCTGGCCTGCAGTGATACATGCAAACAGAACACTGTATGTATACATAATAAATAAATAAATCTTTAAAGAAAACAACAACAAAAAACTTAAATAGCCATTGTTTTCCATAGTTGGCATTTTCTTTGGGCTGCCAACCAGCTCCCAAATAAAGACTTAAATTATAAATGTTCAGCCTTAGCTTAGGCTTGTCTTACTAGCTCTTTTAATTTAACATGTTTCTATTCATCAACATTTTGCCTTGGGCTTTTTACCTTTCTTTCATTCTGTATGCCCTAGTTTCTTGTTTCCTCCATGTTGGGATGGCTGGCCCCTGGCATTCCTGTCATCTCCTTTTCTTTCTTCCTTTCTTTTGAGCCCTAAATTCCTCCTCCTACTTATTCTCCCTGCCTGCAAATCCCACCTATACCTCCTCCCTTGCTGTTGGCTGTTCAGCGTTTTATTAGGCCAATTGGACAAGCAAGGTACAACAGCAACACATCTTTACATAATTAAACAAATGCAACACATCTTTACATAGTTAAACAAATATTACAAATAGTTTTCACCTTCTGCTGCTCCACTGAGATTCTATCTCATCTCAGAATAACAGAATATCACCAAGAAAAAAGACTTTAACAAAATCCTGGAACACAAGAGTCTAAAAATCCAAAATGCTGTCTACCTTTGATTAAAATATTAAAATTCTTTCCAACGTTGTAAATGTCTCATTATGTAGCCATGGCTGTCCTGGAACTCACTAAGTATCAAGCTGGACTTGAACTAGAAGAAATCCTCCTGTCTCTGTCTCTGAGTACAAAAATTAAAGATATGTACCATTATACCAAGCCCAATTTTCTTGATACATAGATACAAACACATAAACATTTTATGACGCACTTGAAAAATCTGAAAACATCATACCCCACTCCTGAACCCTTCAGTTTGTATTTCCCAATAAGCACAATCTCCTATTATTAGTATATTATCATTATCACATCTTAAATTAACTCTTTTGGGGGCTAGAGAGATAGCTCAGAGGTTAAGAGCACTGGCTACTCATCCTGAAGACCTGGGTTCAATTCCCAGTACCCACATGGCAGCTCACAACTCTCTATAATTCCCATTCCAAGGGATCTGGCACCCTCACACAGATCTACATGTAGGCAAAACACCAATGCACATAAAATTTAAAAACTTTTTAAAAAATTAACTCTTTTGTTTTGTTTTGATTTGTTTTGTTTAGACCAGGGTCTCACTATGCATCTTTGGCTGTATAGTCTGAAACTTGCTATGTCAACTAAGCTGGCATGGAATTCATAGAGATCCGCCTGCCTCTGCTTCCCAAGTGCTGGGATTAAAGGAATGCTTTAAAAAAAAAAAAAAAGCCCAGCCCTGAATCCAGGATCCGTATGCCTGTCCCTTGTGTGGGATAAGGATTTTTTTTGTTTCAGTTTATTAGGTATGTTATTAAAAATAAAGGATTTATTTAAGGAATGAATTTTAGTAAACTAATTATTACTTCCACTGCATTCAAAGATTATGTCTGCCCCCCTGGAGTCTGGACCTAAAGTTGTGGAATTTTTACATGATAAAATTCAATTTACAAAGCTCTACTTGCCACAGTATGTTGGACAGCAGCAGCCCCATTTGAAGGCAGCAGAGTAAGACACATTTAGCACTGCAAATACTTAATATTTTAGTTCTATTACATTTGAATAAACCTGCAATAACAGTAAATGAACAAAAGGAAGCTAAGTTGGGTTGATCTTGATGTTCAGTTTGCTTGCAATGTGCCTTTAATGGGGGGGAGGGGCAGGTGTGGTGGTGTATACCTATAATGTGTTCAGGAGGCTAAGGCAGGAGAACTACGAGTTTAAGCTCAGCCTCACACACAATGGTACCCTGACCAAAAACAGGGTGGTGCTAAAAGAAAAAACCGTGGCCACTTTTAAAGGTTTTAGTATTTGATGAAACCTTTAAGATTTATTTATTGTTATGTATGTATATGTGTATATGTGACTATTAAGTTCACAAATATATCCATGCAGGTACCCAGGGAGGCCAAAAGAGGGTATCAGATTCACTGGATACGGCATTACTGACAGCTGTAAGTCACCTGAGGTGGATGCTAAGAACCAAACTCAGGTCCTTTGCAAAAGCTCTTTAATGGCTGAGCATCTTCTCTAGCCCTCTGGAAGTCTTTTTTTTTTTTTTTTTTAAAGTTTTACTTTTATTTGTATGCATGCCTACATGTATATATGCATACCACATGCCCAACATTATATGTATAAATTATAAATAAAATTTAATAACAAAAAATGTACAACTCTTTAGCCCTCTGAAAACATGTAACTACTCAACTTTTAAAATCCTTAATTCTGTAAAATCTTCTTACTCTCCATCTATGACTAGATATTTGGATTTTACAAATACAAGATTAAATATTATACATCGAAGAAAAGCAATGTGTACAGCATGATTTTGTAAGCTAATAAGTTTCTCTAAATACTTGCGAGTTTTCTGTTCCTTCAGAAATGAGTAAGGTGACGACAGCCTAAGCAGAAGAGCGAGGGTGAATCAGTAACTCTGCCTTTCAGATAGCTGAGGCTTAGGTACAGCTTTTAACATACCATGGTTTTTAGTTCTGGACAGCATGCTTTCTTTAACTCAGGCCAACATTGGGAACATGGGTGACCACAATATGACACCCCATGAGTCATCTGTCACAACTCAATGAGACCCCTAGCTTCTGGACCTTTGCTTTTTTAGCAAATTCCATCTACTACCTTGATGTCACAACTCAGTATGTCTCAACTGCTTCTAAAGAAAACAGAATTGTCTCTCTCTGCTCTGCTAGGCACCCCCAGAGTGTTCCAAGAGAGGTAAACAAGTCCTGGTGCATAAAATGCAGAGACCTCTATTCACATTCCTGCCATGAAAGTGTTTTTAAAATTTCTCTTCCTGAAAAGAAAATTCTGATACATTACACCATAGATAAACCTTGAGAATACTATAAATGAAATACAGTAATCACAAAAGGACAAATACTGTACGATTCTAAGAGGTACCTATAAGTCAAAATTGCAGGCAGAAAGTACAGTGGTGGTACCACAGCTGAGAGGAGAGGGAAATGGAGTCACTATTGACTAATTATCACTCCACTTTTAGTTCACTTTTAAGAGATGAAGAGGTAGACGGAGGCAAGAGTTGCATAAAATTATTAACATATTTAAGATAGCACTTTAACAATGGTTAAAATTATAGAATTCCAGTCATATTTTACCTCTAAATTTTTTTTTAATTTAAAGAATAATCAAAATGCACTTGGGACTGGAGAGATCGGTCAGCAATTAAAAGCACTTGCTGCTCTTGCAGAGGAGCCAACCTTGGTTACCAGCAGCCACATGGCAGCTCGGACCTGCATGTAACTATAGGTCTAGGGAATCCAATGCCCTCTTCTGACCGCTGAGGGCTCTTAACATGTCCATGGTGTATATAAACATACTCAGGCACAAAACATACACATAAAGTTATAAAAGTTTTAATGCATCTCTTAATCATCTTTATGCTCTAGACAGGGATACGTTAAGTGGATCTGTATGGTTATCATCTAATCATTCCAAGGTTATTTTACAAAGACACAAGTAAAAACCAACCAAACGGCATCTCGAAATTATGTCTGTAAACTGCTATACACTATTTTTAACAAGAGAGATTTGTGTGTGTCCCTGTGTGTTCATGTTTTGTGGATGATACTTATGTGAGTATGACTATGCAGGCAAGAGGACCTGTTGTTTCTCAGATGCTGCCCACCTTGTTTGTTAAGACAGGGTTACTCACTGGGCTGGATCACCAAGTAAGCCAGGCTGGCTAGCTAGTCACCTCCAGGGATCTACCTGTCTTAGCATCCCCAGTTGACCCCATCACATCCAGCTTTTTAACATTGGTTCTAGGATCCAAACTCGGGTCCTTATTCTTACAAGCACTTTATTGACTAGCTACTAAGTACTAAGTACTCACCAGTACTAAAAATTATGGTTTATAAGAACTAATCATGCCGGGTGGTGGTGGCGGTGGCGCACGCCTTTAATCCCAGCACTCGGGAGGCAGAGCCAGGTGGATCTCTGTGAGTTTGAGGCCAGCCTGGTCTACAGAGTGAGTTCCAGGAAAGGCACAAAGCTACACAGAGAAACCCTCTCTCAAAAAAAAAAAAAAAAAAAAGACACTATTACATCATCCCCAAACCCAAAGCAGATACTCTTTAACAACTCTATCCCAAATCAGTTCAGTAAATAACTTCTTCCTATACTAAGCAAAACATTAAAAAGGAACTAAAGCTGAGCAGTGGTGGCACACACCTTTAATCCCAGCACTTGGGAGGCAGAGCCAGGCGGATCTGTGAGTCCAAGGCCAGCCTGGGCTACCAAGTGAGTTCCAGGAAAGGCACAAAGCTACACAGGGAAACGCTTGTCTTGAAAAAAAAACAACCAAACAAACAAATAAAAATCCTGAAAGATCACCTAAAGACAGAGAGCTTAATAAAGTTTGAGATTTTTTTGTGGTGGTCTTTTTAAATTAATTTTATCTTTATTCAGTTAATTTGATATTGTATTGAACTTGTGTTTATTTTGTTTTGTGGGTTGTTTTTGCTTTTTTTCTGACAAAGTCTCTCTATTATGTAGCTCTGGCTGTCCTGGAACTCACTCTGTAGACCAGGCTGGCCTTCAACTCACAGAGCTCCACCTGCCTCTGCCTCCTGAGTACTAGGATTAAAGGCATTCAACACCATACCCAGGCCTCTGAACCTGAATTTATTTTGGTTGAATTATAATTACTAAATATCTTTATCCTTCTATAATGTCTTGACTTTTCATTTACATATTTTTATTTTATATCTCTTAAAATATAATTTTCACATCCAATTTGGTAATTTTTAACAATAACATATTCCATTGCATTTTTATGGCTGTAAATACAACTGTTAGATCTCATTAAGGCAGAATAAAAACACAGGGAAATTGTGGAAATGAGAAGGGAAAAGAGCCCTTCATCTAGGAGTCTGGTCAAAGCTTCTTGCCAACTGAGAAGCAACTTCAGCACAACTACCAACATCTGTTGTGAACCTGCTAACATAGAAATAATATTCCTTTCATATACAGATACTTTATGATAAAACAGGAATAAACTTGGCTTAAGGCCTAAATGTATATGACCATGGATAGAGCCTCATTCCTTTCCCCTTGGGTCGTTGGGTAATTGGTTGCTAGGACAGGATCATACTACATAGACTATGGTTTGTCTTGAATTCACAATTCTCTTGCCTCCCCAATCCAGTGCTGGGATTACAGGGCAATGCCCCCAGGCTTAGTCTGAATATAGTTTCTATAACATCCTTTTGAATAAAAACAGAATAGAGCAGGGCAGTGGTGGCACACGCCTTTAATCCCAACACTCAGGAGACAGGCAGGCAGATCTCTGTGAGTTTGAGGTCAGCCTAGTCTACAGTGTGAGTTCCAGGACAGACTCCAGGACAGGCTCCAAAGCGAAAACCCTGTCAATAAAACCAAAACAAACAAACAAACAAACAAAAACAGAACAGTCTAGAAGAAGAATTGTATACAAATCCTCAGGTACTTCCAGTTATTAGAAAAGGTGTACACTGCAAGGAGCGGCATTTCTGATGTCATGTACAGTACTTCATGTGTTGGTTCCTTTTTTAATGCTTTGCTTAGTATAGAAAGAGGTTAACTACTAAACTGATTTGGCATAGAGAGAATACTCAAAGAGTATCTATCTGCTTTGTGGGAAAGATTGGGATTTGGGATGAGTGATATTTAGAGGTGTTTTTAACGACCCTTGTTAAAACTTCTGCAGTGGGCTGACAAGATGGCTTAGTTGGCTTATTTAAAAAAAAAAGAAAGAAAGAAAGAAAGAAAGAAAGAAAGAAAGAAAGAAAGAAAGAAAAGACTCATGAACTGGAAGGATGGCTCAGATGTTTAGAACACTGGCTATTCTTCCAGAGTACCTAGCATCAATTCCCAGCACCCACCTGGCAACTCACAACTGTCTATAACTCTAGTTCTGAAGAATATAACACCCTACTCTTGATCCCTAAAGGTACCTGGCCATGGCCCATGCATGCACATACAGGCAAAATACATGATAAAATACATTCTTAAAAATTCATTTTAAGCCAGGCAGTGGTGATGAATGCCTTTAGTCCCAGACTTGGGAGGCAAAGGCAGGAGAATCTCTATGAGTTCAAGGCCAGCCTCATCTACAAAGCAAGTTCCAGGACATCCCGGACTATTACAGAGAGAAACCCTGTCTTGAAAAAACAAAACAAAATTAGTTTTGAAGAACTCTTCAAAGGCGGAGGGTAACCTGTAATCCTGGTGTTCCTGTAGTGAAATGGAGGCAGACAGAAGAGAATCAATGTGCAGTGCAGCAGCAGGAATAAACAAGAGACCCTTTCCCCTCAAAAACAAGGCAGAAAGGACTGGAGAGGTGGCTGGCCAGTTAAAAGCACTTGCTATTTTGCTACTCTTGACAGAGGACAGGGGTTGAGCTCCCAGAACTCACATAGTGGCTCACAACCATCTTTAACTTCAGTTCCAGGGAATCTGACACCCCATTTTCTGTCCTTCACAGGTACTAGGCAACTGGTACACATACCTACATGCAAGCAAAACACTCATTCATGTAAAATCAAACAAATACATTTAAAAACAAAAAGCCCAGAATGAAACAAGAGAACAAATTTAAAAAATAGTCATCTGACCTCCAGACATGCACCATGTCATGCCCACAATCATGCAAAAAGAAATAAATGAAACCTTTATAAAAAGAAATTTTGTTTTGTTTTTTGAGACAGGGTTTCTCTGTGTAACAGCCCTGACTGTCCTGGAACTCACTTGTAGACCAGGCTGGCCTCTAATTCAGAGATCCACCTGCCTCTGCCTCCGGAGTGCTGAGATTAAAGGTGTGCACCACCACTGCCCGGTCATATTCTATTCTTCTATGACAGTTCTAATTATTTGTTGAATGTCTCCTGTCTGTGTTAAGCTGTGAGCTCAAGGTTAGAGACCTTGTTTATTGTTCCTCTTCAGTACCAAACAAAATCTACATACAAAGGGTCCACTTTGTTGCTGTCGTTGTGTCTGTTTGTTTGTTTGTTTGTTTTGAGACAGGGTTTCTCTGTGTTGCCCTGGCTGTCCTGGAACTCACTCTGGAGACCAGGCTGGCCTCAACTCAAAGATCCACCTGCCTCTGCCTCCCAAGTGCTGAGATTAAAGGTGTGTGCTACTACCACCACCACCAACGAACAGAAAACTTTTGCAATAAAATCTGTATTGTTTTCTTTTAATGACTTTTTAGTCTTACCCTTACCCTCACTTTTGGAAACTTTAAACATGAATTTTCAGCAACCTAACCACATCTTTTCTATTTTTAAACCATTTTCCAATGGGGCTAGTATCACTTGAAGAATGGTAGCTGCCTAACAAAACCCCACTCCCCAAAGTCTAATGGCTCAAAACCTCCTGGGAAACCAAAATCCCCAGACACTTGCAACCAATTAACAACTACGTACACAGAAAAGCTGTCTGCAAATACAAAAACACACACAAGTTGGATGAAAATGATATTCACTGAAAGAAAACCCTCTACCATAGCAAATCTGAACCATTTACCTTTTTAAAATTTCACTGAAATTGTTATAAAATGTTATTGGCCAAATAATGCCAGAAAATAAAGTCTATTTATGTTTTTTAAATGGAAATGTTTAATGTAACAATATTTAGCATTCAGAAATACCTTTACAAATAGTATTTTGTACTTGTCACTTCATGTGAACATAAGGCCATACTAAAAGGTCAATGAAGGTTGGTTCATTCATCTCTTCTACAGTTACTACAGTCAAATGACATCTGCTATTTACACCCCATTTCTAACACTAAGCCCAGTCTAGTCATCACTATGAAAGCAAAGGTCACCCTACAAATGTGCAGACAGGCAAAGATTTCTGCACTTTGGTGGTTGTTTGGTTTAGTACAGTACAGTTTCAGTTTGGTGTTTTGACACAGGGTTTCATATAGTCCATGACGACCTACAACTCACTGAGTAGCAGAGGATGACTTTGAATTTCTGACCCTTCTGCTTCCCAAATGCAGGGACTACAGGCCTGTCACCATGCCCTGCTGGCAAAGCATTAGTTTTTCATTTATTTACCTGTGTACTTGTAAGCACATTCATGGCAACACATTTTTAAAGGGAAAAAATATGGTTACCAAAGAAATAAATATTAAAGAAGAAACTCTCTTTTCTATTTTGTTTCTTATATATGCCTTCAATTGCATCCCAAAGATTCAGCAGTTTTTACAATAAAAAGCCAAGAATTCAAAAAAGAAAAAAAGAAAAAAAAAAAACCTCAGAAAAATCAAGTAGTTCATCAATGACAGCTAAATCATCATGTACTCTATTTGTTCATGAGGTTGTAAACTTTGAGTAAAATGATAAAATTCAAATTAGTTGTTGGCCCATCAACTAGCTCATTAGAATTATCCAGAGTACCCCCCCACACACACACACACTTTAAACTTTGGGAAGTATTCCACACACATTACCACTCCCACTTTCTATGGGGGTGGGGGGAGACACCACGGACGGGACGGGACACACATAACACAGGCATTTGCAAGAAGCTGCCAAGATAAGCATGCACTTAGAACCTAACTCATCCTTTAGCAGCAGAAACAAAGAGCACGAGGATACATTAAAAGATATTTGGGATATACAGGCAAATTACTGCAGCATTTACTTCCAGTGGATATTTAAAATTCAACCTTTCGCATAGGGTTCTAATACAAAAAATGGCTTTAATCAAATGGACTTTTTTTTAAAAAATACTGCACCGACATATTTTTATTTACATTTTGTTCTTGCTTTTTTTACTGTTGGACTTTTAATAATTTGAAAAACCAGGTGTACATCCTACATGCATAAATCAAGTTCACTGCTATCATTTAAAAGGTTGTTAAAGCTTTATACCCATATTATTAATTCACTGGACTTTTTAAAAGATCAATTTTCATTCAATTTTCTTTGCAAATCCTACGCTTTAAGGAACTGACTCACTACTGATTGATACCTTTAACTCTAACTTGTTAGGAAAATTCATGACTCTTCCTTCAAAACTATTCTCTACAAAATATCTGTGTCCCCAAATGGGCAGTGATATAATAATGTCCAACTGTGAACATAAAGACTCCCAGAAACCACGATCCAAACACACCAAATACTACTAAGCTAAAAATGTTCTTCCAACCACAAAGATCAAAGGTCAGAATTTTAAGACATTGTAGATACCCGAAAAGGTATCTACCATTACAAAAACACAGCATCACGACTAAAATGCCCACAACTCTGAGTTCACGTACCTGCTATTCTTCAGTTATTAATACTGCCTCGTTCACTTTTTTTTTTCAGAGCTGAGGACCCAACCCAGTGCTAGGCAAGCGCTCTACCACTGAGCTAGATCCCCAACCCCTTTCACATTCTAAAAGGCCCTGCTCTGAGGCAAAATTCATTGGATGTGCTGGAAGTCAGAATGGTGGTTGCCTTGGGGAAGGGGCAGGTGTTTACTGAATTCGAGGAATCCTTCTGGGGTGAGGGCTAAAAATTTTCTGTTTCTTAAAGTGTATGTGGCCATCAGAATATATACATATGCAAAACAAGGATTTCACTGTTAAATTTAAAAAGCATAATTTCTTTATTTTAAAGCATTTATTTATTTATTCTATTATCAGCTTGATACAGTACAAATTCTTATCCTAATAGTGAAATGTTTCACTGAGGCTTGCCCAGTGACTGAGTGAAACCAAAACTTATTATAAGCTACAGTCATCCTAGGGTCCCCCCTGTTATGTAGCCTCCCTGATCCTGTGGGTTGCAGTCTGATTGTTCTATTTTAAAGCATTTTTAAAATTTATTTATTTTTATTTTATGTGCAGTGGTGTTTTGCCTGCATGAATGTCTGTGTGAGGGTGTTGAGTCCTCTAGAACTGGAGTTACAAACAGCTGTGAGCCATCATGTGGGTGCTGGGAATTGAACCCGGTCCTCTTAACCGCTGAGCCATCTCTCCAGCCCCAAGAAGCATAATTTAAGTGGTTTGAAATGACTTCTCTAAATGCCTGTGTTCAAACAAAGTTCACAAAATTATCCTGGATATAGCTAACAAGGTGGTTTTTCCAATCTATTTTTATATATATATAAAGACACATATTGTGAGAGCTTTTATGTAGGACCTTTCAAAACACTTAAATCCCATTTTAAGAAGTCTCCAAATCTTAGAACCAAAAGAATGGTGATCTACTTACCCTACTTTTGCAAATAAGGAAAATCAAATCCACACGGGGTAGACACCTACCCCAAGATAAGTCAGCTTGTCAATGGCAACGTGATAACACTATTTCCTTATCTCAGGCCCCTCCAGTTCCTGACGTTGCAAACAAATCTGAACTCTGAATCTACCTGTGGCCTAGAAGAGTTCAATATCTGCCACGAATTAACAAGCCCCAATATGTACTTACAAAAACACATTTATCTCCTTCCACCCTATCGAGAAAGCTGACAAGTCAACAGTTACATGCTCAGGCATTTTGCTTCGGATGAAATAAAGTATGACAGCTTAAAAATCGTGGTTCAGGAGAGGACATACGCAGGTATTGACAAAATCCATCTTACCTCCTTTCAAATCTTTTAGATGAATACAGGACTCACCAGACACCAGTTGGAACCATTAACTGCTCTGAGTGACCCGCGGGGAAGAGCTCCCACCGAGTAAAAAAGCCCTACTTGGGGCAGGAGCATCCCACCCTACTCCAGGCGCACAGCAAGCTCTAGAGGTGACCTGGGTTTGACAGCTTAGTTTTAGACCCCACGCGAACAGCTGGCATCTTGGGAAAAACTTAACACGACGTATATCCTTTCCGCGGGAATGTATTTCTGGTCTCGCAAGGCTTTTCTGCTCCGCAAAGAGCAGGCCTTGCTTCCCCCGGACACTCGGCTCGTCCCTCCAGCCGTCTTTACAGCGAACAAAACAAGACTCGGGAACACAAATCGAAACGGTCACGGACCTGCCGAGTGGCCTCGGGACGCTGACCGGGTCCGCGCACGGGGTCGGGCGGCGGCGCTTCACGAACCGAAGCGCCGGGGAGGCCGGAGCCACCGGTTGCGGCGGAAGCTAGAAGAAGCTCGCCCACCGCGCGGCTGCTGCCTGGGCCCTGCGAAGTTGAGCGGCCGCGCGGGCTGCGGGTTCGCGCCCCGCCCGGAGCGAGCCCGGGGGGGGGGGGGGACGGGTCCGCGGGGGCTCGGCGGGAGAGAGCTCGAACTGGGGGGGGGGGGGGGGAAAGCGGTGCACGGAGCCCACAACTTGGACGCCCGCTGCTGCCCGCCCGGCCACTTTGGCCTCACGAGCCTAGCTAGCTGTGCTGACGCGCGCCGCTCGCCCGTTCTCTCGCCCCGGACCGGCAGCCTCCGCCGTGGCCGCGAGGTGCCCGGGCGCGTCCCCGCAGCCCCGCCGGCCGGCGCGCCGAGCCTCGGGACCGCGCCAGGCCGCGCGCCGGCGCCGCGTTACCCCCCCCGCCGTACCCCCGCCCAACGCGCCGCCGCCGCCGCCCGTTGGCGCCTCAACCCGCGCGCCCGCCACCCGCTGGCTCCCGGCGGTTCCCGCTGACAAAGTTGCTCGGCCCCTTCAGGAGGGCGCCGCACCGCCCCTCAGGCCGCCGCGCGGGAAGGCCCAGCCGGCCGCCCCGCTTTTTTACCTGACGGAGTTTTCGCGCGCGCGCTCGCCCGCCGGCCCGCTCGCTCTCCCCTCTCGCTCGCTCGCTCGTTTTCTTTCTTTCCTTTTTTTGCGCTCGCCCGCGCGGGGCGCCTTTTCCGCTCGCGCCGCCCGCGCCCTCCTGCTCGCGCCCTCCTTCCTGCTGGGCCCGGCAGAGCGGGGCGGCCGGCAGCTCTCCCCGCCCCCCTGCACCCGCGCTCCGGCGGAGGCGGCGGCGCCGCTCCGCGCTCCGACTCATTCCAATATGGCACGGGCGCAGGGCGCATGCGCCCGCGCCCCCCCTTCCCCAAGCTCAGCGGTCCTCCGGGCAACCCGCGCCCCTCGCCTAGCGCGTGTGGCACTCACGGCCGGGCCTCCCCGCGGCCGCCGGCTCGCCGGGCTGGAGCTGCTCGGAAGAGGCATCCGTGGGCCCAGGTCCGTTGCGCGCCGCTCTTCTCGCGTCCCCAGTCGGCACGTCGCCGAGCACGCCTGCGAGGTCGGGGGCGCCGCGGCGTGGGCCTCTGATCCCCGACGGCGCCGTGGACTGAGCGCGGTTGGGAGATGCGCTCTCGGGCTCCGGAGGCGCGTCCTGCTCCTGCTTGGATTTTGGAGAGACCTCACCTTGGCTTCTGGACAGAGCAGCTGGGGACCCGCCGAAGCCCCTGATCCGTCCATCCCGGGCGAAGCGCGCCACTGTAGCCCGCACGTGACCACCTCGAGCAAGATGGCATTAGCAGAGAGGCAGCGGCTCAGCAGGTCCCCAATGGGCGCGTGCCGCCGCCGAGAAGGCTGCGCCCGCCGGCCCAGTCACATCGGGAATCCCGCATGTCCTTTGAGACCTAGCAGGGCACCCTAGTGCCCCGCTCTACCAAGTCCGAGCACATCGGCATACCTGATGTCCAGGCTGGATCGGGGGCGCTTTGTAAATCAGTTTTCCTGCAGCGCAGGGAGCACAGGGTGACCTAAGATCTCCGAGAGGACAGGAGGCTCAAAAAAGCTGTGCACCAGCCTCGAATCCGGAGGTGCCTGCGGGCAGTTAGGTTCAGCAACTCATCCCTTCCTCCGCAAGCACAGGTATCAGGTGTCGGTAGGACAGTAGGACGCACACACGTCTGCTCCAGAAAGTTCCTCAGAAGGGGGTCCCAGCGCTAGTGGGACCCGGGAGTGCCAATGAGACCAGACACTCCACCCTAAACGGTCTGTGTCAGGGCTCCTGCCTTGGAGAGAAGGGGAGGCGCCCACAGACACGCACCCTACACACAATGTCTTGGCATCTTCACGCTAGACATCTTTCTCTGGTTTGGGCAACCCTAGGAAATACCCACATTACAAACTCCAGATGATTTTTTTTTTTTTTTTTTTTTTTTGGTTAAGTGTAAGCATCACTGAAAAGGTAACAGGAAAAAGGAATGTAAAAAGAATATCCATTACTATACAATTTGATTTCCCAAACCAAACCTACATAGATACCTAATTTTACATGCTTGCAAGCACACGTTTTTCTTTTATTTCTACTTTTACTAACATGTTTTATTTGCATGATTCTTTTTAAGGTGTGCAGTTCCTACTATGTTTGTATTTTATTTCGCAGCAGTGATCTGCTAATATGTCCTTGAGTTCTTCTACACATGGAGTAAATTTCATGGAGTGAAAAGTGCAGGTGGGAAGCCATGAGTGGCCTGTATTGCCCCCACTTGTACGTCACCCGCAAGGAACAGCCTAAGGAAGTCAATGCGCGTCTCTAACCACTGGGTGACACCTTTCCTCCCCTACATTAATAATCTTGAACTATCAAGACGACCTTATTTGACATTTCTTGGATGACTGAACACTCCAACTTTCCCAATTTGCTATCTATTTCCCCTTCTGTGAATGACCTGTTGTTCGTATCCATTGTCTTGAGGAGTTAAGTCTCTTCTAACTTTAAACAAGCCTTTTCTTTTTCTGTTAAAGATTTTCACTTTTGTTATTGATGCAAATATTGCCCAGCCTCGTGCTCCTTTTCCTTTAAGTTTACAGTGCATTTGTCATTCCAGTCCTCTTGTGGTTTTGGTTTTTGGGGTTTTTTGTTTGTTTTCTTTTTCATTGTTTGAATGCTAACAAAGTGAGCTTTCAGGTACCCATCTGCTAGCTTGTATAATTTCTTTGCATATTTTATTATTTTATGATCCCCTGTCCAATTTTATTTTTGCTGTGTTTGGGAGTAAAGTGTGGATTTAATTCCCCTCCTGTATCACAATGGCTATTGTTTATGCAGACACTACTTATTAAATAATTCTGACATTGTTCTTTGCTTAGCAAAACCTACTCTTTTGTTATACTTTTACTTTCAGCTTGTGTATTTCAGAATCCTCCATTTTCTCCCATACATGTTGGTTTCAGCAAATATTGTATCGTTCTTTGAAATAGTTTTTACATCTGACAAGAGTCAGTTCCCACCACCGTAGGATAGTTATATAAGGAAGGGTTAAGGTCACTGGTTTTGAGTGCTGGAGAGATGGCTCGGCAGTTAACAGGCATACTGACCTTGCAGGAGGCCCACAGTTCAGTTCCCAGCACCCACAGGGAGTTCACAACTGCCAGTACTTAAGCTCCACATGATCCAATGCCTCAGGCACCAGCACTCATGTGCTTATGCCCGCACAAAGACATACAATTAAAAGTAAATCTAGCCGGGCAGTGGTGCACGCCTTTAATCCCAGCACTCGGGAGGCAGAGACTCTGTGAGACTCTGTGAGGCCAGCCTGGGCTACCAAGTGAGTTCCAGGAAAGGCACAAAGCTACACAGAGAAACCCTGTCCCAAAAAACAAAAACAAAAAAACAAAAAAACAACAACAAAAAAAAATCTAAAAAGAGAAAACATGGGCTTTGAGGATACACCATGTTCAACTCTGAGCAGCAGCTGGACTGTGGTGGCGCACGCCTTAAATCCCAGCACTCGGAGAGGCAGAGGCAGGCGGATCTCTGTGAGTTCGAGGCCAGCCTGGTCTACAGAATGAGATCCAGGACAGGCTCCAAAACTACACAGAGAAACCCTGTCTCCAAAAACAAAAAACAAAAACAAAACAACAACAACAACAACAACAACACTGAGCTGCCCTGTAATCTTGGCAAGCTCCAGGCCTCACAATTGGGTCTGTAAATGGGGATCCAAGTAATACCACTTCACAAACCCAATGGCTGGCACTCAGTAAATCTTTAATGTTGGCGACTACTTTTAATCATGTTTCTGTTCCAAAGAAGTATATGTATGAAAAACACCAGAATGAACCCCATTTCTTTGTATACTAACACTAATAATGATGATGATAACAACAATAATAGCCAAAAACAGCAGTAGTGTGAGGTTGGAGCTGGGAGTGATGATATAATGGCCTATAGTCCCAGCACTTGGGAGGCCCCAGAAAAGTGGACCAATGGTGGTGGCATAGACCTTTAATCCTAGCACCCAGGAGGCAGAGGCAGGCAGATCTCTGTTAATTCAAAGCCAGCCTGTTGTACATAGCAAGCTCCAGAACAGCAGTGCTAGCTTAATAGTCTCTCTCCCTCCCTCCCCCTCCCTCATTCCCCCCCCCCTCACACACACACACACACACACACACACACACACACACACACACACAGTGTTGCAACTGACATGGAGTTGCATTAATCTAGGAACTGATTTCAATAGATCAAATACTCCCTAACATTTTGTTTTTCTAACCAGGACCTATGCTTTCAATATATTCAGATTCTCAGAAGCCAAGTCCCTTGTTGCCTCCAGTATTTCTCCACTGCTCACCTCATGACCCCAGATGAACAAGGGCGAGGAGCCACAGAAACTGCTGAAACTGCCATTTGAACACTTGTCTTTTGTTGCACTGTGGGGATGGGGGTGTGTACCTCCAGACAGGTCATGAGAGCAAACTAGGAGATTTCAAGTCATCCTCAATGAGAGACAGAGCTGCCAGTTCCTCGGCCTTTTTAAAACTTCATATGTTTTAATCCCAGCACTCAGGAGGCAGAGGCAGGCGGATCTCTGAGTTCTAGGCCAGCCTGGTCTACAGAGTGAGTTCCAACTCTGTCGAGAGAGAGAGAGAGAGAGAGAGAGAGAGAGAGAGAGAGAGAGAGAGAGAGAGAGAGGCAGCCAGGTTGGAAAAAAGCAGCACCAAACCAAAGAAGGCTTATATAGGGTTTCTTTCTTTCTTTTTTTTTTCCTTTGTTTTTGGGTTTTGGTTTTTCAAGACAGGGTCACTATGTGTATTCTTGTCCTGGAACTCACTTTGTAGACCAGGTTGGCCTCCAACTCAAGGAAATCTACCTGTTTCTACCTCAGGAGTGTTGGGATCAAAGGCATGCACCAGCACCACTAGTTCCAAATCTCATTTTCTATCCTTGAGTACCACAAGCCCACTGAGGCCCCACTTTATACCCACAGCCCTCTCTTTGTATTTGAGGAGGGAGAGAAAATTCCTAACCACAATTTTCCCATGAATTTCTCATGAATATTTTTTACTCTCTCTTTTTTAAAACAGAATATCATTGTAGCCCACACTGGCCTCAACTTCTATGTAAAGCTAATTAAATGAGGGAGCTGGGCACTGGGAAATAGTTCAGTTGGTAAACTCATGAGTCCCTGAGTTTCAAACCCAGAACCTACATAAGAAGCCAAGAGCAATGGCACGTCCTTGTAATCCCAGTGCTGGAGATAGGGAGACAGAGATCACTGGGCCTAGACTAGGTGCTGAGTTCTAGGCTCGTGAGAAAATGTCTTTTTTAAAGGGCCAGTGAGAGGGCTCAGAGGATAAAGGGGCTAACCATCCAAGCCTGGAAACATGAGCTTAAGCTCCAGAACACATAAAGGTGGAAAGAGAAAACCCCACAAAATTGTCCTCTGATGGCCACACGGACACAGGGGCTTGAACATCCCTCATGTGCCATGTCCACACACAGTAATAAATACACTTATCAATTCATTAAATAAAACACACAAAACCAGGATGATGGCATCTGGGGAAAATGCACCAGATGTTGTCCTCTGGCCTCCATCTACATGTGCTTATGCTTACATGTGCATGTGCACCCTCATACACCACACACACACACACACACACACACACACACACACACACACACACACGAGTGAGTTTATTGTTTGTGAATATTATCTGGATTTAAAGAACTTGAGAGTTGGGGATTTAGCTCAGTGGTAGAGTGCTTGTCTAGCAAGCACAAGGCCCTGGGTTTGATCCTCAGCTCAAAAAAAAAAAAGAACTTGAGAAGTATGTACGGCATCTGGTATAGATGACACGGACTAGTAGCCGGACTGGTTGCTGTCTTGTGTCCCTGCTGTGACCATTGCACTCAGGACTCACACTAGCTGTGGGTATCTGCTTAAGACCCACACAAGATCAAACCAGTCAAAGTTCCAGCATGGTTGGGAGAAGAGCTCATGAAGCCCCACCCCTACCTTAGGAGCTATGGGAGTTTATGACTGCTTGGGGAGAGTTGTTTTTCTTTAGGGTTGTGACTACTGGTGAGTGGTCCATGCTCTAGTGGATGGTCTGACACCCTCATGCATATGGGCAGCACTAGCTGGATTCAGTGGGTTATTAACACAATAAGAAGACATGAGGTTGAGGAGGACCACGGGATAATGGTCCTGGGAGAGTTGGACAAGGGAAGAACGTGGTTGTGATCACAGTACATTGTATATGGCTGGGCATAGTGTCATACGCCTTTAACTCCAGCACTTGGGAGGCAGAGCCAGGAAAATCTCTGGGGGTTTGAGGCCAGCCTGGACTATAGAGTGAGATTCAGGGCAGGCTCCAAAACTACACAGAGAAACCCTGTCTTGAAAAACCAAAAAAATAAAAAATAAATAAAATTCTAGGACTAAAAAGAGAAATCTCATCTCAAAACAACAAAATACTTGTACATATATTAAATTCTCAAGAATCAATGAAAATACTGTTTTAAAGGGGCCACTGAGATGGGTCAGTGAGTAAAGTGCTGCCACACAAGCATGCAGGCCAGAGCACAGACTCCCAGGCCCCAAACTATGTCGGCCCAGTGCTTGGGAGGCAGGGATGGGATTCCAGAGCAAGGTAACTAGCTAGACCAGCTGAATCAGCAAGCTCTGACTCAAAAGATAAGGTAGGAAATAGACAAGGAAGACTCAGGATGTCAACCTCTGTTCTACACATACATACATACACTCATCTACACGTACATACATGTAAACACATTTATACACACATATATATGTAGATGTATGCAAAAACAATTGTACATCCAGACTTGTACAGGAATATTCATAATATATTTGTTCATAAAAATCCAACATAGGCAACAGGAGACTAGACCAAGTGTGAGTCACCTACTCCGACAGCTATGGCTATGAGAGAAGACAAGGGGCAAAAGGATGGATCTGAATAACACCATGTTGCTCAAAGAAGCCAGATACTGAAGAGCTGACTACCCTCAGATGAAATCTTGGGATGACAAAACTGGCCTTTGGGGGTAGAGAGCACATGGTGTGTACTTCTGGGGCCAAGGATGTGGGCAGTGAAAAGGCACAAAGGAGTTTCCCAGGGTGGCAGACCCTGCTGGGGTCAATAGTTACATGGCATGGGTCTACTCAGTCACCCGGTCGTCTACTGATGGTTCGTGCATTTTAGCAGGTGTAAGTTATTCCTCGGTCAAACTAAAAAGAAAGGAAAGAAAGAAGGAAGGGGACAGAGGGAGAGAGGGAGGAAGGGAGGGAGAAAAGGGAGGGAGGGAGGGAGAAAAGAAGGAAGGAAGGAAGGCAAGCAGGCAGGCAAGCCTCCCAGACAAGGCTCTCAGACCCCACAGCAGTGCTCTGGGCCTGTGCACTCCCACCCTTCAGGACTCTGGATGGGAGCCCCACTGCCAGGTGTAGTGTTAGATCACTAGAATGTGTAAGCCACTGGCTAGTGAATGAGGTCATAAACATACAAATAACAGGTTTATAGCAATTGAGAGGCTTTTATCACCAGTGTGCCGGTGCCTTTTATGGCAACTCATAAATACACCTCCTATTAGAGTTGTAGCAGGTCCCAGCCAGAGGGGCCAACTGACCTGCTGGCTATGAGTAAAGGCTGAGAAGAGACACCACATGGCACTGCCAGGTACTAGGACTTCCTTTTTCTCTTTTCTTTTTGGGCCATGTATCGCAGGCTGGCTTCAAACTCTCTATAAGCTAAGAATGACTTTGAACTCTGATCCTCCTGCCTTTATCCACTAAGTGCTGAGATTATAGGTGGGCATTACCATGACCAGTCTTCTGTAGTGCTGGGGATCAAACCTGGGACTTATGCATGCTAGACTAACACTACCAACTAACTGAGTTACATGCCCAGTTCCAAGCCTGGGCTGTTCTGAGGTCTGGGGACTCCACATATGGGGTGGGGCATGACTTCCAGCTGGAGCCAACCTTGCTCAGGACACTTAGCTCAATACTTCCTTGTGTGGCACATGAGTAACAAGTCAGAGATCTTAGCAGACCATGCCAACAACGCCCCATTTTCCCCACTGTGTCCTCTCTGTTTCCTTTTTCCTTCTCCCAAGCACTGGCAAACTTCAGACTCTACATACCTGCTACTTTCTGAGTACTGGCTCTGCAGGAAAAATTTCCTAAGGGCACACACACACACCTGTGCTGTCATGGTGCTCCATGTGTGAAAACATCACACACAGAGCAAGGTGCAGGAACAAACAGATGCACACAAGTACCCACAGACATGGACACACATTTGAACAGGCGCTGGAACAACAGTCTCCCTTCTTTGGGCTCCTGAAAACACTTAGGTTTTCCGATTAAGAGTTGTTTATGAGCTGAGCACAGTGGTACACACACATTTAATCCCAGCGCCTGGGAAGCTGAGGCTGGCGGATCTCTGTAAGTTCAAGGCCAGTCTGGTCTACAGAGTGAGATCCAGGACACTCAGGACTATACAGTGAGACCCTGTCTCAAAAACAAATGAAAAGGGGCTGGAGAGATGGCTCAGCAGTTAAGAGCACTGGCTGTTTTTTCAGGGGACCTGGGTTCAATTCCCAGCACCCACATGGCAGCTCACAACTGTCAGTAGCTCCAATTCCAGGGGATCTGACAGCTTCACACAGACATACATGCAGGTGAAACACCAATGCACATAAAATAAAAATATTAATAAATAAATAAATAAATAATAAACAAATGAACAATAAGTTGCTTGTGTATCCTACATTGTATTAGACGTTATATCCTCCAATGGACGTTTGTTTGTTTGTTTGCAGACAGGACTTCTCTGTGTAGCCCTGGCTGGCTGTCCTGGAACTCACTTTGTAGACCAGGCTTGACCTCACAGAGATCCACCTGCCTCTGCCTCTTGAATGATAGGATTAAAGGCGTGCATCACCACTGTTCAGCTCTCTAATGGACTCTTAATCCTTACCATAGACCTGGGTGGTAGGCAGTATCTTGCCCATTTTACAGATGACAGAACAGACTCAAAAGCCAGCTGCCTAGGATCCATCTACCCACTGAGCCCTGGACATTCTCCATTGCAACTCTCAAGAGTTACAGCAAACAGAAAGCCTGGTCTCCACCCCTCCCTCTGCATGCCTCTCTGGTCACCTTCTCCCAATTAAGTCCTTCTGTGGTCACAATGAAGTGGGCTCAAGACCTCCCAAGAGACCATCCCCATCTTCAGCTGTTAGTCCTTTATTTCCCTGGAGGCCTTCCTTGGTGGCTACTAGCCAGGAAGTCCCAGATACAATGTGAGAGGGCAGGAAATGGGATCATGAGGTTAGGGGTGCTAGGAGAAATGTCTGAGACAACACTAAAGGCCCTGAAGCCTCTCCTAGAACCTGGCCACACTGAGCTCGGAGGACCTGGCTTGGCTTGCCAGCAGCTGCCTATCACCTCTCTACTTTGGTCCCCTAAGATCCTTTGTGCCCAGTTTCTGAAAAGAAGAAATGTGATTTTTCTCACAAAGAGCCAGAGGTCAGGAAAAGCCATGTTTTTCAAGTGGGTCACTTTGGGACAGTAACCCCTAATTTGGTTTAGCCCAGGCAAAGGCCATACTTGCCAACTTCAGCCAAACAGATAATAGTTGTTAGGCAGGTACCTGGGGCTGGGTAGAGGCAGGCCCAGTCTCAAGGAGGGAATTAAACAGATAGCTGACTCAAACCTGCAGGATTTTCTGGACTCCTGATAAGGACAGGAGTCTTGGAGCAAGTGGTCTCTGTTTCAGGAGAGGCTGCCCAGATAGCTCCAGCATTAACAGCCTGCAGACATGTAGGCTGGTGAAGGATCTGGCATCTGGGTACTACCTGTCCCTCGGTGTTTGCTTAATGGGAGAGTAGATGTGGGCCAGTGAGATTCTAGGGCTGGGCTGGTGTGGTGGGCTCATAGAGAACTGTAGTAGTAGGTGGTGGTGGTAGAAGAACAGACCCAGATTTCAGGAGAGCTGACAAGAAAGCCAGCCAGCCCCCCACCCCCCAGAACACAGCAGATCAGGGGCCTAGAGATGAGCCTCAGGGAGGAGGGCAGGAGCAGGATGGGAGTGGGGTTCTCAGCCAATAGGCTGCAAGGACTCCAAAGACTTCTGAAAGGCTTAGGAAAAGGAGGGGACTGGAGAGGAGGGAAGAGACTTTCAGGGGAAAGTTAAATGTACAGAGGACTGACTATACATGGGAATGCTTCAGAGTTTGGGGATGGAGGAGCAGATCCTTCAGGCTAGAGTGGGAGACATCCTAAAGCCCATCCTACTGATACTGTCATTAGCTCACTACTGCCAGGAGCACCTCTGATCTCCATGGCAACTTGTTACGTAGGAGATCCCACCCCAAAGTCCCCTTAACAGCCATGAAAATTGGGGCCCAGACAGGGTTGTGCTGTGAGGTTTTGGCATCCCATGCCTTTAGGCCCTGTCCTGACTCCACCACAGGCTCAGAACTACTGCCTTAAGGGAACCTCCTGAACTGAGAGATCTAAGGACACCATCCAGCCTGCTTGCCTTAGCAGCCATTTGCAATACTACCATGTATATGTTCCCACAAGCCACATCTCAAGTGAGCTCTGCCACTAAGTTCTACCCCAGGGGCCTAAGAGTGTACAAGATGCATCTTCCTTGCCTCAGTCACCAAGAGACAAGGGTGGGTGTTGAGGCATGTGTGAGATGGAAGATGCACAGATCTCTTCACACATATGAAGACAACTCACCAGGATTTAATCTGCAACTCAGATTCGATCGGCTAAGTAAGGAAGAAGTATGTGGTTGTCATGGCAACACCAAATTGCCCAGGACCAGTTTGGTCTCTAAGGAGGGGGTGGGGTGTGCAGAGCCAAGCTTCTGTCTCCTTGGTAGAGAGTGTTGTGAAGAATGGGAAGTATTCTTCCCACTACCCCAGACTGGGGTGAGTGTCTGAGCTATTGGTGTAGGACAGATGAGCCAGGCTGGCCCTGGCTCCTCAACTCTGAAGCAGAATATCCAGATGGCCCATACCAAGTTCCAGAGGCAACCCTTTGCTCAGGGAATGTTTGCAGTCATTAAGGACTAGGTGTCTCAGGCTGTGCCCTTCTCCTGAGGGCTAGTCCCACCCTAGAGAGCTCATATTTGGAATCTTTAAAAAAAAAACAAAAACAAAACAAAACAAAAAAAAAACTCTCCAGCATTTTGATTGTAGGGTTCAGTTCCCACCTGTTGCCTGGTCTGTGAGCACAGCATGGCATATCCCTAGAGTCTTGTCTGAAGGATCAGAAAACCTATAGCCTCTCCCGGAGTGCCAACAGCTGATGCCCCTATTTACAAACACCCAGCCTGCCAGCCTGGCCTCTTTCTCTCCGCTGAGCCTGAAAGAGAGCCAGCTGGGTTTCCCTTGGTCTGTCCTGGGCCCAGGCCTAGATAGCAATAAGCAGAAGAGGAGAAGGCTGCTAACCGGGGAGGTAGGCATCAGAAGCCTTCCTGTCCTCAGCCCTACTTCTTAGGTCTCTGTTCTCCTTCTGACCAATTGGTGCTCTTGGGCCCTTAGAACAAAGACCTAGCCATTCAGCAAGCCTCCAAGGCTCAGGGATTGTTTCAGAGGGGGCAAAAAGAAGAACCAGAAGTAATGGACATCTGCTGGGAAACAGCGTTTTCTGGACAGAACAGGACTGTCGCACACATGAACTCACAGCGTCTGTGGCAGCATGCACAAGACCCACACAAGATCAAGCCAGCAAAAATCCCAGCATGGATGGAAGGGGCCCTAGATGAGAGCTATTGGCAGCTGATGAGTGCTGGGGAGGGACGCTCAATTCTCTCCAGAGATGTGGCATCAAGAGGACCTTACACCAGTGGTTCTCCACCTGTGGGTCGTGACCCCTTTGGGAGGTTGAATGACTCTTTCTCGGGGATCTCATACCAGATATTTACATTATGATTCATAACAGTAGCAAAATTACAGTTATGAAGTAGCAAAGAATAATTTTGTGCTTGGGGGTCACCACAACATGAGGAACTGTATTAAAAGATTGCAGCATTAGGAAGGTTGAGAACCACTGCCCCCCCCCCAGCCAGTAGTAAATTCTGGATTTTTTTTTAAGAGCACATTAAATTGGGAAATAAAAGTAGTGATGGGACAGTCGAGGGACTGGAAAGGATAGAATGACGAATGGGTTTGACTAAAACACATATGCAGGTTAAAAATTCTCAAACCATTACTTAATGATCATTTGAAAACTGTAGTTACATTTATTTATTTGATGTGTGTATGTGTGCACACAGTATGTGGAGGTCAGAGTACAACTTGAAGAAATTGTTTCTCTCCTCCTACCATGGGGGTCCTGGGGACAGAACTTAGGTCATCAGCCTTAGAGGCAGACATTTCTACCTGGTGAGCCAGCTTGCCTCTGGCCTCTAGTGATTATTTTTATTTCATTTTATTTTTTCTTTATTAAACTAATTTTTTTTTTGAGACAGGGTTTCTCTGTGCTGCTTTGCACCTTTTCCTGGATCTCACTCTGTAGCCCAGGCTGGCCTCGAACTCACAAAGATCCACCCATCTCTGCCTCCCAAGTGCTGGGATTAAAGGCATGTGCCACTACTGCCCAGCTAAACTAATTTTTAAAATGTATTTATTTTTATCTTATGTGTATGAGTGTCCATCTGCAGCTATGTATGTGTGTGCCTGCTACCCTTGGAGGTCAGAAGGGATCATCAGACTCTTGGAACTGGAGTTACACCTGGTTATGAGCCACCCAGTGTAGGTGCTGGGCACCAAGCCAGGGTCCTCTGGAAGATCAGTAAGTACTCTTAGCTACTGAGCCATATTGTCAGTCACTTTATTTCCTTTTCTATAAAGAGTCTGTTGTGGCCTTTGCCCTTGTTTTTCCTATATTTTTATCTAACTGATTTTTGGGCCTTTATATATCCTGGATATCACTCCTTTGTTATATGTGTTATATGTGTTATATGTGTGGGTTGAGACACCTTTGGGGATTGAACAGCCCTTTTGTAGGGGTCACCTAAAACCATTGAAAGACAGATACTTACATTATGATTCATAACAGTAACACATTACAGTTATGAAGTAGCAACAAAAATAATTGTATGGTTGGGGGTCACCATAACATGAGGAACTGTATTAAAGCATCACAGCATTAGGAAGGTTGAGAACCACTGCCTTAAGGACTTGGTTCGCCAAGTCTGGGACTTGTCTATGTGTGAGCTAGCACTATTTTGTGACTGGGACCTTGGACCTAGAGCTTCCAGCCTAAACCTTTATGAGTTCCCTATGATTGACCTCAGCCTCCTTTGACTGGGTATAGAGAAGAATCCCCTGCAGTATGGAACTCAGCAATGAGCTCAGAGCCTAGCCACGAAGGACAGTAGAGATGCATAGCAAGCTAGGCATGATGGTGCACGCCTTTAGTCCCAGCACCCAGTAGGCAAAGGCAGGTGGGTCTCTGAGTTTGAAGCCTGCCTGGTCTAAATAGTAAGTTCCAGGACAGCCAAGGCTACACAGAGAAACCCTGGCTTGAAAACCTGAGAGAGAGAGACAGAGAGAGACAGACAGAGAGACAGAGAGAGAAGGAGGAGGAGGAGGAGGAGGAGGAGGAGGAGGAGGAGGAGGAGGAGGTGATGTGGGGCAGCAGTAACGAAGAACAGCTTTGTCTGCAATAAGCCAGGTACAGGTGGCCCTGGGAAGCTGCCTCAACCTGGTAATCAGGTAGCAATGGTTTAGCACATTTAATAGAAGGCAGCTATATGGTAGTTTCAGAAAAGCATGGACCTCCCTGTCAGGTCTAGCCTGCTTTCAGATCTGTCTTAGGTAGGTCTTGGACTCACTAGAAAGAGTGACTTGGGATGGACACAAAGCCTGCCCCTGCCCTCTACAATGATGGTCAGAGGCTCTTGCTCTGTGTTGCAGACATGACACATTTGTGGTCCTGTGAGGCTGTTGCTCAATTAGGCGGCAGCATCCTTTGGTCAGAGGCAGGTCTGTGACCGTAACTGTATCTCTTAGTTAGACTTACACTTCTGCTCCATCTTTCTTTCTTCTGAGCCTTAGTTCCTTCACTTTGGGGTCCAGCAGACAGGACAGGAGTAGGACAGGAAGGTGAGGGGTTCCTAGAAGAGCACTATCTCTAGAACA
This sequence comes from Onychomys torridus, assembly GCF_903995425.1. Classification (NCBI taxonomy): domain Eukaryota; kingdom Metazoa; phylum Chordata; class Mammalia; order Rodentia; family Cricetidae; genus Onychomys; species Onychomys torridus. The sequence goes on along the minus strand of NC_050451.1, from coordinate 4,389,579 downwards.
GTCGAGGTCCACAGCACCAGTTGGGCTTAGATATGCTGGGAAGAGCTTACAGAATTTGGTCAGAGTTCTAGATTTTGAAAAGAACATAAAAACCCATACTACCAAAAAAAAAAAAAAAGGCAAAGGAAAAAATAAGGAAATTAATTATAGCTTAAGGGCTAAATATGGTGACCCATGCCTGTAATTCTATCATTCAAAAGGCTTAAGACCAGAAGTAGAGTCCAGTTGGTCTTCATGGTGCCAACACAGCTCTGCCTGATGAGTGAGACCCTGTTTATACACACACGCATGCACACACCAAACAAACAAAAACTCTAGTACATACCTGTAATCCTGGCACTCAGGAAATTGAGGAGGAAGTTTTGCCAAGAGCTGTAGACCAGCCTCTGGTTTATATATAGCAAGAATCAATCCTGTTAGGGCTACATACTGAAATCATGTTTTAACAAATCAAAATCCGGCTTAAGGAAAAAACAAAGGATTGTAACCAAGAGGAAATAGCAGCCCACCTTCGGGTTAGCAGAGAACAATATTCACATCCAATAGCTTTTAACATGTAAGCACGGAATGTCAATTCACCCCGTATCGTGACAGGGAAAGGTTGAAGGGGGCATGTGTGGAAGTGGCTATCAGAGATCCTTTCACAAAAGAAAGCCTGGGTTCCAAAAGTGAAAAAGCAAGAAATGACAACAGAGGAAGACATGGCCAAGAGAACCGAAAGCAGCAGGGTGACAGGGTGCTGAACAGGATCTGCTGTTTTTGTACTACCATCCTTGGTTTTCCCTTTTAAACTTTTATTATTTTGATTAAAAAAAAAAGTTAAAAATCAGAGCAGGTAGGATTTGGATAGACAACGTGCTGAGGCTTGAGAAACTGAATTGACTGTCCAAAGCCATGGAGAGGAGAAGGGCAGAGCTGGGATCCAGATCCATACCTGAGGTCTCAGCTAGGAGCAGCTCTACACACAGGCCAGGCATCCATGCCCTGTAAACACTACAGATATGAGGTTAAAGTCAATGGGCTATACCCTAGGTCTCTGGCCAGGGAAATGAGCCCTGTGAGAAGGTCCACTCCAAAGCCACTTGCTCATGGAAGCCACCTTGCCCCAAGAAAGGAGCAGATAGAGACCCTGCCTCAGCTATTCTGTTTATTTTGTTTCCAGGTAACTCCCCCCTCCCCAGTTCCTCATCCAGTATCACATCCTTTGAGGAGAGCACTGGGTTACTAATGATTTTATTGACACCCAAAGGATTTGCTTATAGAGAAGGAATACACCTTTAGTGGCTGAGCCTATCTCTGCATCCTTCTGGGGCTGAGAAAGCAATGAGTCTACAAACCTACACCTTGGCTGTTGACTTTTGTTCAGTAAGAAACACCAAATTCCATTGTTCCTACAGGATTTCCTCATTCTGCAGTAGGAGAGACTACCAATTGGCTGGCCTAAAGATAGGCTACCTGATGTCCTACTTAATAGTAAGATTGCCTGGTATTGTGTAATCCCTCCTCAGACATGGAAGCCAAGAGAAAGGAGCCATCTACCGCCTGATCTATAGGTCTTATGGCCTGAGTTCCATGCAGGCTTATCAAAAACTTAGTCTCAGCAGGCTCCCTTGCATCCCCTGCACCTTGAGGGTGAAGCTGGAATAGAGGAATGGTGACATTTATTCCAAGAGTTTAAAGGCAGAAAAATGCCTAAATTGGCTGGTTTCTTAGAGGTCTCTGTAGCAGATATCTTCACAGCAACTCAGAACTTTGCTCACAGGGAGAAAGAGCAATAATATGCCACACAGCAGAGACCCATGGCAGAGGGCCAGGCAAGGCACCCAAAGAGGGAAAAAAAGGAGCCACAGAATGGATGTGAGGTCCTTCAGTATCTACAAGGCACTGACTTCCCTAAGCAACTTAGTGTCTATAATTTACTCTCAAGAAATATGTGACATAGGTTGCTGAAGAGGTGGTTAAAATGCTTGTCACTCAAGTATGGGGACTGGAGTTTAGATCCCTAGGGCCCATATGAAAGCTTGTGGGTGTGGTGGCCCTTTGTAATCCCAGCATTTGGAAGACTGAGACAGGGAGTCCCCAGGGCAAGCTGGCTAGCTAGTAGCTGAATGGAATCTGCAAGCTCCAGGTTCAGTGTGAGACATCAATAAATAAAGTGAAAGGCAATTGAGGGAAGATATCTCAGGTCAACTTCTGGCCTCCACATACATATATACATTCACCAACATATACAAACACATCCATATACATGTGAACACACATATATTCATGCATTCATAGACACATACAAGAATAAGTTATATACATCATGGCAGGAGACAATATCACTTATCAGAAAACATAACACATAGACATATTCCAATTCCATGGTGTGTGCTACATTGTAGATCTAGCACTCCCGCTTGAGTGTGGCTGTACCCAGGCTCTGGTTTGGCACGCACAGGCCTACTAGCTCTCAACATCCCATCACTAAGAGACTGTTTCACCCTGATCTTCCCCTGGGCCTCTACAGTTATTTTATTTTTTTGAGACAGTATCTTCACTCTGTGGCCCAGGCTATAATCAAACTTCCTGTACACTTCCCAAGTGTTGGGGTTACAAGTGTGTGTCACACACCTGGTTTTGCAATGGTCTTGGGACAATAATAAGCAAACATTGGAGCCCTACATAGAAGTTGGACCTCACTAATTAGAATATGTTCCAGACACCAAATGTCAACCACTTCACACCTCGCCAAAGATCAGTTTCAGGACCAGTCTTGTCTGGTGTTCCCTCCTAGCTATGAATCCTAATGGGGACAGAACTAATGTCTCTTCCAAGGAAGACATTAGCAGTCACACACCACACTCATGACAGCACAGTCATCATAAGTCCTTTTTTTGTTGTTTGTTTTTTTGTTGTTTGTTTTTCAAGAGAGGGTTTCTCCATGTACTTTTGGTGCCTATCTTGGATCTCGCTCTGTAGACCAGGCTGGCCTTGAACTCACAGAGATCCCCTGGTTCTGCCTCCCGAGTGCCATCATACGTTCTATAGCAGTGGTTCTCAATCTTCCTAATGCTGTGACCCTTTAATACAGTTCCTCATGCTGTGGTGACCCCAACCATAAAATTATTTTTGTTGCTACTTCACAACTGTAATCTTGCTACTGTCGTCAATTGTAATGTAGATATCTGTGTTTTCCGATGGTCTCAGGCTGAAAACCACGGCCCTAGAAGGAGCTAGCTGGTTAAGCTGAACCTTTACCCACTGCAGGGAAAAGCAATAAAGAGAAGTAGAGCTTGCAGGGGTTAAACTTGAGAGGACACCTCAGGAGACAATGGTTGGCTTGAATCTTTTGTTTTGTTTTTAAAGATTATTTATATATTAGATACACAATGTTCTGCCTGCATGTACGCCTACTTACCAGAAGAGGGCACCAGATCTTATTATAGATGGTTGTGAGCCACCATATGGTTGCTTGGGAATTGAACTTAGGACCTGTTAGAACAGCACCCAACAGCTAGTGCTCTTAACCTCTGAGCCATCTCTCCAGCCCTTGTTTTGTCTTTTAAGGTTAAAAAAAAAAAAGAATAAAAAATTAAACATGGGGAAGGAGGGAGAACTGGGTTGGTATGTAAAATGAAAAAAATTTTAATAAATAAATATTTTTTAATAATTAAAAAATTAAACATATTTCTGGACCAGTCTATGATGGATGGGTTCAAAGTAAAGACCCTGACAACTGCTAGTTGCCAACCAAGGCTGTATACAATAGTGTCTATTTGGGTTGCCATGGGCAAGAGGAAGTATGTGCCACAGCCACACACCTTACAGCGCCACTCACAGCAGCTGGCATCCCTGAACAAAGCCACATTCTCTCCTGTCACCAGACACCTCCTTTTTCTGTCTGGCTTAATCTAAGGCTACAGGAAAGCCTAACCAACCAGCAGAGGCAGTTTCTGAAGTTGCAGAGAATCACTCCACAACCTTTTGGAGCATCCTTTTTGTCCTCAGGAGAGGCCCAGGCTGTGGATGAGAGGCACATCTGCTGGCCGCTAAGGCCTTCCCTGGTAGCCATGGCTTCAATCCTCAAGCCTGGTTAACAGCATTTCCTCAGACTCTCACCTGAATGCCTAGCCCTAGGCCTCTGTCCTCACCCTTCAAAGAATCTGCAGGACCTCTGGACTAGCTGGTCCAAAAGGGTTTCATGTGCCCTTCATAGCATGTCTTCAAAGAAAACAAAAGAAATATTTCCACTGAGAAAAAAACCTTAATTACATGTAGGCCCTTTTGTGGATTGGGCTGAGGTAGAAAGTGGAGGCAGAAGAGGTAAGGATAACATCCCCAGAGACTCTTCTCTGCAGCTCTGTGGGCAGATTTATAATTCCACTCACTGAACTCCACCAGGCTAGAGGTTGGTGCCCCTGCCAGGGTAACCCACAGGTTTTCATTTAGTCTTGCCACCCCATAGGGGCAGGTGCTATCATGCCCATTTTAGATGAGTAAACTGAGGCTTGGAGAATTGAGTGCCTAGCTCACACAGAGCATGACAGGATGAAGGGGAGCAGGAATCTGGGATGTGTCTTGAGCACTTTGCTAGAGGTCTCGACACCTGCCTTTCTAAATTCAGGGGAGAAAGAAGTCAGATACAGGAAGAAAGGAGGGGAACATGATGGGGGTAGAGAGGTCAGGAGGTGAGAACACAGGGCCATTGCAAGGTTCCAGTGAGGCAGGGACCAGGGAAAGGGTGTGATTTGGGGGCCTTAGGGGACACTCTAAGAACCAGTTCAAGCAGAACTCAAGAAGGGGATGGGAACCTGTGTTCACCAACAAACAAAAATGTGTGTGTGTGTGTGTGTGTGTGTGTGTGTGAAGCACTGGGGAGATGGCTCAATTGACAAATGAGTGAGATTACCAGCACCCAAGTAAAAGACAGATATGTCATGCACGTTTGTAAACTTGGAACTCGAGGGGGAGTGAGGAGCCAGAGAGAGGCAAAGACAGGCAGATCTTCGGAGCTCACTAGCCAGCCAGTCTAGCCAACTGATGAGCTCTTGATTCAGTAAGAGACCCTACCCCAAAAAATAAGGGGGAGAGTGATACACCTGAAATTGACCTCTGGCACATACACAGTGTCTTAGTTAAGGTTTCTATTGCTGTGAAGAGACACCATGACCATGGCAATTTTTGTAAAGGGGAGTATTTAATTGGGTAGCTTACAGGTTCAAAGGTTTAGTCCATGCACATCATGGAGGGAAGCACGGCACACAGGCAGACATGGTACTGGAGAGGGAGCTGAGAGTTCTACATCCAGATCAGCAGTCAGCAGGAAGACAGAAACAACCCTGGGCCTGGCTTGAGCCTCTGAAACCCTAAATTAGCCCACCGCCCAGGGACACACTTCTTCCACCAAGGCCACACCTCCTAATAAATAGTGCCACTCCCTGTGAGCCTATGGGGGCCATTTTCATTCAGACCACCCCACAGCATATGTGCACAAACACATATACTATATGTACATACACATACATTTTAAGAAATCATTTATTTCATTTTCTGTTTTGACAACTTAACTGTTAAGCTTTAACTTAGCCAAAAGCTGCTAAGTATGTATGTCCCAGGTTCTCTGTCCTTCCTTAACTCACTCACAGCAGAATTTCAAGTTGGCTGTACAGAGAGATACTGGGGAAGAAGAGCAAAGCCAGAAAGAGTGGCAGCAGGGTGTCGGAGATCTTAACTCTGCCCCTTTCCATCTGTGTGGCCATTTTTCCACGCCTGGGTTTCCTCACCTGTCACATATGCACAATATGTTTTACAGTTGACAAATAAAGAAAATATGTTCAGAGTCAATGAGCTAGAGAATGGCTGCCAGGGCAATATAACCAAATGCATGAATGCAACTGAGTGCCCTGAGAAAATCACACTCACATACATGTACACACCATACACACATGCATGTACATGTGTGTGCACACACACAGAGACACACACACAGGGAGGGAGGGAGGGAGAGGGAGAGGGAGAGGGAGAGGGAGAGGGAGAGGGAGAGGGAGAAGGAGAGGAGAGAGAGAGAGAGAGAGAGAGAGAGAGAGAGAGAGAGAGTGAGAGAAAGAGAGAAATGCCTGGTGGGTACTTGAAAATACAGACGAGAGCATACGCCAATTTCTCTGTTGATGATGTACACAGAAGAAACAAGAAGATGGCACCCTCTAGTGGCCTTCCATCCAGTGCCAGGCCTTCTGTAGGAAGAGCCAAAAGGAGGCAGAGGCAAGCACAACCCATGTATTTGGGCATTGTGCCCATGAGCCCTGCTAGCAGCCAGAGCACCACATGATTTCACTCAGTTACAAAAGAAGCAAACTTAAGTGGCTCTGCCCTTCAATTGCCCCCCACAGCCTGACATCTGCACACCTGTATGAACACACTCTTGTCTTTAGAGAGATGCCTCTTAGGGGTATCAGAAGCCACATGGGGAAAAGAGCAATCTTCAGCTCTAATTTGAGAACATAAAGATGTACCATGCTAATCTGCCTTTTTATAGAATTATGTCAGCACACCAGGGAAACAAGGGAGACTCTGTTAGTAACACTGCTAGTCTAGTCAGAATGTGTACAGAGGAAAACATTGCTGCTTGCCTTCTGGCTACAATGTCTTATTATCTGGGGTCTTTGTGATGTCTCCTGTGGAACCCAAGGCAGGCTCCATTGGGAAGGAGGGCAGACAATGTTCTGAGGCTGGTGAGGCTAGTAGACCTTTACCTACGAAAGACTGATGTTCCAGGGTCACCAGCTTCCTTCTGTGGGTTGTGCCTAACTCCCCTGAGAACCGAATGCCCCTCTCAGAGGACCTCTGGCAACCTTGTTCACTCTAGAGTCACCATTCACAATGCCCTCTTCCTCCTGGGTCTCTGTAGCCCAGGCTGGCCTTCTGTCTCAGCCTCCTGAGCTGGGACTTAGGCTCATGCCATCACACCTGCTTTTTCATGATTTTCAACAGGAGGTTCACAAAAATGAGGAGTGAGTGAGCTAGGAAGAAGTTACCCACCAGGGCAGGAGAGAGCCATGCACTATTAGTTCCAAATAGTTAGAAAGAGTGTCAGGCTCTCCCAGACAAGAACTAGAAACATGTTTTCAGTTGTCACCTCCCAATGTGACTAAAGCAGTCATGTCTTAATTAGTCAATGTTCACTGACAAGCACTCATGGAGAGAGTACCCAATTCCATCCCCAGGCCCAGGCCTCTGACAAAACCGTGCAGTTGAGATACAGAATAAGAGGCTAGTAGGAAGGCCCAAGGCTGTGGAATTTTCAGCTTCCTTCCCCACTGAGCACAGTGAAGACAGGTGGCTTCTGCCTAAAGCATCTGTGAAGCCAGAGGAACACTGTGTGAGTAACAAGAGCTTCAGAACCTTAGGGCACTGGAGGGAAGGGCAGAATGTAACAAGGATGCTGTTCTGTGGCAGGACCTCATGGAGCACCAGAGGCTGTAAGGCAACCCTAGATGAACCATGCTCTACCCACAAGCACCAGATGCCAGAGTGACACATCTACTGACTCATGACCCATAACCTATAGCAGTTGCCTCTAATGGGCCAGCTCCCTTTTCCTTCAGAGGTTTTGTGCTTGGAAGCAAAAAGAAATGATGGAAAGCTAGAGGCAACAAGTGGTGAACATGATTTGGCTCCACAATGGAGAAACATGGCCACTACCTCGTTTAAAAAAAAAAAAGCAAAAAACCCTCCTTTTTTAGTTAGACAAAAAGGGGGAAATGTGGGCTATTCCTTTATACTGTGTTTAAAGAAGCTGACGACTGGCCTACAGCTAGGCAGGATAAAGGTAGGAGGGTAAACCAGACCAAGAGGACACTGGGAAAAGGGGAGGAGTCTCAGGGTCACGAGGAGACACAGAGAAGGAAGAGGAACGTGCCTTGCCGAAAGAAGCTGAGCTGGACGTTTCCAAAAGTGAGTGTGTCGGAGCCTGGAAGAGGTGGACCATTTCGTCACACTCACTGTACTGGCAGGAAGCTGTTAGGGAAAGACCCAAGTCCTGCCATCTCACCCGAAGCACTTTCCACTGAAGTCTCACCTCCCAACAAGGTGGAGAAAGTTAGCAGGCAAAGAGTGGGCTGCATGTTGGGACAAGAACAATCAACAACTCCTGTCACTTTGTCTGAAGGACCAAGAAGAAACATTTATAACGCTTTCTTCACGAAGCCCCTAGCGGAGTCTAAACTACATTAAGAGCCCGTTTTCTCTATTTGCTCTGAAGTATCCAGACAGTAATGGCTAGAAACAATTGACTCTCAGCAAAGGGACTGATAGGTAATGCCAAGGTAAATGGGAGCTGTCTGATAATGTAATGAGTCCCTACTCTTCCAAAATTCCTCAATAAAACACCTTTTCTGCTACCCTTAGAAGCAAATCAACAAGTGTAATGTTTATATTAGTGGCTATTTTTACATTGTTACTTACTATGGAGATGTGTACATACATGTGAGGGTCAGAGAACAACCTTGTGGTGTTGGGTTCTCTTCTTCCAACTTTTATGGGAACTCCAGGGATCAAATTCAGGTCATGCTTTCATGGCAAGCACATTTACCTGCCAAGCTATGTTGCCAGCCAAAAGTCGCATTCAGGAACAAAATTCTTGCTCAGTTGCTTTTTCTCAGTCCTGATTTGCCTTTAGGAGATTTCTATAGGTCCAGGATAACTGTGCCTCAGTTCTTTGCTCCAAATCTGATCTTTGCTAGTAACTCCCAGAGCTCTCCTTCAGGGCTGCTGAGAATTTCACATGGGTGGCAACCTGAGCCAGCAGGTCAGCTCCCAAGGGCTCTCAAGACTAAATTGCAAGAAGTTCTCCTCACAAGCAAGTACCCTGTAGCCCCCTGCACTCAGCAACAAGGGCCACTGGCTCACCTCCTGCCCTGCCCTTCCTGTCCTGTCCTCCACTGAAAGTGGACGCTGAGGGCTGCCCCTATTCTTCTCTTCTCTGGCCCCGCCACAGGCAAAGCCTGTTTTCACTTGTGGCTCTTCCGAAACTGAGCCAGAGACCACAATCTCCCTGACTCTCTGCTGGAACTGAACCCCATTCAGCCAAGAGGCCACAGTGCAGCATGCAACGCCTGTCTCCATAGAGTCCACCTTTCACCTGGCTGCTCCTTCGGGTTCTGGAAACTGCCAGTTTTGCCTTCCAACACCAGGGCAAGAGTCTCTGATGGGGATTGTGAATGTGAATCAGTTGCTGAGTCCACTCAGCCTTCAAGCTCAGTGAAAGCAAATTCTAGCACACCAATGAGGAGGATGTGAGGGTGAACAGGCCGCTCCAGGTTCCCTAAACATACTTGGCCTACTCCACCCTGATTCATCCTAATCTGACTAAGAATGGCTGCTTAACATAAACATGGCTTTTTAAATCAAGATAAAGACCAAGCTAAATGGAGAAGAGAGGAAGTAAGTATTATATATAAAGAGGATGGGGGCTATTTAAGGAGGACTCAAACTGAAGCCGTTTTGAATAAATCTTCCATCTTGAATAGGGGCCAAATAAAGTAAGTTCCCAAGACCTCCCCAGACCCCCGCCTCCCGGGTAACGGACATCACTGGCACCCTGGTTGGCAAGCTGAGATGTGAAGGGTGGGCAAGCTCTCCCGCCAACACTTGAGTGAACCAATGAGCACAGGAGAAGTGTACCACAGAACAATGTTCCTAGCAAAGTCCCTAATGTTTGGATCTTGACTGGTGGGGGAGATATAACTGTAACTTGGCACAGATGTTTATGCTTATTCTGCTTAAATACTTGCTGAAATGAACATCTGGGGATGCAGTCAGCTCCCGAGTCTGTAGTATTGTCCCTGACCAGAGAGCTTGTGCCCTGCTGCCGGTAATAAGATCTTGCTTTGTGTAACCTCTTGTGTGGACTTGGGTTGTTTGGGAGCCTTGGACCCACAGCAGTCTTAAGAAAGAGATAGGAGGTGAGTACCATCTGTGATGAGGATAGGAGAAGGGTACAACAGAGATGAGTACCACATAGGAGAGGGAACTGCCAAGATAGTGTGATGGCTAATCTTGGTTGTCCACTTGACTGGATCTAGAATGAACTGAAACTCAAACTGCTGGACACTCCTGAGAGTGATTTTCTCGATCAGATTATGAAGCGGGGGAGGACACACCTTCAAGGCGGGTGGCACCTGCTGGTGGCAGCCCGGACAAGGAGGACACGGAGGAAGAACGCTTTTTTGCCTCCACTCTCTCTGGCAAGTTCACCTGCCCTCCTGCTGGCGCATTCCTTTGCTGACATTAGAACCAGCTTCTTTGGCCATCCATGGAAGTGAAGAACAACAGCATTCCAGGAGTCCTCCAGGCCTCCAGCACCAGATTAGGACTACGGGGACATCAAGTCTCGGGCTCAGCAACAACCTGATTCTCAGCCTCAGTGTGAGACTATTGGACTACCCAGACCACACTATATAAGTCACGCTAATAAATCCTCTTTAGATATTCATTCTGTCTGGCCTGTTCCTTTGGAGAACCCTGACTATGCAGGTGGAGAAAGAAAAACATCAAAGACCCCCAGATCCTGTGGTCCAAAATCACAGAAGTCTCCTGGTAGTTGTTCCTACCAAAGTTAGGAGTCAGTCCCCAACACAGGTAGCAATGATCCAATGAGGAATACAAATAGTTTGCATACTCAAGATATTTGCCTTGCTGGGAGGAGGTGGCACATGCCTTTGATCCCAGCACTCAGGAGGCAGAAGTAGACAGACCTCTGTGATTTCAAGGCCAGCCTGGTATACAGAGTGAGATCCAGGACAGGCACCAAAATTACACAGAGAAACCCTGTCTCAAAAAAAAGAAAAAAAAAAGAATGTGAAAAATATTTATTCTGTTTTAAACCATGAGATTCACATGAAATAGCATCACTCATTCACATATGATTAGGCAGGGGGCAGAAGGGAAGGGTGGAAAGTCACAGAACAGAAGCCAGGAGTCTCTGTGACAGGAGCACTAGGTAGCACAGCAGTGCTCCTCACTGAGTGAGCCCAGGCCAAGTCTGAAGTGACCAATACTTGTATGTGGCCAGAGGAGCACACAAGGCCATGAGTCATTCTCACCACCAGAGTCATCCTCCTTTTATAAAGCAGAGTAGCTTTGAGACGTTTCCATGGAGAAGCCTCAGCTCACTTTAAGCAGGAAAGCTAAAGGAGTGAGACTCCTCAAAATCCTTCTTGGGTAAAGTGAGGCAGCCCGCCCACTGTGGATGCAATCCAGTGTAAGTGTTGGAGGCTATGGCTGTTTGCACTGGGCTTCAGAGAGCTGACCAAGAGGTTGCAAACTGTGGAGGGCCTGGTCCAAAATGCTGGCAGCGGAGAAGGCAGGTATTGGCAATGAGAAAGTGCATGGTGACTTCTAGAAACAAGAAGGTGGGGCATGGGAAGGAGCCCTGAGCTGCTGTCCAGCTGGCCGTCTTTTAACAGAATGGGCTGTCACAGGAGCATTTGGTGGACAGTATGGGGAGAGGCAAACTGAGAGAAGGAGCCTGTAGCCATCTGCAAAGCCTCTCTCTACCTGGGTGTAAGGATCTTGTGGTCCTGCTCCCATAGACACGGAAGTCACAGGCTGCAGAAAACAGATACTGTGGGTGTGGACATGACCAGTCCTGGCCTGCAATGAAGGAGGCTGGACTGAGCTTGGCAGCATCATAGTCATGTGGGCTTGCTGAAAAGCTCATCCCTGAGCTCTTCCCCCAAACAGATTCTGAAGGTGTAGAGTAGAGCCCAGGAACCTCCATTCCTGAAGATCCTGCAATCCAGAAGACTCCGAGGAAGGTGGTCCAAGGACCACATTTTAAGTTTGGGATTAAGTGGGCATTCGGTGACAGGGTTCTAGGGAAGAGGGAGGAAAGTCAGTAAAGAAAAAGAGCCTGTGAGCTCTGATGGCCCATTCCTGTGTGCTCAAAAGGACAGCAAGAGGACATAGGAGTAAGAGAGTTGCTTTCTGTGTTCTCTAGGCTACCCCACGGAACTTCTCATTTTTCCAAGCTAGCTTTACCCAGCCTTTCAAAAACACAATTGAAGCTACACTTTTAGAAGGCCTCTAGATTTAGAAGGCCTCTAGATGCCCAGGACACCTTACATTTAGATACTGTCCCTGAATACATGCAGAAGCCACTGGCCCTATACCCTACCCCAGCTACTCAGGAAGAGGATCACAAGTTTGTTCGTTTGTTTTTGAGACAGGGTTTCTCTGTTTAGCCCTGGCTATCCTGGAACTCACCCTGTAGACCAGGCTGTCCTTGAATTCACAAAGATCCACCTGCTTCTGCCTCCTGAACGCTGGGATTAAAGGTGTGTCAGACCACCACCACCCAGCTGAGGATCACGAGTTTATAAAGCCAATCTAAGCAACTTAATAAGGCCTTGTTTCAAAATAAAACTCTTATAAAGGGTTGGAGGTGTAGCTCAGGGTTACAGCATGTGCACAGCTCTCCAGTATCACCAAAGAACAAAAACCATGTGTCTTACTGTACTACTGACTCTTGACGTTTGGGCCTCTTGGTATTAGCTCCAAGCAAATGGTTTTAAATGATGCACTTGGGGCTGGCAATATGGCTCAGCAAATTGAAACACTTGCCACACAAGCCTGACAACCTGAATTCAATTCCTGGATCTCACAATGGAACGAGAAAAGCAACTCCTAAGAGTTGTCCTGATTCCCATCAGCATCAGGGCACACGACTGTCACACTTGCACACATATACATACAATTAAAACAAAGATAAATGTATGATTTCTGTTGTTGTTTGCTTGCCTTTTCATTTTGAGACAGAGTCTCACTCTGTAGATCAGGCTGGCCTCGAATTCACCAGACATCCACCTGCCTCTGCCTCCTAAGTGGGAGTACTGGGATTAAGGATGTGTGCTACCTCTCCTGGCCCAATGCATGCTCTTTAATGCACAGTACTAGTTGCCCTTGCTGGCCCTCTAGAGGCAAATATGGAAGATCTGTGGATATTGTGCCAGAGGATTATTAAATATTGATAGTCAAGATAAAGTTTGTGCATACAGTACCAAAGGGCAAGCATATCAAAAAGGGAATTAAAAGGGAAAAAGAAAACTATTTTATAACCCAGAGAAAGGCCTGATGATCTCACCTGCAAGAGCAGTGTGCAGGATGCAGGAGGCCTGGCTTAGGAGGTAGCCAGGAGACCCACACCTCTGGGCCTGCCACTCTTACTCTGGGCTGGAATACAGTTGTACTGACCAGTACTGGAAAAAAATGGGTCAGTTAAGAAGGTTTGACTCTGGCCGTGCAGTGGTGGTGCACTCCTTTAATCTCAGCACTCGGGAGGCAGAAGCAGGTAGATTTCTGTGAGTTCGAGGCCAGCCTGGTCTACAAAGCAAGTTCCAGGACAGGCTCCAAAAGCTACACAGAGAAACCCTGTCTCGGGAAAAAAACAAAAACAACAAAAAAAGAGAGGTTTGAGTCTGATTCTTGCCATATCAATTTGTCCTTTTTTATTTTAAGGATAAAAAGGTATCTATGTAATTGTGGTTATCACCTGTGTGACTTCCATGGCAAAATTAAAGAAAGCTGGATGTCAGCACCCCTTAAAGGATAAAGAAGCTCATTCTTGACACCAAAGCTGCCCTCTTTCAAGTGGCTAGATCTAAAGCTGTCAACAGTTTCCATACACTTTACAATTAGAAAATCCTGAGTCCTATTCTGGAACATGATCTGCTCTGGGAGGCACAGCACGACCATAGCAAACATCCTCCCCAACTCCTGCTGGGAATGTGATCTGCATCTCTTGTTTTATCATTGTGAGGGCTGGGAATATGGTATAGTTCAGTAGTAGACAGCTTGCTTAGCATGAATGAGGCCTTGGGTTCCATCCCTAGGACTGTAAACATTATTTCAAATATTTCAAAAATATTTCTCACTGAGTAGGGTTTTTCTTCTCTAAATACTAAAACCACACCACCGACACAGGGAAAGCCACAGTTCTTAGGCCACACTTTGTTCCTGTTTGGTGTATAAGTTCAGGGGCTCCTTACTTCTTTTATAGAATCTTGTGTGGAGGTCAATGGCTACATTGCTTTTTCTTGGCCAAATGATGATTAATTATTAACATCTAAGACAGAGTGTGTTAGAAGATGTAACTTCAAAGGTCAATCCCATGCAGAAGGAATTAATTCATTAACAAAATGGGCTTTTGTTCTTCACGTAAAGGGACATTCCTCCTTTGGTTGGAAGACTTGGACTGGGTGGTATCTCCTCTGCCATCTCACTTCCAGGGCGACCCTCATTCCACAGCAGGACTTTTACAGAGCAACACATGTTGTCTAAGAACCACTCCATGGGGAGTCCACGTACCAAGTGTCAAAGCATCATCAAAGTCATATCATTTTGTCACTGAGTCTGGATCTACTCAACTGAGTCCTGAGAAAGTGGATCAGCTTGGTCTCTGTGAAGAATGCTGTCCCAAGGGTCACTCCTAAGCAGATGGTCCCCACAGCAATGTGTGCCAACCTAGCAGGCCAGCCCTGCTCACAGCAGAGGAATGCCTGGAAGAGAAAATAATGTCACTGCCAGACAAATCAGGGAAAAGTTACTGTCCAGCTTCTTCTTTTTTCAGGTTTATTTTAAGCAGACAAACACATGTGCATATGTGCACTGTGTGTGTGCCTCATTCCTTTTGAGAGACCAGGAAAGGCATCAGATCCCCTTGAACTGGAGTTACAGGTGGTTGTGAGCCACCATATGGGTGCTGGGAACTGAACCTGGGTGCTCAGGATGAACAGTAAACGCTCTTATTCACTGAGCTGCTGTGTCTCCAGCCCTACCATCCGGCTTCTAAGTCAGATCAAAGGCACAGTGGTGAGACTAGAGGTTGAGTACTGCCCTACAGGTCTGGAGAAGCTGGAGGAGACAAACACGTGATCAACCCGTTCAGGCTGGGTGGGAGAGGGAAGTCCAGAGGGAAGACCACTGATAGCCTGCCTTACCTCTGAAACACTAGTAATCCCACCACTGAGGGCGAACACCCCGAGGAGAGCTGGTGACAGGTGCAGGCCAGCCAGGGGCCTGTGGGGGCTCCTCTGGAAGTAGTGATGGATGAAGTACAGGCTCTGTGCGATCCGAATGCCCATGTTAAAGCAGTTGGCCAAGATGAAGCCCACACTGCCACACCAGCTGGTCAGGAGGTAGGATAAGACCAAAAACGAGGAGGACAGTGCCAGCATGGTGAAGTTGTACCTGGGAGACAAGCCAAGTGGGGAAGTAAGTATCCTGTCCCAAGACAAGAATAGTACACAAGAACGGTGGCCATATCAACTCACAGAAAGATCTGAGTCCACATCACTCCAAATGAACTCCCATAATCCAATGTCTTATGTGTTGTGGGCAGGGATGGTTGGTTCAGTTCTTGTGCCAGTTAAACCCAGGGCCTTACATACACCAGGCACGTTCCTTTTCTTTAGACATGGGGTATCACTTTGTAGCCCAGGCTGACTTTGAACTTCCTGGGTACGAGGATTATAGACCTGAACAAGCTCAGTCCTTGGCTATTTTTTGTTGTTTTGTTTTGAGACAGAGTGTTCCTATGTAGTCTAGGCTTACCTCTAACTTACTGTGTAGCTCAGGCTGGCTGGCCTTCAGGAATGTCAATCTGACTCTGTGTGTCTGTATGGCCTTCAAGAATCTTAATCTCTGATTCTCTCTGTCTGTTTGTCCTTCAGGAAACTCAATCTGACTCTCTCTATGTGTCTGTCTGTCCTCCAGGAATCTCAAACTGATTCTCTGTCTCTGTCTGTCCTTCAGGAATCTCAATCTGACTCTGTCTGTCTGTCCTTCAGGAATCTCAATCTCTGATTCTCTCTGTCTCCGTCTGTCTGTCTGTCTGTCCTTCAGGAATTTCAATGTCTCACTCTCTCTCTCTCTCTGTCTGTGTGTGTTTCTCTGGGGTGCTCAGGATCAAACCCCGGGCTTTGCATCAAGCATTCTTTTTTGTTTGTTTGTCTTTTGTTTTTGTTTTTGGAGACAGGGTTTCTCTGTGTTGTAGCTCTGACTACAACTGGAACTTGCTTTGTAGACCATGCTGGCCTCGAAATCACAGAGATCTACCTCCTCTGCCTCCTGAGTGCTGAGATTTAAGGTGTGTGCCACTACCACCCTGCTAAGCAAGCATTCTTTACTGAGCAACATCTGCAACCCTCGGGCCTTAAACTCATAATCTTCCTGCCTCAGCCTCCCAAGAGATAAGGTTACAAGGTGTGTGCTTCCATGATTAGCCATAACCCATGAATACTACATAGTTAACATGGAAATATGCTTTTTTCTTGACCACTCAACAAAACACATACAATTCAAGATACTTAATACTTTTTTTTTTTTTAGACAGGGTTTCTCTATGTAGCTTTGCACCTTTCCTGGAACTCACTTTGGAGACCAGGCTGGCCTCGAACTCACAAAGATCAGCCTGCTTCTGCCACCCGAGTGCTGGGATTAAAGGCGTGCACCACCACTTCCCAGCCTGATACTTATACTTCTAAGGATAATAATTTATTAGGTGATATTTCGTAAAAATTCTTTTTGGCTGAAATCCCCCAAGGAATGTGACCTGAGTAATAATGCCAACTCTGTAAAGGACTGTAGAGGTGCTAGGGGCATTTGCAAGCAATTACTATGCATGACTCCTATCCCATGAAGCTTAAATTTGTTCAATAGAGAAATGAACCAGCACAGAGAACCCCTCCAAGGACTAGGAACACCCCACCTTGCTACTGGCTGATTGCTTCAGTACTTCACCCTGCTTCCCTTGGGAAATGATCCACCCCACCCGGGCAGTAGACCTCACTCAAAGCAAGTGATAGGCCTCCAGAATGAATTGTGAGCAGTGAGAAAGCCTGGACACTCCCTGATGTCTTCCCCTCTTGCACAAAAAAAGGAGAAATGAAAGAAGAATAAGGAAGAGAAGGAGAGAACATGAGACATGCCTGGGACCAGAAGTCAGGTAGCTGTTAGCCAGCCAGATATAGAGATAGCAAGAAAGTAAAAAATGGTAAAAAGCCCCGAGACAAAATGTAGATGAAGAGAAACAGGTTAAGTTATAAGAGCTAGCAAGAAAAGAGCTAAGCTAAGGCTGAGCATTCAAAACTAATAAGAAGTCTCTGTGTCATGATTTGAGAGCTGGCTGGTGCCCCAAAAGAACAAGCCGGGTACAACTAAGGAATGCTGAGAGCAGGAGAAATAGTCTTCCTAAGGAAGAGCACTCCATTGGTCCTCCAATACCAAACGGTCATCCCTGAAACATACACACAGGTAACATACAGACTGAGCAGGAGCAGGAGAAATAGTCTTCCTAAGGAAGAGCACTCCATCGGTCCTCCAATACCAAACGGTCATCCCTGAAACATACACACAGGTAACATACAGACTGAGCAGGAGCAGGAGAAATAGTCTTCCTAAGGAAGAGCTCACCATTGGTCCTCCAATACCAAACGGTCATCCCTGAAACATACACACAGGTAACATACAGACTGAGCAGGAGCAGGAGAAATAGTCTTCCTAAGGAAGAGCACTCCATCGGTCCTCCAATACCAAACGGTCATCCCTGAAACATACACACAGGTAACATACAGACTGAGCAGGTTGTATTTCTATACTTAAGAATACACACCCCCACACACCCCACACACATCAATTAAAGGAAACGAGGTCATGAATTTGAAAGACAGCAAGAGTGGTGGTGCATGGGAGAGTTTGGAGGGAGGGGAGGGAGGGGAGGGAGGGAAGGGAGGGGTAAATTATGTAATTATATTATAAACTTTAAAAAATATGTACAAAATGTTCTGCCTGCATGTGTCCCTACAGGACAGAAGAGGGCACCAGATCTCATTACAAGTGATTGTGAGCCACCATGTGGTTGCTGGGAATTGAACTCAGGACCTCTGGGAGAGCAGTCGGTGCTCTTAACCACTAAGCTATCTCTCCAGCCCCCCCAAAATTAATTTTTTAAAAAGAAAAGAATGCCAGTACATGCTGTCTAAATTTCTTCATGATTTGGTCCTAAGACTTTTGAAACATTTCAAATGTGTTTTAGCATTGCCTCACCTCCTCCACATTAACACTGAAATTACTGTTAAAATCCTCTTCAAAATGTAGATTCTGTCCCTGTATGCTGGTGTACACCTTTAATCCCAGCACTTGAGAGGCAGAAGCTGGGGGGTTTCTGTGAGCCCAGGGCAAGCTTGGTGTACATTAGTGTCAGGACAGCCAGGACTACATAGAGAGAGAAAATGTCTCCCCCAAAAAAGTGTGTAATATGTGGTAGAGTCCTAGTTTACACACTGCTACATCTCTGACTTAGTGTGCATTATATTATATTTTATTTTAAATTACTCAATGTTAGAAGCAGCTTTCAAATTAAAATATGGTATTTTTCAAAGTTAAACTTTTGATCCATGGGGAAAGAGTGGACTCAAAGCCGTTCTGCAGCTATAAACTAGCTAAAGTAAAGACAATGTGTAGACAACTATTTTAAGATCTGGGTTGTAATCTACTAATAGGTTGGCAAATTAGTATGTCAAAATGTGTCTTTAAGACTTTTAAATTATATCTGTATTTATTTTGTGTGTTTGTGTGCATGTCTGTGGATGGGGATAGGGATGCACATGTGCAGTGCACACGTAGAGATCAGAGGACAGCTTGCAGGAACCACGTCTCTCCTTCAATCATGTAGGCCCCAGGGTTAGCACTCTAGTGTTCAGGCTGGGCAGCAGGCACCTTTCCCTACTGAGCCATCTTATCTTTCCTGCTCTGAGATGTAGTTCTTTTGAAGAATGAGACAGCAGAGAACACAAAGAGTCAATGTACCCTGTGCACAAGTGAGATGCTTCTGCTTCATGGGCCTTTGCTTCTGTCATGTGCATTTACATGTACACTGGGTCATGAACTCAGACCAGAGTTTCCATGACTTCACATTCAGAATTGCCTGGCACTGGTAATGAATGGTTTCCCTGGCTTAAGTCTTCTAGAATTCCAATTCTACTGGCCTAGGAGAAGACCAAAACTCCCTAAGACAACTGCTTCAGTCTGGGCTAGCTAGCATCTTGGCTGGACTCCACTTACTGTGCAGCCAAGTCACCAGGTTCCTATGTGCAGCGGCCTAAGATGAGAACAAGCAGGTACTCCCTGACTCTGGGTTACCCCTTCCTCACTCCTCTTCCAAGACCAAGCCTCTGGACTTCCCAAAGGTACTCAAGGTAACAGAGGCAGCATGGAAACTTTCAAGGACCCGGGAATCAAGGGCAGTGGTTAGACAGAACTACTCCCTCATTACTCACACCACCTTATAGTCTCTCCCTTGTTTCTATCCTTCTCGTCTTACAGTGACATCTTAAGACACTGCCCTAACATTTTTGGCATTTAGGATATAAGAGCAGATGGTCTTGGGTATGGACCAATAATGAAGGAAATTTTAAAATACATATACAGGCTCAAGGGCCTACTGACTGACTGTACAGATGTGACAGGAGAGAGTAGAAAAGTAGAGTGAACAGAAGCTTTGATTATAACTATCTCCATGGAAGATTTTGAATCATAGTCGGTGTTAAAACTACTGGTGAAGGATCCGGGGCAGAAGTCCCAACCTAGAGCCAAGAGAAAAAAAACTTGTGTTGAAATAGGTATCTGCCTTTGAGCCTTCTTTTTAGGAAAGATGTTCAGAATCCTGAGATTCATGGAGAACTACAAATCCATTAGGGACAAGAATTTACATATATATGGGTGATTTGCCTACATCTGTGTCCATATATCACATGCAGGCACTACCCAAGGAGACCAAAAGATGTCATGTCAGATCCCTGGAGTTACTGAAGATTATTAGCTGGGATTTGAACCTGGATCTCTTGAAAAACAGCCAGTGCTCTTAACCACTGAACAATCTCTCTAGCCCCTAAGAATTTGCTTCTTGAAAAAGCAAAGTAAGTTGGGGATTTAGCAAGCGCAAGGCCCTGGGTTCGGTCCTCAGCTCTGAAAAAAAAAAAAAGCAAAGCAACCAAGTGACCATTCCCTGGAGTTGAGGCCCATTCTTAGGGATCTGAGCAGGGACGCAGTGGAAGGAAGACTAGCTTTCTCTAAGGCTGTCTGCACTCCTAACAAACACAACTCTCCCAGGGTGATAGCCATCCCCCATTAAAGGAAGCAGAATATTGGCCTCCTAGCCTCATTGTGGGAAACACTAGGTAAACTGTGCTGGGGCAATGGTGGTCCTAGGGAGGTACCACACTAGTAGTGTAGTGTGGCGTCTGAGAAAAGTGTAGCCAAATCCATGCTCAGAATGAAAAGAAAAAGATGAACAAGTTACTTCATTTTGTCCAAAAGCCATGATTAAAGGTGTACTTTCTACATTACTCACCTGTCAACCTCCTCCTTGCTCATGGCAGCAAATGTGAAACACTCGGTCACACCATTGATTGCAAGCAGGAGGACATAGAGGCAATAGGAACGCATCAACACAGGACCTACAAAAAATAATCCACAGAGATTCCAGAGTCAAATGGGACGCACCCTTAGCTCCACTATGTATGCAGAGAATTAGGTCACGGCACATGATGGTATCAATGGGAGACTGCATGCCCACCTGAGGACTCTCAGTATCTCACAGCACTGCCTACAATACTCAGATAAAATCAGAAGGCCAGTGAAGAATAATTGCACCAATCTCATGCTCAACAACTGAAAGCTTATCTGGCCACCAAGCCAGACTGTGAACATTTTCAGTCAGCACAGCTTGTGGGTTTGAGCACTGAAGATACCAGTATGTATTAAGAGAAGCTCAATTGAGCAGGCTGCAAACAGCCTTTGGGAAGAGCCAGGCTCCAGACCAGCAGCAAGCATGTATGTCTGCAGGCCAGAAGAAGGCGCCAGATCTCATTACCAATGGCTGTGAGCCACCATGTGGGTGCTGGGAATTGAACTCAGGACCTCTGGAAGAGCAGCCAGTGCTCTTAACTGCTGAGCCATCTTTCCAGCCTGACCTCAAACTCTTTATGTAGCCAAAGATGATCCTACTGAGTATTGGTATTTCAAGCATGCAAAACCATGTTTCCTGAATGAGCAATTTCTAATAAAACAAATGATATTCAAACTATAACCCAGCAATTCCACCCTAGGTATCCAACCAACAAAAATGAATACACACATTCACAAAATGTGTACTGATTCTATTCATAATCACGCAAACTGACCAGCAATAGAAAAAAGGATAGCACACTGGAACCTTCTATTCAAAGTAATACTTCTCAGTAAGAATACTTTTAAATGGGGGGCTGCAGAGATGGCTCAGCAGTTAAGAGCACTTGTTGTTCTTTTAGAGAACCTGGTTCAGTTCCCAGCACCCACACAGTAGATTGTAACTGTCTAAAATCCACTTCTGGTGATCCAATGCCCTCTTCTAGCCTTTAAAGGCACAGGCATGCATGCAGTGCACATAATACAGGCAAAACATTCATACACATAAAATTTAAAAAAGAAATTATTTTCAAAAACAAAAAGAAAAGATTTCTGGGCATTGTGGTGCACACCTTTAACCCTACCACTTGGGAGGCAGAGGCGGGTAAATCTCTTTGAGTTCTAGGTCAGCCTGGTCTATAGAGAGAGTTCCAGGCTAGTCAAGGATACATTATAAGACTTTATCTCAAAAACAAACAAGAAAAACAAAATCCATGTATTAACAAATGTCAAAAACTTTGGACCAAAAAAAGACACAAAAGTACCAGAAATGAACTTTTTGTCTACTTATTTATTTGTGTATTTGAGGCAGGTTTCTCTGTGTAGCCCTGGCTGTCCTGGAACTTGCTCTGTCGACTAAGTTGACCTCAAACTCAGGGATCAGCCTATTTGTGCCTCCAGAGAGCTGGAATTAAAGGTGTGCGTCATCACACCCAGCTGAAATTCTTTTTTTAAGAGCAATACTACTGCAGGAATGTAACTCAATGGTCTAACATGCACAAATGCAACATAATGATGGCAGTTCATTTATATCTGTAGGATGAATTACTCTACCACAGGAGCATGATCATGACTGGACAGCCCCGCTTAGGCAACACCTTGTGACTATGTTAAGGCTGTTTTCTAAGGGGTCAGAGCCAGCATCAAACAGCTGGATTCCCTATCTCTGCTATCTCTGCATATAAACTTCCAAATGGCTTCTTAATGAGGCTTCCCAAGCAGTTGCCTGATGGAAATTTACTGCTTAAGGCACACACTCCAGGGAGCCACAAGTCATATCACAGGCTTCACAGCAAGCATTTCCTCAAATTTAACAACTTTTGCTCTGGTATAGAAACACAGTCCTTTTTTCCAGTACCAAAAGTCTGAGGCCACATTGTGGCAACTGAAACATGAAAATGTAAAACTGTACTGCCAAAACCCTTTATATTGAGATGTGGCAGCAGAGAATCTTCCAGGTTCTTGTCTAGAGATGTGAGAAAGTAAAAACATCTCTGCTCATTCCAGGATAAAAACTGCAAAGGGATGGTGGTCAGCCTAGAGCCCAGCATAGGTTGACATGGGTAAAAACCCCAAGGACCTGTCAATGCAGTGAAATTCTCAGTAGCCTAGGGATCAAGTATTTCAATGACAGATACAGTCCATGCTTTTCTCCTCCCAAACCAAGAATCAAGGGATTGAATATATAATTTTATTTGCCTAGATCAATTTTATTCTAGGCAAATGGCTCTGGGTTATCTTTCCAAGGCTTTTACTCATCACACTCTGAGACTAACATGGCATTTACTATCTCAGATGTATTTAGTACCAAGTAGAGACCCATCATAGCGCGCACACTGCTTTCCTCCCTCACTTAGAGGAAACACAGCAAGGAGGATTCACCACTCCTTCAAGTGAGGGTGAGAACTGATCACCCTGGTGCAAGCTGATTGCACACTGATTGTTTACTGATAGTGAGACCTGGTGCAAGCTGATTGCACACTGACTGTTTACTGATAGTGAGACCTGGTGCAAGCTGATTGCACACTGACTGTTTACTGATAGTGAGACCTGGTGCAAGCTGATTGCACACTGACTGTTTACTGATAGTGAGACCTGGTGCAAGCTGATTACACTCTGACTGTTTACTGATAGTGAGACCAAGTGTGCACATGGCACACTGAATTTCATGAGCTGCTTCTATTTCTCTTCAGAAATCAGAACAAACCCTTTACAAAGTCTGGCACATACCTGATCCTGAACTAAGCATGGCTCCTCCATAGATGTCCAGAGCTAGTTGAGAATAGGCAAAGCCAAAAACAGTAATGGTCAGGCCAGTTAGCAAGGCCAGCTTGAGGAGGGACTCCAAAACCGCAGCAGCCACAGCAACATCCTCCTGGCCAGGGGAGAGGGAAGGAAGTCAGCTGAGTCTAAACTGAAGAGCACCCCGTGCAGGCTGGCTCTTCCAGTGAGGGCTCTCCTGTCTTCGGAAGCCTGAATTTGTCTTCATGACAATTAGCAAATGAAAGGGAGAAGTAAGCCATGTCTCTTTAGGTGGGAAGTGGGAGGCTTAGTTTTCAATTCCTTCGGGATAAATTTCCAGTGTTGCTGGAAACACTTGATCCTCATATTTTCACCTATACTAGTCAGATCTGTGCTTCTCCTGATAGATGGCAGGAGATTCTGTTACTGTCAATGTTCACTTTGGAAAATATTCCTAAGTCAGACTTCGAACCAGATCTTACTTTCAGATACTGGGAATAAATTACATTTTATAAAGTATCTTCTAAGACATGTCAGAGGTGGACCTAGGTTGCTTTTAATTGCCAAGTCAGTCAGAAGGGCAGAGGAGAAGGCTCCTCAAGTGAGAGTGCTGCTGCAAGCAGGAGGGCCCGAGGCCCTGAGTTCAAATCTTCAGCACCCATGTTTAAAACAAAATGCCAGGCTTAGGGGCGAGTCAAAATGGGGAGCTCCTCGTTCAGTGAGAAACTCAGTCTCAAGGAATAAGGCAAAGAAAATAGAAGACACCTAACGTCTTGTTCTGGTCTCTACATGTGCACGCATGAGCATATGCATACTCACATATGTGCATCTCACACACAGTAAATTAATAAAATTAATTAAATTTAATAAATTTATTAATAAATTAATAAAAATAATAAAGTCTAAAATCTTTTTAAGGCCGGGTGGTAGTGGTGCATGCCTTTAATTCCAGCACTCAGGAGGCAGAGACAGGTGGATCTCTGTGAGTTCAAGGCCAGCCTGGTCTACAGAGCAAGTTCTAGGACAGCTGGGGCTACACAGAGAAACCTAGTCTTGAGAAAAACAAAACAAAAAAAGAGCCAAACTTTTTTTTAAAGTAAGTCAGAATTGTTAGTGGTTACAGGGCTGGGGATCTAGTTCAGTTGGGAGAGTGTCTGCCTACTATGTCCAAGGCCCTGAGTTTGATCCCTCACACTGCACAAACTGTCTATAGTGACACGTGTCTGAAATCCCAGCACTTGGGAGGTTGAAGGAAGAGGCTCAGAAGTTCAAAGCCATTCTCTGTTACTCAGAGTTTGAGGGTAGCCTGGTCTACAGAGTGAGTTCCAGGACAGCCAGGACTAATAGTAAAATCCTGTCTTGAAAAACAAAACAAAACACACACAATCACACACACACACACACACACACACACACACACACACACACACACACACACAGCAAAATGGGAGAAGAGGAGATCTAGAAGGAAACGTCAGATGAACTGAAGGAAGACTGACTACCCCATATTTCTTCCCTGAGATGACATGAAGACCAACCTTACCTGCTTCTGGTGTATGGCATCCTTTTCCCTCTCTAGCACCTTAGCAAAGAAGATATAAAAACTCTCCTCTATTGGCTGGAAAATCAGCCTAGCCACAAGAGACCCCAGATTATTCACTATATCATACACACCTACAAAACAGAAAGGAAGAGCAATGACCATGTTAGGTCTTAATTTCACAGCACTATAGGAAAATTCTTTTTCTAATTTAGTGTTTAATTTAAATTCTTTAATCTTTTTTTCCCCCCTCTTGGATACAGGGTCTCATGTAGCCCAGGCAGGCCTTGAATTCACTACACAGCCAAGAAAAACTTGAATTTCTGATCTCCCACCTCCACCTCCCAACACACACCTACTTTCCAGGGTGCTGAGGATTAAACTCAGGGATTCCTGAATGCCAAGCAAACACTGTACTAACCAAACTGCTTCCCCAACCAAGTTTGTAAATTTGGAGACAGACTGTATAGTCACATGTGGTTGAAGAAATGCTAGGTCTTGTACCAATGGTAACATCTTGTAAAATCTGTGGTACAGTATTGCAACCATGATCCTGCCACTGATACAGTCAAGAAGGTGCTTTTATCACTAGCCTTTTAGAAAACAAGTCATCAACCCGAAGCTGGCCTTTCCTCTACTTCTAGCTCCATCACTCTGGTATCACACTGAAAATAAGTATAACAAGAATCCCGAGAGACTTATCCAGGCACACCAACTGGGAGCAGATCTTTATGACTATGATGAGCCCCACCCCTCAAAATGACGACTGCCACTCAAGTCACATGACAGGGCGTCATCAAAGACCTGGTATCTATTAGTGGTATTCATCTTCAAGTAAAACACTACAGACTTCCATCTTACCCTGATCGCCAAAGTTTAATACATTCAAAAATGTCATCACATATCGCTCGCCTATAATAGAAAAGCAAAGTTATTAGCATTTCAAATGCAACATTCATTTCTTATTTCCTTTTCTCTATGATCTATCAATGCTACCAATTGATAAATACACTCCCCACCACTCCCCTTTTTTTGAGTCCAAAAACAGACTCAAACTTGAGAACCTCCTGCCATGCCTTCCTGGGTGCTGGACTTACAGGTGTATGCCACCATGCCTGGCTCTGAGAAACATTAAATTAAAGATCAGCTCAGTGTCTTTAACACTGAATTTCACACCATCTCATGGCAACAGTTCAGAAAGTGCTGAGGCCTTTATTGATGGAGTCTTGAAGCCAAATTAAAAATGAAGATTATTTCAAAACCAGCCTATTAATAATAAAATATGGGGAGACTGTGGAAATATTAATAGTGAAAATGACTTCCAAGTCTTAAAGGAGGCCTCATTCTCATATTCTCCTTCATATTTTCCTTCATATTCTCATTCTCTCTCTCTCTCTCTCTCTCTCTCTCTCTCTCTCTCTCTCTCTCTCTCACATTTCTCTGTGAAGCCCTGGCTGTCCTGGAACTCACTTTTCAGGCTGGCCTCAAACTCAGAGATCTACCCACTTCTGCCTTCTGAGTGCTGGGATTAAAGGTGTGCACTATCATGTGTGGCTTGAATTTTCTTTTCCACAAATGAAACACCCTGGCCAGGATAGAGACAGTACCAAACAGTGGCCACAGACCCAATGAGCAAGTTCTCACCTCCTGGCACCTCAAAAAGAAAAGCACTACAAGGTCAGGTTCCCATCTTCTCACAAGATTCCTCTCTCTGACCTGTCTCCCTGTAAAAACAACTTTGTGTGTGAGAGGGAACCCCATTGGTCCTCTCAGGTTTCCATCTCTATGCTGCTCTAACACTCTTATTTTTAACAGTTCTATCTTTTATAAATACAGTCAGACTCCATATCTAAGAGTTTGTTGTTGTGGATGATCGATTGATAAATAAAACATTGATTGGCCAGTAGCCAGGCAGGAAGTATAGGCGGGACAAGGAGAGAGGAGAATTGAGAGAATAGGAAGGCGGAGAGGAGGAGACGCCAGCCTGCCATCCAGAAAGCATCAAGTAAAGGCAGCAGGTAA